>NC_045696.1:56452618-57070044 GCF_009834535.1 Camelus ferus
AAAGTTGCCTTCATATCAATCTGGCTAGCACGGATTACCAGAACCTTAAGAAAGACTTCCTCTAGTGACAGTTGTTAAACTTCAGAATTGCTAAAGAAGTAAAATCTTCTCTATGGTATTTAAAAATAGAAGTTCTCACCCTGATGGTTGAGTTGTCCTCTTGCATAAAGTGGTCTGATGATGACTTTTCAAACTCTCACTGCCAAATCTTTGATTGTGCAATCACTTGGAACCAGAGAGAAATTCAGATAGCAGGCCACAGTTAAAAATGTAATTACCATTATGCCATAGCTTAAGTCATAGGCATCTACTAGCAATCATCTGATTCATTTTTATCCATTGGTCAACTACACACATGCCTTTCTTTTATGAGTTGCTGCCCTCAGCAGAAATAAAAAACAGATTGTTTGTTTCAAAGCTGGCTACTGACTTGTCATTCCCTACAACAAACCCTTGGAAGTGAAATAAAGGGTAGAATTTTAATTGCAGATCCAGGGGCAAAATTCTCATTACTCCACTAACATTGCCCCTGGCTGCATGTGACTAAAAAGGGTGTGGTGAGTGATGCAAGAACTTACAAATGTTTGAGAGCTGCAAAAATAGAAAGGAGTTTTGAACACAGATAACTGTAGGTTCAAAGTCAGGAAGAACCTCAGAGATCAATGTCAAAGTTACAAATAGCTTAAAATTAACAATGGCAAAATTCTAAAATAGTAGCTTTTTAGCTGTAATTTGTAATGAGCTTAATTCCCACGAAGTTACTTATTTCACAAATCCCCAAAGTAACATTAAATCTAGTCTTTACTCATAGGAAAAAAATACCCCTAGTAACATTTTAATAAAGTTTTCTATGAGTTTTCATGGCATCATGAGCAAGTTTACTTTTCCATTTAAATCTTCCATATATTTACAGAGGTCTTAAGATTGCCTTATTATTCAGATTTAAGCAGTAAAATAATCATATAATTTCATAGTTAGATCAAAAAGGAACTAGGGTAGAAATTATACATAGTGCTTATGAAAATGTGTAGCTGAGTTGAACTTTTCTTACTGTTTCCATCATGGGAATCTACGTTTCTGAGTGAACTAGTGTTTTCTTCTAGGCAGATGTCTGCATTTTCTTCTTTCTTAGTAACATCAACTTGCTCATCACTGCTGCTTAGGAGGTTAGCCATTTGTTTACCTGTGGTCAAAAGAACGAGTGTATAACTTGACAGTTTTTCTCCCTCATGGAAAGGCTACCTCCTGCTTTGGCTTAACCTGAAATATTTGACCAAGCCATCCTTTCATGAATGTTTCTGGTCAAGCTGAACTGTTTGCTGCTTTTGTGCTCCATGATTTGGCAGATACTCTTACTTGAAGCTGGCTTCAATATGGCCAATTCACTTACATACCACCTTAATCCCCAAAATACTTTCAGTTCAGGACAGGGAAGCAAAGAACACTGGATTAGTAATCAGTGCCTGGTCTAAAGTAGGCATTCAATTAAAACAATTTTTTTAAAAATAGATGAATGGATTCTAGTCCCAGCTTTGTCACTATTTCTCTTAAGAGAACTTGGGCAAGTCACTTCATCACTTTGGGCCCATTTCTTTATCTGTGAAAACCCTAGCTCACCGACCTCAAGTTATAATGAAGTGACTTTCACCAAAGAATTATCACACTTGCTGAGTAACTGAGTCACGTAGGAGAGCTTCTACAACTACTTATACCCAGACTCCACCTCTAAAGACCAAGTCTCAATTACTCTGGGGTTGGGACCTATGCATTTGTATATTTTGAAAGCTCCCATGGTGATTCTAATGCGCAACCAGGGTTGAAAACAGCTTCCCAGGAGAAATCTTTCTACCATCGTTTTTCTCCCTGTGGGAGAAAGACTAATTGGGCAGCACTACAAGGTTTAAGATTTGACTTGACCTCCTTTGGATCTGTGGTGTGTTCTGGTCAGTCTTGAAATGCTTATCTAGGGGTAGACAGACCCTGCAGGGGGCGTCTGATTTTGGTTGGTTAAACTCAATTTAAAGAGAATAGAAGATGCTCATTCTGATTTGATAAAGCTGATATTAAGGTCCCTTTCTCAAATCTATGTCAATTTCTTAGTTGATTTCAAACTCAGAGGAGGGAAAAGGTGTGATAAAATAAATCACACCAACAAACTTCACCACATCTAGTCCTACCTCACAGCATCATGACAATTAAATAAGGTAGGTTCTTGATTGTGCTTTGTAAACATAACAAGTTATCCTGATATTTACTCTTATCTAATATTTCCCACCAGATCTAAATTCTGAATACACTGTGAGATATAGTGCAGACAGCATCACTTTGATGCTGGTTGGCCAATTATAATATCATACCAATACTGTTATTGATTTCCTATCATACAATAGAGTATTAACTAAAGAAAGTAGCATACTCTAGTGGAGACAGCATTGACCTGGGAATCCAGAGGCTTGGATTCAAGATTCAGACATGCAAGTCTTGGACAAGTCTCTCTGGGTTTAAATTTTTTTAATCTCTCCAACAAGTGAGTGAGTCAGTTTCAGGCTTTTAAGATTTCTTCAAGCCCTAACATTCTAGGGCATGCTGATGGAATTGCTCATGAAGCTGGCAATGAATGATTGATGTTATGGATGACAGTTCCAAGTCTCATACTCCCTGAAATGTTCTGGCTTCCTAATTGGTATCAACGAAGTCAGACAAGCCACTAAAGAAGAAAATTTTATTCTGACACTTGTTCTAAGAACATCCCCAACTGGACAGGTTAGGGGGCAGTTTTATCCTCAGGAAAAGGAAGATCAACTACATCCAGTGTTCTTTCTCTGAGCTGAGCTTTTTCCATTTCAGCAAATTTGAAACATCTGTTGTTTTATAAAGAGTGTTTCTTTCTTACCCACTCTGTTTACCTCAACTCATGATCAACCACAATACTCTTCCAAATTCTGGAATCTAGAATAATGTCAGGTGTTCTAGGGTCACCAAAATAATGGTACTAAACAATAAAAAATACTGTAATATCAATGTGCTCAGTTAATCCTATACCACTCTGATTCTGGACTAAATGCAGGAAGTTAACTGACCTTCATTAGCAAATCATTTCACCAATTTCTTTTTAGAGTATGCATCCATGGGTCTGTTAAGATTGTGAAAGCAGAAGGAACTCTAGTAGAAAGAACCTGGTCTAGTTCATCTTTTATCCTTTGCATGTAGTACGGAGAGCAAATGCCAATACACGTTTACTGTATTATTCATGTATTGAAAACATTCAATGAACGGATAAGCAATGGTATAGAGCAAGTAATCAGGCAAAAACCAACAGTATAAGGATTTTAGATTTTTTTTTTTAAAGTAAATGCTTGTCAATTAAAACTAAAACACTTTTACCCTTCCAGAATACAGAGTTAGATTCCCACAAAACATTTTTAATAAAATAAGGCACAATGTTTGATAAGGCAAAATTCACACAAAGGGTTCATATTAGATCACATTTTTTGGTGTGTCCTGGGGAAAAAAAAAAGGCGGTATAGAATTGAAGTAGCTTAAATATTCTTTTTAGAGCATTTACCATTGCAAGGTAATATATAAATTTGATTCAACAAACTTTATCTTGCCTTGAAAATAAAATTTAATTATTGAGTCATGTTGCTGAATTACATTTATTGTTACCATTGTTTTAAATATCTATATGCCTATATTCCTAATTCACAATATTTCAAATATAGAAAATTAAGAAATCAGATAATAAAAGGTAATTTGACTAAAGTAAAATTTCATATATTTTCAAATATCCTTTGTTGATAAAGTCCCAAACTTTGCAAAAAATTAAAATGGTTATTTAAAGTGTTTCTCCTATTATATTTTTATTTCTCATGAATACAAAGTGGGCTCAGAAATGCAACAAACACCAATTGCAGGCACACAGATCTCTCCATGACTGTTATAAAGTAACTGCTGAGGTTAATATTCCTTTTCAATAACACATTAATGTCAATCATTTAAATTAGTGAAAAGTCTCTTAAAACAGCAGTTGCAGACAGAAGAATTAACCAATTTAGCAATGTTTTTGTAGTACCAGCAAAAGTGATGTCAACGTTATCCCAGTTTCTTCCCCAAACTGGAATTAAGAATAAAATAAGTTTTATCCAATTTATTCACAGTCAAAGGAAGAAAGTAACTTCTGGTGAATGCACATAGTCTCTCCAGCCACGGCTTTCTGGTTCAATAGTATATAAATAACTTTCATTACTTATAAACTTTAACTAGACAGAATTTACTAGACAGAATACTGTCTCTTACGATAAATTGAGACTGACAAGTTAACTGCTAGGTAAAAGTCTAGTAGCACCCAAATCAGTATTACCCTGTGAGTATTCAATAATGTGTAATGTTTGTTAGTGAACTGCTATTTTCTGCATCAATTCTTAGCAAGTACGAACCAAGTAGAGACAGAAAAAGAATGGAGATATTTACATACAAAAAATTTAAAACATACCCCCGTTTTAATCTGGTATTACAAAGAAAGCCCTCACAAAATATGCTAGGCCTCATGGCAATAATGTCTTTACACGATGCTATTAATATGAAGCTGGTTAGGGACCTCTGCCATCCTTCAGTGGTAGCAAATATATTTTCTTTATAAAATAGTATGAAAGAGAATAATACCTGTTCACTGACTTTATTTCAGGGACCCTAACCCTTATGGCTTTGACCTTCTGTGACAGTATGCATGACTCAAATTCCCTCTCTAGAAGTCCTAAACTCACAGACATTAGGCCTAGTTTTAAGGAAAGGAGTCTCTCACGATCACAGTCATTTTCCCTCAAGTCAAATGTAAAGGGTCACGAAGCTGTCACATACAACCTGTTAAATGACACAGTTCCCCAAACTTGGGTCCAGAGTGGAAGATTTAAGGCATATACTTTCTAAGCACAACTGAAGGCACTGCTACCTTTAAAAAGGTCATGACTATAATAAAAATACAAAATTGGATGCTACTAAACTCATCAGATTAATATTCTACAGAATATGCTGGTTAGTTCAGGAACAGTGAAGGTCAAACACCTCTTTTCTACACAGAGGGAAATCACAACTAGGGATTACAGACCATGTTGCCTGAAACCTACGCAGCAGCCTCTGCTGTTGTTAAATGCTCAGCATAACTTCAAAGCTAGTTTGGACTAAATAGGAAGTGATACTTACACTGACATAACAAAATCACTACTTTGGATGAGAAGAAACAGGGTATTACGTATTTCTAAATAAATGTACCTTAAACTCATTTTATATACACATACTATATTTGATAAAAAGTTCTGCCTACAAAAGGCCTTATTATTTAGAATAACTTTTTATATAAATAGCTACTGCTAAAATGCTTTCTTTTACAAGATCAAATTTTATCTGCACTAATTATTTGTTTAGTATTTTTTCTTTTTTACACAGTGAAAAGGTAAACATTAACCAAGGGTGTACCACAAATTCCAGGTTAATGAGGTATTACTTTCTCCCTTTGGAAAGAGCAAGGTTGGCTGTAAGAAAATCCTATTATGTGCTGGCCCTTCACTACGGAGGGATGTGGATAATTGCCCAGTAGCAGATACTGAAGAAATTTAGTGATAAAGACTCAGATGGTAATTAGTGGGCCACTTAATTTTAAAACAATTCAATATAACTTAAAAAATTTTTCTTGGCTCAGGGATCTCCCTGAGTGTCTTTCCCTGCCCTGTGTTGTCTTTAGAGATTTCTTTCATTTAACACTCTAGCAATCAGCTCTTTCCTTGCCTTCTTTTGTTTAAAATTGGTATTTACAATGTTTAATAGAATTGGCCTGTAGTATTACACTGAACTAGTGCAGACTGCTTTTAACTTTACATTAGCACAAAGATTTCTCAAATTGGAGGTACAGCTTCTAATGCAAGTTTCTACTTATAAGTTTGTTAACTTAAAGTTCCAAATATCAAGAATTTTAGAATAAGAGATCCCTCCAGCATGAATCTAGAAGTAAAATACAAACAGTAACCCTCAGATCTACCTCCACACACAAACATAGGCAATACTGTTACAGCTTGTCCTTAGGTCAGCCAATCCCTGGCACCATGGAAGCAAAGTATTATATTAGTTAATCTTTCTATTTTCTAAACTCCTAGGACTATTTCACCAACTCAGTTTGGTGACTCTGAGAGAAATGGATTCTAGGAATAAGATTACTAAGAATGTTCAGTGTATCCATTTCAATTCCAAATATTAGCACTGAAGAATTTCATTCTAAACACACTAATGCTTTGGTTAAGTAGTTTTATCCACAGAAGTTTTGGTCATTAAAATTGTCCAAGTGTAGCAATATCAAAAACTTACAAACAAGTGACTTAGCAACTAGAGAGACTATCATTTAAAATTCATAATCAGCTGTATGACTCTGGAACTGATTATCTAGTTTCTAGATTACCAAGTCAATTTCTACAGTCACCAGTTAAACAGGGAAGGTAGGGAAAAGAAACAGGGAAAAGCTTACAAATTATTAGCAGCTCTTGTAAAAGGTTAAGTCAAAGATTAAAAAAAAGATAAAACTAACAGATAAAATGTAGATTTCAGTAAAAGTCACCAAAGACAGTTGCTTACTGATGAGAGATTTTCAAATGAACATATAGAGGAGCATGACAAACATTTTGATGAAAGATATTTTGCTGTATACTATGCTATATACATCTACATCACACAGCAAAGACTAAAAACTGCTTCCAGTTGGACCTATTTACATCCGTAAAAGATCAATCAGTATACCTTCTTTCTGGGAAGCTGGCAAGGTTTAGTACTGTATTTACATAGCTTCCCCTTTATTTCATAAAGGCTAACTCATAGAACATTACCCAAGCTGCTACTTAGATCAAACTGGGAATGAAGTAGGAAGTAAACTGAGGCATTTAAGCCAGAAAAATTTGGTCCTATCAATTTGAGTATTTTACTCTGAATACATTATTTACTTTCTATGAAAATACTTTATGTATCTTAACTAAGTCACTTACTTACAAAACATTTTGGGCTTCCACTTAGGCACTGCCTAAGTCTTTCACGAATCTGTGGTATGTAGCTTGCTGTGGCTCAAATGGAGGAGTAAACAAAGACGTTTTGTTACTTATATTTTATAATACAATTACCCACCTACTACTTTGCTAGGCAGTAGAAAGATACTAGGTTACTTCTACAGGCACAGAAAATTTCTGGATCAGAAGGAAAAAAAGACTCTTACTACAAGGTGAAGGGATTCAGTCTACAGCAGCGTTTCACAACTGCAGTCATGAAACTCTCATGATGTTTCATGAATTAATTAACATAAAATAAACAAACTATCCTACAATATATTTTCTTCTAAAATAAAAAATACATATATGACAAAAACCTAACATATGTACATATTATTACTATACAGCAATCTGCTTTTAAGAAATAGTGTGCCCCTGTCATGAATGCCAAAGTCAGAGGGCAGATCATCGGGATGTTCCAATGTGTTTCTGACTTGCATATTACTATATAGGTAATATTTACCAACTGTTAATGTTACTATAGATTAGTTATCTAATGGTTGCTAATACGCATTGTATATTTTCTTTTATAACATCAACTTATAGTTGTACTATTACTCAATTTTTATTGTATACTAAACTAGTTAAAAATTTGGTCGTTTCTACCAGCAATTTGTGAAAACATTTTTCTGCTATACTCTAAGGGTATTTTTAATACATTTAAAATATTTTATCAGTGTATTATTTTCAAAAAGTCCTCCATGGTTAAATTTGTTTTGGAAATTGTTCAACACAATGACTGCTATGCCCAACTTTATTTCACCTGTTGCAGTATTTCTCTAGTTTTCCTTTAAAAAGTAGAGGAAGTTACAATTTGGTACACATAGGCAAAGGAGTCACAGTCGACCTTTAAAACTTTTAAAATCATTTTCCCACTTCTTTAATGCAAGATATAAAGATACTTTCCTATCTTACAGTTTCTTTCTGTTAAAAGAAATCTGACAGATTTTTCCATTATAAACTATTATTCTGTCTTATGATGAACAGATTATCAGGATTGTGGCCTCCCATTAAGTATAAAAGTGATGTGCTTATAGAGATTCACTTCACGTTTAAACAAAAAATGAAGTTACAGTGACCGTGAGCTCAGATGTCAGATATACAGCTGTTCACCTACTTCTGTTAAAGCATATTTTGAAGTGTTCTGCATAGTATGTCAGGTTATAGGCTGCTCTGGTATCATTTCTTGAATAAAATTCTAAATCCTTGTTATAATTAAGGCACTGTAACAGTCATTGCTGGATTGTACAAGGGTAACAAAAATAATCATTTAGAACAAAGAAGCAGACTGAAGAATTTAAAACCCCATATAAAAGTTACATACCTTATTTTACCAGTCAGGTGAGAAAGGTTTAGGTCCTATGTAACCATCTGTGAGCTTATCTGAATAACTCTAATCTAGACATATGGGTAACACAAAAAAGGGCAACTAATCCTGTTATGGTATAGTGTTCAACTTAAACTCAAGGACAACTCTGGTAAAAATTACAGCATTGATCATTTCTTTCTTCATCTCAACTGCCACAAGTTATACCACTCATGGTTTATTATAGCACTGCTCTTCAGAACGTTCCATTCTGTGATATGATTCATGCAAAATTTGAGTGAAAATTGCAAACAGTTAGCCAAATTTGAAACTGCCATTCAGAGTGAATTACATTCAAAGAATCCAAAACATGGAACTGGACTCACTCCTGCTGAATGGCTAGAAACAAAATCTTTTACACCACTTCCCACTCTTGTCGTGGACATTCAAATGATGATAAGGCTTTTAGCAACCCTCAAAGTCTATTGTCTTTTATAACTACCTTTCTCAGTCTTCTAGAGTTTCATACCACCCTGCACCCTTTTCAACCAAGAAGAACTTTCTGCATTCTGTGTGCAGCCACACTAGCTTCATCTTCTGAGTCAGACTCGCTCTGGGAGGTGGAGCTGTGAGAGGCAGAACTGCAAGGGGAAGAGCACTCTGGCGAACACAAGTAGTGCATCAGGGGGAGGCGGTACTTCCCACAGAAGTCCACAAATTTAATTTGTCTGACGCAGCAATCAAAGTAGACTCCTGGAGAGAAGAAGGAATGGGTACAAAGTAATTACAAAGCAAAGAGCCACAGATTTCTTTTCAACCCTTCCTCCAGCATTCTGAAGAAATGTCTTTCAAGAATCTTTTGAGAATCTTAAGCAGAAGTAGTAGTTGCTTCCATAGCTGTTTATAGAAACACTGGAAGATCTTAAGAATAGCAATTTGACTGCAAAGAGAAAGCAAGGAGATTGATCTTACAGGGAGCAAGCGTTAAAAGGACACTGTTGACTTAGCTGGTTTTCTCTGGGTGACTTGGTGAACAGTGGCTGATGGAGATTACAGGATGCCTAAAGTGCCCTTTCTCCATCCCTTGGTTCACCCTTGGTTCTATCCTACAGTCAAGAAACAAACAAACAAAAAGCAAAACTCCTTCAATAATGATCATAAAGAATTAGTTGTCATACCCAAAAGTTGCAGAAAGGAGATGACTTTTGATACCCCTGATCTTATATACTGAGAAGGAAAAAGTAAAAGTAACAAAATGCCAACTTACATTTCCACAGGCTCTAAATCTACAGCTTCAAAGCTGTTTCACTAATGATCCCACTTGGCTTTTATGCAATATATATATTGCTAGGTAGACTGAAACTAGTATTCATCTCTTCTGATTCCTAATTTAATGCTCCTGAACAGTGGTCCTTCAATCAAGTAAAAATACAGCTAGAGATGAGAGGAAAGCAGAGGTTGCTGTGTTGTGGGCTTCAAGCTGCTCCTACTGCTAGATACGGCACATTTCTAACCCACGAAGGCTGTCACAGCAGTGGGGTCCCATCACCTCTCTGGAGAGGAATCTCAACCTCTTCACTCTACCTAAGGTGCCTCTGGCACAAGCTACTCTGTGTATATCAGATAAGGGACCAAAATAAAAAGATGTGATCCAAGTAAAGGAGAAACAATGATTCCTATTTATTTTTTTCCTGTTACTTCTCCATTAACTGTCTAATTTTCTGATCCTGTAGTAAGCTAGTATAACTCATAGTTTAAAAAGGAAAATTCATGGTGTATTATTTTGAGCAATTCAGGAAAGTAGACAAATTCAATAACACTAGTTAATCAATACTGACAATCCCTGAAAATGTGTTAGTTTCCTGAAAACGGAAGTAATAAATGAAACATTATAGAGTTACCATGAGCTAAAATAGTACAATACTATCTTGTCATTTGTAACATAGACTATACAAAGACAAAATATCTCACAAAACATAAAATTACTGTTGTTTAACTTTGAGTTCAATAACTAAGGAGTCTGAGGGGAAAATGGCAATGGTTTATTTCAGATATCTCAAATTTTAAGCTCATAATTTTAAGTATTTTTGTTCCTAAGATAAATAACGTATCAGTATACGAAAGAAGTCATTAAGAAACCATTAAAGAGAGAAAACAGAATTTTTGTAGAGGTCCATTTCTAGAAAAGATAGGTTCAAAGCAGAGATTAGATATGGACTACTTGAAGGCCTGGTGTGAGTGTTGTCTCACCACTATTAATGCCAACTTCAGAAAGGACAATCACAGAGAAAATCTTACGCACGTCTTATGTGGCACAGCACAGCAGCCTCTACTTCTAAGAGTAAGTGGCCAGAAATGGCCCAGAATAGTGTCATTTTTTCTTTTTTAAATCACCAGTGTCTTTTTTATCTTTTAATACTCTTTGAGAAACTTAAATCGCCTCTTTTATAGCAGTTTTCAAGGCATGATGGGACATACAGGGAAAACCTCAGCTGGCTCTGTTCATTATTATGCAGCATTTCCTCAGCACCTACATTTATCCTACAACAGTAAAAACCTTTCTGTACTCTTGTTACTTGGATTTTTCAAAAAGTAGTCTTTTATGAGGGAGCCAAAATAAAGTGACCTACTATCATTTACCAACCCACCACCACACACCCTGGCACTTCAGGCCCTTCGTAAAGTGGCCTCAACGTATCTTTTACTTGTCTCTCATTACTTCCCTCACTGTACATTTGAGCCAAATTATTACTCTTCCAACATTCTGTCCCACACTGTTTTGCCTCCAATTTTACTCTCCATCTGAAAAGTTTCCTATCCTCAATCTTACCCTATCAAAATTCAACTCACATGTCAAGAATTCTCTCATCTTTTCCAGATCTAATTAAATGTACTTTCTCCCTCCTCTGATTTCCAATAGGGTTTTGGATTCCTACTTTATTCTGTATCACATTATATCACTTAATTTTCTCCAAATGCTCTAAACTCAAGAAATTTTGAACCATGAATTTAAAAGAATATAAATTCCAGGGCACATTCTGAAACTGGCACACATTCAGCCTGTTCTCATACATCCTAAATCGTACTCTCCAAAGGTACCTGATACTCAGAGTGGTGAGTCTAAGAAAATGTCCTTAAACTAAATATGAAAGGTGGCCAAGCATTTTAGAGACTTTTTTTAAGGGAATCAGGACTGTTTATGCTTCTTCTTGTGTTTTCTCTCACGTTACCAACTTAACCTATCCTATGACAATTACAAGACAGGAGGAGACTTTCTGGTATTTCTGGGTATTTTCCTTGTGTATGAATCCTAAAGTACCATGAAAGGAAGGAATGAAGGAAGGTAGGGAAGGAGGGAGGAAGAAAGGAAGGAACCAAGAGAGGGTAAAATGTCTTACTTTCTGATAAAAGGGTAAAAAGGATAAGGGAAACAGAAGCAAACTGCCTTTCTCTGAAAGATAGCTAATTAAAACGACACAGATCATCAATTTAAAAGTAGCTAAATGAATAGGAAACAAAGACACTGAATTAACTTACCTCCGCACTTTGGGTTTGGGCAATTGCTGGCTGAACTCAAGTACCTAAGAAGATTCCCAGGAAGATCATAGGGAGTGTAGGAAATATTTCGAATTTTAATGGTCCGTGCAGCTAACTCCAGGAGAGTTGGAGGGTCATAGGTTAAATCTCTAACGAAACGAACAACCAATGGATTTCCTCGTAAACTCAATTCTTCCAAATGAATAAGGTTGAGGATCTCTCGAGGCAGGTATGTCAGCAAGTTATTGTGAAGACTGAGGGAACGAAGTGAATGTAACCTAGAATGAACAGAGTACAAAGTCAACAGCAGAAAGCAAGACAACTGCTGAGCAAGTTAAGTCAAAAACTCAATTTCCCCATAAGAACAGCAATTAAGATTAAGGTCAATGGAAACAAAATTAAAAAGTGCCGAAACTAAATCAGAGCCCAGATTTGTATTGCCATGAAGGACTTTTGTCCATGGAATCCTAGAGAGCTTAAAATATTTAGAGAATATTCTGATGTGCTGATATATACGCTAGATTGAAAGGGTTTTTTTTCCTACACGTGTTTTATCATTCAGATACCTAAAAAAGGAAAGATTTCAAATGTAACAGGAATTAAAATCCTTCACATTATCCTATCTAGGATAGGAATGCTTTGCATCAAATATAAAATCATAAAACCTGGGGAAATCTATGCCAAAGTAATACTCTATTTTTGATTATAGAAAAAAGGCTCAATCCACATTTTTAGAGTATCAGAGCCTTTAAAAGTAAAATTTTAAATAAGCAACCCAGTCCATAGCGAACCTCAGAATTTTAATTCTCACGTATCATTTACTTTGAGAACACTTAATTCGTTTTCACATATAAATCATGTGGATGAATGCAGGACAATAATTCCTAAGTATGGATCTCTGTGTATACATATACTGCCTGAAAATACTCACTGTGAAAGCTGAGGAGGCACACTTTGGATTTTATTATCACATAATACCAAATAATTTAGAGAAGACACATTTCCTAATTCTGGTGGAATTTCTTTGATGAAGTTTCCTCCAAGATACAAACACTCTAAACTGCAAAAATGAATGAACAAAAACAAAAAAATAAATAGAAGTTGGACAAGTACCCTGTTGTCTTATTATAATGAACACATATTGTTTATTCATGCAGATGTTTTACTTAGGATTTCTATGTTCTATACAGTTTCTGGAGAAATAATGTAATCTTCAGGGAGCTTATATTATAGGTAAGCAGACAAGACACATCAATGGTAGACAACATTATAATTACATGCAGAACAAGCCCCCAGATAAGCATAATGTGATTAAAATACCAAAATAAGCAGGACTACCCGTAAATGATACAGGAGTTTAGAAAGTAGAGAAATAAAAAAAGGACAAAGTAGCTCTGATTGAAAGGCTTCCTCAAAGTGCTGTGACTTCAGCAGGACCCTGAATTTGGCCCTTTTAAGGTAGGAGGAAAGAGAACACTTCAGGTTGGAAGAGAGGGCTTTTATGGGATAATGGGTACATCTTTTAACATGTAAGAGGAGAATTCATGTTGAGAAACCCAGAGATACAGCTGGAGAAAGGCCAGATTCAGGAACCCTGAATTCCATGCTGGTGGGCAACGGGAAAATCACTAGCCTTTTTTTTTGAAGACTGGAAAACCATGGCTGAAGTCTACTTCTTCTTTGCCCTCAGTATAGCAAATGCAGTCTTCAGAGGCTAACTAGATAAATTATGTAAAACCGAGCACTATCAGTGGCTTGCTCTCTGCCTTCTGAGACAGCCGGTACTCTTTCTACGGAGTGTGACCTACTTCTACTTTAACCACCCCCCGCTCCTCATGCCTTATGGCCTTTCTCTTGCCTTCTGAGATGGCCTACACTTTGTCTATGGAGTGTACACCTCCCTGAATAAATCTACTTTTATTTTTTTAAAAAAAGCCAAAACAAAAACTGACCACTATCATGAAATTAAAGTTCCAGATAATAATCCTGTTTTCCAATAAGTTGACAACATTTTAGACATAGTATATACTGTACCAAAATGTACTGCTAACTCCTTGTGGTGATGACTATAGGAAGGCTCTCTCCAAGATTTCTGCAGGGGGTGGCAGAATCAGTTCTTACTATATAAATACAAATAAAATGTATACACACAGACCTTTTCCATTACTATTTTACCTTTGTCTTCCTGTTAAATCTGCTAACTCAGTAGATACTCTCATTCTTTTAAGACACCTTTAAATGTAGGGAAAAACAGCCTGCTAAATTATTACCTACACTTCCTTCACCATTAAGAATTACCTGGAAAAAAAAAAAAAAGAATTACCTGGGATACTTTTAAACCTACAAAATCCAGGCTCCATCCAGATCCACTAAATCAAGAGTTCCAAGGGAAGGGCCTGAGAAGTGTCAGATTTTAAGGTGTATGGTGTAATGTTAAAAGAAAAAGTCAAATTACCCTGCAAAGTTATAGCTAATTACAATCTATAATCAGCATTTAAGAGCACTCCTGACTCTACAACCCTGCCAACACTTACCATTATCACCTGCTTTAACTTTTTTTCCTACTTTGTACTACTTGCTGGTGTAAAAATGGTATCATTCTGTTATTTTAATCTTCCCTAATTGTCAGTGAAGTTTAGCATCTTTTTATGTTTTGGGTCATTTGTACATCTTCGGAGAATTTCTTATTCCTATCCTTTACCCATTTTTCCTGTGGATTATATGGCTTTCTCTTATTAATTTGTTGAGAGCTTTGTTGTTGTTAAATACATGATCTACATAACTTTGTTCCTCTGTGGCCTAGAGCATGGTCTATTTTTGTTCACATTTTTATGTGGAAAACAATGTACAGCTACTAGGACTGAGCTTGTTAACTGTGCAATTCAAATTTTTTATAGTCTGTCTTATTTTGCCCTTTTACTCTGGTGGTTAGTCTCCCACCAGAACCATGGTGTTCCTTCTTCCCTTTATAGTTCTGTCAATTTTTGCTCTTTCCTCTCAAAATACGGAAGCTATACTGAAGATACATTCAAGTTCATGACTATTAAAACTTCATGTTGCATTGTTCCTTAAATCACATGAAGCATTTCTCTTTCTTCCTTCTAATCCATTTTGCCTTAAAATCTGTTTCCTCTGATTACGAATACTGCCTACTGGTTTTATTCTTTTCATTTAATCCTAGCTCCACTACCTACCAGTGTGGAGAAGTTGGGCCAGCTACTTAATCTCACTGTGCCCCAGCTTCCTCTTCTTTAATGGAATAACATTATCATATATCATATAAAGTGTCTAGTGGCACTAGGCACCTACCACGTGCCAGCCAGCATTCTAGGGAACACAGCGTGTAAGTAAGTTCTTGACCTTAAGAGGCTTTCATTTAGTGAAAGAGACAGACAGTAAACCAAAGAACGTATATATATCATGGCAGATAGCTTTAAGTGCTATAAAGAAAAAGGAAGGTAATAATCAGATGGTAATGGAAGTGATATTGTAAATACAGTGGTCAGAAAAGGTTTCTCTTAGGAGATGACACTTGAACATAGATCTGAATCAAATGATGGAGTAAGTACAATCATTGAGGTGGGAAACGCTGGGTGTGCTGAGAAAGAGCAACACAGCCAGCGTGGGTACATCAGGGTGACAGAGGTGGGAGAGTGGTGGTCGGAGAGGTCATAGGTAGCCTGGGAAGGCCAGATCACAGAAGACCCTTCAGGCCTCAGCAAGGATTTTGAATTTTATCCTAGGTAGGAAGGGTTCTTAACGAAGGTTGGTTGTGTAATTTGACTTACACTTTGGAAGGATCACTTTGGTTATCGTATGGAAAACGGACTGGGGGAGTGGCAGGGAGAGGCAGTGCGATGGGAGAGGTGGGGTCAGAAAGGCCAGAATGGCGCCTAATGCAGTCAGCCCAGATGTGAAATGATAAGAGACTTGCCTGGTACATCTTCTTTTATCCCTTACCTTTTAACATATTGGGGTGTTTCTATTTTAAGTGTAACTCTTAGAAACAGTGTACAACTTGATTGTTGATATGTTTACACTTGTGTTTTCTATTATCATGGTGTATCTCAACATCTTTTTCTCTTCATTTCTGCCTCTTGTTGTGTTCACCAAGTTTCCTTTTGCCCCCCTCTCCTGCTGTTGTTTTGAACTGTATATGCTATTTCTATTTTGCTTGAAGTTACCCCTTCAGTTTCCTTTGCTCTCCCTCACTCCCAAACACACATCCATGCTCCCTTCTGTCATCTTCATATCATCATCTAGAATTAGTTCCGCCTTGATTTGAAAATAAATTTAAATTTATTTTTTCCCAATCAATAATTATTCAGATTCATCAATATATTTTACAAATTTCTTTGTTCATCACTGTTTTTGGCACTTGCAATTTCTTTACAAATTCATTTTTCTTAGAGTTCATCCTTCAGAATTTCTTTCAGTAAGGACTCACAGTTGTTAATTTTTGAGTCCTTTATCTCTGATGTTTTTATATTTTCCCCCCTCACATTAGAAATAATAGCTTGGCTGAGCATAAAATTCTAGGTTGACAGTTACTTTTCCTTAGCACTAGGAAGACACTGTTCTGTTAACTTATTATAGCCCATATTACTGTTATCCCTTTGTAGGTAATCTGCTTTTTTTTTTTCTTATCAGGACTTTCTAGGATCCTTTTTTTTTAATCCTTATGGTTCTAAAGTTTTATGATGATGTGTTAAGATATCAGTTTGGAGTGCACTCTTTCTTTAATTGTGGGCAACTTAGCTACGATTACTTCCAGAATTGCCTTTCCTATGTTCTCTCTATTCTCCTAGAATTCCCAGCAGTTTGAACTTTAGGATCTAGTTTCCATGTCTCTTAACATTTCTTTCATACTTTCCATTTCTTTATCTTTTTGTGCTGCATTCCAGGAGAATACCTCAGTAAGATCTAGCTTACTAATTCACTCATCAGCTGACTTCAATCTATCACTCAGCCTATTGAATTCAGAATTGTATATTTTTATTTCTAGAAATTCAGATTAGGGTTTTTCACAGATGTCAGCTGTAAAACTTCTTATTCTTGTTTCACTGCTGAAGTTCCTTCTTTTCCCTCTCTGAAGTTGGGAAACATACTTACTTTAAAGTCCTTAACAGATTGCCTTATATGTATTTTCTCAGGTACAATTTCTTCCATTTGTTGAACTTATCTGAATTTCACAATCTCAGCCTTCCTTGATGTGTGGTGATTCAAAAAGCCAATTTTAATCTGAAGTTTTGTCATTTAAAAAATACATTAATGACACTTTTTTTCTGTTTCTTATTGTGTACATCTTTTCAAAATCGCATTTCTCTCTTTAGGTTTATAATGCTTAGTAAAAGTAAGCAGAAAACTTTAATCCCAATTGGGTATTTTTTTTCTTTTAAGGATTTCTTTGTATAAAAAATCAATGGTCTGATACAAAACTGAATTCCCCTATACATGTATTTAAGCACTGGTGCAAAATGTTTCTAGGCAGGATTTTTGGATCTTATGGTATGTTACTGCTCAGTTACTTAGAAATTTGTTTTTCAATGATGAGAGCTCCTAGAATGGGAACAGAGTAGAGTAGAATATTTGGAGTCCAAACACAGAAACTATCCTGGAAAAACAACTATTTTAATGAGACCATTGGGGGAAAAAATTTAGCAAATTTGGAAGTCCTCTTATAAAGGATTCAATTGTTAAATAACAACTTGCAATTTAGTCCAGTGAGGGAGAAAAGAAGATAAAGTAAGCAAAGGGAAGAGTGAGTCTGAGAGCAAATATAGACATTGTCCTATTTGTTTAAGTCAAGAACTAAGAGAAACTAGTCAGTAAACCGGTCAGTTACTACCCAATGTCTTCTCTAATGTTTTGGAATGTGTGAGAAGGTACACAGACAGAAAAGAAGCCAAACCTTAGTAATTACTGTGACTTTGGCAGAGAAAGATCCAATGTTCTAAAATATAACCAAGCCCATGATTTCAAAATCATATAAATCTCTTTTGCAACTGTTAGGTATCATCAATAGAGTACACAATCAGCATATTAAATTTACATTTTAAGGCTTATTTCTCACAAACTCAAATAATTTCCAAAGTTCTTGGACTCAAAGCCTTTCAGTGATTTGCGGGGATTTCTAGAACACTACCATTTCCAAACATGCTTTTCTATAAGAAGAGAGGAAATTACTGTTGAGTTTAAAGCTATAGTGTTTAAAACTATAGTGTTTAAAAGTTCTTATGTATGTGAAAACTGCACCTCTGTTAATCAAGCTTGGAACAACTCAATTCTTTCGGTGTCTGACAAATACGAAAAGCAGGAAAATCATTCAGAAAAATTTATTGAAGAATTTTTCATTTCTTTTTTGTTTAGGGTTAACAGACCACCTTCAGATTTTATTTCCCTGAAGAGTATCTCACCTCTCCAATCTTTAGGCATGCTGAAGTGGATGCCTTTCCTCTAGCAAGGGCCAATGACACCCTGAAAAAATACACTAGGTTCCCTCAGTGCCAATCAACTTTAACCACAGGTATAAGTAGGAAATGTTTTGCTTCTCCACCCAAATAAAAATGACATTAAATGTAACAAAAATACACATGAGTCCTATACTATGGTTGGTTGAAGAGAGATGGAATTTAAAAAGAAACAGGTTTGTACACAAAGAGGCAGAAAACAGAAAATAAGAGAAACAAACATAAGAACTATACACTGTAATTAAAGTAAGTTGTTTTCTTGAGGTAGTATCCCCGTATTAAGTGATTTTCAAATACTCACCACAGGTTTTTAAAATACATTATATACTCAAAAGTAGAAGCACAAATGGAGGAATCATCTCTCGGTACTTGCCCCAAACTAGGCAATGAAAGAAAGAAGTCAGCAGGAAGAAGCTGAGAGCCAGAGAAAAACTCAGTATGTGATTCTAAATGGGGAAAGAGTTTTTATTAAACTCTACTGCATTCTACTTATCATTTAGCTGAGTCACCTCTTTTGTAAGATATCAACCTAGTGTAAGATATTACACTAGCTTCAAAACATTCTAGGACATTAACATTTAGCTTTTATTTCTATCACAATTCTTGTATCTTTAATTTCTAAAACCATATCAGGCAGACAGTGAGAGAGGGGTCATGAAAAGAAAAAGGCAGGCATTACTTGAGAAGAAAAGATTGTGGGGAATAGTAGCAATGAAACTCACTTGTGCTCAAACCTACTCTCCAAATGTTTAGCATCCTGGATGCCAAACAACCCTGAAGCTTTTGTTTTCTTAAATAAAGTCTATTACCCATTGGGTGATAAGTTATTAAACTTGTCCTCAATTAATGGCTGAGCTAGTTAAGGGGAATAAAAGGTAAGAATTCAAAAAAAAAAAAAAAAAGAAACAGGTCAAAATATGAATTACACCTATTTTTTTAACATTATAAAAACAAAAACTAGTTTGTCCACATACTAGCCAAACAGTTACTATATCTACTTGTTGAAGAATAACCTCATATTTTGATGGGAAGAATCTACATCCACATCCTCATGATTCACATCAAGCCTAATTTACTCTAAGGGAATGAAGTTAATCATAAAAATAAGATTTTCACCACCTACTTATTTGTTATACTTCAAAATTATCTTTCAGAAACCACTTTTTAAAAATTTTGCCAGTAGGGAAAATGATGAACAGAGTACAGAAAACATACATGAAGACACCCTGCTAAATCTGGAGAGGTCAACTACACCAATTAAGTTAGGAGTATTAATTTGTTATTCCTTCCTGGAATGATGGAGGGTGGGGAGAAAGGGGACCTTTACATGGATTATACACTCCGAATTATTTTTTAAATTGTTGTTAAAGAGGGTAGATATATTCTTAATGTCCAAAACACCTGACTTGGTGTTATAAGCCACACGGCATACATCAAGGTTATCAATGAGGTCTAGGGAGTTCACATATATTCTAAGAAGAAGATGGTGTTCTTGGGCAGGTCCCTTAGGGTTTGAGTGACTGAACCTCCATCTCTACACTTCTGAAGCTTTAATGTATTATTTGAGTAGTCAGTAATAAGGAGCATTTGAGGGTTGAACCACATGAATCTGTCACTATCTGGCCTCAAGCAAGCCACTGATACTAAATCTCAGTTTCTTCATCTGGAAAAAGAAGGGGGTGAATCAGGCCAGTTGCCAGCTGTTTCTATTTTTCTAAGAGTATATTTCTACATAACTATTTTGCCTACATTAAACCAGAGTTTACATTTGGAGCATATAATCTAAAACTTAAACTAATTCTTACCAGTAAAGAGAAATGGAACATAGAACTGAAAAATAAAAACACTAACATAAAAGAGCCTACACACAACTGGAGACAAAGGTACTATGATCAAAAACCATAGCTGGTAGCCCAGAAAATCAGGTCAATCAGGCAAATGGCTTTGGCCAATCCTCCTGATCACATATACAACAGAAGTCGAGAATTAGGTTCTAGCCCTACTCTGTCACTGTGGAAAATTCATGACTTTGAAGTCAGAGATTCCAAAAGTCAAATCCAGTTCTACCACTCACTGATTTTGTGATCTTACTACTTTATATCTCAGCACCTGAGTTCCTTCCTCACATCTCACAGAGTCATTGTGAGCCTTAAAAAGCCTATTTAGAGCATCTACAGCAGGGCTAACTGCATTGTAAGTACTCAATAAGTGGGATTTTTGCCTACCTTTCCCTCCATGGGATGGAAATAATATTTTCTCTGGGTTTTTCTTAAGAAAATTCAAATGAGAATGTTGAAATTACATAACATCAAAATTAGAAGAAACCAAGACTGTCAATTTTGTATCTAAATCTCTCTCCAACCCTTCTATTTCTTACTATCTCTCCTACCATTACCCTGGTATAAGCTACCATTATCTCTCATTCTACTAGAATAGAAGTTCTATTCTCCACCTTCCAACTAGCCCTCAAAATCTCTTCTCTCCCCACCCTCTTCCCACTCCATTCCTGCAAAGCAACGAGACAGATGTGCTTTTCAAAAACTCTTTCATGAGTACTTAGAATAAGTACTTATCATGGCCTTCAAGACACTACCAAATTTATATTTGCCACTTTCCCTCTTGGTCACTTCCTCATTATGCTCTAGTACAATGTCCTCCTTTCAAAATTTTGGCCTTCAGTCATTCCTGCCTCTGGGCTTTCTTTCACACATGCTGTTCCTTCCACCTGGACTGATACCATCCCACCCTCTCCTGGTTAACTCTTACTCTTCCTTTAAAAGCTCAATTCTAATGTACTTGCTCAAAGACCAAACTAAGTTAATTGCATTTCAAGGCACTCTGTACTTCTTCATAGAACTTATGACAACTGAAATTAAATAATGAAGTTTACAGTTACGTGTTTAACGTCTCCTCTGTCAGTATGCTCCATGAAGGCAGGATCACATACACCACTGTTCCCCAGCACCTACGACAGTACCTGACACAGGGTAAGTGCTTGATAAAAATCTGTTAGTGAGTAAACAAAGGAACATCTTGTCTGAATGCTTCATTTTGCTGATTAGGAAGCTATAGGATATGTTAAGTGACTTGCCCAAGGCTGGGACACCAAGAGTTCTCATTCTCAGGGCAGTGTTCTTTTACTACTCTTCAATTTTGAAGTCTCTTACAGCCCTGATATTCTGGTATCTCAGAAAATGCAATAAAGAATGAAAATATTTTGCAGGTGGAAGATACTTTTTTTTTTCATTTTGGACAATACACTTGCTCTTGCTTTACTCCTCACTCCCCGGCAGGGCACCTTTAGGGGACTTTTGTTATCCTGCTTCTCTGCTTCCTCCTTTCATTTAACTCAGCATATATTCACTGAATAATCTAGTAGATGAGCCAGATCTGTAAACAAGAAATTATAATCAATAAGCCAAGTGCAATGGCAGGATGAATGAGATACTGAACAAGTACAGTTTAGGCATTAATTAATTGTTGTCCAGGAAGCAGTAAAGGAAACAAGACATAACCCTTGAAACAGATTTTGAAAGAGGAATAGGATCTTGCCAGGTGCAGACAATATTCTGGGCAAAAGAACATCACATGTACCAGAGGCATTGTATCCATTCTACACACATTTGGTGAGTGCCTACAAGGTGCTGGTACGCTCAGTGAATTCCACAGAGTATTGCTGGCATTGTTACATACAAGACAGAGCAGGAAATGGAGTGGAAAAGAAGGGTGAGATCAGAGTACCTTGTATGTCACGCTGAAAGACATAAACTTTGATCTACAGGCATGGAAAACCACATGAGACCTAGGGGCAAGTAAGTGACAACTTCAGATTTACATTTGTTTGAGTATGTACTCAGTTCGGATCACTTCCCACACCCTAGAAAGACGACAGAAAAACTGCCTCGAA
This sequence comes from Camelus ferus, assembly GCF_009834535.1. NCBI lineage: Eukaryota > Metazoa > Chordata > Mammalia > Artiodactyla > Camelidae > Camelus > Camelus ferus. The sequence goes on from NC_045696.1 coordinate 56,474,918, forward strand.
ATTCTGCATAGGGCAAACACAACAACCCAAACGGGGTCACACCCACGGTCTTATTAGATCTTCACTACTCGCAGAGTTGGCAGGGTAGTGACCACAGTCAGAGTTCAAGAAAGAGCCTGGACGAAGACAGGTCCGTCACAATCGTGACAACCGAAGGCGCCAAGAGCAGGCGCGGGGCCCCGGGCCTCCCTGCTCTCAGGCAGGCACCAGCTCACCTCCTCAAGTTCTCGATCTCGGCCGGGATGCTCTGAAGTTGGTTGCCGCCCAAGCTGAGGGTCTGCAGCGCGCGCAGCTCCAGCAGAGAGGCGGGCACCTCCTGGAAGCAGTTTCCGCTGAGGTTGAGCACCTGGAGGCTGCGGCAGAGCGGCGACTGGGCCAGGCCCTTGGGCAGCGCGCCGGGCCCGCCAAGCCGGTTGTTCTTGGCCAGCAGCGTACGCAGGCCGCGCAGCGCCAGCAGCTCCGGCCCCAGCGCGGTCAGCGCGTTGCCGCTCACGTCCAACAGCTGGAGATGCGGGAAGCCGTTGCCCAGAGCCCGCGGCAGCGACACCAGACGGTTGTGCGGCAGCAGCAGCCGCAGCAGAGCCTCCCGCGCGCCGCGCCGCTCCTCGCCCCGCGCCTCCAGCTCCGACTCCAGGGTCTCGGGGGACACGCTAAACCGGGACAGATTCAGTTCCGCCTCTCCGGCCGCGATCACCGCGGCTCCGGCCTCCTCCATCCCAGCCGCCTCACCGGGCCGCGCGCGACCCACAGGCCGGGAGCTCCGCGGCGCCCCGGAACCTGAACCGAGGGCTGCGTCGGAAGTGGCGCCGGCGGGCGCTAACCTCGCGCGCCCCCGACGAGTCACGGGACGCGACGCGAGGCGGCCGGGTGCGCGCGCCGCTCCGGGACCGGGACCGGGCTCCGCCTCCCGCGGCGCGCAGCGCAGAGAGGGTGCGCCGGGCGGGGTCGGAGACCCGGCGGTCCCAGGGATTACTCTGCGCGGCCTGCTGAGTTTGGGCGGCCGCGCTTTATAGTCCTTGCAGTCTGGTGACCTGTCTCCGGAGTCAAGGACCGCCCCAGTAAACAGCCGAGGATAGTTTGGTTTTTTGGCTTTGAGGGTTCGCGCGTCATGATGCACCGCCCACTTGGTTCCCGGTTTAGGAGTGGGGCCCCTAGTCTGCGGGGTCGGCGAGAACACAGGAATTCAGTGGTGGTTCAGCTCCATGACAGCAAGCCCCAGGAATTTTTAAGTCCCAGGATTAACCAAGACGACTTTGAAGTGCGAAGACAGCTGAACTAGAAATCAGAACTCTTGATCTTACCTCGGGTCAGCCTTGTTTCCTCCGACAAGGGATTTGATTTCTGTATCTCTATCCATAAAACATCCTTGCCTTGCTTGCCCTACAGGATTAAAAAAAAAAAAAGCATTTTAAAAGGAATGTCTGTCAAATAAGGACGTTTCGCCATTTTAGCTGTAGAAGTACTTCTGCGGGTTTTTTTAGTTTAAGTTGTAGTGGCTAGAAATGAATTTGGGAGCCACGGAAGATTTTTTTGTTAATTTGAAATAGCTCAATTTTATTGATCGGTTTAAGAACACAGAAAGCATTGAGATTTTACTTCAAGTTGAAACTACAACTTAACTGGGAAAATCCTGACTGGCTTTAATTTAGGACTTCCAATTAACATATTTTTTCCCTTGCCTTAAACTCAGTCTTTCCTGAAATTACTTTTTACAATTTTGAAAATCATGAATAGAAATGAGGAAAATATTTAGCGTATTTTTACAAAGCTAATGCATAAAATATTCAAAGATTGTTCATAACCAGTGCCATTAAATTGCTTTCTTCCTAAAAAGGGAAATAAAGTAACTTTTTTCTTGCCAGTCGTTGGTGTGGGAAACTTTATGCTTCTTACCCCCTGCCAAACTTTAACTTAATTTCTTTTTGAGTTATAGTTATGGGAGGATACACATTGTGAGTTTAAACTAGAGATGGAATGTTTTTAAAACCCATGGAGTGTTCTGAATTTGAAACTTGTTTTGAAAGGGTCCTTTAAAAAATTATATCTTGCTTTGGATCAAGATTACATTCTGGCAGAAACCTAATATGTGAAAATTGCAAATATTTAAAATAGTACAGTCTTATGCTTTTAAAAATGTGTGTGTGTTTGTGATAAAAATAAACTGACAGGAATGTAATGTGAAATGAGAAAAAATAATTCAAATATGATTCAGAAATAGAGTTAGGTTCACAAATCAGTGAAGTTAGAGGGGAAAAGATGGAATTAGCCTCAATAGTAGAGAATGAAGCTACCTGGTAGACAGTTTTGAAGATAGACTGAAAGTAATGTGAGAATCCCCTTTCGGCTCATTTATAACCCTCTCTACCTCAGCTACCATGGATGCATCTCTTTGCTGAAATGAGATGGGTCTAAATAAAGCAGCATCCCTCAACACTGCAGTGGGCCTTGAAACTACCCAGTCTGCTTAGAGAGTTCTGAAAACCCTCTGGGAACTGAAGGAGCTTTGGTGGCTAGTGAACCTCACAGTGATGGGGTCTGTCTTGGGGCCAGCTGAAGGAGAGGGCAGAGAGGCCGTGGGGACACCGGAGAGCGTGAAGGGGAAAGGAGACAACGTGATGCGACGTCTAGGGAAAGGAAGATGGATTACAGGGAACTGGGGAAATACATGGTGTACTTGCCCACTTACAGGAACTTCACCGTTAAGTCAGTTTTAGGTCAAATTGACTGTTTCAAGATAGGTCTCCTGACTAGAATGTTACTGAAAAAAGAACAGAGACCAAGTGAAGGGCACTTCCTCCTTCAGCCATCCTGTCCATGTTTCCTGAGGGGGGGAACTGAATGTATTTACTACAGCCCTCCGTGAGATACAGCAAGCACTAAGTAAGTAGTGAGTACAGAAAAAAACAAAGCTGAGTGGAGAATCCTTTCATAAACTAGCTGGGAGGCAACATACTAAAGTAGAGAAAAAGTGGGCTTTGGCTTTTATCAGAGACAGGTTTCAAATCCCACCTCTGCAAATGAGATTTCTCTTACTTAATCTTGATTTTGTGACTTACTCTCTTTAAGCCTTGATCTCATTTGATTATGATGAATATTGTCTGTTTCATAGGGTCAGTTTGAAGTAAATAATCCATAAGTAGTGGCAATTATTATTATTAGCAGTAATAGTAGTAATAGTTATTGTTATAACTATTACTGTCTCCCGCTTTATAGATCATCATCAGCGTAAAGAGAAACAAAGTTGAGAACAACCTTTACTCATGATGACACAATTTCTTACATAAACTGTGCTTTTCTGTTCTGGGCCAGACCATGTTTTCCAGATTATAATTTGAAAGGTTTGTCTGAACTTTCCTTGCCCTTGGTCTTGACACTCGAGATTTATGCTTATTGTCCTCTCTATTTCCAGATTGTATCAGGACCTTGTACCTCCTAAACTGAACTCTTACCTCCATTCCAGCTACCTTGGATTCAGATAACTTTTCTGAACTACTGCTTTCATTATTTCAAGCTATCTCTCTCTCTTCCTCCCCTCCTAACCCTGAGTCTCTTCATTCATTATCAGATGAAGGTCAATGGCTTAGCCTAGCATGCAGGGTTTTGGATTATTTCCATTGCTGAGTCCCTCTCAGATTGATTTATCCAATTTGGCCTGAGGTGGTTTAAAGTTCTGCCATCTTCTTACACAAACTGTAGTCCAAATCTCAAACAACAGTTACTCTCTGTTCAAGGCAGCATTGAAGGCAGAGGGAGCTGTAGTCTTTCAAGCCACCATGAGAAGGAATTAGCCTTTATGTTTATAGGAGCGTAGAGTGAGTCTGCAGCCAGTTTTGTAATTTAAGGTCTACGATTTTGTTATTAGCAGTTCCTTCCTCTGCCTCAGTGTATTCTTTGCCATGGAATTGATAGATTTATATTAATTGGTAGACTAAGCTTTCCTGAATACCTTTCCCCTGCACCCAGTCTCTTTTGAAGTATGGGCTCTGTTTATTTTGCAGATTCAAATAATGACACGACATTTTTGGACATGGGTGTTTTTTACTAAGCATTTGTAAGAGCTGTGAAAGCATCCCCATCACTCCTTCCATTGAATTCACTTCATTTAGGGATTTTCTCACACCTGGTTAGGTGCTTTCCTTGGTGATTGTCTTGGGAATTTAAGTGGCTTTTAATCTTTAAAATTTTTTCCACTTGTTCAGCCTATGTTCCATAATTGGGTTGTTTTACTTTTTTATAGATAGCTAGTCATAACAACGACTATAACAAGCTAAAATACTGTTAGCCCCCAATTTATTCATTCAGAAATACTTACTGAGCACCTCTTGTGTGGAAGAAACTGAACTATGCGTTGGAGATGTATAGAGATAACCAAAACCAATGGCTAACATTTATTGTTTTCTCAGTGCCAGACACTATCCTAAGGGCTTTGTAGTTATTATTTTATTTAATCCTCATCCCCATTCTATAAGGTTATCCTCGTTTTACAGACAAGAAAACTGAAGTATGAGAAAATTAAGTAACTTGCCACTTTACAGTTATGAAGGGGCTGGATATGAACATAACAGAATATGGCTTCAAAGTTTATGATTATGTCGAAATGCAATCACTGCCTTCAAGAGTATATTTTTAATGACAAAAAGTGCTCACAAAACAGTTTAAGCAGCCGGACCCTAAACTGTATACAAATTTAGTTATCTTAAAAAGTACACATAGAGGTTTATAGTATAATAAAAATAACAGAGATTAAACATGAACCCATAAACCCCCAAATAATCCAATATAAAAGTGGGCAAAAGGTCTGATAGACTTTTCTCCAAAGAAGATCTAGGAATAACCAATAAGTAAACGAAAAGATGCTCAGTATCATTAGCAAATGCAAATCAAAACCACGAAGAGATACTGCTCACACCCACTAGGATAGCTAAAAGATAGACAATGACTGCTCAGGAGGATATGGAGAAATTGGAATCCTCATATACTGCTGGTGGGGATGTAAAATGGTGCAGCCACTTTGGAAAATAGTCTTGGTAGTTCCTCAAAAGGTTAAAAAATAGAATTACCATGTGACCCAGCAATTCCACTCCTAGGTATATATCCAAGAGAACTGAAAAGACATATCCAACAAAAATTTGTGCACAGATGTTCATAGCCACATTATTATCATAGCCAGAAAGTGGAAACAACCCGAATTTCTATAAGCTGATGAATTGATAAATAAAATGTGTTTATCCATAAATGGAATATTATTTAGCAATAAAAATGAAGTACTGATATATGTTACAATATGGGTCATTCTTGAAAACATGAAAACACATAAAAGGAAGAAACCAGTTACATACATACCACAGGACATATGAGTCCATTTACATGAACCATCCAAAACAGGCAAATCTGTGGAAATAAAAAATAGATTAATGGTTTCCAGGGGCTGGAGAGAAGGGGGAATGGGGAATGACTGCTAATGGGCAGAATTTCTTTTGGGGGTGATGAAAACATTTTTAAGCTGATTGTGATGATGTTTGTACAACTCTGTGAATATACTAAAACCATTGAACTATACACTTTAACTAGATGAAGTGTGTGATATGTGAACTTTATCTCAATAAAGCTGTTATAAACCAAGTAATTAAAATATTAACTGTCATATAGATTCATAACCAAATACTATGAAAATTCAGAAAGAAGAGACCGTTTCAGGCTGCTGCAATTAGGAAAGCCTTCATTGGGTAGTGGGGTTTTAGTAGAGATGGGATGAGGCATGTGAAATTGGAGGAAAAGAAATGAAGAAGGTTATTTCTTGAGAAAGAATGTCAACAACAAGAAGGAAAGCATATGCCTGGGTAATGATGAAGGGTCTAGTTTGGCTGGTGTGCTTGGAGTGGTGGTTACAATAGCCAAGTGTTGGCGCACTTTAGAGAATAATAGCAGAAAATATTTTAAATTGTAACTTTGCCCCCTAAATGTAAGGTGTACTGTTATGGTATCGTATAAAGGAGCGGTAAAGCTTGAAATGGTAAGTTGGCCTAGATCATGGAGGGAGAGGTATGAATACTAGGTCAGGAGAACATCTCTGATTCTTTCCTTACTGAAAGCTCAAAATCCCGTTTCCTTATTAGCTCATCTAGACATTGATGAAAAGACTGCCAGGCTTAGGGGAGCCTGTGGAATGTGGCACCTGTAGAAAAGCCTTATATCTGAGTACAAAGTATCCTTCCCAGTTTCTTCGGATTGTGGTAATATCACGATGTTTCTCTTCTGCATCAAGCCCTATGGCAGGAATTACAGAAGTGATATGAATTGACTGCAATTATTTCATTCCATTATATTCCATTCCACAGTTATTTTATTGAGCAGCTGTGTAAAAGATCTATGTTGGATGTTGCAGGAGCTCAACAGTTCATGTTTGTAGATGTAGCTCTAAGTTTATTTTGAAACTTCGTAGGTGTTTCCTTCTTCCATCCTTCCTGAGAGGTTCTAGAGATGCAAAGGGAGGAACTACTTCACTCACAGTCAAATGGGGCCAGGGATCCAGAGTATAGCTGCCTCTGGCAGACCCCCAGCAGAAAGCCTCCTGTTCTTGTCTTTTTTTTTCTTTTTTTCAATTGAAGTACAGTAAGTTATAATGTGTCAATTTCTGGTGTACAGCACAATGTCCCAGTCATACATATACATACCTATATTCGTTTTCATATACTTTTTCATTAAAACCCTCTGTAGTGTTGTCATCTATAGTCCACCTGGGCTGCGTGTGGAGTGTAAGGACTAGGGCAACCTGGTTCAGCCCCAGACCCAGTCATCCATTTGCAGTGGTGGTGGGTGAGGGAAAGGCCACCACTGAACTTGAGTTTAAAAGTTAATCAGAAAGACTTTGAACAGGAGACACAAACCATACTTATCCCTAAGAGGAAGAGAATAGAGAATAAATCTCATTTGCTCTCCTTCCTGTACCCTCACTCTCTGTACCACATTATATGTGTAAGATCTGTCTGTACATTTCTTTATTTTTCCAGTTATGAAGTATTTATCATAATGTAAATGGAAAAGGTCACTACAGAAAATTCAGAGAAATGTAATAAAAACAACCAAAATCACACATCATAATAATCACTGCTAACATTTTGGTGTATTTCCTTCCTTTTCTATGTACATATAATTTCCCCCCACAAAGTTGGAATCATATATATGTGTAAACATACATTAAGTTTTGTATTTTGATTTTTTTTGCTAATTCTCCAATATTGGACATGATGGTGTTCTTTTAGTTCCACTTTTCAGCCACAATGCCTTGCAAACACTTTTTTTAGCCAACAAATACAGCTATTAGAAACATGAACACTCGCAGAGCTCTTTGCTGAGCTTTTGCTGCAACAGTGTGGTAATCACAGCAGCACCAAGCCCTCCCCCTGGGCACTGCCACACAGCCATCCCTTTGAAGACATGCTGACTCCGCCTCACCACCTTGCTTCTCACCTGGCTGATCAGAAGGACCAGCAGTGACACAGGTAAGCTCTTACAATGAAGAGACTATTTATTTGGGAGAAATTGTTGGCCATGATTGTGAACCAGAGAGCCAAATGTGACTGAAGTGTTTGGGTATATCCTCCAACTGCATGTGGTCCCTTTACATGTATGCCTCTACATCGAGCTAGTTCATAGTCTCCTCGTAGTTTTCCTGTAGATGAGAGGTGAAAAGGGTGTAAGGCCTGGAGACAATACCTGGGTGCACTGCTGGAATTTTCTGTTTTGGTGGAGTTCATACTCATCTTTCGTAGTTTATGAATTTTATTTTTCTGTTTTTCCTTCTTTTTGTCTTTTTCCTGTTATACAGTGAAAATTTGTTAAAATGTTACACTAGATTAAATTTAATTTTGTTAATGCAATAAACACGTATTGGGGCTGTACAACACGTGGAACACAATGACGGACATATGAAAGACAAGAGGACGTAGGCAGACCCTTAGGGAATTTACAGTCTAGTAGGGGTGATAAGCTATGCAAACAAATAACTATCAAAGTGCAGACCAGGTTATAGGGTTATTTTTAATGACAAAGAAGTGCTCACAAAACTGTTTAAGCAGCTGGACCCTAAACTGTATACAAATTTAGTTACCTTAAAAAGTACACATACAGGAGACTGAGAAACAATACTCCAAAATGGAAATCGTGGTTGTCTGGGTGATGGACGTAAAAGTAATGATAATATACTTTATTCTTTTCTATTTTTCTAATATTTTAAAACTGAATATGTGTTACTATTAGAATCATAAAAAATAAGCTCTATTAAATGTGTGAGAGTATTATATAAAAATACAAAATACAATAGAAGTGCAGAGGAGAAAATTTTATCTCTGACTGGGGTTGGAGGAAATGGGAAGGCTTTAGGATTTATGTCTTTTATGATGATGAAAAGCTTTTAATCTTGGAAATAGATAATGAAATTTCATTGAGTTGAAAAGGCATTTTATATTCCTACAACTTTTTTCCTCTATGACATTTGACTACAGTCTCTCTCTGTTAACTATCTATAGTTCTAATAGCTGTTATCTGGCATACTGCCTTTTATATTTTATATTATTTTAGATATCTTAAAAATTTTTTTGCTACATATACCATAGAGATATTTTCTAAGTTAGCAGTTGCTGGCAATCACTAGTCATATTCCTAATCAGAGTATATAGTCTTGGCAATGAATCTTTCTATTTGTCCCACTAACCCCAGAAATGCTTTATTTGGACATTTGCTGGCAAGGGCTGCTCGTTTATCCTCTTGTTCTTTTGAAGAAATCTGTGTCTGTTAATATTCAACCCACAGAGCACATATTCTCCAGGGTCCAATAGGCCTCTAGGAAAAAGACTTTTTGTAATATTCCACAAGCCATCTGCTTCATCAGCAATGAGCTTCCTGTTCTTTTGGTGGACATCCTGGTTGACCCGACTTCCCACGGTGTGTGATGAAGTTGTAGGGGTTGGTCAGGACAGAATTTAGGTGACATGCACAGGCTTCAGCTAACCTGAAAGGTGAGAGTCTTGGTTCTGTGTGACCTTGCTGAATTATTTACCCTCTCTATGTCTTAGTTTCCTTACTTAGAAAATGGATATAATGAAAAAGAAAAAAATGGAATTAATAATACTAACCATTTCCTAGGCTTATTTTGACGATTAAAATTAGCATTTGTTAACATTTGATATATAGCTGCTATTATTCTGATGTATCACAGACCTGGTAGGTTGTGGGGTTATTTTTGCTCCTTAATAGATTATAAGAAGAGGCAGAGTTTTGGTTGATAAGTGAGTAGTGGGGGGGGGGGGCAGATGAGGGTGGTGTGACGGGGATTGTGCCAGGAAAAGAGGGTATGAACAGCACTATATAACTTCAGGATGGTACTGGTGGAACTCGAGGTATGAGAGAGTAGTGAGAGATGAGACCAGAGAGAGGGACTGAATCCAGACTGTCAGTAGGGTTGCCTTTACCTGCTGTAGCTGTGCATTTATATCAGAGCTTCTTGAAGGGGCTGAGTGTTCCCTAAGTCCTTTCTCCCACCCTGTCCAGAGCCGTCCCAGGCTTGTTAATACCCTTCCCATTAAAGTGTGTCCCTGGCTGGGCAGATATGTTTAGTACTGTCTCTTGGTTATGTTCTCCTTTTGGGAAACATTGCTCCATAACTTCTCAGATACACCTGTAATCTACTGGTTATGCCTCCCCTACTGCTGACTTTCCCCCAGCAACATCCAGAAAGGCCAGCAACAATTGCTTGGGAAGTTGTCATTAACCCCCTCAAACATCATCTTAAGGCCCACTCTGATCCAAATGAATTCAAATGTGACTCACCTATAGAGATCTATTTGCATTTTATAGTAATAGAGTTCCAGATTCATACAGCAAATCAAACAAATCTGCATAGGATCAGCTTGGGTGAACTTGACTCAGTGGACAATCCCACATGGAATGTCGAAGTGCTGGAAGCCTGTCTGCTAAGGGTGCATCTGGTGGGCATGGAGCCTGGAGGTGGGGCCTGGGGGGCCTTCCTTGGATCCAGCAGGGTTGGGGCTGGGTTATGCTGGCTCACACTCTTTTTTAGCTGAAGCGTATTTCCTGCCTTTCTCTTTTTTCCTTCCAGATTGTCTTTCTTTTTGGTGATTATCAACATACATCTACTTGTCCATGATATAGGTGAGTCACTTTTCAAAAAATCTTTGTGGGTATTGCTGAAACAACTTTGGAGATAGGGAGGTAAATAGTGGTTTGGAGATTAGAAAAAAACAAGCACATGACTTCATCTCTCTGAACCTTACTTAGTCTTTTCATTCTTTAGATGTGAGTAACAATGCTGTATTTGTTTCACGGGAAATGGTGAAGAACAGATGGGAAAATATAACAGACCCAAATTGTAAAGCATTATTGTTTATTCTATTTCCATTTTTTTTAAATGAGAAAAGCCTCCCCATCCCCACCCCCAATCTGATTTGTCCGCTTGAGGCCATATCTGGGTAACTACACTTATTCACATCTATAATTTGAACTCCTACCATGAAAAAAAAAACTAGACAGGCATCCGCACTTAAAGTGGTAAGTGCCAGTTTAGGGAATAGTATCACAGAATATTTGTGATCAGGTCTGCCTAAAAAATCTGGATGGGCAGTCAACACAGGGTTTGTGTAACTTTTTCTACTCAATTCTTCAAAAACATGGAGATGAATAGTATATAGATATTGAAAATGTTAATGTCATTTAGCTAACTGAAAGTATATATGCAAAATTTTAAAAATTTTTGGGAGGGAGGTAATTAGGTTTATTTATGTATCTTTAAATTATTATTATTATTATTAATTTTTTAGTGGATTTACAATTCATAAACTACTAAAGATGAGTATCAACTCCACCAAAACAAAAAATTCCAGCAGTGCACCCAGGTATCGTCTCCAGGGCTTACACCCTTTTCACCTCTCGTCTACAGGAAAACTACGAGAAGACTACGAACGAGCTCGAGGTAGGGGCATACATGTAAAGTGGATGTACTGAGGATTGAACCCAGGACCTCGCGCATGCTAAGCATGCACTCTACCACTGAGCTATACCCTCCCCCGCAAAAATTTCTTTTAAAAACCATATATCCAAAACCTGCACTATAACTACTCTAAAAGTGATCAAACACATTTATAGTTTTCACGTGTATGTAGTCTCTCAGGCACCTACAGCAGTCCTGCCAGTCTCTTAAAGGTGGCAGCAGCTGGAAGGCATCCTCAGGCCCCAGAGTTCTATTCAGGAGTTAGTGCAAGGCCTGGTCCACCCAGGTTACCTTTGCTGACTTTTTTCTTTTGATGCTTAGTAAGTCTGTGTGTGTGTGTGTGCGTGTGTGTGTGTGCAGAAAGGAGCAGAAAGGCAAAGTGAACTAGTAATCTAGTCATAGTCAGGAACAACCCAACCAAATAAATTAAAAGAATGTGTATATATGTGAGAAAGAAAAATGTGTGTTAGTTCTAATACCTTACATTTTATAGCAGTAGTGACAACCTAATACTAGGTGCTAAGGACTATATTAGGTGTTTTAGATACAGTATCTTTTTACAGTTTTCAGAGTGTTTTCCCTTATTAGCTTTTCGCTGGCCTTTTGCCTCAGCTTCTCGGGCTTTGGGAAGCTAAAGAAACAAAGGTTTAGAAATAATACAGATTGAAATAGACAAAAGAGTTATTCAGCTTCAAGTAGGGCCATCTGCAGACACATCTGCAGATATTAAAGTCAAAAGTTGGCTTTAATATCACCAATTACATCATCGGCAGATCCTGTTTCAGATTTACTTGCCAGAGCCTTTGGATTCCTGAGTCTCAGACCTGAGCAAGACCTCCTGGATATAAACTGAGAATCTAGAATCAAGGACCTTTCATGAGTGAGCCACATATTTCTATGAAAGAGATTGGGAAAAAGGGCAGCTTACTAACTTATCCACCCATTTGGTCTACTCCTTCTGACCCTCTGGAAAATGACTGAACCATGTCACATAAAAACAGTCCCTAAGATTCCCAAAGTATTTCATAACAACCCTGGGGCAGGTGTTTTTGCCCTAATTATACATAAGGAAACTAACATAAATGAGATTCAGTGACTTGCCCAATTTCAAATGACTAGGAAGAGGACTTATAACTTGCATTTACAAATCTACCAAGATTTTTCATACCTGTAATCGACTGCTTCTTGATTATAGCCATGTCAGACACATAACAATTTGAGCAGGAAAGTGCTTGGTTTTTTTAATATGCAATTCCTTCCTTCTGAAATTTAGACAAGTTGTTTCATCTTAGCTCCTTTTTTCCATTCTCTGTCTTCCTTTATATTCATTCAGTCATTTGTTTAATTAGTCATTTTTTCATTCATCAACTTAGAACGAGTGCCTACTGTTAGAAGAAAGAACCCGATTCAGATGGAGCCAGACTTAGCCTGGGTTTGAATCATAGCCCTACTTCTTACTAGCCAAGTGTCCCTGAACAACTTACTTCACCTCACTGTGCCTTGGTTTTCTCAATAGTACCTACCTCGGTGTTAGTATGCAGATTAAATGAATTAGTTCAGGAAAAGCTCTTAGAATATGTCTAGTGCATTGTAAAATTTAATAAATGTTACCTGATACATTAGTTAGGGTTCTCCAGAGAAATGGAACAAACAAAATCTATATAAGGGGTTCAAGTGATTATGGAGGTGAGAAGTCCCTGGATCTGCACTGGGCAAGCTGGAGACCCAGGAGAGCCTATGGTGTAGTTCTTTTTCAAGTCTGAAGCTCACAACCCAAGAAGAGCCTATGTTTCAGTTCCAGTCTGAAGGCGGGAAAAGACCAAATTCTTAGCTCAAACAGCTGGGCAAGAGGAGTTCCCTGCTCCTCAAGGGAGGGTTGGTCTTTTTGTTCTATTCAGGACTTCAACTGATTGAGGCCACCCACATTAGAGAGACCAATCAGCTATACTCAGTCTACCGATTCAAATGTTAATCTCATCTAAAAACACCCTCACAGACGTGCCCAGAGTAATGTTTGACCAAATATCTGTGGACCCTGTGACCCGGTCAAATTGACACATAAAATTAACCACCAGACCATACACTTTTTACTGTGTCAAGTTCTGTGCTAGGCACTGGTGAAACAGGGTTAAGATATGGTCTCTGTCCTTTGTGGACAGTCTATGCCCAACCCCATCAATAGCCACGTGGCTGCTACTGCTGAAATGAGCAGATTGCATCTATTATTCAGCTGGACTGTCCCCAGCCGGATGTCTCTCTGACTGCTCTTTGCTGGGCTGATGGCTTAGAAGCTTCCTTGCCTATTAACATCCACCATTTGAGTTTTCCGTAGTGCCTTACCTATTTCTTTCTTCTATTTAATCTCACTACATTATATCAAACAATATCCTTACTTAGGCTCATGATGACTTAGTTCTTCCTCCTTTCTGGTGCTTGTTGCTTGCATAGTGTTCCTAGGAGAAAAAGAAAAAATTTCACTATCTGTGTTACTCGAGTTGGGAATTAGTCTTTTAGGCTCAAAAGTTCGGTGACTATGACCCAAAATTTTTTTCAATTCTGAGGTCTTGTTTCTTTCTGTGGTACTACCAGTCTCTTACTTCGTGGCCCCGAGCAACTTTGCTCCCTGGGTTTCAGTTTTGTCTTTTAGTAGCAGAGACATTTGACAGAAGTATTCTGACATGGAAACCCAATTCATAAAGTAAATTAGAGATGGATTGTTCTGATTGAAGTGGTAAAAGAATGGAGGTCTCACTGATTTGATCTTTCACCTGGCTGTCAATGGGGTGGGATGTGGGGAAAATAATTTGAAAAGATTGAATCAGATGATCTCTAAGCTTTCTCCCAGCTCTAACATAATCAGATTCTATTCCAGGTCATGATACTATGAATAGTACATAGTGCATAGCTGTATTCCCCTTGGCCCTCAGCCCCTTCTGTTCATGACTCTGCCCAGACCAGTAGATATTTATGGCAGGTAGAGTAGACTGACTTACTGAAAATCTATTCTTATCTTTTTGATGTGCTTTCCTGGGCTACTGAGACTAGAGAGTGAAAAAACATTTCCAAGATTTCTTTGCAGTTTAGGTTCTGAAAATGACGTAGGCTCTGCCAATCAGATACATTTGCTAACTGATACAAATTTAAGTGAGGAGAAAGGATATAGTGCAGAGGCATCCTTTCTTTTTTTTCAGTGTGAATCCAGCAGATGCAGTGTGGCTCAGGAGCCAGCCAGTTCCTGCAGTGACAGCTCCCTCACCTACCAGCTCCCTGATGTGACAGAGGCAGTGGCTCCACTGGCAGACAAGCTTAGCATTCTGTTCTGAGCCTAGCATCATTCAGGAAAGGACAGAACACATACATTGCATGTTTCACCTTCTATGCCTTTCTTTGGGCTCTTTCCTCCAGCATCCCAACGATTTTGTAAATGTCTAATTCACTGTACTAAATCCCTTTCTGCTTGAAATAGCTACAGTGATTTTTTTCATCTTGTTAAACCTTACCTGATGCAGTGTTCACTGGTCTTTATAATTGCCTTGCTAACTTCATTTCTTCTTCTACGTCCTCAGTGTCTACAGAAGAGTTACGGGCCCACCCTTTCACTGATGTTACCCTTTCCTGTCATTTCTCCTTTGTGGAGGGCACAGAAAATCTGGAGTTTTCTTGGGAAAGAGAAGACATCAAAGAGGAATATAAGGTAGAGGATGATAAAGAATATTACCGCTTTTTCAGGTACTATGATTTTTTTGAAGTTTTCTCAAAGTTGGTTTACCAGTTTCACAATAACACAGAGCAACTAGAGGACCAAAACTCCTTGTATGAGGGGAGAGTCTCCGTGGATCGGGATGAAATTTTCTGAGGAGACCCTATCGCTTTTACTAAGAAGTGTGGATTTCCTGGATGAAGCTATCTACAAGTGCTCAGCCATCACACCAAGCAGAAGATGCGAAAGTACAGTTAGACTAATAGTAGAAGGTGAGGGTTGGATTAACTTGGTTTTAAGCTCTGTCTCTGTTCACAAAGATAAACTATAAGTTTTCTTTCCCGGTATTCTCAATTTTTCTCTTCTACTCAAGTTATTATAGATACTTCTTAATCCCATCATGAGAGTCAGGTATTTGGAATGTCAGTTCATTTTAGCTAAAAACATTGCTCAGAACCAAAGGTGTTACATCTGCACCTGACTACATCATTCATTAATTCAAACAAGCAAACAAAACATAAAAAAAAAAAAAGTGACACTGGTCCTATCCCAAACGCACCAAACAAATTGTCATATGGAAAACCAAAATGTTACATAAGACTCCTACATGAAAGCTCTGAGATATGATGTGTGGTTTAGTGAGAAGAGCCCTGTGCTGGGAGTCAGGAGGCCCAAGATCTCATTCTATGAATCGGGTAAATCATTTAGCTTTTCCAGGTTTCATTCTTTTACTATTAAAATGTAAGAGTGCGCTGGACCAGTGGATCGCCATAGTGCCCCAAGGATACTCACCCTTTTCAGGATTACATGGAGAGTGGTCTGCTCCTCATCAGAGAACTCATGAAGGTGGAGAGAGGCATGGCAGAGTTCCTCAGGGTAAGGGTTGGAAGAGATAGGAAGGTACAGCTGAGAATCATGTGTTATCTTCTGTGATTCTCAGCAGGCTTGTCTGAGGTTAGCAGAATCTGAAATGAACCCTCCCTGCCAAGAAGGGGAAGATGCCAAAAATAAAGGCAGCAGTGGTAGATGAGACCTGGAGGGCAGGAGCATGTGTGTATCCTGATATTCTCTCACTGTGCCTTGATCTGAATTTTAGCCACCATGAACCTCAAGATGTGAGGCTTACATAAGGGTTAATGTAAAAACTCAGGGCAAGATTTCTGCTAGCCTCATCCTCCGGGGCTGGAATTAAAAAAGGAACTAATTGCTTTGTTAGTTTTTCCAACCAGACTCTGAAATGCCAGGTGCTGCTTGATAAGATTGATGATGAGGACGTGGCCACGTGCATCTCTAAGGGCTGGTACCTCACGCCCAATGTGATCTGGCTGGACCAGGCGGAGAGGGACCTGAGCAACCACAGCACCGTGGAGGTCCTGGAGGAGCAGATGAATGGCTTCTTCAGGGTGTTCTCTGTCCTGAAATACCCTGTCAGGTTAAGTGAGAACTATGTCTACCGCATAACAGAGACAGATGTGAACAACCAGCCCTTCAGAGTCGTCCACAGGTACACGAGTAAGTGAGTTAAAGAAGGGTGTATTTCACCACAAAGAAGTCATCATTCAGTAATACTGACCCAGTGCCAAATGTGGCAGGTGCTCCTGGGCCCTTTGGAGACTTAAAGAAACTCAGGAACAGAAGCTTGTAGCCTGGGGCAGGAGAAGGTGGTGAGGTGGAGTCTCTTTGGGTTTGAAAAAAGATCACACTTCAGAGGCTGACAGCTTTCACCCTGTTGATGTGGCTGTTACTATTGATGAGGATTTTCTTCCCTCTGCTGAGGACATCGGCTTTATGATGTGACAGGCCAAGTAATCATAGCTGCCGTCTATCAGCCTCTCACCTCGTGCCTGGCACTTCACACATCATTTTAAGTGCTTGCCTCGACCCTGCAAGGTAATTGTTATTGCTGCCCCTCTCCTGTGTGAGGAAACCCAGAAGGCAAATCATTTGATCAAGGACATGGCTAATAAGTACATAAATTAGAATTCAAACCCTTTCTTATCTGAACCCAGAATTCATGCACTTTATTTTCTTACACCAGGCATTTATATATCTAAGATTGTAGACTGCATGAAGAGGTCTAAATCATCTAGGCTTGGAGAAGGGGAGCTCCTGTGTGATAAGTAATGAGACTAGGAGTGAAGTCACTGCACCATTCATAAATCTTGGAAAGCCCTAACATTGCTGTCTAACTAAACTCTGCAGAACTCTGTAGTTCCTTGGGAGAAAATTTGATGGATTATTTTTTATATGTCTGTTCTGTTACTTCTAAACTGTGCCTGCATTCTTCAAGGAAGGATTCAAGAACTTGAAAAAGCATTTAGGAAAAGGAACATGTATTTATTGAACACCTACTGTGTGTTAGAGTGGTACCTAGGTACCTTCACATGCCATATTTAACACCACAGTGACTTCTGAGGTAGATGCCCCCATTTAACAGAGGAGGGAACTGAGGCTGAGGAGAAGGTAAATTACTGAAGGCTACAGAGCTGGAAGTGTTAGAACCCAGGATTTGAACCCAGGTTTAACTATTAACAAAGGCCTGGGTACTTTCTGCCCTACCATGGCTGACTCAGGGGCATTCAGTTCCGGAGCCTTAGGCAGTGACTGATCTAGGCTGCTACCTGCGTCCCACCTGCTCTCCTTCAAGGAGAAAGGGGATGGTGATGAGTAAACTTGCACGTGAGCTAATTCCTTCTACTTTCCTGTGGCTCCAACTCAGACTTCCTTGGAGGGTTAGATCTGGCAAGGACTTTGGCTGTCATCTTCTACTAACCACAGCATGTGGCAGTGAGGAAACAGAAGTCCAAAGAGGTGGCGTAGTTGTCCAAGGGTGAACAGCCTCTATACAAGGAGTGACAATGGAGTCTGGCTTCATGCAAAAGTTGGATGGCCACCTTTAGGTTTAGTCTATATGGGCCTGGCAATTAATCAAACATTCAAGACACTTTTTTTAAACCCTGGATCTCCCAGTAACTAGCTGTGAACATTATACAACTGTTAAAAACTATTCACTAACATTTTTAATGATATGGGGAAAGGCTTACAATATGCTGTCAAATTTTAAAAAGCAAGATGTAAGCTTGTATGTGTAGCATGAGGCCCAGTTGTTTAACTGTATGCAGATTAAAAAGATAGGAAGTACAATAATAATAATAATAATAGTTAACAACAATTACTGGCTACCTCTGCATGATGGGATTATAGGCAACTTTTATTTTCTTCTTTGTACTTCTGTCTTATGCAACATTCTACAATGAACAGATATTATTTTTATAGTCCAAAAAAGCTATACTTTAAAAACATTTTCATGAGATATGCTTCACATACCATAAAATCCATCTGTTTTGAAGTGTACTTTCAATTGTTTTAGTATATTCACAGAACTGTGCAACCATCACCACCATCTAATTTTAGAATATTTTTATTACCCTAAGAAGAAAGCTTCATACCCAACAGCACTCACTCTCCATTCCTCCCACTGTGTCCCTCAGTCCCAGGAAAACATT
Source organism: Camelus ferus (assembly GCF_009834535.1). Taxonomy (NCBI): domain Eukaryota; kingdom Metazoa; phylum Chordata; class Mammalia; order Artiodactyla; family Camelidae; genus Camelus; species Camelus ferus. Next base: position 56,493,129 of record NC_045696.1, read on the forward strand.
AATCTAATTTCTGACTGTATGGATTGCCTATTTGGACCTTTCATATAAATGGAATCATACAAGGTGTGGTAACTGGTTTCTTTCACTCAGGATATTGTTTTCAAGGTGCAACATGTTGCAACGTATCTCAGCACTTCATTTATTTTTAATGCTGCATGATATTCCATTGTGTGGATAGACCACATTTTATTTGTCCATTCACCAGTTAATAGAAATTGGATTGTTTCCACTTTTTGACTATAGTGAATGATGCTGCTATGAATATTTGTGCAAAATTTTGTGTGAATCTATGTTTTCACTTATCTTGGTAAATACTGGAAGTGAAATTGCTGGATCATACGGTAACTATTTTGTAACCCCTTGAGGAATTGCCAGACTGTTTTCCAAAGTGGCTGCACCACTTTACATTTCCACCAGCAGTCTATGAGGGTTCTAATTTCTCAGCATGGTTGTCAGCACTCACTTTTACCTGTATTTTTTTTCAGTCATCCTAGTGGGTGTGGGTGGTATCTTATTGTGGGTTTGATTTGCATTTCCTTGGTGGCTAATGATGTTGAGCATCTTTTTCATGTGCTTATTGGTGATTTCTTTGGAGAAATATATATTCAATTTTGCCCATTTAAAAATGGGTTATTTATCTTTTATTATTGAGTTGGAAGTGTTCTTTATATATTTTGAATACTCATTCCTTGTCAAATGCTTTTTCTGTATCTGTTGAGGTGCTCATGTGGTCTTTGTCCCTTATTCTACAATATGGTATATTACACTGATTGATTTTAGTATATTAAACTGATCTTGTATTTCTGGGATAGATCATGCTCGGTTATGGTATACAACCCTTTTTATATGTTGCTGGATACCATTTATAGGCATTTTGTTGAGGATTTTTGCATCTATAGTCCTAAGAGCTATTGGTCTGTAGTTTTCTCTTCTTGTGATTTCTTTGTCTGGTTTTGGTATCAGGGTAATACTGGCCTCATAAAGTAAGTTGAAATGTGTTCCCTTATCTTCTGTTTTTTGGAAGGGTTTCTGAAGGATTGGTGTTAATTCTTCACATTTCAGTTTTATTCCCTCTATTGTTTTTCTATTCTCTAATTCATTTACTTCCACTCTAGTCTTTATTATTTCTTTCCTTCTGCTTGCTTTGAGTTTGGTCTGATTTTGTTTTTCTAGTAACTTAAGGTAGAAAGTTAGGTTATTGATTTGAGATCTTTCTTCTTTTTTTAATATAGGCATTTACAGCAGTAAATTTCTCTCTCAGCACTGATTTAGCTGCATCCCATAAGAACTGATATGTTATGTTTTTATTTTTTATTCATCTCAAAGTATTCTCTAATTTCCTTTGAGATTTCTTCTTTGACCCATCGGTTATTCAGAATTGTGTTGTTTAATTTCTACATATTTTTTTATTTCCTAAATTTCATTCTGTTATTGCATCCTAATTTCATCCCATTTTAATAAGCTTTTTTTTTAAGTGTGAGTTCTCCAGCTTTGTTCTTCTTTTTCAAAATTGTTTCGGCTATTCTATATCTCTCTTTGCATTTTCTTGCATTTCCATATAAATTTTCTGATCAGCGTGTCAACTTCTGTTACAAAGAAAGCTGGGTTTTTGATAGAGATGGTGTTGAATCTGTAGATCAATTTGGATAGCATTGCCATCTAACAATATTAAGTCTTTTAAGATCCATGAATATGTGATGTCTTTCCATTTATTTAAAGGTACATGTTAAAAAATATATAAAATAAAATGTAGAAGCCCTGAGGTTAAATGAATTTGGAGAGGAAAAAAACTGATATGAGACATATTAGAGAAGTAAAATCAACTTTAATAATAATTTTGCTACTGTTATATTGTTGAAGGGTATAATGACTCAAATCCACCCTACTGCAAGAAAGATAAAGAGAAGGGGAAAAAATGAGGAAGAGAGAGAAAGGAAGGGAGGGAAGACAATAGAGAGGGACAGAGGTATGGAGCAGGGAGAGAACGCAACACTTACTGGCAAGCTAGACAAAGACAGAAAATGTTTATCTCATTTAGTGCCTTGCAGCTCTTTCCTGACCTTAGCAAGAGGTGCTCATGGAGCAATCGTCCAGCAACTAGAGCAGAAAAGATTGAGAATTGATAATAACGGTATCTTTCTCATGGGATTACTATGAGAATGAAAAGATTTAGTAAAGCTAAAGGCTCCTAGAATAGTTCCTGGTACATAGTACCCTAACAATAAATGTTAAGTGTTACTATCATTAATAATGATCTTGTTACCATTTTTATTATTTCAATATATTAAGTGTGCTTGTCTGGAAGAGGGTAGGGCTATAGACTGTGTCCTTTACGCATTGTTCCTGAGTCATAAAATTGCTGACTAATAATGGGCAAAATTTAAGATAAAAATCGCGACATCTGTTTAAATAAGCTGATCAGGCATAATTGAGTATAAAAAGCCAAAAACAAGAAAAGGAGACTCCAAATTTTTAAAAAGCAGGTGCTTATTTTATTGTATATATGTATCAATTATGGAAAATTCAGACAATATTGCAAGAGGAAAGAATAATCTTTTTCCTTCCTATGAGTTTATTATAATAAACACATATTTTTCTAACTTAAAAAAATGGGGAGGAACTACACAGGCTTTAGAGAAGAGAAACAGGTTCATATAATAAAAGATCAAATAATTAAACCTAATCTTACAAAGAAAAGATTAAGAGATTATGTTATTTTGGCCTCAAATATTTAAAGGACTTTTATGAAACTGCTGATTTGCTGTTGATGAGATTTGTGGAGCATATAATAAAATGGAATAGTTATAAATTAAAACATGAAGACTTCAAAATATCATTTAAAATTTGTCAAAACTGGACTAGGTGACTGAAGAAGAGTGTTGAATCTCTGGGCACGTGTGTGTGTGTGTGTGTGTGTGTGTGTTTATGGGTACAATAAAGAAAACAGCAAATTCTTAAAAAGAGCTCTTATTTGGCTTTAGCTGCTGTTTTAAGGGTTTACAGATTGTTTTTTACTTAATTAATCTTTGTGGAAACCCTATGAGGTAAGAAATAGTATTATCCATATATAAGTAGGTTTGGCAGATTTAGTAAATAAAAATAGGATGCCTAGTTAAATGTGAATTTCAGACAAACAACAAATACTGCCACATATATATGCCAAAAAATGATTCATTATTTACCTGAAATGCAAATTAAACTGGGCGTCCTGTTTCCTCTGGCCACCCTTTAATCGATGGGGAAGCTGAAGCTCAGACATGGAAGAACAGAAAGAAGAAACTAAACAACTGCCACTCTTTTGTGCTTTCTGTGCTTCTCTGTAGAAGACAGGGGGCTAGAACCATGATTTTTGGAGCCCCATCCTCACCTATTTTTCTTTGTCTTTGGGAAGCCAGTTGGAGTTATTCATCTATTAATTCAACAAATACCAGTAGGATGCTTACTCAGGACCAGACATAGGCACTGCACCATGAACCTAAACAAGATACACATAGCTCCTCCCCTCATGAAGTGGACAGGTTAGGGAGAAGACACAGATTAAGTGAGTGAACACTGCAGAGTGAGGGGACTTGTGATGGGGGGAAACTGGGTGCAGCAGAAGGCCTTCCAACCTGGCTTAGGAGGCTAGTGTTGGGTTAGGGTAGTGGTTCTCAGAGCAGCGCCCAAGACCAGCAACAATGGCACCACCTGGGAGCTTGCTGGAAATGCAGATTTTCAGGCACCACTCATAATCTACTGATCAAAAACTCTTAAAACACAAATTGTTAGGGTAGGCCTAACAATCTGTGCTTTAATAAGGCCTCCCCATGATTTTATCTCACTCTGGAGTTCACGAACCACTGATGCAGATGATTGGCCCTTAGGGGAGGTGAAGATGCCCAGAGCATCTCTGGCCTGTCCCCCACTGTGAGGCTGGGGTACCATCCTTTCAAAGCAGGTGAGGAGAGCAGAGCTCCTGGCTTTTTGCCCCTTGCCTGTAAAACAAGACTAGACAGACTCAGAGATTTAAATGTCCTATTTTGAGTTGTCCTTTCCTTTAAAGGAAAGAATAGAAAGAGTTACTTATTCCCTGGACTATTAAGCCTTTCCCACATACTCAGGAGCAGTTAGAGTTCTTTGACTATCACAGTGGGCCACAGACTCTATTCTGAGACACTAGGATAAGTTATTAATGAGCTGACTTTAAGGAATTTGTTGTTTTATGTCCCCCTAAATTTCAACAGTTAAAAAAGTTCCCGGAAATAGCTAAAAGGCCCCTATAGTTTACTTTTATTCATCTCCTTTCATGGACTTACTTGTACAAGGCCCTCTCAGATCTGGCATCTGCCTGTTTTCCCAGTTTCCTAGATCTCTATTTTTCAGCACATGGCTATTGCTCATTGCTCTCAGCTTACTGACTCCTTGTGGTTTCTAGATTTGGTAAGTTTTTCAATTCTGCCAAGGCTCTGTAGAGACTCTGCCTGTGCTTGGAATGCCTTTCTTTTCTTGGACTGCCTCATGGACTCGGCTTCTCCTTCAAGATTTTGTTCAGACTTTAAGCCCTTCTTAACTCTCCTCCTCTCATTTGTTTGTTCAATATTTCATTCATCTATCGTATATGTGGACTACATTCTGTGTCAGATACCCTCTTAGGCTTTGGGATGCAGCAGTGAAAGAAACAAACCCTTGCCCTCATGGAGCTTACATGCTGGTAGTGGGGTAAAACAGGCAGTAAATAAATAGGTCATAAAAATATGTGGTATGTCACTGTATGAATCCATTTATATGAAATACAAAAGCAAGCAAAATTAGTCTGTGCTGTCAGAAGTCAGGATAATGGTTACCCTTGGGGTATAAAAGGGGGATGGTAGCTAGAGGAGAGCATGGGAGAATCTGGACCAGTTAGTAACATTCTGTTTCTTGATCTGGATGCTGGTTACGTGGTTGTATTCAGTTTGTGAAAATTAATCGAGCTGGACACTTAACATGCTCTTTTCTGTATGTACATTATATTTCAATGTAAAGTAAATATGAAGTATATCAGAGGCGAAGTTAGAGAAAAATAAAGCAGGGAGGGCAGATTGGGAAGAGGGGAGTGTTTGGGGGGTGGAGGAGGAAGGTTGCAATTTTAAATAGGCTGTCCGGAGAAAGCCTTATTGACAGGTTAAATTTTAGTAAAAGCTTTGTAGGAGATGAGGGAGCCAGGCCATGAGGTAGGTGAGGGCTGGAGGATTTGAGGGACAGCCAGGAGGCCAGCAGTTGGAATGGAGAGAATGCATGGGAAGGCGTAAGAGATAATATCAGAAAGATAACAGAAGGCTGGATTGTAAGGTGCTTTATAGGCCATTGTAAGGGTTTTGGCTTTTGCCCATACTATGAAGAGATAGAAAGCTACTGGAAGATTTTGAACAAAGGAGTAAAATGATCTGACTTATATTTTAAAAGTATCTTTCTGGCTGATTTTGAGAAAAGACCCAAGAGAGGCAGGCATGGGAGAAGGGTGACCAGTAGGGAGATTGTTATCCATAATCCAGGTGAGAGAAGATGATGACTTGGTCCAAGTGGGTAGTGGTGGAAGTGGTGAGAAATGAATGAATTATGTATATATATTTGGATAGCACAGAGAGGATTTGCTGACAGATTAATTAGATAATGGGCATGAGGGAAAGAGGGGAGTCAATGATGACTAAGGTTTTTGCCCTGAGTAACTGGAAGAGTAGTGTCACCATTTTTTTTCTGATCAGGAAGTCTGGAGTTTGTTTTGGGATGTGTTACATTAGAGATGCCCATTTCAGACATTTGAAGGGTCATGTTGAGTAGGTGGTTGATAAGAAATTTGAGGTTAGGAGAGGGGTCCAGGCTTGAAACATAAACCTGGGAGTTGTCAACAAATAGATGGTATTTCACCAAATCATGAGATTAGATGGACTCAACAAAGGAGTCATAGAGACGAGTAGAGGTCCAGGGACTGAATCCTGGGACCTTCCAACATTTATAGGTCAGGAAGATGAGGAGAAACCAGCATAGGAAAATGAGAAAAAGTGGACAGTAAGGTAGAAGGGAAACTTGGAAAGTGCCATGGACTGGAAGCCAAATGAAGAAAATGTTTCAGGGAGGAAGGAATTTTTGACCTGTGTCAAAAGCTGCTGATGGGTCAAGTAAGAAGAGGACTGAGAATATATCATCTGAGAGAAGGAGCATGGGCAACTTTTGGGGACTGAGAATAGATCACTGGAGAGGTAACACAGAAGACAGTTTGCCTCAAAGGGAAGCAGCAGAGAAGTGTATATTAACTGAGAAAGTTAGAGGGCCTCATTTTTCTTTTTTTAGATGAGAGAAAAAGTGTGTTTGAATGCTGATAATGAACAAAGAGGGAGGGTAAAGTTGATGACGCAGGAAAGGAGAAGGAATTACTGAGTAACATCTCTCAGTAGGCAGAGGGGACATGGTCTAATGCATGGGTAGAAGAACTTGCCTTAGGTAAGATAATGTAAAAGGGCAGACAGAATACATGGGCAAGATGTGAAAAGGTGAGGGGTGTAGTAGGGGAGCTTGTGGATGTTCTCTTCTGCTTGTTTCTAATTTTCTCAGCAAAACAGGAGGCAAATCATCAGCTGAGTGTGAGGCTGTGAGTGGTGTTGAAGGTTGAGGAGAAAGAATGAAACAGTCACCTAGGAGAGTAGAAGAGAATAACTAAAGAGACATAAGAGGCTTCCTGGGCAGTACTAAAGGGACTTTTGAGGTTTGTGGCTATAAATTTAAAGTGAGAACACTCAACGTGTTTGCGTGTTTTTCTCCAGCCACATCCAGTTGCTTGTGCGTGGGCACAGAATGGGAGAAGAGTCAGGTTAACCATGTGTTGGGATTTTGCCACACAACTGTGATGAAGGAAGACAGATGTGTACTAGAAAGTGAGGATAATAATTAATTATGGGATCTAAGCTATATTAGAGGATGAAGGATGTGAAGCATGGAGAAGGATAGTGAAACGGGGTAGGATCATTGGGTTTTAGCTCCTGATGGCAGCCAAAGAATTTTTAGATTTGGGCACTGGAGATGGTGAGTGATCTGGAAGGCTAGAGATAGTGGTTGGAGAGTTTCGGTGCTTGAAATTGAGGTACTGGAGTCATTGTGGTTTTTGCTAATGACAAAATCTAAGTTCTAACCATGGGGAGGGTGGCTGCGATAAGATAGAAGAAAAGAGCCTTGGAGGAAATGAGGTTCAGGTCCACAGGTGGTCAATGGATGCATCATACATGAGATAGTGACACCAGAGTTATGCTGGCAGATTGACAGAGCCAGTGGCTAAAATCAAGGAGTGGCGGTGGGGAGCAGCAGAAGACTGTAACATGGAAGGGTGGTGAATGAAAAAGTCTAATGGGATGAGATTTTAAGCTAGAGATATACAGAGTGGGTGAAGGGGAAATGATGTGGGAGAATACTGAGAATAAAGGAATTCACTTACTCAAGTGTATGGAGAATGCTGGAAAGAAAACCAGTACCACTTGAAAAGGATGTATATAGGACAAGAAGTGTCCTCACTGGAGAGCCAAACTTCAGTTACAGCCAGAAACTGAGGGAAATGAACAGAAGTTGAGAACAGATGGGGTTTGCTGATGATTGATAGCAAGTTCCAGAGAGCACAGTAGAAGGGTTTCAGAAGCTGGGAATGGGTTGGAAATGGGGTCAATAAAGGAGGGTACAGAGCCATATGGCACTCAGAGTCCATGGGGTGAAGAATACACTGAGGGTCTTGGGCTTCTGGTGGTGTTAAACACGAAGTGGGAAACAGACATGATAAGATTGGATATGGTGGTCTCGAGGCACACCCTGCCGGCAAAGCTGTGAATGTTGAGGGGAAAGAGGGTGAGGGTGCTGTCAGGAGCACACAGAGTTTTTGAGGTCCCCTCTTCACTTTCCGTGATGGAGGTGGAGGCCAGGGTGGCATGGATTTATGTGGAGCACGTGGAACTCTGGGACTCCCTTTTGACTTTTGTGGGTGATGGTGTGGAAGCTGGAGAAAGAGAAGCAAGACTGCTCAAGTTGTGTGCAATACAACTCAAGAGTGCTCCGCTGACATAGACTCTAATGAGACTGGCACCCCTGGAAAAGGGCAATGTGACTGCCCTGGAAAAACACTCTTTATAGCACCTCAAACACATGGTATTTTCAAACTTGTTGCATTGCTGAAATTCATTATTACATATCTTGTCATAGGACTGTGAATCCCTCACGAGCAGGAACATGTTCCTCTACCTTCTTTCTGGCTCCTGATACACGGTAGGCTCTTGGAATAGGTGTTGTGAGCTCTTAACTCCTGAATCTTATCATCATGGCCCCAGAGATGAAAATAACTTGGAATCTTGAAATGGAAATGCATGATCTTTGTTGCTTTTCTCAGGATACATCAGGAGCATCCTCTCCCCTTCTCACCCATGGGCTCACAAGCTAATAAGCAGACTCTGCAGTTGCCCCTTGGCCTGGGATGAGTTCCCTGCAGAGTACACTGGAATGTGGTGGGATCTGCCGACTGATGGCATCAGCTCCTCTTACATGTGCTTCAGCTCCACAAACCTAACAGATGCACCAGTGCTACTCCAAGGCCCTGGGCCTCTTTTGCTTCTGCTTCTCCACTCTCTCTGAAAGTTGGTAGGAAATAGCCCATTCACTTCCCTTTTCTCTTTTTGCTTCTCCAAACAATATTGTTCCCCAAACAATACAGCTGAGTTACTGACTGAGTAAACCAGAACTCTGCCTTGTACACGAGGGAGAGCTGCTAGTGGTGAGCGAGTGATTTGAGGGCCGCTGCTCTTAGGAGGAACAGAGAGAACTCACTTTTCCTGACCACTCTCTCCTGTGTGACTCTCAGGGATGCACTGTAGCTGAATGCAGGGTTTGTCTGTAGCAAAGCACTCTAGCCTGCCTTGGTTTTTTTCTTTTTTACAGGGAGAACACATCCCCGTACATAAGACTCCTGTTAGGACACCTGGGTAACATCTGCCAGAGAACCAAACTGTCTTGCCTGTAGCCAGTGGAGCTCATAGTTTTCTGTTGTGCATTTTATTATCTTTGTCTGAGGCACCTATCTGTCATAAACGGAAAAAAAAAAAAGGAGGGAACAGCTCTAGTGTGTTGAATGTTGACTAAAGCTACAGAAGCTCCCCATTTTGTCTCTCTTATGTCTATATATTGATAAAGCCTTGCTTCTTTATCCTTAATTCTCTTACTGATAAGATTTAATTTTATTTGACCTTATGCTTCTCACATGTCAAGTTTAAATAAAATTTAAAAATCTAACTGTAAAATGAAAGATGATTTAAAGTCTGATGAACTGTCTACTCTGTCTATTTCATCGACATGGTGCTGCAGTGACAAACGATTTTTGGAAACTTGAGGGCAGAGCAGGTTTTCTCTAAGCTAGATATTTTGGGTTTTGGTATTGAAGTTACATGGGCACTTTGCTGACAGCAAGTTGAGAAAGAGGTATCTTCCTAAAACTGATTATGAATGGGAATGAGCACATTTGTAAAAGGCTTCTCTGGCATAACTTGACAAAGGCTATGGAAATCCTGCAAAGTCAGAGAAGGTGAGACTAACTCTTGAACTTTTCTGACTTGCCCAATTGATTTCAGAGTCTTTATTATTCTTAAACTTCACCTTCCAAATCTATCCTTTCTCTGTGCTTTTTGTACAGATTCTCCTTCTTTGTTCCTTTTGAAAGGGGGTAGGAGTAATACCTTTCCTGGTTCTCGTAGGAATTAAGCTTAGGCTATGAAAGGAGGAAAAGGCATGACAGAGCAAAGAAAATAGAGAAAATCATCCAGGAACCAGAGGTTTTCATTGGCTTAAAACCCATGTTTTTTGAATTGTTGGATTCAGATGATAAAATAATTCCACTGGAGATAAGATTATGTCTGCTTCTAAAACCTCCACATAGAATGTCACCCAAAGAAGGCACATCAGGGAGATTTGTGCAATCGTAGATTTTACACCTGCATTCCTAAGGTAAGTTTTCAACAGGCCAAACCTTTGAGGTGTGTGCTGGAGTTGCTGGGGTCCCACACTGGCTGGCATGACTCCTGGCTGGGGATCCATCTCTGGGGAGACCAAGTTGGATTGGGGATCATGCTTCAGGGAACTTCAGAGGCCTGGCCTGAACTGCACTCACATATCTACTTAAAAGAAACCAAAATGAGAGGACAGGCAGACAGTCATTAGAACTGAATGAAAAAATTAATGAATTACTTGTATGTGATCAGCAATTACATAATTAGAGAACACTAATTAGAAATTAATGGTTCATATTCATATAATTTTTAAAATAAAATGAAACATTGTGGCAATGTAGAATGAGTATGAGAAGGACCCAGACCAGGTTTGAATCCTGACTCTGTTCTTTGCTAATTGTGTGGTCTTAAGTAAATTCCTTAAATTTTATGAGCTGTATGTTCCTTATCTGTAAAATAACTTTTTCACAAGGTCACTGTGAGAGTTATTAGAATGTACAATAGGTGAAAATAATTGGTAATATTTGACACTTACACACTTTCTATGTGCCAGGGACTATTCAAAAAAATTATATACATTAGCTCATTGAATCCTCAAAAAAGAAAAAAAAAAAAAGAAAAAGAAAAAGAAAAAGAAAAAGAGGTAGGTACTGTTATTATGCCACTTTAAAGAGGAAACTGAGACATAGGTTAAATAACTTCCAGAAGTATAAAGGGCAGGGGCAGAGCCAGGATATAAACCTGGTTGTTAAACATTACATTATATTGTTTCTCTAAGGTATCAATCGCAGTAAGAACGATGTTATGATACAAGCCAATTAGAAAGAAGTTGAAAGGTGAAAATTCTTGGATGATTGGCATTTATGAAAGACGAAGAATATGTGAAGTTATAAATATTACTGACTACCAGATTTAACTACGGAGTCTCTCAGAAAAATTCTGGAGCAAGCATTTTGTTTTGAGTTGTCACTGCCCTTTGGAAAATGACAAGTTCTTTTAACTTGTATAATTAAAAATGAGGCTAGGCACCAGAAGGGCAAAATCCCTTCTTTTTTACAGGGAAAAATGTCCTTTTAAAAATGTTCGTCTTCTTGACAATTTTATACAAGTTTCCTGGTTAAATATTTTATTCTTATCCATGAACAGTCTTGTCTTTTATTTTCCTGGCAATGCATTCTTTTTACAGGCCCTAACATTATCAAGTTTCTCTAAGTTTCTTATTTGACCACCATAGGTCAGATAAGACCTGTGCATTCCAGTGGTCCTCATCAGGGTACGTTTCCTGCTCCTTTCACCTAAATTCATTTCACCCATTTTCCAGCAAGTTGTGTTACTCTATTCCATACATGCATGGTGGTTCCTTCTCAGTTTTGACCTCTCTATAGACATAATAACACTTCCCATCTGAATTCTCTACATGCTATGCTCTCATATATGAATTCAACCCATTGTACTATTTTTCCAACTGTGTATACTTTTTGTTAGTGATGCCATGAGGAAGTAGGAGAAATACACATACCCAGAGTTTCTCAAAAGGGTTCTCTGTCTTTATGATGGACCCTCTCAACTCTATGTATTTTTTTCCTCACTTGATATATTCTCCATGGCCATCTTGTCTACACAAAGGAACACTATCTCTATACTGTCTATTCCAATAGCTGTATCTCCAGCCTAGGTCTCTTCAAGAAATTTCCTATCCAGCTGCTCACAAGGTATCTTCATTTGGTTGTCTTAAGGAAACTCAGATTCAATGTATGTGAAACTGAATTTATTATTTCCCATTCCCTCCTCCCTCCCCCAGCCAAATGGCTTTTCCTGTTCTCTTACCAACCTCAGGAAATGGCACCACTATCTACCAATTGTCCAAGCTGGAACCTTGGAGTCATTCTTGACCATCACCTCCTCCTTAACCTCCATAGCTGGTCAATAGCCAACTCCTTATCAATGCTATCTCCTTAACCTTCTATTTATCCCCACTGCCATTACCTTAATTCAAATCACCATTATTTCTCACCTCATTCCTGAAATAGCCTTCTAATGGATCTACTACTACCAGGTCTTGCCATCCTCATGACAAACAACTAATAACAGTATGTGAAGAAGTGTTAAAAGCCAATAGGAAAAAGGCCAACAATCAATAGAAGAGTGAGCAAAAGGAATGAAAGAAAAGGACAAGGACCAGTAATTCATAGAAACATGTTCAATCTCACAAAAGGAATAATAAAATAAATAAATTAAAAACGAAGCAATGAATTACCATTTCTCTTCCTTCAGAAGCCCAAGTTTTGACACAGTGCTTGCAAAAATGTAGCAAAGTAGACATGCTCAGTGTATGTATTTTTGGTGCAAATGTAAATGCATGCAACTTCTTTGAAGGATAATTGGCAATCAAAAGTACATTTATAAATGAACACATTCTCTAAGGGGATTAATTTTTTCACTGTATTTTCTTTCATACAATTCAAATTTTTTTCTTTTACCATGTGCATATATTAGTTTTCAATAAGAAATAAGTGTTAATTTAAAAACTCAATTTCTGTTGACAGGGAGATCTCTCATTCAGATGGCAATAGGATGTTTCTTGTTGCATCATGAATTAGCCCTTAGCACCAACTCTTTTCATGTTCCCCATTCATGCTAGATGTACTAAAGGGCTCTGAGGGCTTTTGCTTAGATCTATCTACTCATTCAAAATTTTTTTACTACTTCCTTCCCCTTATTTCAGAAATAATTCAAGAAGACTGATGGGAACTTGACACAGGTGCTCCAAAACTAAAGCTAGTCAAATTAATTTGTACTAATTGACACAACTCATAATGTTACACTTTGATGATAGGAAACTTACCTTCTGAATTATGCTTCTTTTAGGCTATTTTAATTCATTTTCCCTTCTTGAACACAAACACACTGTAATAGCAGGAAAAACGCTTCCAGAGCATGGAAGAAAGTTGGGAGAAGCCAGTCAGTACTTAAAAATGGTTGTAGACAAGGTGCCCTTCAAATTGGATTTAAGATTCCCTTCTGAGCACGAAAGTTTAAAGAATCGACCTGTGATTAATGATATCAGTAATATGTAGCAATAACACAATCAGAGATGGCATCTTAATATCTGATTAGCATTTGAGTAATACCCCAAATTCAATCAAGGTGACCTGGCTATAATTTTAGAGAGGCAAGACTTCTACACATTATGACTAAAGTCAAGAAAGCTTAAACCTCATCAACTGTAATGAGCTCTTTTGGAAAACAGAACTATTGGGGGTGGGGAGTGTGTGATACCTATAAAAATCACTTGGACAGGGAGATAGAAACCAGATACTGGTCTTGTGTCTCCAAGATGAAGCTGAACAGGTCTTAACCAGCCAACACTCAGTCCATTTGGAAATGTTTATCACTGTGAGATACATGTGTTTTCAGATAAAAGCCACTAAGGTTATCCAACCAGACCTTGGCATGCTCCCTGTGCCACCTTCCCAGGTTTGTTTGGCTTCTCATACAGGTTAACCTGCAGCCTGTCTCACTCAAAGCCATTCCAGTCTCACAGAATTCATGGAGGCTTTGGGAGTCATTTAATTTAACCTCTTCCCAGTACAGGAATGCTCCCTGACTTTTCATCATTTCCTACTCCAGACCCACATCAATGATTCTTTTAAATAAACTTGTTCTATCAGTCCTTGAGTAAAACTTCCCGCCCAGCTGCAGCCCCAAGATTTTATTAGGAGAAACTCTTCAGGTCTCGTTTAAGACTCCTGAAACTCAAATCCACTTTTATGAGGTAAATGGTTAATGTTTTCAGAAACTTATTTGGCCTTAACTGGGGGGAAGGAAAAAAATGACTATTATTTTAATTTCTTTATTTATCAATAGTATCCAAAAAAAAAAAAAAAGAATCAGGAGTTACAAAAACAAGTTAAATGCAATATGGAAGCCTACTAAATACAAATACATTTCACAAACACACAGGCAACAGAAACCTGTCCAAATTGCTTCTTGAAATTTGACTATTTAAAAACATTAAGTATAAAGGAAAGACATTCAAACTGGTCCACATGGGCTTATGAGTAGGTAGAGGAGCCCTGCTTTCCAACAGTGATGGAGTTCAGAGTCATGGCATGTGAGTAGGTTTCCATGGACACTGAATCTTAACAGATGCTGTAATATGTTTATAAAGCCATATACACACAGAGAAAGCCCGAGGAAGCTTGCAGTCTAATCCCTGTGCTTTCAGAGAGCTGGAGGAACTGAACCCGATTTAATCCTGTTTATTTGCTCCATGCAAAGCTCCATGCAAGACTCCCAAACTAAGGCTATTTAGCAGCTTCCCATGAATGATCGCCAGATAATGTGATTCTGTGGTGCAGACAGTAGCTTCCCTATTTACAGGAGGAATGCAGATTTGCTCTTGGGAATTCCATGTTGCAGGGTAGGGTTGTCGTGGATGGCAACTACTGACCTAAATTTAACTGGTGAGGAGACACTCTGCCTTCTTGTTCTAAACAGACTGCTACTCCGGACCTCTCTTTCATAGTGCCCAAGGCCTGGCAAAGCTTGATCAAAGCGTGCTGTTGGGAGTTCTCCAAGGCACTTTGACAGGGAGGTGCATTTCAGACCACACAAGTGGGATTCAAAGAGAACTTTTAAGTGGGATGATGTATAAAAGCTCAGAATTGGAAACACAGTGGAATGTTCTCCTTTCAAAGGAGAACAAGGAAACTTGTTTAGAAGGAATTCCATTTTCAGCATAACTTTCTGAGCTGTCTGTGCAGTATAGCTTACATAATTTCCCTCTGGTCATTTGTAATCTGCTTTCTGAAAATGAGATCTTATGTCAAGTTTCTAATTTTGTTATTCCAAATGCATCTTAAACATGGTATTAAGTGGAGTTAAGTATCAGAGGCCAAAATACAGAGGAACAACTGACTTCACCCCAATCACAATTTTAAGATAAAATTTCCATTTTTCCCCTTCTTGAAATGTGAAACCTTCTTTTGTCCTCATCTCTAAAGGGAAAACCATGCTGTTTCCAAGAAGGTTCAAGATGAAAAGCAAAAGTGAAGACAAAGTGGAATGGTCCTTTTTCCCACTCTCTTCCCGGGCAAGCCTTACCCGAGGGCTCTACATCACAGCACAACCTGTGGGGCCATTCAGACTGAGGTCAGATTTGGACATCTTGTTTTTGCCTGCCTGACTCTTCTTGTTATAACAACAAGGTTTCATTTATCCTAAGGAGAAGAAGGAAAATCACAAGAACCTGTATCCTTCTGGACCACTTCTCAGAAACACAGAATTTATAATTTATCAAATCAAAAGTTTAATGCATTCCTACCTGCTCACTGAGGAAGCTGAGGCCCAGAAATAGGAAGAGACAGGGCCAAAGTCAACTCTCCTGGTTAGTGGAAAATCGCTGAGCATACTGATAGGCTGGGATATCTAAGTCTTGCTTAGCTGCACTTGCTTCCATCCTTTGGAATACTGATTTGCATGAATCTATCAGAATAAATGAAAGCAAATTAGCTTTTTGGATCTTAAAAGCTTTGTATGGAGACACTTCTTCTCCTGGCTTCTGTCTGAGGCACTCCCTGCTCCTCTGGCAGACTGCTGACCCACTAGAAGCCAGGGCGCAAACTCTGGGCTGCATCTAGTATGTGACAGGGTAGAAGGAGTCTGGGTTTTAGCAGTCAGTCCCTGCACCAGGAAGAACCCCAAACTCTTCCACCTCTGAAATGGTAGGACAAATGAAAAATAATTACAAAAGCTTAATTTCTAGTCAAGAAAATAAAATATTAAAAAACAACAACAATAATATAATGATAATAATTGAAGAATGAAATCAACTTGCCAAAAAAAGTTTACAGAAAAATAGCACCTTTGGTAAAAAGTATTTTAAAAATTTGGTTAGGTCTCTAAGGGGCTCAAAGTCTGCAAGTATCTGCATCATTTGGGTGTATCCTTCCATAAAGTTCATCAAGTCTGAGGGACACTGGGTAACTAGCAGGATGGCCGTGTATCTAGAGCCAGTGGTGGGAGCCATGAGGAGAAGCACAGATGCTGGAGGTCTGATACACTGATGGCAGCAGGAAGGGCTGGAAGCAGAATGCAGTCTTTTCCACTGAGCTTCCCAAAACCCTCCTGTGAGGATAGCCTGCTGAGGTCTCTCTCACTGCCTGCACTCCCTGCAGCATGTTCATAGCTGTGGTAGACTCAGAAGTGGTTCAGATCTGGGTCCACTTCTCTCCCAACCCTGATGCAGTTTCCTTACTTGTCTCCAGCCCCTGAGCACCCTTTACAGTTTCTCTCAAAGCTCTCCTAGAAATGAAGGCTCTGGCCCTTCCCCTCCTAGCCAGCCACCCCATTTCCTTTATTGCAAAACAAATAGACAAAATAAAACTTGTTGCTATACAAGCAAATACTGGTGATTTGGCGATTGTAGCAGACACTTGCGTATACTGGACTCAGCGCTGAAGTGGAAGAGAAGGTGCCAGGCTCTGCACACCATTCCCAGATGCCTCCTCATTAGATTTCTTTGGTGCTCACTCTCTTGGTCTTTTCAGCTGTTTCCTTTGAGAAGAAAGAGAAAATAATAAGCATTAGGAAATATTTTTAAGAAGTGCTGGCATTTATCTAGTCCTCAGGACTTTATATAGCGTTGACAGATACATGCTTATGCTGAGTTTTAGTTCTGTTTACCTGTCTCCTCGGCGGATGATGAATGACTTGAGGGCAAGGCTCAAGTCTTACCCACAACTTAGTTGTACAGGGGACTGCTGTTAAATTAAGAGCTAACTCTATTTAGATTCCTTTGAAACGATCAGGTCAGACATTATATTCATTTTAAAAATGAAGAAAAAGCTACTAAATGGAAGTGCTACAAAATGTTCTAAGTCCAAGTCCAGAGAAGCATTGAGAGCAATAGGCTCTGAGCTTGAATCATGGCCAAGCTACTTTCTGGGGGATTTTGGCCATATTATGAAGTCTTCTGGGCCTCAACTACAAAATGAGGGTAGTAAAGTACTACCTCATAACTGTGGCACACTTCTCCAAAGAAGACATTCTTACTTACAGCCAAAAAGCACATGACAAGATGCTCAACACCATTAGTCATTAGGGAAATGCAAATCAATACTACAATGAGATGCCGCTTCACTCCCATTAGGATGGCTAAAAAAAGAAAATCATGACAATGACAAATGTTGGTGAGTTTGTGGAGAAACTAGAATACTGCTGGTGAGGATGTAAAATGGTACAGCCACTTTGGAAAACAATCTGGCAGCTCCTCAAAAGATTAAACAGAGTTACCATATGATCCAGCAATTCCACTCCAGGGTATATACCTAAGAGAACTGAAAACATGTCCACCCAGAAATGCATAGAAGAATGTTCACAGCAGTGTTATTCATCACAGCCAAAAGGTGGAAACAACCTAAATACAAATCAATTGATGAATGGATATACAAAATGTGGTGTATCCACACCAGGAAGTGTTATTTAGCCACACAAAGGAATGAAGCACTGATTCACGCTGCAAGGATAAACCTTGAAAACATTATGATAAATGAAAGAAGTCAGACAGAAAATGCCATATATTGTATGATTCCATTTATATGTGTCCAGAATAGGCAAATCTATAGAATTAGAAAGTAGACTAGTGGTTGCCAGGGACTTGGGGAGGAGAGAATGTAAGTGACTTCCAGTGGGTATTGGTTGTCTTTCCGGGATGATGAAAATGCTCTGGAATTAGACAGTGTGGATGGTTGACAATCTTGTGAATATATTAAAACCTATTGGATTGTTTACTTTAAAAGCGTGAGTTTTATAGTACGTGAATTATATTTCAATAAAAAAATTAAATAGGGAATAAAAAAACAACAGCAGTGCCCGACATCTAGCAGACACTGTCGGTGCCCGTCCATAGCCCCTTGTCTTTAACGTTTCAGTACACGGGCATGGCTTCTTACTGCCGGCACCTGCGTCTCTTTGCCTGAGGCTTTCTCTGGCTGGCAGAGCCTGCTCTGCCCACACATGCTGGCAGGCCAGAAATGCCAGGGAATTCATGTTTGCTGGTGGTAGCTCCCAGCCAATGGCTGATGGAAGATTGCGTAGGCACAGCCCAGCTCCTGCCCCCTTGGGAGGATTACTGTTCCCAGAGATCTGCAACAGGACTAAGCTGCACTTGCCCCAGTGGTAAGTGCCTGGATACACACTCTTTATTGCTTCCTTCCCTTGCTGGGCTCACTTCCCAACTCCCCTTCTGGAGTTTCCTGGGACTGCTTCCCAAATAAACTATTTGTACTTGAGTCCTTGCCTTAGAGTCTGCTTCCGAGGAAACTCACACAAAACAGGGACGCTAAAAAAATGTTAGCTATTATAATTCACTCCCCACTGTCTACTCTGATCACTTCTCCACCCTAGATGAAAGGAATTCTTACTAAGTTCTTTTTGCTTTTATGGGTTTGTACTTATCTGGAGACTCAAGGCTACCGAAATACGGAAAAAAGCTAGGAGCTTCTGCTTTTGTTTAAAAAACTGACATGAGGTTTCTACACTATCAGTGACAAAAATGACAAAACGCATGTGAAAACTATCAATAAATATGAGCAATTATTATTAGTATTAATAATTCTTGATTTTCAAGTCAAATATTTCATCTTAATTGTTCTTCTCTGAAGTTTTTCTTTTTTTTTTTTGAGAAGGGGACGGAGGTAGTTAAGTTTACTCATTTATTTACTTTTTTTAGAGGAGGTAAAAACACAGGCCTAGCAGTGCAGCATATCCATGTTTTCTCTCTAGACTCTCAGCAAAATATATCAGTGGATCACTATTCTGCTAAGAACATTTTTCCCAAGAAGGCCTTCCACTTAATGACATAGAACCTGAATAGAATTCTTATCTTCTCAAGTCTCTAGGAAGCAGAACCTCTAGGATCCCAGGCTCTTTAACTTAAATTCTTCCTGCTGTGGTCCAAATCCACTAACTTCATGCTCATTGAGAACCAGTTATACACCAGGCCCTGTGCTAAATGCAAGACAGCAGTGGTGAGCAGGTTACAGAGCCTGCCCTCAAGAAGCTCATAGTCTTTGGGTCTGGGCGCTGGTCATGACATGACACAGGAACACTTCTTTAGACCATGCTCCTTTGCAAACTACTTCCAACTCATTTGTAAATCACCGCCTCGCTAATTCTAACTCATAAGGCAATTTACCAAGCTGTAACCTACGCTGGCTGGGACCTGCTGGCCCCACAATGATTCCATCAGGGAGCTGTCTGTATCATGGTTTGCATGATACAGCTATACAGGTATAACATTCAGAACCTAATGTATGGAACAGAGCAAAGATCTCCTTGGTCTCCTGGGGCATTAGGCAGTGTCTGAGTGGTGGGAGGGCCTGGTGGTGGGAGACCTGAACCAGCATGGAGGCTGCAACTCACCTGGTGCTTTTGTTGCTCCTGGATATATCTGGTCATTTCTTCCTCTGTCTGGGTCTGAGCCCCCTTCTGATTCTTTCCTGCAAGAAGAACCAAGGCTCAGAGCAGTGGTGGCTGAGGAAAGCCAGCCAGGGATCCCACCAATGTCTACCTTTTAGGCTCTCAATTTCATCTCCTGTTTAACTTACATAAGGATAGGTGAATTACCCACATTTCTCTCAATATATCCCAGTGCAATGGACACCTCCAAAGTAACGTGCTTGGGTAGTAAGTGATTGGGCCAGGGCTCAAATCCAGGCCAAGGGGAGAGGAAGGGAGCTGAGGTTCTAGAAAACTCTTCTGAAAGAGCTCTTCGTAAAAGGGTGGAGGTGGTGATGCTGGCTTGTGCACTGCCCTCAACAAACTCCAACAACTCTCCCTGACATCTCTGTCTCCCAATCCACCCTGTCTATCTCAACTTTCTCTCTCTCTCTTTTTTAAAAGAATTAGCCAATATTGTTAATTCAAAGAGGGTCTATGAACATTTCTTCTTTTACTGCTGGGCATGGATGGCAAGGAAGGGTCATTTTGTCTTCCAAACACCTGAGTCTTTGACATACAGGATTTCCCAAGCTGTCATAAGGATTAAGTGGGTTAATATGTAAAGTGCTTAAAAGAGTGCCTGGTACACAGCTCTCACAAAATGAGTGTTCACTTACACTATCATTACTACTATTCTAACCCCGTATCAACATTGATCTTGCCCTGGGTCTTGAACCTCTCTTGCTCCCAAGCCTCTGGAGTGGTTTTTGAAAGTAATGCATCTGGCCTAAGTGTTTTGCCCTCACTGCCCCTCTCCGGGAGCTCTGACACCTCAAGTCTGAGTCTGTCTCTTGCTCCTTCCTCAGTTTCCTTGCTCCCAGCCACTGTACTAGTCTCCACCATCCCCTCCCTGACTCCTCTCCTGGTGATTATCCAAAGGAAGCTCTCTCCCTGCTGTTCCTTCTTCCTGTGCCAGGCACAGCTCACCATCACAGGTCATGGCTGTGCAGACCCAGTTCCCGCAGGCACACACGCAACGGTTACAGTCCACTTCGGTCTCAGCTCCATCGGCATATGTTTCGTCCTCCAGGGCACACTCTGTGGGACCAGAATTAGGGGAACAGTTTAGAGTGAGGGCAGAATAAGACGCCTTGGCTATTATTGTCTGTGCACCTTTCCCCTTTCTGACATGAACTGCCTGTCCCTCAGAGGCACCATATCTGAGCAAATGCCACCACCAACCCAAAGATTTTTGGACCCGAACCTCAGCATGGAGATGATAGGCTGGGGCTCAGTCTAGAATCATGGAAGGGAATTTTCTTAGTAAGCTCTGGAGAGTTCTACCAATCCCCTCTATCTTGGCCCCCTCAAAATGCCCCCCCTCCACTCCCTACAATCCCAATTTCTTAGGGTAGGCATACTCTTCTCTGGAGGGTTGAAGGAGGGGTTGAGGCACTTGAGGAATTCTTGGAAGCTGAGTTTCCAGTCAGCATTCTCATCAGACAGTTCAATGAGAGCATCAACACAGAGTCCTCTGAAACAAAACACCGGAGAAGCGCGTCAGCAAGACCTCAGCTTCACTCCCAAAGAAAGGAATTAAGCATCAGGACTACATACACCTGGGCCTCCATAGGTGGCCAAGAAGGGGACTATTTAAAAAGAAAGCTTCTACACTGATCTCCCATAACCATTATGCAACGTGACTCCTATAAGCATGAAACCTTCAGTTTGTTTTACTGAATGCTGGGTCACTCAAGCTGTTCAAATGCTCTTCCCAAGATGATTAAAGTTTCCTGAATGGTTCTGTCCACTTGGATTGACAAATATTTTACTACCTGCACACCTTCCACTAGCAATTGCCTTTCCCCATGGTGTAAGTGTCATGTCAACCCAATTAGGAAGGTCAAACAGAAGTGGCAGCAGCAGATGATATGAAAAGAATGTGTGATTTTAAAGAATATGGAGTTCAAGCCACCATCACCACTATCACCCTTCTACAAAGAGCTCTTTCAGAAAAGTTTTCCAGAACCCCAGCCCCCTCCTTCTCCCCCGGGCCTGGGTTTGAGCCCTGGCTCAGCCACTTGCTACCCAAATAGCCTTGAGCTAGTTACTCAATCTGCCTGCACCTGTTCCCTCATCTGTGAAATGGGGACAGGGAGCCCTCCTTCAATGGGATGCTATAAGGATCAAATGTTGAACTTGTAAAATATTATTTAATTTCTGGTCATCAAAATAAGAAGGATTTGCAGATATGCTTTAAGGCCATGGGCTATTATTAAGGAAGAATCCTTCTAGAATCTGGGCTTCACAATTTGCACTTCTTTTGAACAAAAGGGGGTTAAGAACCTCAAAAGGTTCTTTTCCTGTTTTTAATTCTTACCAATATACTGGGACCATACCAGAAGCTTCTCAAGGGTTAATTTTTATTAAAATTTACTCTGGAAAAATACCAGAAAAGGAGACGAATGTGCTCACATTCGTAACAATTAGGGTTCTCTACATGAAATAGCATTGATTATCTTAAAAATCAGAACTAAAGCTATTTTAGACCTACAGTTAAGTAGAACACTAAAGAAATTCCTTCAGAAAATTAACCATTAAACATGACCCATAACACTCAGTAACAACTTTGCTCTGATTTGATGATTTATTTTAAAATTACATTCTTCTATTCATTTCAAGTTCTGGCCAAAACCAGTAACTACTTGATCAGATATCAGTGGTGCTCAATATATTAGTTCATAATGTTCACAGAAGAGACCAGGACAGAATTCCTATTTTGCTTTTTACTTCCCATTGATACTGACCCTGGTGGCTCCTTTGCAGGTAGGAAAGGGTTCAAATCCCCTCTCTTATCCATCCTCCTCTCATGGACCACTCCCTGACCCCCTCACTCCACTCACCTAAGCAGCTTGTTGTTCTCCTGGTCTGCATAGGTGGTAATGTTGATGGCGGTTTCATTCTGCTCCACAAATTTCAGAAATTCGCTGGAGTCCAAACGAGAGTCACCATTATCAAAGTTCTAGAAGGGGGAGGAAGAGATCTTTCAGGAATGTTTCATAGAACCCCAGTTCCATCATTCTCCTATTCAGCTTGACCCCCTCTGGTTCATCTTGTTCTAGACACATTCCTATCCAGCCCTGCACTGGCCTCAGAGTTACAGCAACAAAGGCTTGAAGCTCTGGGGCACCCAGAGAAGGCACCTGCACGCCAAGATGAGAGAATGAAAGTACCTGGGCAGAGGCCACTGAAGGCCTTTCAATCCCAGCCCCTGCTCAGGAGGGCAGCCTGAACCTAGGCCTGTGCTGTCCAAGAAGCCTGGGGGCACTGAGAGCTCTCCCTGACACTGTTCTCCAGATATTCTCAAATTTACTCTGCCACACCACGTTTTCAAACCTTAATGATCATGGAACAACAAAGTTGTGAGTCAGACTCTCTGTAACAGAGCTCAGGGTGTGTATTTCTAACAAGCTGCTTGGGAACAATGACACAGGTGCCCCTCTGAGCTCACTTGGGGAATCAAAAGACCATTTCTTGCTGCTTGATTTCCAGCCTCCCTGGCCCATTCTCAGTGCTCACCTCTCACACTGGTACTCCTAGTAGACCTCATCAGTGAGAAATCAAAGGCAAAGACCCCTGCAGGTTATCTGCATCGATAACCTGCCCTCAGAGGTGGTGCAAAGTTCCCCACCCCTGCTCCCTGACTGGTGGGCCCCACTGTAGAGGGTGCTGGCTGTCCTTATGATCCAGATCACATCCCATGAGCACAAGGCAAGGGTATAGTGCACTCAGCATTGTCCCCTCTTGGCAAGATGCTACACCGACACTGTAGCCATCTGGGACCGTTCAGGATGCTCAAGCCCTCAGTCCAGGCAGAGGGTGGCAATTTCAAGGCACTGATCAAATTCCAAGTTGGGTACTGTTGCTCTACTAAATATTTCCAATGGAAATTTTTTTTTCAAACTTCTTGTGTAGTCTGCCTCCTACTGCTGTCCTGGGACATCATTAGCACCCTCAAGTTACTTTCAAGGTGGCTCCCAGATGGTGTAAGGGATTCTGGAGGAAAAGTCTGTCCAGGTTTCCAGGTAGAAGGGAAAGATACAGCTACTGACTCTCCTTCTGTGTGTCACGTGTATTGCATCCTAAGGTTGTAAATCTTTCCATGGTATGTATGACAAGCAGGCATGAAACAACTGCATAGGCCCTGGCTTCATATCTATTTATCACTCTTGTCCTAATTCTTAAGGAAAGGTCTCAGAGGTTCTCTAGTCCTTCTGCTTTCACCCTGGCTCCAGTTTCAGCCCTGGTCACCAGGACTTCAGGGTGTGCATGCAACATGGCCATTAAAGGCTCGCTATCTGGGTCTTCCCCTCTTCATCCTGTTACGCCTTCATCTAAGAAACTGTGACTGAATCACCAGTTGAGATGACAGTCTGATTTTGGTCTTATCCAAATTCTGATTCGATTTATTTTTCAACTAATTCTGATGCAAGGAATGCCAGCTGGGCTGGAGGGCAAGTCACTGGTTCAGAAACCAGTCTCTGTGAGATACAGATCTCTCAGCAACAGGCAGCTGTTTGCCTAGTGGGGAGAAGCCTCCCTTTGAAGATTGCACCACTTGGTTCTTTGATAATCATCAAAAAAGTAGATAGTGAAAACCCTATTTTCTCGGAGGACACGGAGAGAGTGAGCATTGAGTTCGTGGGTCACGAGCAAGCTTTCTTGGTTGGGATGAGAATGCCCTAGAGAAAAGCTACTTTCTCAAAGGGCCCTGCGGTTTTCAGATGGGAGCCTGTTAGAGATGGTCACTGACAGAGGAGGTGGAGATCTGTGGAGGGAGGTGTGGGGCCCTGGTCCTTGGGAATCAAATTAATAGCAGCTGCCAAAGATGCCCAAGGCAGGTACCATCAAGGGGCCACTACAAATGGTTACAAGGTCCCGAGAGGCCTCCTGGAAAGAGTGTCCGTGACCCCATGGCTCCTGTGCCGTAATGACCGTGACAGTCACTGCTCACGACAGACCCTGCAGGTGCTGCTCACCTGGCTTCTGAAAAGTCATTTTCTTTATGTTACTTTCTGCTCCTATCTGACTCTCCTGGCTCAGCAATAATGTGTTTTCTGTAGACAAAGAAACAACTCCTGCCCCCAGGGCTCCCTAATGTGGGAGCCGCTGAGACAGGGGACGGAGTGAGAGGGCCGTGCTTTCTCTTCTCAAACACTTGGAATCCAGAGATTTACTTTCTGCCACAGAGAGAAATGTTTGCCTAAAGATAATAACACAAATAAAGTCCTAAATGACCAAATATCCTATTTCAATCCAACCCAGTATTTCTCTATCTGTAGGGTCCGTAACGTCAGATAGGAAGGAATCCACAGACTAGGCTGGTGTTGACCACATTTGGTGGCCACAGAGCTGCCAAGAATCCCCTCATGTGTGGGGGTTGCTCCTGAGTCTGGGCTGGGTAGGCTCTGGGACACGCCCTGGAGGTATGTGAGGGCATGTACGTCTAGGGATGAGCCCGGAGGGCGTCTTCCCAGAGACGTGTGTGTCTGTGGGTGATGGGGGCTTTGTGTTTATGTGGGAATGTGGGTATCTGAGTGTGTGTGTCTGTGTAGAGGATGTGTCTCTGTGTGGTGTGCGCATCTTTGTATGTGATATGAGTGCGTGTCCATGTTTCCGTGTGTGGTATGTTTATTTCTGAGTGTGATGTACATGTGTGCACCTGTGTTCTTGCCAATCACCTGGAAGAGGGCCCTTAGTTGCTTTTTCCAGCAACTGTCTCAAGCTCTCTGACAGAACTCCATGTCATGGTAGTCCTACTCATTGTGAAATACAATTTCCTCCCTCCTTTTCCTTTTTGAAAGCAGCATTTCTCCTGCCCACAGTTGGAACGATCTGTCTCTTCAACTAAACATGATGGGAACAGCAATATCATGGTTCATGTAGAACCCTGCACCCATGAAGTATCAGTCCATTGACTCTCCTCAGATGAAGAGGAACTCTGCAGGACATGGATGGTCAAGTTAATGACTTAGAGAAGAGTCAAACTGGATGAGGCAGAAGGTGGTGTGTACCAGCAGCCAGCTCTACAAGCTCTGTCATCCTGGGGAGGGGATAGAGCCTCGCCGTATTTTTCATATACAGGCTTTCTAAGACCTCTGTGGTTTTAACTGCCCAAAGGGAGCAGCCCATGTGTGTCAGAGCCCAAGGCCTGACTCCTGGACTCCCACTGATCAAGCTGGTCAGGAGGCAGCTGTCACAGTTTCATGGAATAATCTGTGAGCAAACACTCAGGAACTCTATGCAGGTTTCTGTTTCCTCATGGTCTGGGAAGATGTGATCAGGCAATGGGAAAGGAAGTCTCTCTGCCCCTGGGGATGAACTTTGACCCCAACTCTGGATTACCTTAAAGTACTTGTCTAGGATCTCACTGTAGTTGCTGCCTTTAGAGAACCAGCCATCTGGAATGATCTCCGCTTCCAGCCACTGGATGATGCGACGCCGGAGTTCATCGCGGTTGGACTGATAGCAAACGACTGCAGGAAAAGGGAGGGAGGTCAGCTGAGTAGAGAGGACCCCACTGTCACCCAGGACCCCTACGTGGGAGGCTCAGTGCCTGGAATCTGCATGTGTCATCTCATTGAACTTTCACAGTAATCCAGGAAACATAGATTACAGAGTCAACCCAGGGTACACACTGGAAAGTATACAGTCCAGGATTCAAGCTCTTGTCTCTAAAAAATTCATAAAGATTGAGAATATTGAAAGAGAGACATTATGTTGCTTTGGTGAAAAAAAAAGTAGAGCAGAGAAGTAAAGGACATTTTCATTAACGTTAGGAAGCTGAGGGGTAAAAAATATCAGTCAATCAATAGAATAGCTCTTGGCTCAAAGATGAGCTGAAATAATAAATGAATAAATGAGAACATTACAATTCCTTATGCCACTGGATTGCTGATTCTTCCTGTATGGCTTTTCCCTCTCACCAACAGGGTCTATCAAAACTTTCTCCCACTTAAAACTTTATACCAACTGCACTGTCCTTTATTATAAACAACAGAAAATGAGGCCAAGGAAAGGCATGTTGAAGCCCTGTTCTGGACAGCTGTTGTGAACCACGTGGTAACAACAGGTGGGGCTGAGAAGCCAGTGGATGGGGAAGCAGAGAAGGGAAAGCCTGGGCAAAAGGGAATTTCTGGAAGACAACACATATTGGGATGTGAAAAGGGCACTAAGCCAAGGGGAATGAAACTGTGGGTGCTTTCCCCCACTCTGCCACTTCCTAGCTGTGTGACTCAGAGAAATTCACTTAACCTTTCTGAGCTTCAATTTCCTCATCTAAAGGTAATTATAGTAAGATCTACTTCACAAGGTTATTGTGAGGATCTAAGGAAAAGTGTATACTAAAGGGGTCTGTAACTATAAATCATGATGAAATTTTTAAGTTGTATTCATAGAAAACTATGGAAGAAGTCTTACTAAAATTTCCTATTACCCTCTTTCAAAAACAGTGCCTTCTGATTCTGTGAGTCCAGCAGGTCTCACAGAGTGCTGAAGGAGGGGCTCAGTGGCTTTCCTGTCCTTGCAGTTAAATCACTACTCAGCAAAAATGGAAAACACAGCCAACATACTGACCCAACCAGCTGCTTCCAGTGACAAGCACACACACACACACACACACACACACAAAAGCGGTTTTGCAGCTTTTCTGAGCTGTGTTGAGGAGCGACAGTTGTGGGTCACAAGTTCTGACACACTGAAAATCTTGTGAGCTTCGGCCAGGATTGTGGAACAAGGAATTTCTGACATGAAAAGAATTTCCTCCCTAAGATGTATACTATAGAAAAAACAGGCACTCACCTGGGCTGGCAGATGGACTTACAGATTTCTTCTCTGCAAGAAAAAGGAGAAAGTGCATAATGCAAAGTGAAGAAAACAAAATTTCTGTGTATTGCTAGGATTAAAACTGCCCACGTTAAGGGGGCCACTTACAGCCTTTTCATCATTTTGTCTTGAAACCTTGTATCCTCTCCTTCCTCCAGGCCCCCAGTATGGGGATCTTTTCTTTCCTGCTTTGTTTGACATTCTGAGGCTACTGAATTGCCCTCCGGATCTCACACTTTCTACTGTTAGCTTGAAGGGTTGGGGGTGGGGGGTGGCTGCCGGTACTTTGAGAATTTGTCTGGAATCATTATGGAAAAGGAAATGGAGTGGAGACCGATATGAGGGAAACAGTTCTTTTTTCTCCAGGGAAGTTCAAGGCTGGGCAGGAGGCTGGTGTTTAATTAGCAACAAGCTTGGGACCCCTTTCCTTCTTACCCTAGTAACAACGGTTTCAGTATAAATTAGAGGAAATATAGTACTATCAGGGATGAGAGATACCTAAAATTTTAGAAGAACAGGAAACGTGAAATTTATCTGCCTTCTAAAAAGGTAGCGAATTCATTTAAATACTCCCATATTATTGATTGTTCATGTGGTCCCTTATCTACTATCTAGCTCCAGACAGTGCTGGGAAGCCACGTTAGGGATCTGATGCAAGAAATGCAGGGTAGAAACCTGGGCAATCCAGGGCAAACCTAGCAGGCTCTTGAGCACCAAGGGGATGCCTCTCCAAGCAACTGGGTGGTCTCCACAGCTTTGGGCGCTGTGCTCAGGGTGGAAAGGACTCCAGGAAACCAGGCCACACTGCTCCGTTCCCTGGCTCCCCAGCTGGAGCTGCAGTGTGGTAGTCAGAGCTCTCCTTACCTTTGCAGTGTCCATCATAATCAACCTGGATTTTGGATCCAGTGAGGCAGGCATCTCGATGCAGCTCACAGTGATTGAGGTAGGTCTTGCCGTTGCTGCCACATACAGGCCTCTTGTGAGGTTTGCATTGCTGAAACAGACCGCGGAGGATGTTGGTGCAGTCAAGGCTGAGTGTGTGTGCGTGCACACACACGTACACACACACGGAGCCATCTTGTGAGGGGAGTCCCTACCAGCAGAGATAGCCTCTATCCCACCAGGGTATAGGGAGCCTTGGCCCTGGCATCAGTGATCCTACCCCACTCAGTGTTGGACGGACCACCACATCACCTTGCAGCCCTGCAGGGCCCTTTGTGCTGATTCTGGCCCAGGGTCATCTTTTTTATTCAGCAAAAAGAAACAGCCTCCCTTCCCCCACCCTATCAAATTAGCAGGAAGGGCATTTTATTAGAAGTCAGGAATCCGAATTCTCTGTCACTTCATTACTTTGTAGAAAGTCACTCAATGTTTTTGGATGACCTAAGATCCATTAAAATTTCAACATTCTATGACACAACATCCAGAGGTGAGAGCTGGGAATGTGGAGTGACTGAAAGGCAAACACACAGCCTCCCACCCTCATCACCCCAATGCTTCAATTATTCCACAGTCTAACTGTAAGAATCTTTGCTCTCCTGCTTTGTTTAGTATTTTGTTTTCCTCCTAACCTCACAACACCTGTTGTGCCTGGGTCTTTGTGAAGTACTACAGAGAATCATTCTGGACATGGAACTGGACTAAAGTTCACTTGGCAACTCGGTTCTACTTTGGCTATTTAAAGTGCCATGGCCACAGGCAAGCTCAGTTTCTTTAGACTTCCGTGGTTTTTGAAAGGGGGAAAGGGAAAGCAAGTTCTGCTCAGACCGAATAAAGGCACTAAAGCAAAAAAACAAAACAAAACAAAACAAACAGTAGATGTGGTAAAAGAATACAGA
Organism: Camelus ferus; assembly: GCF_009834535.1. Lineage (NCBI taxonomy): Eukaryota > Metazoa > Chordata > Mammalia > Artiodactyla > Camelidae > Camelus > Camelus ferus. The sequence goes on from NC_045696.1 coordinate 56,522,281, forward strand.
ACCCTGGAACAGGAAGGCAGCCCAACCTTTCCAGTTTACCAACCAGAAAACCAAATCCCAGAAAGATGAACTTCACTTAACCAATACTTACCACTGGGTTCTTGGTATGTGCTGGGCCCTGAGAAAAGCCAAACATGGTCTGCCTACATGGCATCCAGCAGCAACTAACTTGCTCAAAATCCCGCAACGATAGGTGGCCGAGCTGAGGTTAGATGCCAGGTTTCCACCCACTAAGTGGCCACATAGTGGCCAGGCAAACCTCTGATGAGGAACTCCCAGAGTCCCCAGCAGATCTGGTTTGCAGGCTTCTGAGTTGAGGGACTTCCTTTTTGGGACAATGGGCCAGGATCCTTCACCTAGGGACTAAGCTGGGTATATTTATTTGTAGAAATACAGATGAATTTCTAGTCTTGAGTTGGTTTCACAGAAAGAGGAAGAAAGGGCACATACCCAGGCTATTTATATTTGTCAAGAGGGAGAACCTATAAAAGAATTATTTCTCAAAAACTCACTTTGCTTTTTAAATTTCATTAAAAAAAAAAAAACCTGAAAAAATCTGTATTCCATCTAGTATTTTAAAATGTGCATATCCTTTGACCTAGCAAGCCCCAGTGGGACTCAGTCCTGCAGAAATAAAGGCAGCAGCATGTAAGAATATTTGCACAAGGATATTTTTGTTTGTAGTGGTAAACAACCCATGAAACAACCTAAAGGCCCATTGATAGGAAAATGATTACATAAATCTGGTGCTTTTATATCAATATTATTGAACTATTAAAAAATAAATTAGAACTATATGTGCTGACCTAGAGGATTACCCGTAATATATTAATGAGTACAAAATCCAAGATGCATTTATCTAGGTCTGTCTGTATATATAATCCCATTTTTACAGATGATTTTTTAAAATTGAGATACTGAGGATTGAACCTAGGACCTCGTGCATGACTGAGCTATACTCCAACCCCAATCCAATTTTTACATAAAATAGGGGGAAACCTTGTATGTTCATAGTAGCATAGAAAAAAAGAAAACACGTGGAACAAATACATATACCAAACTGTTAACACTGATTATCTCAGACTCATGGGATTTGAGGCTTATGGGGAAGATCATTAACTTTATGTTTGTATAAATGTCTGTACTACTTGACTTTTATAAAGCAATTGTTAATTTTGTAATTTAAAAATCTTATAAAGCAAAAAAATTAAAAAATTTTTTTCATTGAGGTATAGTCAGTTTACAATCTTGTGTCAATTTCTGGTGTACAGCACAGTGCTTCAGTCATACATGAATATACATATATTCATTTTCATATTCTTTTTCACCATAAGCTACTGCAAGATTGAATATATTTCCCTGTGCTATACAGTATAAACTTGTTTATCTGTTTTATACATATATCAGTCAGTATCTGCAAATCTAGAACTCCCAGTTTATCCCTTCCCACCCCGCTCCCCTGTGGCAACCACAAGTCTGTATTCTATGTCTGTGAGTCTGTTTCTGTTTTGTATATAAGTTCACTTGTCTTTTTTTTTTTTTAGATGCCACATATGAGTGATACCATATGGTATTTTTCCTTCTCTTTCTGGCTCATATCACTTAGAATGACATTCTCCAGGGTCATCCATGTTGCTGCAAATGGCATTATTTTATCATTTTTTATGGCTGAGTAGTATTCCGTTGTATAAATATAACACAACTTCTTTATCCAGTCATCTGTCGATGGACATTTAGGTTGTTTCCATGTCTTGGCTATTGTAAATAGTGCTGCTATGAACACTGGGGTGCAGGTGTCTTTTTGAATTAAGGTTCCCTCTGGATATATGCCCAGGAGTGGGACTGCTAGGTCATATGGTAAGTCTATTTTTAGTCTTTTGAGGAACCTCCATACTGTTTTCCACGATGGCTGCACCAAACTGCATTCCCACCAACAGTGTAGGAGGGTTCCCTTTTCTCCACAGCCTCTCCAGCATATATCATTTGTGGATTTTTGAATGATGGCCATACTGACTGGTGTGAGATGATACCTCATTGTAGTTTTGATTTGCATTTCTCTGATAATTAGTGATATTGAGCATTTTTTCATGTGCCTATTGGTCATGCGTATGTCTTCATTGGAGAATTCCTTAATTAGGTCTTCTGCCCATTTTTGGATTGGGTTTTTTTTTTTCTTATTAAGTCATATGAGCTATTTATATTTTCTGGAAATCAAGCCCTTGTCAGTCTCATCTAAAGAAAAAAAAACTTTAAAGGAAAAATATCCTTACATTCACATCTGATTTTTCATTCCTGAGATAAAAATTTTACTTCTTTTAGATAGACAAGGTGTGCTTTTATAAAGATGGTGAAATCGTTGGCTCTGCTCTGCTGACTGGTAGCTCCAGCAAGGTAACCATAGGGGCCTTGGCCACTGTCCTCTGGCTTGTGACTTCAGGACTTACCTCGATGCACAAGCAGGTGGGCTCTCCCTTCTCTGTGACTGCACATTCCCGGCCGGCTCCACAAAACACATTGGCACAGATCTTGGATTTGCTCCTTAGTTCTTCCTAAAACACAAAATCATAAAGGAAACCTTGTCACTGAGATGAGCCCATCTCCGGATGAGCCAATGGTGGTGTTCTGGAGATGTGGCTTATGTCCTGAAGGGTCCTGAATAGCCAGAAGCTGTCCCTGTAGGCCAGCACTGCTCCTGCTTAGGCCCACTACCTAGTGGTCCCTAAGTTTGTTTCTTCAAGAGCAAGAGCTTCTTTCCTGCATGCTTCCCTTCTTCTAAAAATGTTTATTGAGCACCCATTAAATGTCAACTCTTGGCTAAGGACTGGAGACAGAAAGACACAGTCCCAGTCCACAAGGAGCTCCAAGACTCTCCAAGGAAACACAGTGAAGAGATGTTTAGAAAGCAATATGGAAGTGTGACGACAGGAGCACCGTCGAGCTGGAGGATGAGAATCAAATGAGACTTTCTAAAGGTAGGATGCCTTGACTGAATCTCAAAGGATGAGAAGGGTGAGCCAGGCAGAAATGGACAAAATCTCACCAAGTAGTATTCAAGGCACTATTATCTTAAAAGGCAAAAGAAAGATGGCTAAACCATCGGAAACATGAATCTGCTATTATTTGACATGGTCTTATTCAGCCCCTGTCCATATCTGCCTTTGGCTCCAAGACCAAGGGGGCCAAAGCACCTGACAGACAGAACTGTTCTGAAACCACTTGCGGTCAGACATTCATGTTCAGATGTATGCGGCAGAACTGGCAAGGCAGGGAATGGTCCCAGTCTATGCCACTGAGAATGTGGGTGTTTATGGGCACTAATCTGTCAGTGACACAGTCCTTCCCTCGTTCATTGGTGGCAGAAAGCCAGCCCCACCTCATCTGCCACTCTGGCCAGCAGTAGTGGTGGTTGAATGAAGGAGAATGTGATTCCTCTAGCCCTTTTCCTAACTGGCTGGGCAGGCAGTCACCATGGCCTCCAGGCTCCCGCCCACTGGGGTAGCACTGTCACTGTCACTGCTGTGACAGAACCAACAGAGATGGTTGGGGCTGGGATGGGGTCATAGGGCTGGCTATCTTAGATTCTATCCTTCAGGCCATGTCTACCACGTCATGCAGAGAACTCACACCCACAGAGCTTGTAACTGTAAAATTCTTATAGTTGATAAATGTTTTATACCCAAGAATAGGTCAAAGAAAGCAAAACAAAAACAAAAACAAAAACAAAAACAAAAACAAAAACGAAAAAAACCCCAAAAAACCAAAGTAGATGTTGAGAGCTGAGCTGAGGGTCTGTGTCCAATATAGCTGGTCTGCTGCCACCTGGAGGCTGCTTTGCAAACTCCAGGTTATTATTTTCTCTCTGAGCCAGCTTGCCCTTCATGCAGGGCTCCCATTGGTCTAGAAACCCTTGCCATGCTCACATTTCATTGGTTCACAGGCTGTTGCTAAACCCATTCTTTTTTGGATGTTGCTATGGGGAATTCAATAAAGCTGGCAGGCAGCAAATAAAAGAGGAAGTAATTCCCAGAGGCCAGGGGTACTAGAGAGCTGTTGTTTCCTAAACCAGGAGTGGAGATAAAAATTGAGCATATTCTCCAGGCAGGGCTCTCTTGGAAACTGTCCCTGGGAATGGCAAGCTGTTCTAAAAATGAAGAGAAAAAGGCTATTGCTGACCAGTGTAAAAAAAAAAATCTCAGGTAAGACTACCTTCTTCTCTTCCCTTCATGAAAACACATGCTAACTGAGGGATACAGGCAAACATATACCCCTCATGAATGTATCACATGAGTAAAAGATACACTAATGCATTAAAAAAACATGCTCAGAATGCCTACCCTCAGAGACACACCAACACACAGCCCCATGGACAGATACCCACAAACCTTTACTACTTATTAGCTGTGTGTCTGTAATTAATCACTTTAATTCTCTGAGCCTTGGTTTCCTCATCTGTAAAATATGAGTAAATATCAGCCCTGCCTTGTGAAGGAGAAATGAGATAATGTCTTTGGAATTGTGTCATAAACTATAAGCAAGCTGCCTGTGAAGTGTTATTCATGTTAACGTTTATAGGGTTCCCTGCAGAATAACCTGTGGCATTTACAGAACTTCTTTTTCAGTTAACGTTTGTTTTTACTGAGTATTAAAAATAAAAGATTTTATTTATAGGTCGAATTCAACCCAAGTCACTTTTCAGAAACAATTCTCAAAAATTCATTTGAAGGAACAGATACTCTTTACTTAAAATATAGGGACTAATGTTTGAACAGCACTATTAACATTTACAAAGTGTTTTCACACACACAGTTTCATCTTACTTCGGACAACCCTGCAAAAACATGCATATTATTAACCCCTTTTTATAGACGAGGAAACCAAAGATGGGAAGGTCAAGTAAACTGCCCAAGGTCCGACGGCTAAAAGTGAGGGGCTAGGATTCCCCAGATCTTCAGACAATAGATGATTAAGCTCCTGTTTATAAATATGTGGAACCCTGCAAAGTGGTTTTCATTATACATGCGCTTAAGCTCAAGGACAACCAGAAACGAGACATCAGAGCCATCTCTCGTTTCTACCGACGAGGGAACTGAGCCTAAGAGGTTACTTAGCAGAAAGCAGCATAGCTGGGACTCTGCCTGACCAAAGGGGAAAGTATTCTTTTATACTTGACTTATTTTCACATATAGAAGATTGAGGGTTAAGGAAATTATGATAGGGATTTGACTTGCATAATCAGCAAATGTTGGGAGAAAGTACTTAAGAGTATGACAGACAGACTTGACTCCCACCTCCCACCTCTGCTTCTTCCTTGCCATGTGGGCAGGGTACTCACTTTAAACCTCAGTTTTCTAGTGTGTAAAATAGGAACACTGATCCCTGCATGGTCTGCGTGAGAGTTACATGAGACGGACTGCATGCAACAGAGGGTCTGCCTCACAACAGAAAGTGGCCATTATTACAGTGGGCAACTGATTTTCAGACAATTTACCCCCTGAGATGCCGTTATCAACTTGGGCTGTCAAGTCCCCACCCATCCTTCCTTACACTGGAATGATAATACTGAGAGCAGGACTGACTGAATGGAAAAAAACCCAAGTGCCTAACAACCGGGTTATCCTGTTTGAAGACCACAGAGAAATGCTACATACACAAGCATTCCTCTTTGCAGGCGGCACATCTGTCAATAGGTGGCAATCCCTCTCTTCGTCTTGTGAAGCCCAGAGCCGCAATGCAGAAGCACATCTTTGGCTCCTGCAGCTCCTCCCAGCTCTGTCCTCTCAGTGAGATATGGTGAAGGTGGGGTGGAGTGGTAGAAGGGGCAGGTGCCCTGCAGGCATCAGGGCACCAGGAACCAGAGATTTGCTGACTTGGGGAAAAATGTCTAACCTGAAGCCCTCAGAGCACCCCTCCTCTCCCTGTGCGATTCTGCCCGTTTGCAGCATGCTGTAACACAGAAATCAATAATGAAGAAAATTTTCTACAGAGGGGGGCCTCTTTGTGTCACTGAAAGTCTTCTCCAAGCCCCATGGAGAACATTGCATGAGGGGGTAAACATGACATGAATATGCTCATGGGACAGGGCAATGACTGCCTGGTGTGTGAGTGGAGGGGGGCATGGTGAGGAAGAGAAAGATGAGGTGGAGTGGCAGGTGGCCAGGGAGGAGGGCATGGGTCTTGCCAAGTGATTCAGGAGGCTCTCCGTGGATCTGACGGGCAGTGAAAACCTTGGGAAGTTTGGGATGGGGCAGGTGACACGATGAAGGTGATGCTTTGGAATATTGTGTCTGGTCCCTTCCAGCTTGGAAATACTGATTCAAAGTGCAGGACAGCCTGGATGGAGAGGGGCTGAAGGCAGAGAAACCTGCCAGGTGTAAGGCAGCAATCTTGTGGGGAAGGGGGTGACCAGGGCCTAGGGCTAATATTAATCAGAGCACCTACAACTGAGTGAGGCTCTTCACAGATATCTCTGTCCTCATGTCTGTGTAGCTTTCCATATTTTTAGTCCCATGTAACAGATAAGGAGGAATTTAAGATTCAGAAAAGCTCTGTGATGTGCAGAGGCCACATAGCTAGCAAAAGCTGAGCCATGATTAGAACACAGGTCAGCCTGACCCCAGAGCCTCGACAGTGCCTTCTGGGGAAGAGTCAAGGGAATGAGCTGGGGGGGGGGGTGTGTTACAGCTACAAGGACTGGCACAGGGGGAGGTCACAGATGCAGTGCAGTTCTTGCAATTGAAACAGAACTGTTTGCTTTACCACCATAACAATTTTAGGAATTAGGTCCCAAGGCTGTATGAGAATTTTATCCATGCATAGACCCACACTGGCATATGAATATTCTCTAGGAGTATGTGGTTACAAGTATATGAACCCGTAAGTATGAATGTACCTGTGAGAGTGTGGTTGAGTGGGGAGAGGGAGTGTGTTCTGGAAGTGTGGACACTCTGATATATTGAGACAAATAGACAAAATACTTGCTCCCTATGGAGAAGCTTTATCCTTCTGTATCCTTGACTTGCTTTTATGTTGTTTTCATTATGTGTTGCAAGCCACGCTCAGGGGTTTGGTCTCATGATTAATTTTCGCAATGCAAATTCCTCTTGGTAAAAGATGACCGGGAACACTGCTGACTTTTACCAGGGAAAAACTTCCTCTCTGAGCCATTGCATAGTGATAATGATACTTTCCATTTGTACAGCAATTTTGATTAGTCTGTAATTTTTACTATCATTTTTATTCTCAAAACGTTTTAGGATAGGCAGGCAGGGGTTACCTCTAAGGCCCCTCCAGATCTAACACCCTGTAATGAGAAAGAAATGAAGGCTCATAGCTGTATTGACTGGTTCAAGACCTTATGGGTACAGAGCTGGGTCCTGGCCCAAGGTCTCCAGACTTTAATTCCAGCCCTCTTTCCAGTAAATCACTTTGCCTCTTTATAAATCAAAGCTAAAAAAGGTGTTGTCTTGGATCCAAGATCTAAAAAAACCAGAAAGTATTTTTGCAATTGAAAGAGATCCTTTGCAAGCAAAGGGAAAAGCAAGTTATTTGCAAAACCACCAGTAGAGGTGATAGCGTGTCTGGGCTGACCAGCATTAAGTCTGAACATAAAATATGCTTTGAATGTTTAAAAAAAGTCTTCTGAAGTAAAACAATTTCTGGAAGAACAGTGTGCTTTGGCAGGGGAGGAAGCTTATAAGCAAAGCCATAAAACTGTCAGCTTAATATACCATCATTTCACTAATGGGAACTGGGTCGGCTCTGTCCCCTCCATCCTTTTCCTCCTTCCCAACTTTCTTTTTGGAAAAAAAAACAGCCCTGCATACGCCAAGGTGGAATTTTGGCTCCACTTTCCACTATTCTGTGACAGAGCAGCTTTGTTGACGTGAGAAAGGCTCTCCTTGCTTCACCAGAATTAGTCATGGAAACTTCACAGGAACACCAGGGCCCCTCAGATATGCAGAGCACCATAGAGTTGGGGACAAAGGAATTCACAGAACTGGGGAGAGCAGGAGGAGACCAGGGAGGAGTGCAGGGTGGGAGGCTGGCTGCTCCCAAGCGGCTGTTCTGGAATGGAACCCAGTAGCACAGGCCTGAGAAAATCAGGGAGGAGGCAAAGCCACTAACTGGAGCATCACATGACCTTGCTCGATTCTCTCTGATTCTCTTTCTTTGAAAAAAATGTGTTGCTGTGTCCTATATATTCTAGGAAAGAAGGAAGAAGTCGTGACTTCTAACAGTTGCTCTGATGTGCTTGGCAGTAGGCACTGCATTTGCAGGGACAGTGTCCCTCCCTCTTGTGTGCTCACGACCAATCTTTCATCTCAAGGTTTAGGCACCAGGGCCAGATCCAGGTTTTGTGGGGCCTGAAGCTTAAACAATTGGAGGGGCCCTCCTGAAGAAAAAGAACATATACCTATGACTGCAAAATAGGGCACAGGGCTTTGGAAGGGGACTTGCAAGTAAAAGGTCTGAAACTGAAGCTAAATTAGCTTCTCAGTCAATCTAACGCTCCATCTTACATACATTTTCTTTAAAAACAAGCAGGCTTTGGGGCCTTTAGTCTATTATTCAGAGTCCTATTTAATATTTTATGCACATATAGCTCATCTCAGGTAGACTAAGTGCCTGCACACTTTGCCTTCCCACAGACCCACCACGTTGTCCTGCCTGAAAAAAATGCTCAATAAATGTTTTTTACATTGTGTCATCTGGGGTTCATTCAGGTTAGTGTCAGTGTCAGTGGCCAGTGACAAGGCACCAGGATGCTTGGGGGAAGGTGTGGCAGAGCTTTATGATATTAACATAAAGGCTGCATCACCCCAAGAGGATAGGCCTTAAGATTAAAAAAAACTATTAAGGACCTGTCATTCAAGAATTATCTAATTTTTCACTGTATTAATTTCTCTGTGTTCAGCCTCTACCACAGTGTATGGGATAACACATTTTTCTACTCATTATGTGATAATGTATTGTGTGCTGGGAAGTGACTACTTCCAAATTTCAAATGAGACATGGCTGTTTACCTTAATCACTGTCTTTATTATTTTACAGATTCTGTTATATTCTCTAGGTGTTTGCCTTGTCAGACTGAAGGATCTACACTGCCATCTTCATATGGAAGCCATTTCACCTTCTCAGTTGCTCATCTGCCATCTTTCAGATGCCTCCCTCTCCACGTTAGGTCTTTCTTGAGGTGACCCAGATACAGCACTGCAGACTGGATGCTTGGTTTCTATGTAATCGTAGGTTCAGCTTCCTGCAATGGTCTTGTGCAATCATAGCATAAGTAAATAGCAGCATTTAGTATGCACGTAGAGTCAGAAATATATTAGACCCCTTCACATAGGACTGAAAATAATCTCAGAAGGGTCTATGAGGCCGGAGAACTCATCCCTGCTGGCAGCGAGGAGACTGTGACTCCAAGTACTGTGACTGAGGTTAGAGTCAAGCCAGTGGGCTCTGCCTCCAGCCCCTGAGAAAGCACTTCTGCTCTTATATCTTCAGGTCATGGGTCCACAGCAGTGAGTTGGGGTGTCTACCCGGCGTGCCATGCTGTCTCCCCGACTCAGGCACATCTGAAGACTTCACTCTGACTGACAGAGGCTATCAGCTCCCCACTCTCTGTCTACAGTCCTCAGAGTGATCCCTGGGAATTCCTGAGATAGCCTGTCAGTCTTCCTAAAGAATGCTGTAAGTCTTCTAGTTTCACAATTTCACCCTTCAGTTTCTTCAGAACCCTGAATGGAAACTTTGAAGCCAGACTGCTTTCCATTCTGAATTAGTCTGTTAGGCTTGAGCATGGTACTCATTTTCTGTTTTCCCACCATCTGCCTGAGACTTGTCCACTTTAAAGGACAAAGTAGAGGGTATGAATAGTCCTCCAGTCTTCTTCAGTGAAGGCCAAGGCAAGGGGTTTAAACTCATCAGAAAGCATATTTCATAATGCCCAGAACAACAAACAAGAAGGATAGCAGCCTGTGACCAACACGGTACAAGCCCCATGGCATACACTCTTGAATATGGGTTGTGGCCTCTGCCCTCACAGGAACTTCTAGCCTAGTGCAGGAGGTGAAACTAACACACACAGTCCAATGTAGTCCTGAAGTAAACGCGGCTGACTCTAGGAGATGCGCTTCCTGGACGAGATGGGACTTGAGCTGAGCCCTGAACAATGGTAGGACCTGGACAGAAAACTTGCAGGTTTTTGAGCAGGAGGGTTTTAAGAACAGTTTGGCTGTGGAACATGGGAAGAGATAGGTGAGGAGGAACTGGGGTCACAAGGAAACCAGCTAGAAAGAGTCTAGGGTGATGAGAGTCTCATGGAAAGTGGTGACATGGATACAGAGAAAGGAAGGAATCCAAGAGAAACTTCTAAAGAACAAGGAGATCTGGCAACACATTGGACAGAGGAGAGGAAGGAGGGAATCCAGGGAGCTGCCAAGATCTTTCTTTGGCTTTGAGGGTCTGGAAGGCTGCTGGTGCGTCTGTCAGAGATGGAGCCATGGGAAGGGGCTGAATGAAAGAGGGGCAGGCGATGATGACTCTGTTATGGACATAAGTCTAAAGAGACAGTAAAACATCCCACTGACAGTTGAAAATAAAGGACTAGAGATGCACACCTGGACATCATCTGTGTAGATGATGAGGACAAATGAGCTCAGGAGGGAAGGGTGGGAATGGAGGGCTGAGGGCAACTGAGAGAAAGGGACAAGATGGTCACAGAGGAGCAGGAAGGAGAGCAGGTTGCACAAGGGGTCCTTGTGCAAATCTGAAAACGCGTCTTCTTCTCTGGGCAGATGCAAGACCAGGCCGGGTTACAGGGCTTGGCAAGCAGAGTGCAGGCTGGATTTTAGTGCCCCCCTCACCTCCTTGTGCAGTGAACAGCCTGTACAACCCTATGAGGACTCTGATGGCAAAGCAGCCAAAAAAGCAGAGCAGGCGTATTCAGAAAACTGGGAGCAAAACCAAGAAGTCTAGAGAGTTCCAAGGAATGGATGATGAATGGCACTGTATGAGAAATGCTTTGGCAAATGTTGGGAAGAAACAGACCCCACCCTCCAAAAAAAAAAGAGCTTTTAAATCTCTGCTAAAATGTGAACCAGTAACCCAGCGGGCAGACCAGGCAGAGGCAGTGAGGTTCCCATGTAAAGAGAACTGATGCAGAATCCTGGAGACAGGCCCTGGACATATCTCTGCCTTTAACACACTGTGTGACAGGGCAAGGTGCTTGACCTCTCTGGGCCTCAGTTTCTCCACCTATAAAACGAAAAGGTTCTTGATGATCTCAAATTCCCTTAATTTGTTAGAATTCTCTTAACTAGTAAGCATAGAAATTTACCATTTCTGATGTTTCTGAATATCAAACTTTAATCTCCCAAGGAAACAAACCCACATGCCCAAACTAAAGATACCGGTTATGTATAGACCCTCTTGAGGGTGTTTCAGGGTTTTTGCTGGGCTTTGGTAGGGGAATAAAAATTGGCTTCCATAGTCAAAGGATTTTCATAACCAATGCTTTTTCATTCCCTCCTGGATCATAGCAGAGGAAATCAGGGGAGCAGTAATGGGACCCCAACTGAGTGGCCTGATTTCACTCTTAGTTAACTGGTTGGAACCCTCTACTCCCCTCAAATGCCATTAATAATGTTTTTATTTCTATTTGTGTTTGCCTTATAAGAAAAAAGGGGAAGAAAAGAAGGGAGAGAATGGCTAAAGGAGCTTCACACGAGATTCACAATTCTTCATTCCTGCCAAGAACCTGTCACTGAAGTATGTCTGCGACTGCCAGGACTCACATTTACTCAGCATTCATGCTCTAATTATTTCCACATGTAGTTCAAGGAAAACGGTTGATTAAAAGTTAAAAAAAAAAAAAAAAAACCCACACACCTAAATCCCAATTCCCTCAACTAACGAGGGGAGACAGCTCTAGGGCAGCTGTGGGAGAATTCCGAGAGCCAGTTTTAGAAATGTCCCCTGCAGTGCCGGCCACATCTGGACCAACATCCCCACACATTCCCGGCACTCCATCCTGAGCAAGCCAGCCCTCCACCTCCCTAGGCTCCCCAAGCTCCGAACCAAGTAGAATTCACATTCTTTGGACTTCTGAGTGGAATGTAGGATTTATTCCCCTGCTTTGGTGGAAGGCAAAAAAGATATGGATACAGGCTAAGAGCTGTGGGTTCTCCTCTCCACCCCTTTTGGCCTGGGCTCTTCTGAATTTAGATAGCCCCTGAAATACATTCCTCCAAGGGAAAGAATCCACTGAGGTAGAGAACTTGGGTATCTTCCTTGAGCTGGAGAATACCGCCCCCCCCCCAATCTGCCGCTCCTTTTCATCATCCCAGTTTGAACATGGATCCCCTAAAACTGAAACGTAAGCCACCACTCTCCAAGGTGGTTCACATGACCTGGCACCGATGCCTGACACTGTCATCTACTTGGCCACATTTAACCCGGTTTTGGCACGTGGCTCAGTCTTCCTCTCTCCTGGGTGACTACATTGTTTACTTGGCCTCCTCACCTCCAGGAACCCTCACTTCTCGGGTCCTCCGGCCACAGGCACTTCAGAAGGTGTCTGTAAGTAGAGCAGGTGATCTCAGCAGATTAAAATGAGGAGGATGGGGGCTCCGGAGGTTCTGCATTTTGACATGAGAACTCATTACCCTTTGAAGATATCAGCACTGTGAGGTACTGTCAGCTACTTCCTTAACCTTCAGGTGGGCAGAGAATGTCCCACAAGACCAGCTAAAAAAATAATGTCACCATCTGGGAAGTCTGGTTTATTGTCTGGATTGTCACAATCCTTCCTGTCCTTCAAGGCTTAACTCAAGTTACACGCCTCCATCTTTAGTGACTTTTCCCTTTTGATTGGTATGAATTCCTCCTTCCTTCTCTGAACTTTCATTCCTCTCTGTAGGAACTCCTTCTGATCACTTAAATTTTTTTTAATTAAAAATAATTTTTTAATTGATTGTGCAGATTTTTGTCTTCCCAGCTGAACTGTAAGTTCCTAGAGGACAAGGACTCTGTTTTAGAGTTCTGTCATAGGTCCTGGCACAGTACTCTGTGACATTCAGGCAACTTTTGTTGAAAGTATGAAAGAGTGACTAAACCCCAGCACCTTGGAGCAGGGGCAGAAAGACAGCCCCTCTGTGCCAGCTCCTCTCCTGGAGCTGCCTCCTTCCAGTACCAGTCTTTCTGGGGGAAAAGCCTAAAGACCCTACCCTTCTCCACCAGGCCATAAGTATTCAGCCTGGAATTTCACTAATCAGAGATTGTCTTAGACCCACAGAAAGACACTGGGGTATGTGTGTGTTAATGAAGTGGACAGGAGAATAGTGGGGGACTAAAATGGCTTTCAGTCATGTCCTTTGTCCACAATTAATGTATGACCTAGCTGCCATGCTGAGGGAATAATTTGGTGGCAGGAAGGAAAGTGGAAGAGGTAACGTGGGAATGTGAGGTACCTCAGAGGAAGGCAAAACTGGGTGGGACATCTGAGTGTAGAGCAGAGGCCATCAAAGAGCAGCCCGACAATTTGGTGGCCTTTATAAAAGGGAGAAGCAGAGATGAAGAGAAACAAGTGGGAAGAGGTCAAATTGTGAAAATGGGCGTATTATCAAGGCAGCTATTTTGTGTTACTTCTTCTCAGGACCCCGTCCTGACACTGCCCGATGAGGCAGAAGGGAGGCAAGATGATCGGTCTCCCTAGATGACAAAAAAGATGTTCTACCCTTCCTCTATCCCAGAAGGTTCCAGAGGTCTCCAGCCACTCCTTTCTGGCTCATCCACTAGGCTGACCTTGCAGTGGGCTGGACTATAGTGAAATGTGAGTTGCCAGGGAAGGGCAAAGACTTAGTTGTGCCCAAGTGGTTCATTTCCCCTGGCGCTTAGGTACCTTGAAAGGAACTGTGATGTCCAAATAAGAGCTGAGACCATTTGACAGAATGGAGGGGGCAAGAGGTTGAAGCAAAAACAAGGAAGTCAGGAGTCAGGGTTGACTGGAACAAAATGGAACAGAGCGACCCAGAGACCCAGCACAGCAGAGCCACAGGAGTCTCTTCTTTAAAGACATGGACAAAGCCCTGGGAATCTTTTGGGGTAGTTTAGCTGCAAAGCATCTGTCAAGTTTTCAGCATCCTGGCAATTATTCTCCAGCCCAAGGAATGCAGAAGGGGTTAAAACCCAGCAAGAAACTCTGGGCTAAATGAAGTCCCCATATGTGTGGCTCAGCATGGTTCTAGGAGAAGCAGACAGATGTAATTAGAAGTTCTCAGACACTGTGTTGCCACAGAAACTACCTATCGAGAGAAAAGTGGGGGGAAAACCTAGAGTCCGAGGAATACAGTCTTCCAAGGAAATGCCAGAGGTGGTGGTGGTCATCACCCTCAGATTCCACAAGCAGGGTTTGTTCTCCAGCCTATTCATTTCCAGACCCTTGAGGACCCTCCCCACCCAGTGTTCCTCATCCTCACTTCCCACGACCCAGATACACACCCAGAGCAAGTCCAAATGCAAGTGAAGGGCTCCATTCAGGTAGTATCCAAAGGAAGTCAATTTTTGGAGAAGAGTTTGTACAGGTGATATTATTACCTAGCCACAGGAGCTTTCTGGATCTGAGTCTGAGGATCACTGAGGGAAGCTGAAGACTTAATTTATACATCACTGTGGAGCCCAGCTCCTCTGTGAGGGGGATGCTGGATGAGTGCTGAGCAAGCAGGGGTATGTGAGCTTGAGCGGGGGAGCACCTGCTGGCAGTAGGACACCGACAACCAAACTGGGACACTTTTGAGAGTCAAAGGGGAACTTTTAAATAGATAGCCTTGGACAACAGGCATAAGCTGTGACAAACGGTCACCTTAATCACTAGTCTGCCTAAGTAGAAAAATGCTTATTTTCATTTTATAATGAGGAAATTCTAACCTGGTGTCTATGAGCCCACAGAAACCCAGGACTCAGTTTTCCTAGGGCATAGCCTAGGAAAGATGAGAAACCGAAAGCAAGTACCACTTCGGACATGAACTGCCTCTTGTAGCTTTCATCTCCCTTGATTCAACAACCAAATGAGGATATTCATGGGCTGCAAAGCTGAGGAACCTGGGCAGACGAGACCACTGTTACTTTAAAATCTTGGTCATTACAAATCCTTCTAACTACTTCTTTAAAGAGACAACTGTTTATCTTGGCAATTATAATAATGTTGCTGTTAATAGCAGGGTGTATGTATCTTTTTGATTTAATTCTTATTTTGTGGTTGGCTTTATTCCTTTGATAACTGTGTAAGTTTAAAAAGCTAAAGCTCTAAACGTTCTTAGAAACAATGAATGGTACATATATGTAAATTAAAAAGTATATGTGCAGTAAAAAAAACCAAAACAGATCTATCAAGCCATGGAAGACATGGAAGAAATTTAAAAGACATATTACTAAATGAAAGAAGCCAGTCTGAAAAGGCTACAAACTGTATGATTCCAACCAAATGACATTCTGGAAAAGGCACAGCTACAGAAACAATAAAAAGATCGTGATTTCCAGGGGTTTTGGGAGAGGGAAGGAGGGAGGAATGAATAGATGGAGCACAAGGGATTTTTTAGGGCAATGAAATTATTCTGTATGATGCTATAATGATGGCTACATGTCATTATGCATTTTTTAAACCCTTAGAATGTACAACATCAAGAGTGAACCCTAATGTAAACTATGGACTTTGGTTGATAATAATGTGCTCATGTTGGTTCATCGATTGTACCAAATATGTCACACTGATGAGGGATATTGAGGGTAGGGGAGTATATATGTGTGGGTGGGGAGGGCTATGTGTGAACTCTGTATTTTCTGCTCAATTCTGTTGTGAACCTGAAACTGCTCTAAAAGCATAAAGTCTATTAAAAAAAAAAGAGAGACAATTGCTCACTTCATCCATTGTTGCCAAAGGGAGATGGCTGTCATAGAATTCATGGCAATAATGTGGTCATTGGAGTGGGATCATTCCACAGCACTGAGACTTAATAAATCTCCCCTGAAGAGGGGAGGTTTCCAGAGGTGTATTCTTACACATTCCTTAACAGCGGCTCAGGGATCCTGTGGTCACAAAACCCAGGGAAAGGTCAGACTCTCCCAGGGAACCAGCAGAAATGACTGTATTTTAGGCATAATATAGCCAGCCTAGAAATTATGAGCATGTGGTTTAGCCACAAGCTCAGTTACAAAATTGTAGGATGTTTAAAGGGTAAGGCCCACCCAGGGCGCATCCTCTGGTATTTTTTCAGGGACTCTGGGAATCACAGCCCTGTGGTCAGGGTTCCTGGCAGTTACTTGGCAACCATGGTTGGTAGTGGCCCTCTTCTCCCAACCCTGGCTCAAGGTTGGGAGCCACTGGGGCCAATGTGCCTTATTTACCTGGACCTATACCCCGTCAGGTCCTGGAAAATGGGGCACAAATCTCTGAGTGTAATGTGGAGCTTCCTCAAGACTTTGGGATGGCAATTACAACCTGTAATCACCAGTTAACACTGTTGCTCTCTGCTGGGCAGGCACGTCAGGAAGTTCCAGCACCCACTGCAGGCTCCCTTGGTTTTAACAGTCCAGTTTAGAGGAATGTTAATCTTTCTGGAACAAATTAGAATTATATAAAACCAATCCTTTTGAAAAAAACTAAACTCCAAACAACTTTACCTGCATTTCCTTATCATTGTCCAAAGTAGAAATGGACAAAATCTATTCTGGAGAAAGTAAGCAAAATATGAGGCAATCAAGCAACAAAATACCAAACATCATGCTAGATGCTGGGGACTTAAGGAAAAACAAAGCATTGTCTGTGTCCCTAAGCTGCTGACAGTTTAGATGAGGAGATAGGACATATATACATGGAATTTTAAATAGCATGACAACACAATCTAGTAAGAGCTAACTCAAGACATGTGTGGCTAAGTGCAACATATAGTGAAGTGACAAGTGTCTAGTGCTGTCCAATAGAAATATAACATCAGTCTTACAGACGATTTAAAATTTTCCAGTAGCCATATTTTAAAAAGTCAAAAGAAATAGATACAATTATTTTAATAGTTTGCTTTACTCAAGGCAATATAGCCAAAAGATTACCATTTCAGCATGTAATCAATGTTATTGTTGAGATCTTTTACATTCTTTTTCTCATACTAAGTCTTTGAAACCTGGCATGTGTTTTACACTTACAGCACATCTTAATGGGACTGGCCACATTTCAAATGCTCAAGAGCCACTTATGGCTAGTGGTTTTTCCTCCTGAACCGCACAGCTCTGAACAGTAAGTTCTGAGTTCCGACACATTACTGAGAGCTGAATCAAGGAGGGGGAGTTTAGGCAGAAAGAGTAAGACTTTAACTTGGAATATTTTAGAAGTGGTGTGTGTAACTGAAGTCAACAGGTCTGGCTGGTCACGTGGGGGAAAGCAGCATGCTGGGCTGCATCTGCGACCAGGAAACTGAAACACTTGGTGCTTTGAAAATGGGCAGGTGTCATGGGTACTTAAGCCTAATTCTGGCTCAGATTTCAATGCCTGTGGACAAGTCACTTCACCCTTCTGGTCTCCTCCATAAGGAAGATAAAATGTTTGCCACCTCCTGTCTTTAGGACTCTGTATGGCTTATCTCATGAAACAATGATAAGGGGCTAATTAAACTACCTACTTGGAGCCTTCTCTTAATTTTTGAAATGTAATTTTTTTGTGCGTAAAAGTCCATGGACAACTTTGGCAATGAGGTGGATATTTCTCAAAACTATTTTTTTCATTTTTCAGCTCAACTGAAAATACTCTGTTCCTGCCAGCTTTTAATAATATTATGCGCGCGCGCGCCCACACACACACACACACACACACACACACACACAGTCGCGTGCGTGCGTGCATGCTTTTAGTGCCTTGAGATTAAAGTCAATGAAAACATGCACATTCTATTCTTCTTGAGACATTCCTGCCTTGCATTCTTTCCTTGGAGCAGTCGGGAAGTCACAGCTGGGGGGAAGGAGCTGTAAAGCCTACTTGTGCTGGCCAATCAGGTCTCAGCTGACAGGAGGCCCACCAATGAGAGATTGCCAGGTATCCTGCTCCATCGTAGCAAAACTCCCTATTTTTGCAGAGATTAAAATCCTGTGAGACCCTTAACCTGTACCAACAATGCACAAAGACCTCCTCTTCTGTTCATTTTATTTTCCCCGAGGACTGCATTAGAAACTCCACCCCCAAACCCACTAGCTTCGTAGCTACAGATTATCATTTGTGGTAAAAACATTCCCAAGTGTTATGTGGCAGTACAGTTCTCAAAGCTCTGTTCTCTTCCATTTGTAACTGACTAGACACTAGAGAAATGCCACACATTGAACTGACTCCACTAAAAAGTGGTGCAGTATGCTACGAAGTCAGGAACCTGGTCTGCAGGTCAACTGTAGGAGGGTTTGGAGAGTAGGACTGCAGAGAAGTGGGGTGATCTGTTTCCTGGGAACCCACTACTGATCACTGGGTCTTTAGTGGAAACTTCCCCAGGATAGAAGACTTCTCTGAGAGCTAATCTGTAAATCCAGAGACATTATTTTACCCATACTGGGGACATCACAGGTACCATTCAAATGAAAAGGAGAAAGAACAAAAGCAGAAATGATCCTGAAAAGTACAGGTCTCAGCAAATGATGAGGTCAGAAGACAAAGTGGTCAGAGGCTTTGGGGCAAAGAATCACACCAATAGTAGAATTTAATGCTTTATTCTACATTCTTTGGGACTTTCACTTACTCTGGGAATGATGCCCAGTGAAATCAGAATTGTTGATCACGGAAAGAAAGAATAAAAATATTTATTATTCAGCTAGTGTCTGTGTAAATTCCAACTTCATCTGGAGCTGAGAAAATCCACGTGCCAGACTAAGCAAGCCCAGCATGTCTACCAAGTCTAGGGTTAAGCAAAGTGTTGGTGGGCATGTGCTATCAACCACCTTCGCAGGTGCACATTCTACTTGCAGAATCTGGCACAGAGATGACTGAGGTACAAAGACTACAGGCAGGGTACAATGCATCTTCTCATATTGCAGATGAAATATTTGGGTGCACTGGTCAATCCATTTGGCCAGTTGATTAATTCAGCAAATTATTCACTGAGCACCAACTATATGTTAAGCTCAGTTTGAAGTGCTGGGGATTCACTGGTGAACGAGAAAGAGAAGGGCTCTGTCCTGAAGGAGTACACATTCAAGAGGGAGGACAGTGAATAAACAAAAATAACACGATCACTTCAGATTGTGATGAAAGTTGAATACAGAGTATGTTTGACAAAGAAATCTGGGAGAGGGGGGCACCACCTAGATCGAGTGGTTGGGAAACGCTCTCTTGGGCTGAGGCCTGAAGAATGAAAGGAGCAGTTCAGACGGAGAGAAGAAAAGTGCGAAGGTTCTGAAGCAGGGTGGAATTCATCATGTTCCTGGAATAGGAAAGAGGCCAGTGTGGCTGTGACACAGGGCCCAACAGGGAGAGCAGTGAGAGATAAGCTGGGAAAAGCAGGCCAGGGCTGGTGCATGTAGGGCCCTGTAGGTGCTGGTAAAAAGTCTGTATTTTATTCTTAATGAAACAAGGGCTGCTGGAGGGTTTTACACA
This sequence comes from Camelus ferus, assembly GCF_009834535.1. Taxonomy (NCBI): domain Eukaryota; kingdom Metazoa; phylum Chordata; class Mammalia; order Artiodactyla; family Camelidae; genus Camelus; species Camelus ferus. Next base: position 56,541,902 of record NC_045696.1, read on the forward strand.
GGAGAATGATGTGATCATGTATGTGTTTTATGAAGATTATACTCAGGCTGTCGTGTAGAGAAGTAGATGGAGAGAGGCTAGAGGGGAGAGCAGCTAGGATGCTACTGCAATAGTCCAAGCACAAAATCATGGTGGCTTGGACTAGGGTGGTGGTGATGGAGACAGACAGTCAATGGAGAGGTGATATATTCTGATAGTAGAGCCAACAGAGCTCTGATGGACTGACTGGGTATGGATAGGGAAAATGAAAAATCAAAAAGAAGACTCCTGGATACTCCAAGTTGATAACAAAAAACCCCCAGCCAGTTCTAGATAAGTATAGACATGACCATGCCAATGGTCCAGTCAAGTCCCATGCTTTCTTCATGGAATGGAATCAGTTTAGGAAGTGAGTTCAGCAAGATGTAAATAGAATCTGCTTACGGAAATCTGTCTGGAGTTGACCCATTCCAAACTGTTCCATGGAATACTAGTCTTTAAATATTTATAGTATTTCTTTGAAATGGCTTTCTGTGGTGAAATGTCTGGTAAACATTGCTTATAATAATTTTCTCTCAGAGAGGAAAATAAATAATGCACATGAACATTGTAAAGCTCTGAAGTCTTGCAACTAAAAAGCCATTAAACCTAGTACATTTATTAGTTTAATTAGGTCCCATTTATTTATTTTTTGCTTTTATTTCTATTGCCTTGGTAGACTGACCTAGGAGAACATAGTTATGATTTATATCAGAGAATGTATTGCCTATGTTCTCTTCTAGGTAGCATGTGTATTAACATCACTCAGTGCAGTGTGACAAACATGGGTCTAGGCTCAGTATGTCTCTCCTGGTAGTTCTTCTCTCCCCTGGAATTTAAGCAAAAACAACAAGAAGAATAGCAGCTACTATTTATTGAGCACTTATCCTATGTAAGGAACTTTATGTCAGTATTTCCCTTGCTATACACATTATATACAGGTACCATTTTAATTTATAGCTTGTACATTATCATTTGCTGCCATGAGTCTTGCTTACAGACCATGCATTCACTTAGCAAAAACTGTCACCCATTTTTCTGACCCAATATATCAGCAGTGATCACTCACAGTATTTCCTCATGAAGCTTGTAAGATAAAGACCAGACATTCTTCACTTACTTACCCCACTAGAGCTAACAGTGAACATTTCCTGCCCCCACCACTGCCTCCCCCCTCTTCCTATAGTCCTCCCCATCACCATTTTCCTTCTTCCTATTTTCTCTACCCATTTCTAAACAAGAAACTGTTTTAGGACAGTTCCCATGATTTGAACACCCTTGGGCTTAGAATCCTTTGTCTCTGCCTCAAAGAGAATATCAAGACTTTCTGAATATGGCTGCTGTCACACCTGAATCCACAAGTTGTTAATCTAGGGCCCTAATAGTCCTCAGCTGCCTCAGCTGCCACAGACACACACAGACACACACACACACTTCACCAACCTGGGTAGACAGAAGACTTCCCTGGAGTTAACAGATGACTGGGGAATGAGGAAGTCTTTACACTCTAGGCCACTGTAACTTGAGTAATTATGGTCACTGAACGAGAATGCCATTTACAACAGGCAAAATATTGATAGCATTACCTAGAAAAATAACCCAATCACCAACTGAAATATAGCCACTGGGGAGGAACCTAGTTTGCTCTCTAATCCACACAGCAATTCAATAAAGCAACTTCAGCAGGAAATGAAGAGCCTTCTGATTAGATGTGTAAAGGGAATTTAGAGGGAAAATGCAATTACCTAAGCTGTCAACTGACTAACAGCGAGGGTAACAATCCTCAAGCATTGGTTATTCTTACAGGATTTTATTTTTATGTTAAAAAAAGAGAGAGAGAGAGAGAGAGAGAGCTTGCCTAGATAGGGCATGTAACAAACACACAAAAAGCCAACTCCTATAGTTTCTTATCAGCCAGGTTATAATATACATGTTCTTTCATAGAAAATAAAAGAAAACACAGACTTTTTCAGTTGTATTTCTCAGAGAGAAAGCTGTTCACTTTGTAACTGTCCTTTAAACAATATGGCCCACAAGTAGCTTAGCAAATTTTATTAAGAAGTAAATCTGCAGTGAGTACTGAATTTACTACATCCAACATTTTAGCAAAGAATGTCTGGCCTTGAATGTCTGGCCTCTGCTCAAAACACATCCCAATCCCATTTTCCCCTCTCTTCCCATCCCCCAGGAAAGGAAATTGAGAAACCCCAAACAAACTCACACCTGAAGTGGATATCCTTGTGCTGGGGTTTTCTTTGATCATTAGCCAGCCCTTGGTGCCATGCAGAAAATTACTCTTCTGTTGAACGTGATACTGACACCAATTAATGCATAAAGCGAAAGGCTTTACCCTTAAAATAAATAGCTAAACCAGGAAGTCTGTTTCTCTGTATGTGGCTGTTGGCAAGGCCAAGGCCACACAGGATAAGAAAGGAAAGAAAATAGAAAATGCCAAGGAGAGAAAGAAGACTAGAGGAGGGGGTGGGGGGGAACAAAGCACAATGAACAGATTCCTGAAAGATCCTTAGGGCTCTAAGGAGAAGCCAGGTGAATTTCCTGCTTCTGATGTAGACCTCAGCCTGCCCCAATTAACTTAGCATTGTAGTTATAGCATATGTTGAAGACCCAAGCATGAGAATGCCCTTGGAAAAGTGAAGCTGAGTGTTCTGAGCATTTGTGAATTCTGCCTCCATTCCAAAGCAGGTTTTGTGAGCTGGGCTGGGCCACCCAGAAGCCACCTCTGGGTCCTCCCGACAGGGACCCTGACAGTGAAGGGAACTCCTGTATGTCTGAGTCTGGGCTCAGTGTGGGCATCTGGAATTCTGCTTCAAAAGCTTTAGTTGCTCTAATAGTAATTCCACACGTGTCAATTTCACACAAAAGTTTGAGTGATCCAGGCATCCTGGTGAGTCACCAGTACTCTTTTTAAGTGCGTCATCCATTTTATTTTTCTCTGTTGCAAATGATATGCCATAAACTTGGGTCCTTCTCCATCACTGAAAATATGCTTAGTTAGCCTAACCCTGACAGAAACTAGTAGGATATACCAGTCATGGAATTTGAGAAGAAAAAATAATTCTTATTTTTGGAGTAAGATAGGGAATGAATGAATGAATGAATGAATGACATACACTTATTAAGTAAATGTTTATTAACAAGCAAACTTTACAACCACAAAAATAAGCACTCATCTGTATCCCTAGGCTAGAAAGAAACTGAGACAGTATAACAGAAGTTAAAGTACCAAACTAGATTAAACACAACAATCAAACTAACATATGATTAATAACATACATGATTCTCTTCATTAGTTTTTGTGAGGCGAGTGTATTTGAGCTTTAGGTAGACAGTCATACTCTTCAAGTAGTGAGACCTAAGTCAATTAAGTAGTAAAATGTATGTGTGTGTATGTGTATATAGTCTACCCTGGAGCACAGTCAATGTGAAGTCAGTTCTGACACTGTACAAGTGGCCTTGTTAGGAAAGCCACAGACAACATTGGGCTAGCCCCCCATTCAGGACCAACAGTCAGCACAATTTAGCATACTGGGATTGTCTAGTGGGATTCGGGAGCTTGAGTGCAGTTCAGGTACCAAGCATTTAAGCAGGACTGAAACACATGCATTGGCCTCTGCTTCCTTACTGTGTTCATCCTCTCAAGACACTTGATTTAAACACTGAAGTCAAGGCCAAAGAGCAGTGCCCTCAGCTGTAACAAGAGCCCTGAACTGATTTAGAGAGAAGGCATGGGGACCAGGGCAAGAACTTCACCAATTCCTGTTGAAGAAACCCAGGATCCTGGTCATGGGCCAGGCAACATGGTAAGAAGGCAAGAAGGGTTCCGGAAAACATTAGGGTTCGTGCAATATTTTCAGACAACTATTTCTGTAAGCTGTTTCAATACTGCATCATTATTTTTAAAAGAAAATGTGAACATTTATACAAAGGTTAGAACAAAGTTTTCGTTTTTCAGTAGGTTCAATAAAAGTTCAAACTGCACACTGTGGAATTTTGGTTTTCTTTTTTTTTTTTTTAAAGATTCCTTGCCCAACCCCAAGAGGACCCAGCATCCTTCTTTATTATTATTATTTTTTGCCCGGTGTTGTGGAGTAGCTGCTTTCTAAAGTGGAAAATCAAGTGATTTCTTTCTGTAGAATAAATAGCAATTGGGATTCCTGGGCAGGAAGAGTGTTTGGGTGCTACATGATGTACTGTTTATATTTCACTCCATACACGCAGGAGCAAGTAAGGGGCACAAAATGCCTCCTGCTTTTACTCATTCTCTTCTCCCGCTCCTGAGTCAGCTTCTCTTTCAAACTGCTCTTTCTTGGGCCATCAATTAAGACAAGAGTTAATCAAATATCCTGACTCCATAAGTAGGATACTCTGACAATCCAACCTAAAATGTCTGCCTCCTTTTATATGGATAGGATTTCAGAACTGGGTTTGAGAGCTCACCTACTCTAACCCTCATATTTTGCAGATGAGGGGTCCAGTGACTTGCCCAAGTTCACTCCACCATGGACAGCATGAGGCTCATTACCTGGGTGCACTGCCTGTCCTGGGTTTGCTCCAGCCCATCTCTTGCCAATAAACGGAGGCTTGTTGGAAGCCAGCTCACCTCAGGGACCTCTGTAAACTCAGCCATAGCTTCAGCCAGCACAACTGGTATTTTCTCAACTCTGAACCTCTCAAGACAGCTGAATCCTAACAGTATTATAAATTCATTCACCTGCTTCTTCTATGTGTGGCTCATGCCAGTCCCCTGAGACAGTTTAAGGCTAACTAAGAAAACGGAGGCGAGGAAGAGGGGACGAGTGAGGAGAGGCAACCAAAGTCAGAGCTGCAGAACTGTGCAGATTGTGCTGAAAAGGCTCATTGCCAAGCAGACACTGTCTAGACTTTAACTGGCCTCTCCAGAGAGGGGTGTGGGGAGGAGGGGGAGCAAGGCCGGAAAGCCTGCTTGCTTTTTGTTCAGCTAATGCAAACACATGACACAACCTCTGACAGGCTCCAGGCTGGGAGTTCACTCTGTCTAAGATGTTTCTTCCTTGGGGCTGGAATTCAGCTGTGGGCTGAAGGAAGTTGTGCTAATCCAGCAATCAGGGGGAAGCTAGGAATGTGTTTCTCAAGTCCTGGGGAATCAGAGTTCCCAAACTAGACTGAGTTGGGCAAGAGCCAAAAGTGGCACATTTTTGGTTGCAAAAGAACAGATTTTTAAAATTTCCATTTGTATCATTTTAGGTAATCCATGAGGAAAATCCATAATAATACAGAACTGCCTTTTGATGGAGGCCTGTTATGAAAGCTTTCTAAGACTCTGAATGATATCAATTTACAAAATGTACAGAGGAGAAATGGCCACTATAGTCCAATAAGTCATCTTCCATTTCTGAAAGAAAATGGTGGGTCTGGGGAGCTCTGCACATTAGTTAGGAAAAAGATGGCCCCCCTCTGGGAGGGCAGACAAGCCCCAGGACAGGGCACAGAGACTGGTAAGCAGAGTGTAGGATGAAGTCAGCCTAATTTGCCCCCTTGGCCAGCCACTCTTGTACAGTGGACAATCTGAACAACCATACCCAGACTCTCAGCTGGAGTCTTAGAGCTCTCTTGCAATTTGGTCCTATTTGATGTGGAACAGTTTGAATACATGTCAAGGACAAAGACTGCTTTAAAGCATCTCCTGAGTTACTGACCATCATGCAGCAGGTGCTCTGATGGAACAACTACACTTCAGTGTGAGTCAAAGATGCACCTGGACCTGAACCTGTTTGAGGCCATGCCCGTGTCGACACAGCCAGAATGATCCAGGCACTTGCAGCTGATAGACCATGAAGTTAAATAACAGAGCCTGTGCAGTTGTTTTTAAGTCCATGTTACCTAGAGAAAGGGTTTTTGCTTTGTTTTCAAAGTCACTTTCAGAAATAAGACTCAGTGGACCTTAAGCAGTCTTGAACACAAGGCATTTTGAGTTGAGAGTTGAAGTCTTGGGTTTGCATCCTGGCTTTACTATTTACTAGGTGACCTTTTTGGGGGTAACTAACTGGATCCTCTGAGCCATTTTTTTTTTTTAACTGATAAATAAAGATTAGAGGAACTGCAGTGTCAGGTTGTGAGAATTGGATAAGACAAGGCCCTTTTCCTCTCCTCCCCTCTGTTGTCGGGCTACCACCACTCATATCTGGGGCTCAGCTTGGGGGCACTCTCTCTCAGAGGCCTTCCCACAACCCCAGTGCTGGGTTAGGTTGTCAGCCGTGTCCCAGCACTTACCATGCCAGATCATTCTGAGCCCTTACCCTACCTGCCTCTCCCACTGGACCCCTGGGGACAAGATCTGTGTCCTAGTCACCAGCACTAACTCAGTGCCTGGCAGAGAACAAGTTTGCGATACTTTTTACTTTCCCTCCTTGAGTTTACTTTGAGAAATGTTGCTTTGTCCCAGATGGGTGAAGCAAAATAATGCATCAAGACTTTGTGCAGCTTTCTCACTGCATGAAATTTGAACTTGAGCTCCTAATGCAGCCCAAACACTCCAGGATGACGTCTCTGTAAAGGTGGAGGAGGGAGATGAGAAAGAAAAGGGGAGACAAGAAGATAGAGGGGAAAGATGAAGAGAGCAACACGAGGAGCAATGAAGAGACCCAGCTCTGGGGCCTGGGAATGGGTGGCCACATGAGGCTGCAGTCAGGGCTGGCTGCCAGACACAGCAGTGCCCAGCAGAGGACTCAAGTTTGTGTGCAAAACACCTGAAGCGTTGCCTTGGTTCCCAAGCAGATAAATCAGCCTGCTGCAGGAATACTTCCTACCCTGTCTTTGAGAAAAAGTATTTATTTTTCAGACAGTGAAAGCAAAGGGTTCTATTCCTTTGCCCGACCTGGTTATTTTCTAAACTCCAAATTTAGAATCCGTGGCCCGGGAACAGGCCGTGCTATGGGGGCTATAGCAAGAACATATGAAAATGACTATCCCACAAAAAATCCAAGATATCTGGTGGCTACTTCCATGTGTAAAAAGGGCGGGGGGGGGGGCACGACGACACAGGAGAACAACTGAATCTGGAGAAGTTCCAGAGGAGTTTTACCACCTCTCTTTTTTGCCTTTTCTCACTCTTCTTCCCTTTCCAGTTCTCTGCCTGGCTCACTCAGTCCTTAGGGAGAAACTCTGCTGGCTTACACAGTCCACTGCTGCGCTCGGGAGGTCTCAATGAGTCCTTAATTCTTTTCCTGGAGGAATGATAGAGTTGTGGCTTCACAGAGGAAATGCTGGAGGGCAAGACTGGCTCAGTAGAGGCAAGGGTTCTGATATGAATTCTGGGCATCAAAGTATCCAATGAAATAAATATTCTACTTGTCTTTTAAAAGGTGATCTTTAATCCCTGGAGAGAGTGAAAGAGGCAAGGGGAGTTCTGCCAGCCATAAGCAATGCAAGTGTGCGTACGCACACATGCACGCACACACACACACCATAGCTTTTGGAGCTCTTCCAATAAATAGAGATGCCGCAAGAATGTAATAACAGCTAACATTTACTGCACTCCATGTGTCAAATCACTCTTTTAACTGCTTTACATGGAATAGCTTATTTGATTCTCATGGCTAACCTATAGGGTAAACATTCCATACTAAGCCTATTTTATAGGTGAGGAAACAGACCAGAGAGGTTAAGTAACTTCCCCAAGATCACAGGGCTAATAAGGGCCATGCTAGTATTTAAAATCAGGTAATCTAGCTTCAAGGCCTGGGCGCTAAACCATTATGCTATACTTCCTCTCAAAGATAAATTCGTCAACAGATAACCACCTGAGCCAGCACACAGGATGTACAAATACAGACAATGCCTAGAGAATGTTAATGTGTAAACTGAGAATTCTCTTGTTGAGATCATTACAGAGTCAAAAACATTCTTTGCCAGTGCCCAGTAGGCACCGGTAAGAGGCACTTCATTTCTTCAGGTGTTTGGTGTTGACTGTGCCATGAGCAGAAGAAACATTTTCCATTATCTAATTGGACTGTCAGGCAAGAGAGATGGCCATTATTCCCATTTTACAAATGAGGAGAGTGAGCTCAGGGAGGTTAAGTAACTTGCTCAAGGGTTCACAGCTAGACAAGGCGAGAATTCAAACCTGGTTCACTACCTCTAAGCCCTTGCCCTTAACTGAGGCTGCAAGCCAGAGACATTAATTGGCTTTAAAAAGGTTAACATCAACCAGAAAGGGGCAGAGTGGGACTTCTAAGTCAAGGACTCTTTCATTATTTTATAATGTTCTTCTTAATAATAAGAAGGTTCTGTAACAGGGTCCATGTAAAAGATAAGACTTGAAACACCCAGATGTGAGAACAAGAGAGACTGGAGAAAGGGATTCAGGGGAAGGCTTGAGTGACACGAAAGTGGGGAGTAAGAGACAAACGCCAGCATTCTTGGAACTGGAACAATTTCAGATGAGGTTCCACGCAAACAGCTGCCACCTACTGGACAGACTGGTCAAGTGGTCAAGGTGAACAGGCTGAAAATGACCCCAGCAGCTCAAGTGGAGCCTCTCAAATTCTGAGAAGACATCTGTCCCACAGTGCATCGCAGGGACTTCTGCACTAGTGGCAAGGAAGTGGGTGGGCAAGGAAGAGGGTGGTAATTTTTGTGAATGCTGTAGATCTGGCCCCCTAATGGCCAGGTCCATTTGAGCTGGACAGATGCTACAGTGGTAGCAGCTCCTTCAGAATAGGGACCTGTACGGTATTGCCTTTTGGTTCCATACTGTTCTTAATAGCAGCGTAAGTGCAGAGTGACTGGCATAGCACCTGGCACTGCTGTAAGAGATCAATAAGATATATTCACTTACTATCATTGAAGGACAGAATGACAGACTGTGGGGAAAAAGACAAATTTTGCCTCAGACACAAGATTTTAAATCTTGAAAACAACAAAAAGTAAAAAGGGACATATTCCCTACCTCAAGCCAATTCAACCTAATATCCCATGCCACATATATGTATAAACCTGGGTCTGCAACATGTCATGCTTTTGCCATGTGTTACATGACTTGTTTTGGCAACAGCTTAGTTGGTCACAAAGTGTCTGGATTATATAGGAAACATTTTAAAGGTCATAAATTCAGACAATCCTGGGAATACCTTATTGGTGATGGCTTCCAAATGAGCACATAAAAACTCAATGAAGAGATTACATGGAAATCCTCCAACCACAGCAGAAAATGCAGATTTACAGGAGACATTTTGTATTCCAGCTACCCAAAGAGCTTTCCATTAGCAGGTTATTGCCAGATGGCTGCTGATGCAGACGCGATTATCTATGACAGCAGCAGCTCTTAGAGCCTCAGCAAGAGTAACTCTTCACGCCATCAAAAGAGCCAAGAAAATTCTCATACTTTTATGATGGCCAGCATTAGAGAGTTTGGCTTACTTTTTAAGGTGTTTGAATTCATCTGAAGAACTTAGAGAACTTGGACGCTTGAGCCAGTTACCAAGTGTTTTCTTGATATTTTCATCCATTTCCTACTCTAGTTCTATCACCTGTTTCCCCACATTGTCTTTGTTTCACATAGTCCCGAACTCTGCCATCTAATTGTCTTAATTTTGGCTAAAGATATACCAAACGTTTGATCAAATTGGATTGACTTTTCCAGCAGAAAAGGCAAATGTTTTTTACCTCACACACACTAACTGGTTGCCAGTGGCTACCTAGAACCTTGCTGAGAAGGATTTTCTAACCTCCTCCAGGATGAGAAGGAAGAAATTCTATGATTGATTAGCAATGCTATCATGGGTAAGGGAGAGGGTAGTTGTGACGTGCATGCCATGTTTGTTCCTGCAGGCAATTTATTTCAGTGTTGGGAGGTACTAATTTTCATTGCCTGCAGTATCTAGTAGGCACACAACATACATCTGTTAATTGATTTTGATAATTTCTCTGAAAGGAGGGAAGAAGGGCTAGTTTATCTTTAGGTAGTGGAATTATGGGTAATTTTATTTTTTGCTCTCATTTTTTCTACATTCTCTAAGCTTTTTAATTCCACATTCTATCAGAAAATAACACTTTTTATTTAGATAAAATAGCATCTATTAGGATAGATCCTCTTGAAAAAGGTGAGGTGTCACAAGAATCCTCATGATGGATTTTAAGACATTTTGTCATACTTCTTTATAAATTTTTACAGTTATGGGGATAGGGCATTAGAGTGGTGGTGGAAGGTTCTGCTTTTTAAATTGAATCATAATCATTTGCCAGAGCTTTAAATTTTTTGTAAGCATATTTTTAGTGGCATATATTGCTGCTAACTTTAACTCTTTCATTGTTAGATATATAGGTTTTGTTTTTAGCTTTCATAAATAACATGACAGACATCTTATGTAGAGTTCCCTTAAAAATAATAATGACGAGGGCAAAGTGGTCAAATAGAATTATTCGAGTTTCTTTCCTTGATTTAGTTTCTCAATGTGGATTACATTGAGTCCTGTAATATCCATCTGTGAAACAGTAAAGTCATCTTCCCCAAAGCTGATCCAAAGTTTGCTAAAATGAATTCATGTCAATAAAGACTGAATTAAATTATGTTTGTTATGTTTTTGTAGCTAACAAGGGAAACAATTTTCTACTGCAAGCACTGTTAACTACAAGTTAAAATGCTTAAAATAATATCCAAATTTCAAGTCTCATACAGTGAGGGTTCATTTATCTTTTCATTAATTATTAACAGTTCACTATTGTTAAAGCATGAATTAAAAGCTTGCCAAATGTTAGGGCCAGACATCAAGAGATTGGACTAGTTAAATGATAGTGATCTTCAAGTGATGAAATGTAACTTTGGTTATATCTGTTCCTCACTTTTTCAATTGTAACTGTTTCCACACACACCCTGAGTTCATAGCCTTCTTACTGCACCAACTTCCTCTGTCTTGACTGGGTGGTGGCTACACGGGTATATCCAAATGTAAAGGCTCACCAGGCTATACATTAAAGATTTGTGTTTTGTACTAATGTAAAAGAACTTTAAAAATCAAGGGAAGTCCTATGTTAATGTAAAAAAAAAAGCAATAATAATACATGTTCATTATATAGCTATAATATTATACATTATAGCTGCCACAGTTTAAATCTAACGGCCCACTGTTAGATTGTAAGCAACCTGAGGGCAGAGACCATGTCTTGCACTTCATCCATGACTCTGCCCTGTGTGTAGGGCATGCTCAGCCTGAAGCAGGGAATACTGTCTGATGGGCACCATGAAGGGAAGGCCCATGCTGTTATTAACTCATTCCTGGAGAAAACACCCCATGCCAAAGTCACAGGCGACAGAAAACAGAGCACCTTAGAGAAGGCATGCATTTGACCTGCAGGACATCAGTCACCTAGTTTATGAAATGAACGCATCTAAGTGTAAGTCATTTTTCAATTCTATGATATCTGGTATCCTTAAGCTAATACTATTTGTGGCTACTAGAAATTTCTTACTATGTCCAATTATTTGAAGAGGAGTAGGAAAAAGATACCGTGACATTTTCAATCCTCTATGTGTGACCACTGGCATTTACAGCTCATTCTTTACTTTCTCTGTTCTCCTGGAAACATGATTCTTCCTGTCTCACTGACTTTGAAGACTTTACTTTCTTCTTTGGTACATTACATCCATAGCAGCCCATGCCCCCATCTCACAGCTCCTTCCAAACTTATTCCTCTGAGCCTGGGGACGGACTCCTGCTTTCCATTACCAGATTCAGAGACTTCTATGGGAATTGTGACATGCCCCCTTCTAAAGACATTTTCAATATCCAGGACCTCAATTTGCAGGGTGCTTGTCCATCTGTTTTGGCTATTCAGCAGAGTCTCTGCTATGTTTTAACACCCCAATTTCTAATAATGGTCTCCAGAATCACAGCAAGGAGTTTATTTGCCAAAGGATAAACAAACAGGTTATTTTAGTGGTTAATGTATAAGATGGATATTAAAATTTCAGTTATGTTGTAGCTTCAAGAAGCAGTCAGAGGATGTGGGGAAAACCAAGGGGAAATGTGGGGGAAAATCGCACTCTAGGCCTGCCTGAATTCACTATTAGAATAATTCTAAAGAATACAGAGGAGATCCCACATCGGCCAATAATACCCTAGTGGTTGATTAACTGTACGTTGATAATAGGGTATAAATGAGGTTAAGAAATCTGGCTTCAGAAGGACAATGCCTTAATAATCTTCTTGCCCATTTGTATAATCGTTATAGTTTTTGCTACTATTATCTTAAATGAGGCACTCACAGTTTGTGGGTTAAGTATTCCCTTACTGGAATGAGTGCTCTGATTTGTGAATCAGTCTCCTGTACGTGTAACTTATCATGATGAATTTATAGACTTGGAATGTTGGAAATCAGAGTGCCAGCAGAGACAACTGCCAAGGGAGAGTGGGTGTGCTTGGGCACTTGCCAAGGCTGTCTTTTGGAAGCAGGCAGTTGGGCTACAGGGTCCCCTCCAGCCTGCAGTGTTAGTGTAGACTCAGACTCACCTACTGAGACTCAAAGGCACATGCACTAAAGCCTGGGTTCTCAACCTCTCCCAGCCTCCATTATCCACACCTCTCAGTGAACAGCAGTAATTCTCAATGGGAGGGGGATGGGTGAGGGAGACCGAGCAGGCCCACAAAGCCTCCTTCCAATACAATCTGAGAAGAGGTGGCTTGCTCTGCTGTTGCCACCCGCCACCCGCCCCATTTCTCATCCATACCAGATGTTAATATATGCTCATTAAGAGACATGTGCCAACTCCCCCTTTCAAGCAGAGACTCTAAAGTGAACATGGGTGTGAGCTCAGGTGGATGGGGCAGAGTTTTGAAGGAGCTGCCTGAAGTATTAAGACCAAAAGAAAGAAAGATAGGAAGCAATCAAAAAAGCAACTCTGAGGTGCCAAGTAAGTAAGAGACCATGGAGAACTTTCAAAATATAACACTTTCCTTAATATGATTTAATAGTTTCTCGAATCTAACCAACAGAATCTAACCAAACAAACTGGCATTAATAATGACAACAACCACCTTTTCTCAAGCTTGGGACACCTCTGATTCTGAAGGTCTAGTATTCCAAAGGCTTGCCTTCTTCAGAGATCAACATAATTTGTTGTGCAATCACATTCTTTTAAAATATGCTGAATTAGAGGGAGGGAGGAATGAATAGATGGAGCACAAGGGATTTTTAAGGCAATGAAATTACTCTGTATGATACTATAGTGGTGGCTACATGTCATTGTGCATTTGTCAAAACCCATAGAATGTACAACATCAAGAGTGAACCCTAATGTAAACTATGGACTTTGGGTGATAAAAATGTGCCCATGTTGGTTCATTGATTATACCAAATATGCCACACTGATGAGGGATATTGAGGGTAGGGGAGTATATATGTGTGGGTGGGGAGGGCTATGTGTGAACACTCTGTATTTTCTGCTCAATTCTGTTGTGAACCTGAAACTGCTCTAAAAGAATAAAATCTATTAAAAAATAGTAATAATAAAATACGCTGAATTGAATCCTTGTGCTTCTATGAAACCAAAAAAGTACCAAGAAAACTGTTTTTTAAATTTCATTTTGAAAGCTCAACCATATTTGTATAATTTTAGTTCTAACGTCTACTAAAGTGAAGTCCAATTAATAAAGACAGTATCATTGTTTGCCTTTGTTTGCTATATGTTGTTATAGGTAACAAGGAAAAAAATTTCTACTGCAAGCACCATTAACTACACAATAAAATGCTTTAAAGTAATACTCAAATTTTAGGGCTAATTTACCCTTTCACTAATAATTAAAATTTTATTATTATTAAAACATGGATTAAAAGTTTACAAAATGTTACCAGGGCCAGGCACCCAGAAATTGGATTGACTAAATGATAATCTGGAGTCATAAAATGAAAACTTCCCTTCACATACCCTGAGTTTATAGCCTTCTTTCTGCACCAACTCCCTCGGTTTTCATGCCTCAGCACTTCTTGATTTTGCCTCTTTCCCCATGGGTTTTGCCTGGGAATTCTGTCAGTGCTCTCTGCTCTTCCACCTCAAGCAGGAAATTGCTGATGGAGGAACTTCCTATGAGGGCTAAGCTTTTCCCTGCAATGCACTGGGGGCAGGGAGTGCACTGCAAACAGCTTGGGAGAACAGATCCCAGACCTCAGGCCACATAGCCTTGTGGCGAGAGTGAACCAACAGCCACCTCACCCCTCACATTTGTGGTCTAGTTCACAGAGCGATTTCACACACCAGCTAGCTGGCAATTCTTAAGCCTGCAGTAAAACCACCCAGGGATTCACCTCATTCATCAGTGGACTGCAGCTTCCTTTTGAGGCCCACAGCAGGGATGGAAGGGTATTTCTTAGCCAGGACAAAATCAGCCAGTGAAGAGGGATCCTCCCTCAAATACAAGCCCTGGAGTTGGAGATGAGCTCCACCAGCGGAGGGAGCTGGGTTCAGATCCTTCTTCAGAAATAACTAGATGTGTGACCTTGGGCACTAGGCAGGTTACCTAATCTTCCTAGACCTGTTTCTTCCTCTATAAAATGTGGCTAATAAAACTGACCCTACAAGGTTTGGGAAGCTTTAAAAGAAATGATGCATGCAGCCCAACCAATGTCTGCTATGTAAGTACACAGCCACTATGAAGTCCTAGTATGAGGCAGTGGTGAAGAGCCTGGTTAAGAGCCAGACCTGTGTTCAAATCCCACTCCTACCATTTAACAACATAGGATAGACTATGTGACCTTTCTGACTCAGTTTTCGCATCATTCAAATGGAGTTTTATTACAATACAAAGTAGATACTCAAAAAATATTAGCTATTTTTTATTTCATTGCGAGTAAAAACAGATTTTGTTTCCAGTTCAACCAACAATGTAGTAGTGAATTAAATGAAAGTTCAGTATAAAGTGTATTTTTTTTTAATCGTGAAGGCCTTGCAGGCTTTTATGACTTTTCTGGGCAGCGTCAAGCTGTGATGCTAAGGGTGGGGCTAAACTGTAATATGAAGAAAAAAATTCAAAGAGGGAGAATAACCACCCACTAGGGAGCTATTTCTTTTGTAATGTACATTCCATTTCTTCTCCCTCATGCTTTTTAATTCCTTCCACATTTCCTGCCATAATTATCAAATGTTTGGTTTCTGACCTCACTTTTCTGGAGACTAGAGCTCAGGGAATTTAGAATTGTTTATTTTCTGTCCATAAACCTTTGAGTTAATGGAGGGGCTTGTGTGTAAAGGGTTTGTTGGTTTGTTTGTAGTGTCTCAGGAAGGTCACTGGAGTTGAAAAGAAAACATTACCAAAAAAGCGCTGAAATACTTTGACTGGAAACGCAGAGCCCTCAAAAGAGCAGAGCAATGGATCGCTCATACTTGCGCAACACTAGTTTAAGAAAAAACTGAGATGTTTTAAAGGCCGTTATATGGCTCTGATAATAACACAAAATCCGAGGGCACTTTACAAAGAAAGGGAAAAAATCAGGGAATCATAATCTCACTTTATAAAAGAGAAAAATATATTCCTCCCCGAAAGAAGAATCTCTTGAGACTGCCCTCCCCCTCGACCGACTCGGAAGGAAAAAGTCTCCAACTATTCTCAATTTCCTCTTAAGTGAAGGAAAGAACTCAGGAGCCTTTTTGAACTCAGCTCCTGCTCTTGTCGCCGCCTGCGTCCCAATCGGCCCAGCTCGTCCCCCACCCCCCTCCCTCCATATTAGTCGCGGTGAGGCTCCCGCTTACGGCCCAAACTACTTTTCCCGATTTTAAGGTTTAAGTTTCGTAAGTAGCATTTCTGCACGGAGCGCCCCCCTCACCCAGCGATGGAAACTCCCAGTCCCACCCGGGGAGAGCATCCCCAGGACGCACGTACCACCCGCGCGACGCACAGACCCCAGTGGCCCCGGAGCCTGAGTTCGGACCTCCTCAGAGGCTCACCTACCTCGGCGTGGACCCAGGCGACCGCCACCAGCGCGAGCGCGAGCCAGCGTGTCCACATCTGCGGAAGAGAGAAGAGCAAGATTGAAGGCACCGGGCCCCGCGCCGACCCCGGAAACTTCTTCAGGTCCCGGAGGCTCGCCCCCTCCGCCCGGCCACCCTCGGCCGCCCAGAGGGGTCGGGCCAGTGCACTCGGCTCCGCGCCGCACTCCGCTCTCACCATGGTCCGGTCCCGGTCTCCGGAGGGCGTGGGGCAACGCGGCTGCAGCGAGCTCTAAGGGAAGGTGGGAGCTTCGCGGATCGCCAGCCTCAGAGGAAATCCGACCTGGGCTCGCCGCCCCTTAAGACCCCTCCTTCCCCGATTGCCTGCCCCCCAGCTCCTCCCCATTCTCCTCCCCCTTCTGCAGCACCGTCCCCGCGGCTCGGAGCTCCGCTCCCTCCTCCCAGACTCTCGCTACCCGCGAGCGTCCTGGCGCCGCCAGAACCCCTTTTTCTGCCTGGCCCCTAGCTGAGCACCCCTCCGGCCCCCAGGACGTGGATGCCGAGCCAGAGAGGGGGCTGTCCTGGGGGACACTGCAACAAAGGCGGAGTGTGTGTGTGTGTGTGTGTGTGTGTGTGTGTGTGTGTGTGTGTGTGTGTGTGTGTGTGTGTGTGTCTGTTGGTGGGGGTTGGGGGAGACCGAAATCCCACCCCCGGGAGGGGCCGCTGGCTTGCGGCAGCTCCGGCGGGCTGCGGGCGTGGGCTGCGGCGGTGGCCAGGTGGGACGGTCCTGCGGGGGCACCCCCGGTCCAGACTGGAGCAGGACACTAGGGGAAGAGGCCCTGCGGCCTGGGGAGCCGGAGCCGCCCCCTACAGCTGATAGAGAGAAGGCCGGAGGTAGAGGGACCCGTACAGTATGAGGTCCAGGGCGTCACTGTCGCCAGGGCGCGAGGAAGGGGGCGCAGGGCCCGGAACACCGGTCAGCATGAGGAAAGCTGTTGGGTTCAACTGTGGATTTTCGGGGGACAGGGGGGCAGGAAAGGTGGAGGCCGTCCTCCTCTGCTGAGAAGAGCCTGATTCCAGCGTTTGCCGGCAGCCTCATCCCGTCCTTCCCTTCAGTCCAGGAGCGACCGGTATCCCCCTGCCCTCCTCCGCTGACCCTTCGCCTGTGTCCCTACCCCACTTCCTGGTACCCATGTACCAGGTACTCTCCCTGTTCACACGTCACATCTCCACCAACTTCTTTCCAGAGCACTTTAAATGTGTGCTGCCTCTTTCACGGTGTTGACTCCCCAGACTGCTCCCAACTGTGGCTTTTTCCCTACTGTGCATCCCGTGTCCCTGGTGTCAAGAACAAATCCACTGGACACCTCAGATTTAACATGCCCAAGGCTGAGCCCAGCTTCCCACCAGGTCCTGTGCCTGCTCCTCTGTGTCATTCAGAGTGGAAATGGATCTCCACTGGAAACCTCCAACAAGAAGGTATCTCCACTTCTGAGACCCCAGTTGTTACCATATCCTGGCGGTTTTCTCTTTGAGATCTGTTGTTCAGCCTTTCACCCTCATTCACATTTCCACTTCCCTAAGCCAGACCTTCATCTTCCCTCAGGAATTCTAGAAACCATCTATGGTTGCCCTTCAGCTCCAGGCTCTCCTCCCCCAGTCTCCCCTGCAGCCCATTGCCAGATTCTCACCACCTGATTTAAACACTGTCCTCCTCATGTTCTTCCCCTGCTCTGAAACTTTCAGCACTCTCTTCCCACATCAAATTCAAACGCTTTTCTTGTAAGTTATCCATCTAACCTTACTTAAACTACTCATACAACCTCTCCTCAGATCAGGCCATCTTCTCATTGTCCTCTGAACTTGTCATATTCACTCATTTACCATGGTTTCTTGAGTGCCTACTGTTGCAGTCTTAGGGGGCTTCCAATAACACCCTCATTGCCGTGCAAGTTCAGAATCCATTGAGATAGCTGCAGGAGTCAGACTGGTGGAGAGCAAAACATCAGCTTTGTCCCTGGTAAAAGCTAGAATGGTGGCCGTGGCTCTAGATCTGCAGGGACAAGGACCTGCTTGTACTTCACCCCAGAATTGAACATGCCCCCTCAGTCACAAGCAGAGTTGGAAAATCTGCTTGTATAAAACTGACTGAAGTTTTACAGTTTCTGGAAAAGCAGAAGACACATGCTTCCTGGGGCAGGCCAGATCCCCAAACTTGAGGGGTTAGAGGGACACATCCCTAGATCCTCCCTCAAGCTTACCAGTCAGACAATGCACTCCTACTTCCTTGTTATGGACATAAGAGAATTAGGGAATAGACATCCCCCCACCAGCTATCGCATCCCAGTCTCTGTGCTAGGACTGAAGGGCCCTATGTTGTACAGGTTTTGTTTCTGTCCTCTAATAACTCACAATACTTTTCATCCCTGACACATACACTGTACCTTCTCAGAATTAGTCATGGTCTCCTTTCCTCCTTCCTCCTTTTGTCTGTTCAAATTCTGTCCTTTTTTCCAGGACCCAAGTAAAATTTCATTGCTTTTTCTAGCACCTTTTCTGGCAATAACTTGGCATAGTGGAAAGCACATGAGGTTCGAGGTCAAACAAACCTGGCTTTCAGTCTTGTTGCCACCATTTACTAGCTGTGCGACTTTGTCAAATTACTTAAGCTCTCTGAACCTAGGTTTCTGCATCTGACAAATGACAGCAATAATGCTTTGCAGGGGGTTGCAAAATTTAAATATAGTGTCTTATAGAAAGTGCCAGGCATGTAGCAGACCTGCATAAATGATAGCCATTATTATTTCATTGATCTTTGCATCTGAATTGCAGTTGGTATTATGCGCCAGGTACTAACTACAGGAGCCATGTCTTATTTTACTTAATTATCACAACAAACTGAAAGGTATTTTTTAAAATTGCTTCCACTTTCCAAGGAAGGAAACTGAAGCTCAGAAAAATTTGGGTACTTTTCCAAGGTTAATAGTTGATGATGTAGACTTACAACTTGGCATTTTATTGCATAATGTTATACAATGTCTAAACACTTGTTCATGTAGTTGTTGGTTTTGATTCTTTAGTTAGATTTTAAGTTGTAAACTTAGACAAAAACTTTAACAAAATTTTCTAATCTGTTTAAAACTCTTCCAACTAATAGTTTGTGGAAAGTTTAAAAATGTAACAACTTTCAATTAATTTGAAGAACAAATTATTTCTAGAACAGATGGAAATTTACCAGCTAAATTTCGACAAAAACTTTTGCATGATTTGTTTACAGGACTGAAAAATGAGTGTCATAATTTTGTGAGTGGGCCATTGATGCACATCTTCCATCTGGATCTATGTATATTTGGAGTGTATTAGTCTCCTAGGGCTGTACTCAGAATACTTCAAACTGGGTGGCTTATCCAACAGCAATTCATTTTCTCATAGTTCTAGATGCTGGAAGTGCAAGATCAAGATACTGGCAGGATTGGTTTCTGGTGAGGTCTCTCTTCTTTGCTTGCAGATGGCCACCTCCTCACTGTGTCCTCATCTTCTTTCTGTATGATTGCATCCTTGGTGTCTTCCTCTTCTTATAGGGGCAGTCCTATTGGATGAGGACTCTACCCTTCTGAACTTTTTAAATCTTATTACCTCCTTAAAGGCCCTATTTACAAATCCAGCCACACTGGGGGTTAGGGTTTCAACATATGAGTTTTGGGGACACAATCCTACCTATAAAAATGAGTTATCTTTTTCACCTTTCACAATCATGAAACCAAATACCAAAGTAAACTGGACTTAGGATCAGATCTTTAACATTCCCTGTCACAAAATGTTAAGCAAATATCTTCTGAATGAAATAAAAGCATCACTCTCCCTAAATTTATTATTTTTCCAGTGAGAGCACAAAAGGTTTTGACAATTAATAAGTAAAATGTTGATTATTTTATCTTTAACTCATCTCATTTTATATTTTGTGTATGTTATAATGTATATATTAGTCCACTGTTATTGGTGGAGGTATGTTATCATAAAGTTTGAAGACCACTGCTACAGAAAACTAAATCTCACACTTAGGCCAAAAGAACACTTCTAGAATTGAGTACAATATTTATTATTGTTAATTACATTAATCAAATTCATTGTGACATTTTATTTAATCATTGAGAGTACCTGTGACAAGATGCTTTAATCAGCAACTTGGAGAAATATTTATTACATATTTATGTGTTTATTTACATACACAGAGCAACACATAATTTATATATATGCCTACTCTGCTCTGCCTAAAGGTGCTACATCCACACAATATCCTCCAAGTTAGTTTCTGAAAAGTCTGTAAATTAGTAGTATAAATGATCATATTATATTCACAAAAGTATGATTTATGACAATCAATCTGCTTATCATGAGTTTGGCAGTACTATTCATTTGAATAAATAAAGGAAGTTATATCACGAAATCCTCTGATATTCAGTACACATCTATTCCTTTTGCAGCCAGCATACTTTCACCTCACTTCAAGTAACTGTATGGTGTTTCCCTCTAGAGTACCATTCCTCTTCCACTCTTCATCATTGTGTCCCACTCCACTCTAGAGGTAAAGCAGTGATCTCTAGGGCAAGCAAATCACTGCCTTTCATTCCCCTGGCCACAGTTCAGCCACAGGCATCAGACAGAAGTCAGACCAATAGGACCAATGAAATCCAATTTTAAGATTTTTGTTCTACCCATCAGGGTAACATATGTTCTCTTCTACCGGCCAGAGTACAAGATAATGTGGGTTTGAAGCTGCAAGGGGCCACTTCCTGAGACCTAAAACACTGCCAGCCTTAAAGAGACAGAGCCAAGAGATGGATCCCAATGATATCATCAGAGCCTCAAACTGAGCTGTACTTGATTAGCTCCAGACTTTTTAGCTTTGTTGTCTGCTTGGTTTTGTTCAAGCCTCTTAGGTTGAGTTTTTTGATCACAATTGAAAAAAGTCCCAACTGATCATCAGGCCATAAATATAATTACAGAGTGTTTAAAACAATAAAATAGTTACCATAAACAAATGCAACAGTCCTTTAAGCCTAATCTTTGTAAGAGTTGTGAAACATCAAAGCTGAGAAAAGGAAATGATTTTCTTGAACACTTGCAGAAGAGCAGATGTTCTGTCCGCTGCACTATGCTGCCTTTTCCATATCCCAGCCTGCTGCAGACATGGGGAATTATTTAAGACATGTTTAATACAAGTGATTAAACTCAACCTATACTAGCCTAAGCCAAGAAGGAATTTATTGGCTGGTGAGGATATATGGGGTTGAAGGAAGGGCTGCAGGAAGTAAGGTCTCAGGGACTTGAATGGGACTTACAGTAGGCTAAAAAATGCTCCTCCAACTCCTGCCAAGATATATTTACTTTCTAATCTCTGGAATCTGCAAATGTTACCTTTTATGCAAAAGAGTGAATATTACTTATATGGCAAAGATATATTAAGTTGAAGATTTTGAGAGGAGGAGCTTATCCTAGATTTTCCAGGTGGGCCTAAATGCAATCACATGCATTCTTATAAGAGAGAAGCAGAGGGATATTCGACAGAGACAAAGGAGGAGAAGAGAGACACAGAGAAGGGGATGTGAGGATGGAGGCAGAGATTGGAGTGGTGTGGCCAAGGTCAAGGAACACCAAGGAGTGATTCCAGCTGGAAGAGGCAAGGAACAGATTCTCCTCTAGAGCCTACAGAGGGAGCACTTCCTAGCCAACACCTAGCTATCAGTCTTCTGGTTTCCTGAATTGGGAGAGAATAAATTTCTGTTGTTATAAGCCACCAAGGTTGTGGTAATTTTTTTACAGTAGCCCCAGGTAATGAATACAGTACTCAATGCTGTAAGGACTTGCTCTCTCTCTCTCTCTCTGTCTTCAGACTCTCAGCTTTTTCTGCAGCTTTAGTTTCTCCGTATAGCTGAGAAGATGGCTAGTGCAAGTCCCCAAGTTGCATCCTCCCAGCTTTGGTACCATGGCAAGAAAAGAGTGTTTATTTTCCCAAGGTCCATATATCCAACCCAGGGAGGGATTCTGATTGGTCCTGTTTGTCTCATCCCCCCTCCCCCCACCATGTGCATGGACAAAGCATATTGCCAAGGGGGTGGACCCGTGCTTGGCTGTGTTTGGGTCATGATACCATCCCTATAGCAGGCAGCACACTCTGACTGATAGCTTCCCAAAACACATGGTATGGGGAGGAGGTTTTTCCCAAGAAGGGACACTGAGCAGACTCAAACAACAAATACCCACTGCATGGCAGTCTGCCGGACTCCTGGGCTCCTTCCCAGCTTGGGACACCATGAGGACATGTAGGGTTGTGGGCCGAGAAACAACAGACTTGTCCCAGGGCCATGGGACACTGGATATTCCCTCCTGTAATCCAGATGTAGGAGTAAACAACTGCCTTTGGAATTTATGTGGAGATTGGAAAAGCTGCATCTTTGATCAAAGTGATAGGCCCACTCTCCTATAGTTTCTAGTCCGAGTGGGACTGGCCTAGGCTGGATGAGAGGGTGGCCTCAGGGGTGCCATGAAGTTAATTGGTTATGGGTAGGTTGGGGCTCTCCTGAGAGGATCCCTGAGAGTAGGGTTTTCTCACGGCCAGAGCCCAAGGCTGAAGAGAGCCCTTCCTCATTCTCTGGTGGCTTCATTTCCTTCTCTTTTCCCTCTTTAGTCTCCCTCTCTCAATACCCCTCCCACCTTCTTCCTTCTCTCTTCTTCTCTCCTAACTCCCACCCTTGGGAGAAGAAGCAGGATGCTAACGCACTAGCCATGGGCTTTGAAGAAAGCAGTTTATGATTTTTTTTTTCCCCACTGAAAAGCAATGCCTTCCCCTGCCTAATTTTGGTAGAACACTCTATTATCAGCGTAATCACTGATATTTATCATAAAACTTCATGGACTGAGATTCTTCCAGGGCCCCAGCTACTCCCCAGGAATAAATCAGGCACTTTTGAGCAATGACAGGGCTTTTTTCAGACCCTTAGGTATTATTTTCAGTGTACCAGCAAAACCTAAAAATGAAAGTGAATAAATGCAGCTGGTTAAAGTAACTGACCTGCACATGAAGGTCATGTAGTAGAAGAATTTGGCTCATGTAGAATATGTGAATGTGGCAGAAAATGCTCATTTTTACTGGCTTTTCACAGTGAAGAGAAATGTTATTATTAACATGCTGAACATCACTCAGAGTGAGCCTCCCAGAGCTGCTGCCTGGAAGCCCCCTCCAGCTGGGTCTGCCCCCGTGATGTTTCCTCTTTGCCTTCATTAAAGTTTTAGCCACTTATGGCTTCTTTCAAAGAAAGATGGCTCTTTCAAGTTATTGTCTTAAATAGCTGTAATGGATGTTTGGGGGAGGAGGATGTAATATCTCTGTAAGGAAGAGACTTACAGTTTTTGTTTTAAATGTGAGGAAATGATGCTACTTTAATACGACTGGAAATCGATGGACCAGATTGACCATATGTTGGGGATCCCCAAGACCACTCCCAGTTCCATGATTCACTGGGAGGACTAACAGGACTGGGCACATAGTTGTGTTCACAGCTATGATGTAGTATCATGGAAGGATACAAAGCAAAATCAGCAAAGGGAAAAGGCACACGGGGTAAAGACCAGAGGAAACCAGGTACGGGCTTCCGAGAGTCTGTTGCCATTGGAGTCATGTACCGAGTTCTTCCAGCCACAAACTGGGACAACATGTGTGAAAAGTTGTCTCCCAGGGAAGCTCATTAAGACTCAGCGACCAGGGTTTTTATTGGGAGCTGGTCATATAGGCACACTGTGCCTAGTATGTACCAGAATTCCAGACTCTTAGAGGAAAGCAAGTGCTTAGCATAACCATACTGTTTGCACAATGAACCACTCTCATTTCTGGGAATTGTGGGGCCCTCCTGAAATCCAAGTTTCCTGATGCCAGCCAGAAGCCAGCCTTGCGATTGGGACTTTCTAAGGATAGCAGTCTCAGACCCTTTAATCTGCACAATTTGCCAGTGGCTATATCATTTCCTGCATTAAGGAAAACTTGAGGATATAAAACAGAACTTGTTAAATATAAACTGGGAGATACACCATGCAGCCTCAAATGTCTCTCATGCCCCTACTTTTCTTTCAAATTGAATTTATATGTCATGTGTTTATCCTGCTATCCTGGCCATAAACGATGAAACACCAGATTTCTCCTTGAGTCAAAAGCTAAGAGGTACAAAGCCACAGAGTCTGATGAATAGGGGAGCACCATCCTGGGGTGTGACAAACTGATCCCATCCACGGTCTTCGGAAGAATAAATGCTAGATAGAGAAAGAGAAAGTGGGTGACTAGAGCTCATACTGAGTGAGAGCAATGTTGAGTTGTTGTTCTAGGTCTTTGAAAAGCCTGGTGTGCTCCTCAGTCTTGGAAGTCTACGGTCACGATGGAGAGGATGTCTCCTGGCTCACATTCTCATGTATCCTTGCAATGAATTCCTTCACTAATAGGGGTATGTCTTTTCCAAGCAGCCTGAAAGAGTCTAGCAGACACAGGGGTAAACATTCCCTTTACAAAGGGATTTGGCAACTAAAATGAGAAGAGTTGTACTGGAGAACACCCAAGAAAACTTGAAAGAATACAATTTAGGTCAATAACAGGAAGTAGTACCTTACACTGCAAAAAGGAAGTTTCAGAACACATTCCACTCCTTCAAAAACAGAAAACATAAGTAAGCTTAAGATAAGCTTTAAAATTTATCTGTGTGGTTGAGTCATAAGGATTTATTGGGAAAAACTCAGTATGTTGGGACTATTTCCTCTCCTATGAGATGGGTGTCAGGAAAGAGACGGTGATCTCCTATGGCATAGCTCTGATGTCCTGGGCAGAACCAACCCAGAATGGCCTGAAGCTCTTGATAAGGCTGCCAGAAGGGGCTGTGAAGCTGAGACTAGCCCCTGAGGATTTGAGCCCCAGAAGCCCTGAACCAGACCAAGAATGAGCTGAAGCATTCTGGGAGGCTCAGTGGGAGATATCCTTCAACCTCTGCATCCAAGTCAGGCTTAGAGGCAGGAATACAGTGTATGTATCCACTTGTCTGTGGATTAAATATTTCTTGAGTCAGCATTTTGGGACTCTGCAAGGATGAGGGTGATTAGAAGTATACTCCATGGACATGCCTAGCCCAGGATGTTCTTGTGAAAGGCCCCTCAAAGCACGCAGCTAGTGTGGGGAACACAGTGTCTGACATCTGGCCAAGCACTTCAGAGACTCCCATTGACATGCTGTGGGCTGAGGCAGGACTGTGATTAGAAAGGATGGTTTCATTCCAACACCATCCCCTTCTCAAGGAAAGGCTAACCTCTCTTTATCTAGCATGTGACCTACCAGTTGAACTTGGAGTATTTGGGGCTGTTCAGAGATAGTGCTAAATGGCACAAGAATATTTACTCTGTGATGATTGTTTCCCAGTGAGCTTCCTGCAGTAAAAATGATAAGGGTTATCCGAGAGTATTCAGTTTTAGTACTGGGGTCATTTCCATCCTTTGTTATTAAAAATAGGCTCAAGTTTTCTGTCTCTGTAGGGGTAGGGGAAAATTAATTGCATCCTTAAGTATTCAGGGCACAGTTAAGTTTTTGAATACAGGGTAGTGTCAAGATTACAGATTCCAGCGTAAGGAGACCTGCAACTTACCAGTTGCTTGGGCCAGTTACCTAAGCTCTTTGCTCTTTAGTTTCTTCTGTTAAAAATGTGTGTAATTGTAATACCACACAGGGTTTTTGTGAGGATGGAATTGGATAATATATGTAAAACATTTAGCATAGTGCCCAGCACAAAGTGAGTGCTCAATTACTAGCCATTTATTTAACTATTTTATTTTTTCATAGGTAGTGAATCCTGCATATGATTACTTTATTCCAGAACCTTCCATTATCAGAATTCCGTCACTGGAAGTGGTCAAGAGCAGAATGTTTTATAGACACTTAACAGGAGTAGATTTGGGCCATTTGTAAAATGTAGTAGAACTTCGGCATTTGTGGACTTCACTTTTGTGGTTTTAGCTATTCACAGATAATCTCAAGGGTCCATGACATAGTATAAGTTTTATATGTAATATATATGTCACTTTAAACTGGAAAGGTTAAGAAGTAGTCAGGATGCAGTAGAATCATTTTGAGTACCCATCCATCATGCTCTTCTCTGAGAATTGCCCCCCACAAAGAGATGAACCCCCAGAGCTGGCTTTGTGCCCTGTGATTCCTCACCACAGCTAATGGGACACCTGACCCAGGGAGAGCCAGTTTGGTGTTTGGATCAACCCAGTTTTCTCTCCTGGATTGTTCCTGTTTTCTGGAGCTACATGAAGAAGAAATTAGGGATCACATCTTATGATATATACAATTTATTTTCAAATGGTTCAGGAAAAAGTATATTATGTATATATACATTATACAGAAAAAGAACGCAAACATCACAGTTATAACAATTAATAAATCTAACTAAAGGGTAAACAAATGTTCACTGTACTATTTCAGTTTTTCTTTAGTTTAAAAGTTTAAAAGTTGGAAAAGATTTTAATGGAAAATAAAAAGCCCTTTTAAAAAGATTAAATCAAATTGTGCTGTATACCAGAAATTGACACATTGTAACTGACTGCACTTCAAAAAAATTTTTTTTAATTAAAAAAAATTAAAAGATTAAAGCAAAACAGAACTCCTTGAGTTAGAACAGGCTCCAGGGCCTTTAGCCGTCTCTTCCAGGCTTTGAGAAGAGAAACTGCACGTAAATCTTGGGTGGAGGGGCCAAGCACACACAGAAGAGAAAGCTGTACTTCAGGGAGAGACAAGAGCAGCAGAACTGCAGAAACACACAGAGAGGAGAGAGCCTGAGATCCCTGGGAAATGGGAAGCACAGGCTGCAGTCCTGGTCCCTTGCTTCTGGTTCTAGAGGCCTGGTTCTGGTGCAAGGTCTACCTCTTTCTGTTTCTGAGGTCCATGAGGTATCCTGGTATCCTTCCAATAAATTCTTATTTTATGTTATTTAATTTTTTGCTCAAGATAACTAAAGTGGTTGTGGTCCTTGTGAACAAATGGGCTCTGATAAAGCCCCCGGCCGGTCTGTGGTAACAGGTGCCGTGAGGTGTGTATGAGCCTCTTCCTCTGACCTTCAATTGGGATGAGTGACTCAGCTGGAGAGAGTGTGCCTCACAGACTGCTAGTATCTGCATCTCAATGGGGTCGACATGGAATAGAAGTATTCACTGGAAGCATAACTTGCAATTGTACTTAACAGCTTTTGTAAGGATAAATCACATGTGTAGTGGGAACATACTTTTCAGACCACAAACTCAGGTGTGGACTAGCGGGTGGGGGTTTAACATTTGTCCCTTTTTGATGCTGAACTTAAGTCCTATCTGCAGCCTTCCTTCTACCTGGTAGCAGAGTCTGAGTTTGCCCCCTGGGTTCAGTATTTTTCCTCTTTTCCCCTGGGGAAGCGTGTTGGTGAGGATGGGCTATAACCCTGGGTCATCACCACTGACACACTCCTGGCATCTGCAAAGAGACCCCTCACCCTCTGGTCCTCCTGGCCCACCTGCTCTTGGGGTCCAGACCTGCTGCCTTGGTGCATGGGGACTCTCTGAGTCAGCTTTTGGCCTCTAAGCCCACACCTTCTCTAGGGCCAGACCCTGCAACTGCTCCCCTGCCCACAAAAGTAGAATCTTATCACTCCCTGGGTTCAGATTTCCCCAACAGATTCTGAGCATTCTGTTCACATTTATCCCTGACTTAGCTTGTGGTAGGACACAGGGCTTTTCTAAAGTTACTGGTTGACTTCCTCTCTCTTGCCTCTTGTGCAACCCTGGAATGGGGGACTGGATCATAGGTCCTCCTGGAAGTCTTCTCAATCTACTGTTTATGGTGCATTTTCTTTTAAAATGTGTTTTATTCCTATTAGAGTACCTACACAGAAATAACTTATTTTGTTTTCTTTAATTACAAAATAACCAGAACTAACAAAGAGAGGCTTCTTTATTTTTCTTTTAGAACATGGGACTCACAATTTAATAATATATAATTTGGTATGATTTTATGCCCTGAATTTTGGGGGGTATTAGCTTTTGATAGCTAAAAGCCAAGCTTTTGGATCTCAAAACATTTTTTCTTGCAAAGCCTATTTTGAAATCCTAGAACTAAGAACTGACTTCTTTATTATTTGCATTTTGTTGTACCAAATCTACCCTAAGACAATGACAACTTCAGGTCTAGATCAAATGCAGATTGGTCAAGGAATAGTAGGAAGTGTGGGGGCGGGCAGGAGAAGATGGCGGGTCATATTATCCACCCTAAATGCCAATGCAGTATTCATGAACTGGGAGATTTAAATAGACCCCAGCATTCCCCTGGCCAATGTCAAGGTTTTCCTCTGTGAAAAGGTAAAAGATTTACCCTCACCAAGATTCTGCTATATAATGACATGTCATCTACTTGCAACTTGGGTTGGGCTTCACCAATCTAAACACAGCTGGGGATAGGAAGTAACAAACAGTCTCTGAGTCACCAAGACAGGTTTCATAGAAGCCATATACCAAAGAGTTCATTCATAGGCAAGCCCCTGAAACCCTCCAATAAAGCTTATTTGTTTTGTTACATATTCAAACACACTCAAGTTATCAAGTATCTAGGCTAGACGGGTTGGTAAGTGACAGGAGGATCTGGTTGTATACCGCAAACAGTAATAAAAATTGCTGATAGCATGATAGCAACAGAGGAGTCAGAAGTACAACAAAAATCAGGTATAAACATTTAAAACATCAGTGCTGTCTAGGGACATCAGTGTAAAGATAACATGTCTTAAATTTCTCTTTTGTTTCTGTAACCAGAACTGTAATTGATCAGTGTCTTAGAGCTCAGTGGAAATTCAGAGGAATCTAATCCAAGTATGAAATATGGGATTCATAATTTAATAATATGACATAATACTAATAGTATGACATGATTTTTATGCCCTGAGTCTTTTTGGGCATTAGCTTTTGATAACTAAAACTGAAGCTTTTAGATCTCAAAACTCTTTTCTTCTTTGGCAAAGACTATTATGGTCTGAATTATGTCTCCCCCCAAACTCATATGTTGAAGCCCCAACCTCTAGTATCTTAGATGTAACTGTCTTTGGAGAAAGGGCCTTTAGAGAGATGATTAGGTTAAAATGAGGCTTATTAGGGTAGGCCCTAATCCAATCTGACTGATGTCCTTATAAGAAGAGGTTAGGACACACAGGAAGAGCCAGTGATGTGCACACACACAGAAAAGGCCACGTAAGGACATGGAGAGAAGGCAGCCACCTGAAAGCAAGGGAGAGAGGCTTCAAAAGAAACCAAACTTGCCAACACCTTGATCTTGGATTTCCAGCTTCCAGAACTGCGAGAAAATAACATCCTGTGGCTTAAGCCATCCAGGCTATGGTACCCTGTTATGGCAGCCCTAGCAAAGTATAATGAGGATTATTTTGAAACACAAGAAGGCCAAGATCCAAATTCTTTGTTGTCAGCATTCTACTGAAAAAAGTCTGCTTGAGGCTTCATAATTTAGTCACAGAGCAGTCCAAGGGGTTTTACAAGGTCTCTCAGAAGACACACAATTGAACCTAGTGCTCCCCGTACCCCCTCAAAGAGGCAGCAGCTTTGGGGTAATAGAAAGAACATCAGGCTTCAAGTCCAAATCTAGGCTCTGCCACTTAGAAGATGGGCTGAAGTTTATAATCTCCTTCACTTCTCTGAGCCTCAGTTTGCTCATTTATAACATGCAGATGAGGTGTGCAAATTAGATGAGATTACATTCAGGTTACAGGTGCAAAACATCTAGCACAGGCCTGGCACATAACAGGCAGGTAACAAATATAGTTCTATTATTACTTCTACTTACCACATGATGACCTTAAACCATTGATAAAAGATTAATCTGTGTATGCTATTTTCCACCGAAGAAGGGGGGGTATGTTATTTTTAAAATAGATTTTTTAGCCTTATGTAATAAGATTCAAATGTCTTGTTGGTTAAAGGGATGAGCATTAGGTATTCAGAATGCTGGATTATCCGGAACTATTCTCCAAAGACTGTCAATAGTTGAGATTTCAGTGTGAATACTTTGTGTCTTCTGAACTGTTTTAAATTCCTATTCTCCTTTTTTAGTATTCCCTCCAAGGACCCCAGTTCTTTAATATATGCCCCATGGCTTCTCAGAACCCCCTCATAACTTTATTTTATACTATATTTCATTCTTTTCTGTATTTCCTAAAATGTCTAGAAGGACTGTGTATTAATTTTAAACCAAGACAAAACCATTATAAGATCTACCAAGAGGTCAGGTAAGAGAAGTATACAATAAATTTGATTATTTGGTCATTGCTGAGCTTAACAGAAGGCATTTAAGTGAGTGATAGTGACAGATGACAGAGTGCATGAGTGGAGGTGTGACTGAAAAGTGAAGAAGTGAAGATATATGTGGATGAGAGTACGAAAAGGGAGTTGGACTTGGGGAACCCTTTTTTTCAGATGGAAAAAGACTTGGATATATTTTTGGTAAAGAGGAAGTAGCTCTTGGAGAGAGTGAGATTATAAAAACATATGACAGGAGAGCAAGGCCTGGGGCAAGGGAATTCCTGAGGGAATTTAGAAAGTGCTGGTATACCAGATGGTGCAGATAAGTTTCGCCAAGTTCTAAGGTGACTGACTAGTAATGGGACCAAAGGAGAGATGATGAGCAGGGTTCTCTTGAAGGAAAACCATCTAGACCTTTATAATAAGGCAGATGTCATCAAGCCACATTTCTCCTTGACTAGCTGGCTCCCTGTGACACTCTGACAACAGGCGATACTATTGACAATAGGGGAGACTAGAAGGCTGGAGGAGATTCTTGGAAATTCGCTTTCTCTTCCCATCAGTGTCACCCCAGGAAAGGTTCTTCACCCTGTTGTGACAATGGGTTTTTGTTTCCATTTTTTCCCACACTTTTGAATCAACCTCAGCGTCCCTTTGGAGATACAAGCCCCAGACACTGGCTCCACTTCTTCAGAGATGAGTTCTGACTTAGTGGGTCCCTTCTCTGAGCTCCAGAGGCACCAGCACTGACAGGCAGCCTGCACATCTGGGCCCCAGCTCAGCAGGGCCACTCCTCCAAGAGTCTAGATTCTGACAACCCTGACCTCTTCTCTTTTCCCTTGTCCTAGGGATGGTGGCTGCTTTCTGAATTCTCTGTTACCTCAGTGCTCCTCCCCTGCCTTTCAGTCTCCAGTACCTGCTTAATCAGTTTTTAAAAAATTCTTTCAGTAAAATATAACTGAGTGGTTTTTGTGTTCTTGATTAAATCCTTACTATAGAGTCATCATATTAGTTTGCTAGGGTTGCTGTTGTTAACCACCAAGAACTGGGTGGTTTCAACAACAGACATTTTTTTGTCACACAGATCTGGAAGCTGGAAGTCTGAAGTCAAGATGTTGGCGGCGTTGGTTCCTTCTGAGGGCCGTAAGGGAAGAATCTGTTCCATGCCTCTATCCTCGGCTTTAAATGGCCATCTTCTCCCTGTCTCTTCACACAATCTTCCCTCTATTTGCATCTGTTTCCAAATTTCCCCTTCTTACAAGGACACCAGTCATACTGGATTAGAGCCCACCCTAATGACCTCATTTTAACTTGGTTACCTCTGTAAAGACCCTATCTCCAAATAAGGTTACATTTTGAGGTACTGGAAGTTAGGACTTCAACATATGGGGTGAGGGAGATGGACAGAATTCAACCCATAACAGTTGCCTTCAGTGTAATGAACAGCAATTAGAGAAAACTATGTTGTAAGTTTTCGTTAGCCCACTTTTAGCTCCATGTCCCTGGAAAAGTAGCTTAATCTCAAAGCCTCAATTTTTATCTTCTACAAACCGGATATAGTAATTCCTACTTCAGAGGTAAAATTAGATAATATAAAGAAATCCCAATTCTTCTCTCTTCCTTATATTTTCTAGGAGAAGATAAACATATTGCTCCCCTTCCCCCCTGCTCACTCCATTATCCTTATCCTGTTTAGACGGAAAGATGAAGTTTGGTTGCTTGCAACCAACTTGGAGCCTTGACTGATGGGCCGTACTGACCACTGAAAATTCATACCTCCACCAACAGCTCTCTGCAGTCTTTCAATCTAACTTGTCTGTCACCAGTGCCGCCTCCCAGCCTTCCTTTGCTCTGTAACTCATTTCTCTTCTCCCTTTGGTGTGATCTGGGTGTGTCTCTATTAAAGACCCCAGTTTCCCAAACAAGTTTTAGCCAAGTTTCTGGCAGCTAACCACACCCCTGCCTCTAGTGCGAAAGTGCTTTTCCACACACTACTTTGTTTAGAAATCCTTGTTCCTGGAAACTAACAAGCTGTGAGTTGCTTAAAATGTAATGCTTACCTATGAGCAGCACAGCTAAATATAGTCATGCAAAATGCAGTAGTTTGAAACAGAAGAGCATTGTTTAAACAAGATTTTGAATAGTTTCTTCCATGGAGGGATAGAGTGAGAGGACTTAGTGAAGACTGACTATATAGTATTTTGAAAACAAAGGGAATTTTTAGAGTGGTATGATGGTAAATTTTATCTATCAACTTGACTGGGCCATGGGTACCCAAATATTTGGTCAAGCATTATTCTGGGTGTTTCTGTGAGGATGTTTTTGGGTGAGATTAGGAATTGAGTCTGTAGACTGATTAAAGAAGACTGCCCTCCCTAATGTAGGTGGGCCTCATCCAATTAGTTGAAGGCTTGAATAGACCAAAGAGGCTGACCTTCCCTTGCATAAGAGAATTCCTGCTGCCTGACAGCCTTCAAACAGGGGCATCAGCTTTCTCCTGCATTCAGACATGAACTAACACATCTTCTTCCTGGGTTTTGAGCTGCTGGTCTTCAGACTGGAGCTGCACCATTGGCTGTCCAGGTCTCCAGCTTTTGGACTTGCCCTGCAGATCTTGGGACTTGTCAGCTCCCATAATCATGTGAACCAATTCCTTACAATAAATCTCTTTCTATATATATGTACACATCCTATTTGGTTCTGTTTTTCTGGAGAACATGGACTAATTTAGGCTGGAAAGAATTTTTGCAGTGTTTCTTAAACTTTAATATGTGCAGGAATCACCTGGGAATCCTATTAAAACGCAGATTCTCAGCCTCGTACTTGAGATTCCGCATTTTTAAAGAGCTTCTAGGTCACATCAAGGCTGCTAGTCTACAGAACACACTCTGAGTGGGAATGGTCTAATTCAGTGTTTCTCAACCTTGGCACTGCTGCAATGCTGGGCTGAGATAATTAGTTGCTTTAGGAGACTATGCTTTGCATTGTAGGATGTTTGGTTTGCCTGATAGATGCCGTTGGCATACTCTCTCACCCCTCTGCCCCCACCAGTTGTGACAACTAAAAATGTCTCCAGATATTGTCAAATATCTCCTGAGGGGCGAAATTACCACTACTACCACCACCACCCACCGTGTGGGTCTAAATCAACTTTCTCATTTTATTGGAAACTGAAGTTCTGTTACAATGTCCACATCTTCTAGGCTCTCAGAACCTCCAGATAATTGAAAACTGACAGATTGGAAAATGATGACTGCCCCAAACAGAAGAAAGCTGGGACTACTGAGGGCCAGGGATGAAAGTAAGGGTAGGTATCTCAGTCACAGCATCCAGAGAAACTGGGGGAATTCACACACCTGGCTAAGGTCATACCAAGAAAACAAGGGAAAGTCTCTAGGAACCCATGCACCACCATAACTTTCATCTGTATAACTTTCCCTGGTATTTCAGGTCGTATCTTAAAGATACTTCTTCAGGAATCCTTCTTTAACCTCCAAGCCTGAGTTAGATTCTCCCTTTTAAAGTACCATTTAATAGTCTGCCACACGTAATCCTTCTAGGCCTATGTTGTGGTAGTTAAACAATACTCCATGTCCTCAGGCTAAATGTGACTGATGTAAAAACAGTGCCACAGCCCATGAGTAGAGTCTATTTATTATTATATAGCCTCTGGATGGGCAAAAACATGGCATTTGTGGCAGAGTGAGAAATTATACATTGAATCTTGATGTTAAGGGGAAAGAATAAACAAAACAAAACAGAAATTACAACTGATGCAGGTAATTAAACTACAGTTTCAGGGTAACATGCCCAAAGGCCTGAGTTCCTATATCCTGACAGGGGCCCACCTCCCAACTGCCATCCTAGATTGGCCATTGTCACCAACAGAAAACGTGTGTCAGGAAAGACTGGAGGAGATTCAAGAACTTGTGCTTATTAAGCATCTCTAGTTGGTGTCTCTTATCCTTTTGCTGACAGTTGAGCCTACAACAGTAGAGTGAAATTTGCATACAATCTATATTTGGATGTCAGCTCTCACCAATTCTAAAACCCAGTCTTCTGTTGGATTTATGATCACTTCTCACTCAATCATTACAATTGCCTATTTGGCTGCTTAGACATTTCCAACAAACCAGAATTTTTAAGGTGGCAGAGAGTCTATCTTCTTTGCCCCATGTTTTCATCATGAGTATAGTGCCTATCATGTAGCAAGTGTATTCATGTTTGTTGAATGAGAATAAAGACGAGTTTTGGCATGTGGAGTTTGAGGAGACTTTGGGACCTCCAGGTAAAGATACCTGCTAAGGTAATCTTTGTGGCTGTGTAAGGTAGGAAGCTCAGGAGGTTGTTCAGGGCTGTAGTTAGGGAAGGTGGTTGATGCCATGGACCGGAATGAGGTCATGAAGTCAAAGTTTCTAGAGAGGGGCATTGTCAACTTTTGTGGCTGGTTAATTCTTTGCTGCTGGTTAATTCTTTGTTGCAGGGGCTGCCCTGGTGCATTGTAGGGGATTTAGCAGCTTCTCTAAACTCTACTCACTTGATGCCAGTAGCACCTCCCAAGTTGTGACAACCTTTAAAAATGTCCCCAGACTTTGTCAGACGTTGCCTAGAGAGCAAAATTATTCCCAGTTGAGAACCACTGGTTTAGAGTAACAAGAAACATTGGAAGGGCAGCATGTAATGTGTGCACATCAGCAAAGGCTTGCCTCTGTGAAGTGTAGTGAGGGGTTCTTCCTCATGGCCTCATGACCTCATCTACCCTCCATCCTCTTCCTGCAACCCAGACACTCAGTTTGGTTTTAGAAGTAGCAATGTGGCCTTGACAGAAGTAATTATGTCTATGCTGCTTAATTAAAAAAAAAAAAAAAGTGGGAGAGAGTCATACTCTCAGTTCTGTAAAGCTGAGTCTCTTTCCCTTGCCAAATTCCATGTGAGAAAAGTGTCTCCTTCCTGAGTGGGAGCCCCTCCCTGAGGTGATTCACAGCTCCTCTAAACTTCTGGGGCCCTGGATAGGAAATGAAACCCTTGAGAGAAGATAGATGGCCTGGGGTGGGGTGATTCTGAGGAAGTAGTTGGAGCAGGTGCCAAGTAAGATATTTCTTCTGAGGTTCCACACATCAACCCTTTCCTTTTACACTTGGAAAATATATGCTGAGCTAACCACACAACAGTAACCTCAGTCAGGCAGTGAGTGCTGTTTCTCTAGATGGATTTAATCATTAGAATGCTGCACATAAGCTGAAGTCTCAAAATGAATTCACTCTGCTTTCCAAACTATAGGAACGTGAGAAATAAAGCCACAGGGGGAACTCGGAGTGGGTGAGTGTACGCCATGCCATTACAATGCTGGGAGGATGCCTGGAGGGCTTCCCTTCAGGGTCTAGGCTGGCAGCAGGAAGGGCTGGTTTTCCTCTCTATCCTCCCTTCCTATATTTCCCAGGACATTTGCCATGTTTAAAAAAAAAAATCTCATTTAGATTTTGGTAGACAAAAAAAAAAAAAATCAAACTAGTCTAAGAAATCATCGACTCTTCTCTGTTTAGGGTAGTAAGCATCTCATTTTCACTATGCTCATGATGAAATTATGCTTCATTATAACATGAAAGGGATCACAATTTGGAAGCAGGAAACATGCAAGGGGCCAGCGGTTTCTGTCAGAAGAGCAGCATCATGAAGGCAGGTAAATGGACACTTGACCCTCTCAACATTCAACATTTGTGGGGTCTCTACCATGTTCAATGCTCTGTGCTAGGCACAGGAGCTGTAGGTGAAAGAGACACAGTTTGGAACCATAGGTTGGTGGAGGGAGACAAGAAAATCAATGACTAAGCCAGGGTGATAAGCTTAATGACAAGTAAGGGGTGCTGTGGGTACATACACATAAGGGTGCTCCACATGACACTTCGGGAAAGGGTCCCAGAGGAGGTATCATGTGACAGGTGGGATTATCCAGGTGAAGGATATGGGCATACACGTGTCTAGTTGTCACACTGTGATTCCAAGGCCAGTCGGAACATTCCTCCAGAGCCAGAAGGAAGTGTGCTGAGTTAATACATGTATAGGATGTGGCAGTATGACCCATTTCTGTTAAAAAAAGAAAGTGTCTTCCTGCCAAAAGAGGGGAAGGAATCCATAAGTAATTGATGCTGATTAGAGGTCAGCAACAACCTAGCTAGAGAATCTGTCAGCCGTCAGGAATGAAGCGGATAGTGCCTGCTTACAGTGTCACAGTGAACCCCCACTCCGTGCCACTTGTCAAACTCTCTTCTCCAGCTGGCCAAGCCCATGACTTCACTGGGCCTTAAGAGATCCCAGCTCTGCCCTCTGAGCCTCACCCTGCAGCTACCTTCCCTGTGGCACTTCTGCTCCCTCACACCCACTGCCGTTAGCTTCCCACTCCTAAGATCCCTTCCACCCACCACGCGGGACTCTTAATAGAATTCCATCAGATTTCAGAGCCAGAGGGAGCTTCCAAAGCATATTATCCAACTTTTTCATTTAACAGCTGAGGAAACAACATTTACGGCTGAGAGCTTTTGGAGGAAGAAGCCATTACTGTGATGTGGGCTGAGTAACAGAGAAAGCCTGACTGCCGCAAGAGAGGCCACGAAGGAGAGAGATGCTCAGAAAGGAGCAGAGATGAGAGACTGTAAAAGCGGGTTTCAGGTAGCCTGGTTCCATCTGTTCTTGAGGTCCAGCTGCACTTCTGCCTTCAGGCTCCATGAGACTCCTCTGGACCCTAATTACAAATTCTCTTTTCTGCTTGAGGTTGCTAAAGTCAGTTCTGTTACTTCACACACATAATGAATCAGAATTTAGTCATGTAAAGTCATTTGTAGGAGCAAGGGTGACTCTCAAGCTGAAGCTGTAAGCACTGGTTTGTTAGATTCTTGTGGCTGCTGCAAAAAGTTACCACAAACTTGGTTTAAAAATCAGAAATTAATTTTCCTACAGTTCAGGAGGTCAAAAGTCCAAAATCAGTAACACTGGACTAAAATCAAGGTGTCAGTAGGGCCAGGCTCACTCCTGGGCTGTACTCCTTCCAGACACTCTAGGAGAGAATCTGTGTCCTACATCTTCCAGCTTCTAGTGGCTGTCAGTTCCTTGACTTGTGGCCACATCAGTCACTTCAATCTCTGCCTCTGGGGTCGTGTTGCCTTCCCATTTTTTGTCTGTGCATCAAATCTCCCTACTTTTATAGAGACACCCTGATTGCATTTAGGCCCAGCCAGAAAATCCGAGACACTCTTCACCTAAAGATATTTAATGTAATCACATCTGCAAAGACCCCTTTTGCCATATAAGGTAACATTTACAGATTTCAGGGATTAGGATGTGGATGTTTTTCAGGGGACCATTATATAGCTTACCATATTTGGGATATTTAAAAAAGAAAATGCCGATTAAAAATGATGTTAGCTGGCAATGGAATGACAAAGAGTGTTTTTCAGCACCGGGTGGAAAAGGCATCCAACCACAAAGAACACAGGATGTGACCCAAGGTTGCATATCCCCTTGGAGGAGATGATGCCTTGTGTTATTTTGGTCTAGATTTTCACAAGCCACTATGCTCACTCAGCTAGCATCCCTTGTTCTGATTTCAAGGATCTTTCTGATAATTTGGCTGCTTATGTAGATTAACCTACAGTGACAGAATATGCTGATCTGTACACCGAAATATCTAGTTTATTGGATCATTATATTTCTCAATGTAAATGTAAAAGTCAGAGTTCTGGTTTTTTGCTCATTAGTTTCCATGAGTTTGGGTAACACATATCATCAGGCTCTGAGATGAGAGCTGCCCATTTTACAAGCTCGGAAATATAATATGTCAGCATACTAATGGTTAATCCATTTCTGAAGGACAGTCAAACTGAGTTGTAATCTCTTGGTCCTAATTCCAAATTCCTAAGGAAGGAGTATAATTAGCCAATTATAGCCAATCAAGTCAATTTCCTGTCGTGGAACAATCAGCTGTGGCTAGGGAATGAGGTCCCTTTGAACGCAGTGCTTTTATTTTATACTCATTTGGGAGGAATAGTGCAGTTTCCTCAGAAGTCGCAGAATACGGCAAACAAAGGGCACAACAGTCCACTACAGTCTGTGCTATACTTTAACTCTCAGAAGGCATTCTATTTCCAAATGTGCCCCATACCAGCTATTAAATCTTCTTCATGACTGTGTAGGGGAAAACTACATTCATTCATTCATACATTCATTCATGGGAAAACTACATTTTCTCCTTCCTCCAATGTATTCTTCTCACTTCTACCATATTAATCTCTATAAAATATCTTAGACTTATAATCTGATGACTATTACACATATGCTGTCTCTGTGTTTTAGCCTTATCTATGTTACCTCCTGTATTTTTATTACTTAATATTTTAAAAAAATCAACTCACTCTGTAACACATTAATTTAAAAAAATAAACTCTCAGGGAGCGAAACCAATGCCTGCCTCTGAGCAGCAGCAGTGCCGTGGCCGCCGAGGGCTTCTCTGGACATTGTTGCTCCCACCGACCTACAGCAATGGGCAATATCTTCATGAACCTCTTCAGGGGCCTTTTTGGCAAGAAAGAAATGTGCATTCTCATGGCAGGCCTAGATGCTGCAGGAAAGATCACCATCCTGTACAAACTGAAGCGGGGTGAAATTGTGACCACCATTCCCACAATAGATTTCAACATGAAGACTGTGGAATACAGGAACATCAGCTTCACCGTGTGGCACGTGGGCGGCCAGGACAAGATCTGGCCTCTGTGGCTCCACTACTTTCAGAACACACAGGTCTCAGCTTTGTGCTTGACAGCAATGACAGAGAATGTGTGAACGAGGCCTGCAAGGAGCTCATGACGGTGCTGGCAGAAGATGAGCTCAGGGTTGCCATTCTGCTTGTGTTTGCTAACAAACAGGACCTCCCCAATGGCCTTGAATGCAGCCGAGATCACGGACAAGCTGGGCCTACATTCTCTGTGCCACATTCAGGCCACCTGTGCCTCCAGTGGGGACGGGCTCTATGAGGGACTAGACTGGCTGTCCAATCAGCTCTGGAACCAGAAGTGAACTATACTCCTCTCTCCTCCCCTCTCACTCCCTCCTTCTACCTTGGCTTTACTCTCACTTGGCAAACATGCCCCTGTGGTGTGAGGGCCAGAAGCTGTCTCCATGGTTGGTCACAGTGTGCTTCACCATGCTGTAGATGTGCAGACCCAGCCTGCAACTGGGTTTTTAATGTAAATAGTTTTTGTTTCTGGGGCAGTTTCTGGTACTCCTATACAATATTACTCAGCTTTTTTTTATTGTAAAAAGAAAATGAACCCACTGTTCAGTACTGAGAAGGGATTTTAGGCACTTGGGTCATCCAGGAGTTGCTGTTTCAGACAGGCCTGATGCTCAGCCTCTGGTCTTTAGATCTGTGTTGAGATCCATTTTGGTGGTTGGTTTTTAACCCAAACTCAGGGCATTTTTAAAAAATAGTTACAGATACAAGATAAAGAGAGCACTTGAACACACAGAAGAGAGAAATGTGCCTAGTGTAGGTTCAGCACTAATGGCCTGAGCCCAGCCCACTAGTGGTCTATTTCCCATTGGGTACGTGAAACGGGGCAGAACCAGCCATGATCCATTGTGCATGGTCACAATAGGGTCCCTGTGATCTGCTCTGTCTCAGGCCACCCCACACCCCCGTAGCATTTGTGCCTGTGTTTGTGTTCACACAGCTGCCCAGGAGATGGGCTGGAGGCTGCAGCCCCCGCTCTCTCAGCCTTCTCTTGGGTCAGCACGGGCACTCTGGCTGGAGCGGGAGCCCTGCAGCCCCCTTTGCTAGCCTGCTCTGGGCACTCTGGGGTCTCACCAGCAGGAGCATGGATGGTCATCCTAGAGCCCCAGCCCCTCGGAGCCCCGTCTACATGTGCTTTCACTCCCTCAGCCTTCAGATTTGCCATTGAAAATGAGAACCTCTACTTTTTTCTTTTGTATTTTGATAAACACTGAAAAAGCTGGAGCTGTTAAATTTTATCTTGTGGGAAAACCTCAGAACTGGTTTATTTGGTGTCGTGGAACCTCTTACTGCTTTCAATACATGATTAGTAATCAATTGTTTTGTATGTTTGTTTTCAGTTTTCATTTTGACAAACAAGCACTGTAATTAGAGCTATTAGAATAAAATCTATTGACTATTAAAAAAAATAAATTCTCTCTACCATACTCTACCAAACTCTCACTTTCCTTAAGTAGAAAATAATCATACAAATAAATATAGCAGGATGTTAGAATTGGTTTCTAACCACAGTTTTTGACTGAGGTTCCAATGCCATATACAATATATAATGCATTAGAAAGTTAGTGTAAGATGGACTCCTCAAATGCAAAGGTTTTTTTGGTGGGGAGTGCCACCTCATATGCAAGTTTACCCAGGAAATTGTGGATAATTGGTTCCATAATTTTTGTACCCTTCAGCCAAATAAATGATATTTCAAATGAATCAGAGTGTGGAGGGAGAGGAGGATTTGTGAAGGATCTCTTAGGAGGGATCTGGTGCTATATCAGAGACTCAGGGAAGGGAGTACTTCCTTCTCTTCAGACCCAGAGTGACGAGCTTCCCTGGGACCACACAGAGTGCTACGGAGTGCGTTCCCTGCAGTTAGGGGATATAGAGCAATTGCAACCAAATCCCACCTAAGAAAAGGCAGAAGTGGTTATGTTAGGAGTGGGCTGCATTCTTAGTGTTTTGGGGACAAGGAAAGTGTGACTGTTTCCCATGGACCAGATGTGGCCAACTTGGGAGAAAGAGAAGTTGGGTTACCTAGGGTCCTTGCAATTAAGTGACCTGGAGGAACTCCGGCAAGAAGAAGTTGGAGTGAAATGCTGGCGTTTTAGGGGCTGTGAAAGGACTAGAAATACTTGAGTTAAGTGCCCTGCCAGAGGGAGTGATAGAAATCTTTGTGGAAGTGCACAGGCGAGAACTCAGGTGTGACCTACTTAGCCAACAGAGCGCTTAGCCACTAGCCAGAAAATACTGTCATATCTCCTTTACCTCTCCTCTCCCTGACCTCCTCTTTTCTAATTTGGGAAGAAGTAAAACAGCAGCTAACAAGTGAAGGGGGAAGTGA
The DNA here is from genome assembly GCF_009834535.1 of Camelus ferus. Classification (NCBI taxonomy): domain Eukaryota; kingdom Metazoa; phylum Chordata; class Mammalia; order Artiodactyla; family Camelidae; genus Camelus; species Camelus ferus. The sequence goes on from NC_045696.1 coordinate 56,583,305, forward strand.
GTGGAGGGAGCAGACGCCAACCACACTCCCTTCCTGGAAGGCAGGCAGCTGTCAAGTAAAAGCCTTGCCCAGGGGAGGGAGAGGAGGTTGGTTGGCTAATATCCAGGACTTGACATTCAAATTACCAAATTAAGACTGAGTTAGAACATAAAAGACTGTAAGGCTGTCTTTTTCCTAAGAGTTAGTGAAAAAAAGACATTGGGCCTGCTGAAATATTATCCAGTGTTAGTTAAAAAAAAAAAAAAAAAAAAAGAAGCTTTCCCACTGGATCAAGTTTAAAGGAGACCTGGGAAACAAAATATCAAGCTGGACTTTGTGTCACAGTCATACTTGTTCAACACGCTACTGACATACACACTGTGAAAACAAAAATTACACTTAAAAAAAATGAAGTTAAAAAACAATCACAATCAAATAGTAAATATAATTTAAATGCATTCAGAAAAGAGCTGCTTAATTTAAATATGTGAAAATACTCTGTGGTCCAGGTTCAAGACTGGCCACTTGGTGACATGTTGCCACTAAGCTTAGATGCTTCCTGGGTTCAGAGTGCGTGGTGTGATATGGTTGGGATGCCTTGACATCCCACCCCCAGTCTGGAGGCAATCTCAGTGTGGGAACGATAGCCTACCAAGACCACTGTGGGAGAGACAATAAGATCAGTCATTCTTGCTAAATGTCATGGTGAAATGTTTAGTACTCAAAGGTCTGGAAAATTCATGGCAAAGTCTGTTAATCTAGGTGGTCTGTGTAACTGTGTTTCTACCTGCTGTGCCCAGTGTATTTTTTCCCCCCTAATAACATTAAATTCTTAAGTATAAAGCGAAAAAAAAAAAAGTTCAGTGGTATGCCTCTTGAAATCATCTTGCATACCAAACTCTTCCAGACTCCTCAGGCCCCATCATACCTAGCTGACTCTGTCTCTCACTGGACCCAGCCTGGCCCATCTGTGCAAAGTCCATTTTTACTGTTTTCCTTTGGTTTCCAGAATTCCTCTATTTCTCCTTTCAGTTCTGTTGGTTTTTGCAGTGCTGTTGTTTGGTGGAAACATATTTAAGATTGATGAATTGGCTATTATTCTGTAATGTGTCTGTCTCTGGCAAGTTTCTTTGCTCTGATGTCTACTTTATTTGTTCCTAATATTCCTGATTTCCTTTGATTAATGTTTGCATGGTATATCTTTCTCCATACCTTTACTTTCAACTGGCCTATATCATCATATTTGCAATGAGTCTCTTATAGACAGCATATAAATTGGGTCATGTTTTTAAATCTAACCTGCCAATCTCTGTCTTCTGATTGGTGTATTTAGACCATTTGCATTTAATGTAATTATTAATATGTTAGGGCCTTAATCTTCCATTTAATTTTTTGTTAATGAAAATAAGCTTTATTACATCAAATAATAAATACACACAAAGATGAATACAGTTTTAGTCTTTTTTTCCGGACATTTTGATCAACTTACAGTAAAGACAAAACCAAAATCTGCAGTCTTAGTATGAAAATTGTTATTGGGTTGAGTGCTCTTTTTTCTGTATTTATAGCTTGTGAGTTTTTTAAACTGACTTCAAAACAGTAATAGTCATGCAAATGCTTAAGCAAAATAAAAGTTATATTATGTAGAATCTGTATTGTATAGCTGTCAGTAAAATAAAAATTTAAAAACATGAAGTGGGCTGTTAGTATTCATTAAAAACAAAATCCTTAGAGTTGTGTTGGCTTATGAGAAAGAATAAGGAACAATTTGGGTTACATAAATGTATTCAACAGAGAAGATTAAAGTGGGACACTGGTATCTTGGAGGCAAACTATAGTTTGCTACAAGAGTAGATACTTTTATGTGCACCTTTTTAATCAATGCTTTAAAATAAAAACCCTGAATAGTTCCTAACTACTTAAAATGCAAATTCTAACCAACTGTAAAATCTTTTCTATAGGTTCAGAGCCTAGTAAGCCATGAGAGGGAAAGGGGAGGAAAATCCAAACCATTACCATTTTGAAAACATGTTTCATCTGAACAGAAGAGACAATTGTAACTTCTTGTTAAAAAAAAAAAAAAAAAAAAAAAAAGGAAAAACCTTTCAAAACTAACATGGTAGCTAGGGTCTGGCACTGTGTTCTGTGTCAGCCAAGCACTCCCTAACCAGTCCTTTAGTGTGGATGATACCTCAGTGTAGGTGGTCTGATCACTTTTCCCAACTGTAGTGATGGTCAGCAGCTCTGCATATTTGCTGAGGTACTGGGCTGTTCTCAGCTCCCTGGGTGTAGTCTAGGGATGGTGGCCTGCAGTCACTCAACAGGTGGTGGTCCTATAAGGACATTGCCATGAAGGTAAAAGGTGAGTGGACGCTTCCAGCCTTGTTGAGCGAGACCATGGGCCTGTGAAGTCAAGTTTAGTTTGGAGAATATGCCTCCCCTACCCCACCAGTGGTGGATGGCGCTTGGTTGCAGCCAGGAGCAGGCCTGTGAGTGTGGCAGTGGCAAGCCTGGGCCCACAGGCGGGTGGCAGTGGCGGCTTAGCAACCCTGGCATTTGTGTGCTGGCCTGTGCACTTGTGAGCTCCTGAGCATTTTTTATTATTTCCATTTTATTTTTTATTTTCTGTTTTCTGTTTTGTTTGTTTTTTGCCTTCCTATGGGTTACCTTAACATTTTTAATAATTCCATTTTGATTTACCTGTAGTGTTTTGAATGTATGTCTTTGAATAGCTTTTTTAGTAGTTGCTCTAAGTATTACATGATACTACTTAAGTTATCCGTCTTTTGGTGTCGTCATTTTATCAGTTTGAGTAATGTTGGAGAGGCCTTACCCCACTTTATGTATCTTTACCCTCCCCCATTTATAATATAATTGTCTTAAATATCTACATTTAGAACCGCATCAGGGACTGCCTTTGAAGAGGCAGAGTAGGAGCAGCTGGAGTTCACCTCCTCTCACAGACACACCAATACCATGACTCACTGCAGAACAACTAGTGATAAAAAAGACTCGAAACTACCAGAAAGTATCTGTAGCTAAAAACTTGAAGAAGAAACCACAACGAGACCGGTAGGAGGGACAGACTCTTGTTATAATCAGGTCCCAAACATGCCTGGTGGGCAACCCACAAACTGGAGAATAATTATATTGTAGAGATTCTCCCACGGGAGTCAAAGTTCTGAGTCCCATATCAGGCTCCCCAGCCCGGGAGTCTGGCCCTGGGAAGAGGAGAACCCAGAATGTTGGTTTTGAAAGCCAATGGGGCTTGATTACTGGAGTTCCAGGGGACTGAGGGAATCAGAGACTGCATGCTTAAGGGTCACACAGAAGATCTCACACACACTGAAACCAAGGACAAAAGCAGTAATTTCGTAAGAGCCTGGACCGGACCTACCTGCTGGGCTTGGGAGTCTCCTGGGGAGGCGTGGAGTGGCTGTGGCTCAGCCTGGGGGCGTGGACACAGTGGTGGACATTCAGGGGTGTTCATCTGAATGAATTCTCCTTCTAGGAGGCTGACATTTTGGACATTAGCACTGAGACTTGGCCCCACCCAACAGCCTTTAGGCTCCAGAGCTGGAATGCCACAGGCCAAACAACTAACTAGGTGGGGAAGTATCACCACCCATCAGCAGTCACTGCCTGAGGCTGACCCCTACAGGTGCTGCAGTTTGGGTAATTTTCATTGTTCTATCTTCTGCTTCACTATTTCTTTTCTTTGTCCCTTCTATTCTGCTGTTGAGCCCATCTACTGATATTTTTATTTTGGTTTTTGTATTTTTAGTTCTCAGGATTCTATTTGATTCTTCTTTATGTCATCTATTTCTTTGCAGAGTCTTTCTGGTTTTCATTTGTTACAAACATGTTTCTAATTGCTTGTTGAGGCTTTTTTTTTTTTTTAATCATGGCTGCTTTAAAATCATTGTCAGATAATTCTAATATCTCTGTTATTTCAGTGTTGGCGTCTGCTGATTGTCTTTTTTCATTCAATTTGAGATATTCCTAGCTCTTGTTACGATGAGTGGTTTCTGATTGATATCTGGACATTTTCATATTAGGTTATGAGACTCTAGGTCTTATTTAAACTTTTCATTTCAGCTGGCTTTTTTTGGACACTGCTCTGGCAGGAGAAGGAGACATTCACCTTGCTACTGCCAAGTGGAGGTAGAAGTCCAGGCTCCTCACTCAGCTTCCATTGATACCCAAGGTGAAGAGCCTCTCATTACTGTGGGAGAGGGTTGGGAATTCTGATTCTCTAAGTGGTCTGCACTGGAACTGTGGTAGAGGTGGCCTGATTTCCACAGGGTGCTGGTGGAAGTTCTAACTCTTCACTAGGCTTCCTCTGATGTCATCCCAGCAAGAAGGCTGAAGGACGGCTCATCACTGCTGATGGGGATAGAACTCCAGGCTCCCCGTGCGGTCTCCACTGACACTCTTGCACCACCCCAGCAGAGGGTGTGGGGTGCCTCATTACAGCCTCCCACGAGTGGATGTCTAAGATCCTCACTAGGACTTTGCTGGTGTGGGAGAGGTCGAAGCATGGTTTCTCCTTTGGTGCTTCACTGGAGTAGAGCGGGTTTTGTCTAAAAGTTTTCTGTCTTTTTACAATGCTCATTTTCTGGTCCTTTGGCTAGAGAGATCAGGTTTTTGTTGAGGGTTTCTTTTGTCTGCCTCTGTTGGTGTTTCTGAGTTGCATGTTCTTCACCTCCACATTTGGGATGTGTGAGGCAAAGAGAAAACCCAGGGAATTCATCACCATTCGATTCCTTGGATCCTAAAATCCTGTCTTTTCTCCACCTTTCAGAGGCTTCTTATGTTTGTTTTATATTTTATGCCCAGAGTTTTCACTTGTGCTTAGTGGGAGCAATAGGTAAGAGCACATTTCCTCACCTTTCTGGAAGCAGAAGTCACTACGTCTCTTTCAAGTCTTAATAAACACTTGGTGATTTGATTCAGGAATATCATTTTCTCCATTCCCACTCCCACCCTTTACACAAATACAAAAGAGTAAAAGCACCAAGTTAGTAAAGTATTTTAAATTAATAATATAAATATAATTAATTAATCAAGATGTGAGGTTATCTAAATAAAAAGTTAATAAAGATATAATTTGATACATTTGTCTATCTACCCATGTAGATACTTTTATGCACATAGTACATGAAAGTTAACGGATTCAAAAATACATACATTCAGACTGATGTGAATTGGAGAGCGGTGGGCATCTTCCAGAGGCCATGAGTTTCAGGCCGTGGGGATAGAAGCTGATAGTTACCTTGGACACAGACTTCTGGGCAGAGTTAAGAGAAATATGTTCCCTATTCACACAAGCAATGGATCAGGGCCCTTGGGCTAGTGGCTTCCTAATATACATATTCTCATCTCATCTCATGTATACAGCTAGAGCAGGACAGTCAGACAGATAACCAGATAGACACACACACACTGTGACACACTGAACTAGGCTAATAGAAAAGTGACTGAAATGGCTTGAATAGAGAAGAAGAGTATGTGAATAATTAATTAGAAGGCATGTTGATCATCCACTATGTATCAGATACTCTAAACATTATCTCATTTAATTTTTAAAGGTTGGTATTAGTACTCTGTTTTAACCAATAAGTAAATAACTAAGGCCTGAGGAGGTTAAATAACTTGCCTTATATCTAATAACTGCAGATCCCAAATTCAAACCCCAATTGGTCAGATATGGACATCTTTCATTTGCTCCCTATCTCTCATAGAAGAGGAGGGTGGTGCCCGGGGGGAAATAGCGTCAGGAGATTAGGTAAGAGAGACCTCGGTAAACTCCAGGAGGTGGCCACAGAGAATTGATAAATTGTGGTTGGACTTCATTGCCTTCCTCAGTCCCTTCTGTTCTCATAGTTGTGATGTGCATCGTCCCAGGTTTGCAGCCTTCTATTCCCAGGATGAACTTTCATTTCAAGGGAAAAGCCTGAGCTGGGTTCTGCTCTCCTCTCAGCTCTGAAGGGAGTTGGCCAGGTCTCCTCTTTCTGAGTGTATATGACTAAGAGAGATGGGAGGGGGCCCACGGCACAGAAACCCATTGCCAAGAACATCTCTGGGTGGAGAGACCTCTGGAACATTTTTTCCATTCTGCATCAGACAGAGTAAAATTGATTAGCATTTAATTGGTTTCAGCTGTTCTTAACATGTTGCACAGAAAACTTCGATGTACTTTGCTAAATTCAATATTCCTTATGGTTAACAGATTGAAAGCCAGAAACACCCTTGAAGAAACACCAGAAATCAGAGCTTTGGATCACACTGAGTTCTCTGCTATCATTCACCCATTTGGAATGCTAAATACTTTGGTATAAAATAAGAAACTAATCTATGTCTGGTAAGAGCTTCCTAGAAATTAAGATATCCAGATTGCAGCTCCAGCTCTCCTTGTGAGGCCAGGTGATTTTGGTGAACCTCTTCACCTCTCCGGACTGTATGCAGGCTCCTAATCTAGAAAGTGAGGAGACAACTCGGTGATCTCAAGAGCTGCTTCCATCTCTCAGAGGCTGTAATTGATTTTCATTATTCTGATCTTTGGTACAATTCTGGAAAAACAATGATACAATACTCTCTAATTAAAAAGTATACAGAACAGCTATGGCAGTCTTGGAACCCAATGAAGGGAGAAGTTTCAAAGGACATAAAGTAGTTAAGGCTTAATCAATAGGCATTTTAGTCTCCAGAGGCCAGAGGACAAATGAGGAGCTGGGAAAATCTCTGACCGCTTCACTGTGTGTTCTTGGGCAAGAACACTCCAGTCCTCACCCTTCATGTCTCCATCTATGAAACACAAATAAGGACAACTACCTGCTAAAGCAAAAATCTTTAAGAGGTTCGGTCAAAGTGTAGGATGTAAATAGTACCAGACGCTGAGTGCCACTGAGTGGGTGCAGCCACAGTGACTGCTCTTCCTCAATCCTTCTCCTGTTCTTTCCTGCATTCCCTTAAACTGCTCATTCTCCAACTCTCTCTTTGCCTTATTTCTTCTCTGTCACTGCTTCTCTCTGAATTACCCTCACTCGGTCTTCCTTTTGTGAATGCTCATGGATGACTGACGTGGCAGCTAGAACAGCGAAAAGCCCAGAGAAGTTCCAACCTATAACCCAGCTGCTTAGGAGGACCTAGGAGGGAGACTTCTGAGCCCTGCTTAACACCCATGTGGCTTCACAGGCCTTCAGGGGTTGTTGCTCCCTTACCACAAACACTCAGGTTAGCATTCTGCTGATTCACTTGCAGACCTAACTCCAAGGCCTAGGGAACTCCAGAGCCATCTGGAGTTGGCTAGGTAAATGGGGAAGCCATTTACCCCCAGGGCTGTGGGACTTACTTAAACCTGAGCAGGAAGAGATGTGAAATACCTTCACTGACTGCTTCTTTCATCCTCTAAAGTTAAGAACTCCCCTACGCCTCCATGAATGCATTAATGCTTGAAATAGCTCAGACTGCCAGACCCATAGCTGGACTGCTGGATGCATGGTCCAGGACCCTTTGGGGTCAGGCTTTCATAATGGGAGCAAGGCCAAAGCTGGCTGTAAAATGCTAGAGCCTTGCCATGAATGGTAACATGGAAGAGCTTTTGGCTTTGGCTGAGATGGCTCTCCAGGATTTAGTGCCCCATAGTGTAGATTTGTGTTAGCAATACACAGAGCTATGATATTGAAAGCAAGACTAGATATTGGAAGGTGGAGGCTGCTTGTAAAATTTATTGAATCAATGTGGAACCTCTTTCCCAGGACCAAATCACGCACTGGGAATCTGAAGTGCAGGAAAGAGTTCAGTCTTGGTGATTGCCTCACCAAGGATGGGGGATGCCAGCCTCACTTGATTGGAAAGTGGATGAATAGTGTTCTCTGCCTCTGGAAATGTCATGTGTCCACTTAGGAAGGGAGTGAAGGATTGCAGACAGCAAAGTCTTCCCAGTCCCGTCCGGTATCTCTTTACCACAGTCTGGGCAGGACTAGCCTGCACATGTTCTCTTCAAGTAGTGGGACATTCTCTCTCTGAACACCCTGGGGGAGCAGAACAAAACTGAGCCTGTTGAGTGAGCCCACCAGGGCAGCAAGTCCAGAGTGCTACACACTGCTGTGTGCTAGCTACTCCTCAGAACCTGGCTCTCTCAAGATTTCATTTATAAGACTTTACTGAATCTTTCCCTCATAATGTGGGAATTACAAAGTATTTCAGGCAACATTTCTCCTAAGAGTTTACCTGTGGTTGGAAATATGAGGAGTCCATGGAATAGAAATGAGAAGAAGACGACGAAAGTGCTTTGTAAACTCTAGAGTGCTGGGGCTGTTTACTCTTGTTGGTATATAAGGCCCCATGGAAGCTTCCTCAGTGGTTCCTATTTCCTATGAACTGAATCTGGGAATGAGACCCTGTCATCTGGTGACTTACATGCTCATATTCCTCAGGGAGAACCCAATCCCATCCTTCTAGCCTGGCCAGCTTGGCAATAAGCCTAGACTCATCTTATTAGTTCCTGATTCTGCTCTTCCTCCCCATAGTCACAGCACATTGACCCTAGGCATTTTTGTTAATTTCCCAACTCTAATCTACCTTGAGTCACAACAGGATGATGGAAGATCACGTCATTTCCTTCGTTTTGATCATAAAGAGAGAACATGAAGGAGCTTTTATTCTTGCAGTCACTCTGTGCTCCCCACATGTTCCTCTGGCTCAGGTGTAGGGGTGGAGGGTGTGGTTAAAATTGTGCCCTGTGTTCCCCTGAGCTCTCAGCACATGCTCTGTTTCTCCCCTGGGTTCCTCTTTCAGCTCTTCTGAAGGCTTCTCTTTCTTTCTCTGGCATCGTTACAGTCTGAACTCACGTAAACTATTAATGAGCCAGGCAGTGCTATCTGATTTTTATAAATTGAATGATAGAGGTTTATGAGAAAACAAGCCTTCTTGGTTTCTATAATCACCTTGATGATTGCCATGAACACTGAGTTCTACACTGCTGCTTTTGAATTGGCCTTTATTAAAACTTGAGTATAATTCTTCCAGGGTCAGGACTGCTAAGAACATTAGGAATTAACTTGGAAATTCTATGCTTTCATTATGCCCATTTTCCCTAGTTATTTGTTTTCAGCCAGAAAATCTGACATATCTTAAGATATGTTGCTTTTGCCATAAGCCATGAACTTAATTTTTAGCTGCTGTGACTTGGGATCTCAAGATGCTCAGAATATTATTTATACACAGAAAAGAAAGATTCTATTTTAATCAATCAAGCTTACTTTACAGTAATCAGGTCAGCTGGGATAAATCTGCATTTTCTTCCTCTTTTTTAATGGTGATAAAATTATGAGAACTATTGTACCCCATGATTATGTATTTAGATATTGTGTTATCAAAAAGCACTAATAAAAGAGAAATAATCAAATGAAACAGGTAAATAGGAGAAAATTCTACCCCCTCTCCACTCTCCCCTACCTTTTTGGCTATTTGAACATAAACAGTTTTACTAATGTCCATGGAGCTTAAATTCTGCTTCTTGTTAGGATGACTATTGCTAACTCCTCCCCAAGTGAAGCTAGGTGAAGACTTTGTGTTCTGAAGTCACTGTGTTCTTAGGCTTTCATCCAAAGCGACTTCACTCTCTGCCTGCTGGGATTTAAGAGAGACTGCTAACGTAAGGGCGGCAGATTGGTGAGCCAAAGACACCTTTTTTTCTGACTCACGTTAAATAGGACTGAACTATGTGTTAAGATGCCCATCGAGCATCTCCAAAATTTCAATTAAGTTCTGCAGAATTCTATTTGGTTCAATCATGGAGTTAATTAAAATGTACATTACAGATCTGATACACTTAACAATGAACTGGCATTGAGAAGGCACAAGAACAGCTACTAAAACTCTAAAAATAACAATTCTTGGAGAACAGTTCCCAGACTCATATTAAACACATCAAAATTAATTTCAGCTGCTTCAGAAAGTTGGCATTCAAGTCAGTCCAGGATTTTTTTAATTGGTTTGATTTTTTTTTAATTGGCAAAAACAAATCTAAGGTTTCATGATGGAAATGAAGAGTTTACTAATCATGATGCTGCCCATTAAGAATGATGGACCATCTTCCTACGAAAATCAAGCTGTCTAGTAATTGACAGCAGAGCATCAACACTCTTGAGAGAGCCTGAGCTTGAAGAAAATTGGCACTTAAAAGTTGTCAAGCTATTTACTCCAGCCTTCAGGAAGGAAAAAAGATAATCCAAGTGGTGCAAAAAAATTTTTTGTAGAAGGTTTGTTGCAACATTATTTATCATTGTGAGAAATTGGAAACAGCCAAATAGCCAAAAAGAGAATCCTCCTTTAAACTAATTATGATACATTCACACAGTGAAATACTATATAATCATAAAATAATGTTATGTTGTAGTAGTATTAAATTTCATAAGAAAATTTTATGATATATTAAGCTAATTATTATATGTATTGAGAGAAAAAAAAGCAGATTAAAAAATAAGATTCCAAAAGTTAATCATGGAATCATGGCCCTCTCTAGGGAAATGCCAGAAAAACCTGATTTTTTTTTTCCTTTGGCCTTTTCTATATTTTCTTTGTAATAAAAGAGAAATAAACACCATAAAAAGATATTTCATTTGCAAAATCTGCTGAGATATGGTACATATGTTAATCTCATCTTTAAACTAGAACTCCCAAATTACTTGTCTTTTTAGAGGCACATCTACTTCTTATATTTCTCATCAATTAAAAATAATACTTGTCACTTCTTATCATATTTGGAAGTTTTCTGCTCTTTATTTATGCAATGCTTTGGGGAAATTAAATTCGTGCCAAAGTCAACAGAAATGGTCATAATTTTGTTTCTGTGAAGTCTCTTTAAAAGATGTTAGGTGGTGTTAATAGGCCATTAAATTGGTCAAGAGGCCACCAGGCCTGAAATAAAACAGTTCTTTATTACTGCAGAAACCTCCATGGACAAACTCTACCCTCAAAGCAACATGCAAACCCCAGAAACTAAAAAGAAGGCGTACATGCTCAGCCAGAGTGTACCTGCGTGCTGAGCACAGATCAAGCTGCTTGTTTGAAGATGGAGAACTGAGGCTTTGACCAGTAAGACTGCACTGGGGAAAGATCAGGCCTTAGGTCAATACACTCCTGTGTGGGAGGATCACTGTCCTGGCAGTTTCACAGCACAAATGATAATGACTCATGTTAAGATGGGAAACTCCATCAAACCCTATTATCCAAGACGGTCAAGAAACTAAAGTGCTATTGGATTAGCTGCTCCTGATTTGAGACATGTATTTAAAAACTACATAATCTCAGTCACGTCTCCTTCTGCCTCTGTCTCTGTCTCTCTCTCTCTTTCTCTCTCTCTCTCTCTCTCACACACACACACACACACACAAACAGTGGAAAGATATTTTAGGATAGTGGCTTACAGTAATGGTTGGCATTCTCAGTGTTCCTTCCTGTTACATGTTTCTTCTCATCGTTTGGATCTCTTCCTTTCCTCCCTGGCACTCATATTTCTTACCGCCAACCTACCTCCTGCACTAACCCAGCTGCATAAAGGGATAATGGGGCAGCCTTTCTTATGCTTCTAGTCTTAGGTTGCCCGGGTTGTATGCTCTAGAGAAGGAGACAGCAGAAAAGCCAGGCAACAGACGTGTGGCTAGTGGGCTTACGAAGGTGAGATGTAGGAGAATGCAGTTGGTTGGTGCCTGAAGCGTGGGGATAAGGAGAACCAGGTCAAAGGATGGGGAGAGTGAAGGGAGGGAGAGTAGAGGGAGACCAGAGGGAAAGGGTTAATGGCGTGGGCACCATCAGGGCACCAAGCATAGAAGAGGCAGGGAGCAGAGCGAGGTAGGAGTGGTCTGGGAGTGGAGAATGGCTGAGGAAGCTGCGGGCAGGAAGCCTGACTGGCAAAGCAAAGGTTCTTTCAGTGGAGGTCTATGGATTATAAATAGTTTTAGTTTTGTGTGTCTGAAAATATCTTTATTTTCTTCATCACTCAAATTGTGGTTTGGCTGGATATAACAGTCTAAATTGAAAGTTTTGTTCATTCAGCATTTTTGAAGACTGCTTTTTCTATTGTTTTGTAGCATTTAATGTTGCTGCTGAGAAGTCTGATAATCTGTGGGTTTTTTTTTTTAATAATCTATGTTTTCTTTCTGGCACATTTATGATTTCCTTTAATTCTTTATGTTCTAAGTTTCATGACAACATTCCTAGGTGGGGATTTATTTTTATTTATCCTTTTGTTACTAAGAGTGAACTTTTAATCTGAGGATTTATGTCTTTTTTTTTTGCTCTGGAGAATTCTCAGCCATTACTTTTTAAAAATTTTTTAACATGTTTATATATCCTCTAAGAAGTGGCTTTGGATCCCACAAATGGGATCAAAGCAACACAAAACACATCTCTAAATATTTCTTTTGTCCTCTCAGCTATTACTTTTATGTGAAGTAAATTATGTTGCTTCTCTGTCATTCTGTTCATTCTTTTTTTCTGGGACTCATACTATATTCATGTAACCACTCTTTTATACATTTAAATTCTTTGTCTCTGTTAAATTTGGGGTGAATTCCTCAATTTGAGCTTTCAGTGACCAGTACTTTATTGAGTCTAGAGCTCATTCTATTAAATAATTATAAAATTTCAAGGGCTATTTGAAGAGTAGTTCTATTTGGTTATTTTGCATAGCTATCTTTTTTGCTTCATTTATGCCTGTTTTTGTTCCATAATGGCTGGTTCTTTTTATAACTGTCATTCTCTTATTTATCTCTTTGAGCTTCTTTGTTTTAACCAATTTGTTACACTATTCATCACAACTAATTTCTTTCTGGATGAATTTATGTTCTGATTTCACATTTTATTGACTATTTTTTTAAGGGTTAGTTTTCTCAGATCTTGGAACTTTGATTTGCAAGCTTATTTTGAGTTGAAATGCTTTTGTTGTTATTTGTTTTCAGTCTGCTTCTTTCCTCTCTTCCTTCCCTGTGTCTACTTCTTTAAATCACTGGTTTTATGATTGTCTCTTTACATGACCCCCTGGAATTCCATTTCAGAACCAGATGCTCTAAAGGCAGTTCAGGGCTCTTGGCCACAGTGATGTCAGAGATACCTCAGGTCACCAGGCCAGTATGTGGCTTGGTTCTTTTCCTGCTTTCAAGACTGGATCTGTGTCCTCTTATCTCCCTAGCTACACAGACGCTCCTAACTCTTAGCTTAGGCAGATTCTGACTAAGGCAATGATCCTAATCCAGGTCCCTTGTCTCAAGTGGAGTAGACTTCCAGTTACACAGCCATCTCCACCTAATTTTGGATGTGGAGACCGGCAGGTTCATGGCTTTACCAACTCACTCTTCGGCATTTGTTGTTTTTTCTCATCCATGGAGAGATCAATCTTTTTTTTCTCTCCCTTTGAACTCTGAAATATAATTTTTATTTTCTTTTTTATAGTTTACCTTTGCCATGTTATTTGGGGGAAGACCAACAAGGTCAAAGCGTGAACTTCCTGTCCCTGACCCAGATTTTTAAAAACAGCTGCTGGACTTCTGATGAGTAGAGAAGTGTGCCCACGCCATTAGCCCTTTCCCTTTGGTCTCTCTCTACGTATCAGAAGTCCAGCAGCTGTTTTTAAAAATCTCCCTTGCCATGCTTTCACTTTTCTGTGACAAAGTGACCATTAATTAGTTCATAGGCATGGCTTGTAATGTTTAAGGAATGAATGGGAATTTAGCAAAGTTAGAATGACTTGCTGATTCTAAAAATAATAGGGCAAGATTTTCTGTCAAGGATTAAACTATTCTTACTAGATCAAGAGCTCAGTACCTGAACTGATTTGTAAATTCTGTGGTCCCTCAGGATCTAAAATCCAGAAAAAGTTAAGTATATTCCCTTAAGATCTTAAGAAAGATATTTAATCATAGGATTTTAGAGATCAAAGGAACACCAAAGATTATATATTGTAGACCTCTCACTTCTGGACCTGGAAAAGGAGACTTAGAGAAAGCTTTTGTTCAAGGTTACATGGTATTCTGGTAGCAAAGCTAGAGCTTGAATAGTTGGGTTCTCCTAGGTTTATATTTCTCCAACAATGTTGTCCGTAGCACATATCAGAAGTGATACAACTAGCATATTTGATAAATGAGTTTTACCGCGATGCTTAATTATTGACAAAGTGGAGGCATTTCACAGAACAAATCACATCCAGGTTTCTTCAGGTCTCAGTTTCAATCGACTGTGTTTCTGAAATGCAAATATGTTTATACTAGCATTTCTTGCTCCACATAGAAAGCAAACTTAGCTGGGATGCTCCTTATTCTCTCTTACACATGGTCCTATTAGTACCCAATTTAGAAAAATATAAAAGAATAAAAAATAAGAATAGAAATGATAATAGAAGTATTATATATCTTAAGGCTCGCAGTTATAAGCGTCAGAACCTGACTCTGGTTGATTAAGCAGAAAAGTAATTTACAAGAGTTTGTGTAGCTCACTAAAGTGTCGGGAAGGCTAGAATCAGGCCTGAGGATAAGCTTTCAGAAACAATGCCCCAAATTTTAGGATGAGTCGGCTGAGAAAACCACTACAGTTGCAAATACCAAGCCCTGGATGCCATAGCGGACTAGATGCTTACAGGAACTTGGCTCTACTGAAACTACAGTTGCCACCAGCACCAAAGCTGTCTGTGTCCAGAACACACCCGCTGTGAATGACACCTGCTGGAATTGTGCGGTGTGTTGGTACTGATCCAGTCACGGGAGCTCAGTTACAACCCTCCTGATCCTGACAGCCAATCACCCAGCTCACCAGTCTTTAGCAGCAAAATGGATTCTGTGCAAAGCTTCTTTCTTCAAGCAGGCATCTGCTGTGCTTTGGAAATGTATACCTGATGTATTCTGGCTCTTACCTGCTAGCTGTAAGTGAGGGGCTGGGGATGCAAGTTTTCTGTTTTCTATCTTGGAGATCCAGGGCTCTGAATGTGGAAACTTCCCCAAATATAGCAACAGTGTTCAGGTACCAAGCAACTAGAAAGGTTGCCAATGTTTTCTACATTTAATAAATTAAAATTGGCAAACAAAGAAGCTGAAGTGCCCACGGAGATGCATGGGGACCATCCATTGTGCTAGTTATTCTCCATTTACCCCTCTAAATCCACTTTCCATCCTTCTCTACCCTGCACTGTGCCGCTGGAGGCTGACTTATATGGACTGTGTCAACCAGCTTCCTTGCCCTCTGTCTCCAGTTGGGTTTGGCTAGTGAGAGGAGTTGGCAGAAGATGGGACAGTAGCAGAAGGGCAAGGTTTGGGCATTTCGTACGCCAGTTCTCTTCTGGCTGGGTTGTGACCAGAAGGCCCCTGTTTCACTCCTGAAGGTCCCTGTTGGGTGACTCTCTCCTACAACTGGAGTTCTGGCCACCACTCCTTTCTCCTGCCCCTCCAGGCCCAGTGGCTCCCATCACTGCTGGCTGGGGCACTTACCCATCCCTTGTGACTTCCCTTACCCCTTTCCACATCTTGTAAATACCTTCTTCAAACTCTCCCCAATTATCCTATTTGCATGTTCTATCAGTTCCCTGCCAGGATCCCAAATAACAAATGCATCCATCCCCACTGCGACACAGGCCTCACCTTATTTTCTCATCTCACCAATAAAATTACTGAGTGTTTGTTTCCTTTTGTTTTTTTTCTCAAACCCAAATCACTGATTAATTGAATTAGATAAAGACAATATTTTAAAACACGACAGTAGGAGAAACATATCATTAAGATTTTCAAAATTTATTTTCTATAGCTATAGCCAAGTTTTTTTTCACTCCTGGCCATGCATCATAAAAACACTAGAAATCATGAATTTGGGGCTCCATTTCAGACCAGGAGGAGGGAGACCAGGTCATATATATCTTTTTAAAAAGTGCATCAGCTTATTCTGAGGCAAACTGCAGATAGATGTTAGGACAGAAGGATTCACTGAAACAACACAAAGTGATAAATACTGCTCCCACCTTTACACATATTCCAGTGGACATATTTCCTCCTTCAAGAGTATCACAACCCTGAGAAAGCTAAAATTAGTACCCTGAGTGGATTTTTTTTAATAGAGAGAAAAACTGTACATGTCTGAATTCTCATAAAACTCTACAAAGGGCTTCCTTGCTTAAATAGCTGTTTTCCCCGGTTGTTTCTGGTTGATGGCTAACTTGCTCCCACATTCTAACAGATGTCTTAGCCATTTCTGTCACCTGTAACATAAAATCCTCTGCACATAAAACCTTTAGTAATAAGATACAGTAATGAAGCCACCAAAATTTCCACTATACTCTGCTTAAAAAAACAGAACATCCCAAGAAAACAAGGTCACATGAAGGTAACAAAAGAATCAACTGGCAGTGTAAGTTCAGGCACTCCCCTGCGTCCACTCTTAGAACCACGTATGTGATCTTCAGAATGATGGATGCACGAACTGCACTATCCTCAGTCTTTAAAAAATTTTTATCATGTTCAATATTTACTAGATGTCTTTTATATGCTCAACTTTCCTCCAAGTTTTGTGGGGAATGGAGAATCTATGGAGTTTACCCTTAAAGAGCTTACAATATAATGGAAACAACAGTGAAAATTATTGAAATCATACTGAATGCTAAATGGTATGGCATTTGATGGAGAGAAGTTCAGAGAAATCTAGTATGTTCCCGTATGATACCTATTTCAGTGTTTCTAATTGGTCATCAAGCTTAGACCAGTCAATCTTGGTGGATGACCTAGGTGGCAACTGTGACCACATCTCTCTTCCCCAGGCTTCTCCTAATATGACTTAAAATTATTTTTAGCATCTACATCATACAACTGCTTCTACAATGGTTCCACAATAATGATTCTAACACCAGGTTTCTTACCCTGTATGTCTGCAATTCATGTTTTGAACTTAAAAATAAAAATTTATAGTCATCCCTATTCCATTATTCTGGTTGTTTGAGGCCCATTGTTCCAGTTTATTAAAATAATTTAGATCCTATTTCAATCAGTTAATATTTTAGTTTTCCTTCCCAACCCTGCACCTGAAACTTCAACTTGGATATATCTTAATTATCAGAAATATCAGTGCACTGTGCAGTTTGTGAAAACTTGTTGTTTATATCTCACTTTATCATCAACGTCTCAGTGCAGTGCTCACTCCCTTTCTTACAGGGGCCACTGAAGCTCAGAGCAGCAAGGTGACTTACTAGCAACTGCAGAGCTATGACAAGGATACATGTCTTGCTGCCTTTTCTATCTTTAGAATATATTTTTAAAAGGAGTCGTTTTTCATTTATTGTTTAATTTTACAGGCAGCACATTAAGTAACATTAACATTGCACAAAACCAAACATCTTAGACTAAGTCAACATCCCCCTTGGCCCTTCTTCCTCTAACCCCATGTCCCTCGCCAGAGGTATTCACCCATTTTGGCTTGGGATGTTTTCTTCAAGACTTTTCCCCATGTACTTCTTTACTCCTGGAAATAGTTTATTTGGGGGGTATCATTTTGTACTTGTTTCTCTGACATTTGCCCTTTTCACTTTATAATATATTTTAGAGCCCTTTCTATGCCAGCATTTGCATATACTACTCATCTTTTTATCTGATGCACAATGTTCCATTGTAGGGACAAGTGTACCTTATTTAACTTTCCCGCTGCGACAGACATTATTTTTCAGTTTTGTTACTAAAAAAATTACTTTAATAAGTATCTTGTACATGACTCTTTGGGTACATGTGTGGGAATCTCTCTAGGCTAGACGCCTGGAAGTGGAACTGAAAAGGTGTATGCTTCTAAATTCTTGACAACAAATGCCAAAATTTGCAAAAAGGCCTACCAGTGTATATATCCCTGCCAATGTGTACAAGGGGAGCATTTCCCCACACTTCCAAAAATACTGATTAGTACTAATTGTTTTAGGTTTTACTTATCTGAATTGCTCCAATTACTAATGAGTTTGAACATCTTTTTTATTATTTGCTTATTCTTATTCTTTTCATAATATTCTCTCTATTCTGTCTTACAGTGTCTTCATATGCACCTCAAAAAAAAGTGTTGAATATGACAAGAACATGAACAGAGCTACATGTTACAGCCTTAGAGCCCTTCCTCTGCAATGGGTACGGATCCACTAACAGTTGCGAATGCAACTGTCTGGTCAGCAGTGGATCCCTCTAACCAGAGTACCAACTGGGCAACATCCCTCTATCTTATTCAAATGAATATTATGAGCATCTTTGCAAAATATCGTGCTGAAAAAAAAAAGATTAATTGTGCCTGGTATTCTTACATTCTATCTATCTTTTAGCCCTACCAGAAAATAATATGAGATTAGCTCAGTCTGTCTTACTGGTTAGCTCACAAATGTTTATGTAACATGCATTCTAGAATACTGCAGAAAGCAATGCTAAGCTCACTCATGCTATAGATTCCATAATCCATTTTTTTTTTCTCCTTTTAGAAGATCTGTATTTTTGCCTCGCTTAGGTTTCTGGCACCTGTCCTATTTTCTATTTCCCCGAGACGAGAGGCACTAGGTCTGAGACCTACAGTCTTTTGTTCAGACTGCAAAGCCTGTGTACCAGATCTCTCTGACTCTCTCCTCATTTAGACTGGGCTTCAATTTATTCTCTGTGATATCTGCTATACCTTTCTCAGTTTGAAGATCATGTTCCTTATTGGATAAGAAAGGAGCAATTGAGTAGCTCTGCCTTTTCTCTGTTATCATTTAACAGAATCTTCTCTAAGTCAGCATATCCATCTCTTCATCTTGCTTCTAACTGCATGTGTGTTTTTAAAGCCCTTTCTGTGGTCCTCACCATTTAGCACTCCTCAGCTAACTCTGGATTTTTGCCTTCTGTCACTTCCTTACAGAATTTTTGTAACTTTCTTATTCATCTTGGTTTGTGACCTTTCTCTCATTTTTTTGTATGTATCATTTCAACATATAGACTCACCAGAGAACTCCATGTTGGGTCACATTGGCTTCTGCAGGCAATTATTATAGTTCAAAGCTATTTTTTTCTGAGTTTCATAATAAAAAAGTGTATACCTTTTTATTGCCTCTGGCCTTTTGGTATATTTATATTTCTGTGAACTTGCTGAAGTTTGCTTTCTTAAAACCTCAATTGCATATCTATTATGACAAAAGGTTTTTTTTTCTATTACACATTCTAGAATGACATGATTGATTCCTTTCTTCTCCAGGAAGACAAGGACTGTGTTTTATTTCACATGTTTGCTGAAAGATTTCTATCATATAAACATCACCAACGAATCCCTCCTTGCTGGTCAGAGTGAGTCTAGTATAGCAGTTCCCTTTATCCCTCCTTGTATGTTTTGAAAGATGAAATGATCAGGGAGGCAAGTCAAGAATGTATTAAATTCTAAGACTGTTGTAGAGATTTTGAACAGATGGCTAAGTAGTTGAAGTAACACATCAATGTTACATCTTGCCTCTGTGACATTTTTACCATTTGATTTAGGAAAGCATCCTACAGCTCTCCCATTTAGCCTGGCATTCTTAGCATTCTCCCACAGATAACAGTACTCTCTCCCTCTTATTTAATCCTCTCCGTATGCCATATGCTGTACTAGTGGATTCCATGTTTTGCAGTTTTGACACACGGTGGTACTATATATCCATTTTTATCAGATGTTTACATTGAAAAACATATACCATTTCATTGCTTAAGCCAGTTTCATTTCCCCAAGTCTGAGGAAGACTTAGTAAGTTATATTTATCTGTGTACCACCCATTCCCCTTCAGGAATAAAAGAATTATTACTCAAGCTACTAGGAATGACACTGAAGCTGGTCTTCACTGGTCATTCAGTGGTCATCAGTCTCTTCGGGGGACTGTCTCAGCTGAAGAGAGCTGCCTTATCTCCCAAGGACATGCCCGTTCCAGGGTGGCCTGCATCCAATGATGTGGGGATAAAAGGCCGGGCCCTCTTGCTTCAGTTCAGCACAGCTCTGCAGGGTCATCCTCAGCATGGTTGGCCGGGACATTCCTTTGAGACAGCACTGAGACTCCACTTCTCCCTCTGCTCAGTTCTGCTTCTTCCCTTCCAGTTCACAGGTATTGATCCTGGGAGCATGCCCCAGTAAACTTCGTGAAAGCTAATCTCCATCTCATGGTCTGTTTCCTGAGAAATGCAACCTGGGCAAATTGCTTGTCTTAAAGTTTCAGTTATACTGTATTATTTTATGCACTGATACATGGACAATTGAGCTTAAATATTATCCCCAGTCTGGTTCTCTGTTATTTTCTTAGAATCACTGGGCTTCTCTTTCTCCCACTGTGAATCTCCTTTCGCTGCCATTCATATTAACTTCCATTTACGTGATTTGGAAGTTTCTTCCGAGCCTTTTTCAAACTTCCTTTCAAACTTCATATGGAGCCCTTTGGTTAGTAAGCTTTGTCTCTGAAACATTTTCCTAATCTTTCTAACGTGCATTCCTTGCTTTGCCAGGAATCTGTCATCTTGGTATTATAAATCAGAGTTAAGAAGAAAAATATTGACACCATCTTCCGAGATAATTTTTCATTTCCAGTAATCTTAATCCTCCAAAGGCACAATTTTCAAGTGGAAGAGCTAAGATAGTGCTGGTGCCTGGAGTCCCTCTGCCTGTAACCCTTCCTAACCAGCAGCTCAAGGTCCACTGTCTGAGGGTCTCTTGCTGAGGGGATTCAATGTGAGGGCCTGCCTCTCGAGGGAAGGCCCAGTAGGCTCTGTCCTCAGAGGTGTTCTTGGGGGCCAATGAGCCCTGTGTGTCAGTTTGGGTCCTCTGGGAAGCATGATGGGATAGAGTCAAGAGTTCAAGAGTCAGGATAAGAGAGTGGAAGCAGGCTAGGGCAGGGAGAGATTTCAGACTGTGAAGTAGATCTGATACCTGTGACATGAATGTAAGGAAGAAGCATAACTGGGCAGGGAGTTGCAGAGCACAGCTGAGCTGCAGATCTAAATACATCTAAGACAATGACCACCTTGTATATACACAACAAAGATATGGCTAGCAATTCAGGCAAAAAGAGAAACAGCACCCACACTCCAAGTCCTACAACCTCCTCCTCAGAAAGCATGCTTTCTCCGTCTTAAATCCTTCCTCATAAATAAAATAATTTTCTTCATAGTAGTGGCTAACACTTAAGTAGTGATTACTATCCAGGGACTATTCTGATCATCTTATAATTATACATGAACCCATTTGCTTTACAACAATAAACTCTATGAGGTAGGTAGTGTTTTCCCCCTAGTAATGGGGGATAGGTACCGTTTTGCAGATAGTGAAACAGAGAAAGAGAAGTACAGTGACTTTTCCAAGGTCATATAGCCAGCAAGTGGTGAAGCCAGGGTGTAGATCAAAACAGTCTGGTCCAAGCCCACCTAGGAACCCCTAGACTACACTGCCCAGTAAAAGAGTCATCAAGCCTCCCTCTGGTGCCCCAAGAAAGCTTATAGGAAGACTCAAGAATAGGTGGTTACTTCATACAATTTAAGACAAAGAAGGGTCCTGTGCTGGGTGGGATCTCCAATTTGTTTCTCCCAGTGGGAACGAATATTGCTATATGCTAGGCCTCTTCACAAGGGCTAGGGATTTGCAGCTTCTGAGAATGCTCTTTTAAATCTGAAGTTTGGTTTTCCTCTAAGTTGTTACTTTCCCCTCTCCCTTTCTAAGCAGCCTTGGCCTATTAGTAAAGCAATTAACACCTGGAAAAGATTTCCCTTCCCCAGTGACATTCTACAATAATTTATTTCTTCCCACCTGTTTGCCAGAACTCTTCCCACCTGTTTGCCAGTGAGTCTCTCGGTTAAGGGACCTGTGAGAAGCCTCTCACATTCACTTTGGTCTTTTGTAAATTGTTGTTCCTTACCCTTAAGAAACAAGCAAAGCAGTGAATGCTTAGTAATACATGAATGTGGAAAGAACACTAACTCATTTTAGAAAGACTTTTCTACTGGAAGGTTTTTCCAGTTAACCTTTTGTGAGCTGCTGTTGAGATGAGTTAAGGCCGTGGGACCCAAGGCCACGATCAGAGCATGTTTGTAGTATGCAGTAAATAATTGCTCCACGCATGCGTCAATTATATAAGATTTAGAACAAAGAAAATAGAAGTACGCATGTGCTAGAGATATTCTGTAAGCCTAATGAACAAAGAAACTCAGACCGCGCATGTGCTGACAGAAAACAGATAAAAGTAGGACAAGTGCATCATAGAGGCACCTCCCTGTGGCAATAAAGTGTTGTTAACCCCATGGTGTCTCCGGCTGAAGTCTGTCCAGCAGTATGGCAACTCCTCGTGCATTTTTTCGTTTGGGCCGCTCACCTCCTAGAACCCCACATCAGCCTCCCTCAGCTGACACCTTTCATCTCCCATTACCCAGAAACATAAATGAACAAGAGTGTCCAATTCTCTGAGCAAGCTGGTCAATTCATATTTTAATGTAAAACGAAATTAATACTTATGATCGTTAATTTTTCTTTAGAGAATCTATTCACTTTATTAATGTTTCTCCCTATGTCTCTCACATACCTTGTAAGTCTCTCCAGTCCAATTTTGCCTTGTTTGAGAATAGTTTAAGAATTCTTCCCTGAGTATAAGAAAATGTTAATGGACTTGGTCCATGGGATAAATATCACAAAGGAGCTACTCACTGGGTGAGGAAATCCACATCATTTTTCTCACCTTCTAAAGCAGGGCAGTTAGAAATCTATGAGGTGCTGGTTTGTGTTCCAGCACTGACTGGGCAATATTGATTGGCCATATTACTGTATAATATATGTTATCAGATGCTAGGTTTAACTAAGAACCCAATGTCCTGTCCTTTCACCAAGTTTGTGGATATAATATTTATAAGATTCTTCGAAGCCTGTGGAGCATTTCCTAGGTTCCAGGGAAGCTTGGATCATGTGTCTCAAATCATGGTCCATGACCACTTACGTTAGATCACCTTAGGAACAGTGTTAAAAAAGGCACAACTGCTGAATGAGAATATTCAGAGTTGGGCCCAGGCATGTGCATTTTATAATTCTTAAGCACACCGGAGTTTGAGAACTATAGGCTAGCCACAGTAAATAGTGTAAGTTTAGAATCAACTGAGGGTAGACATTTTTGTGGTTATTCACAATCTGGTTCTAAAATTTATGTGGAAAAGCAAAGGAATTAAAATAGTAAAAATGTCACCAGCAAAGCCCTTTAACAATTCCTGGGAAATCAAAACCAAATCTCAGTAATAAGATAAAATAAGTCTAACCTTTTTTTTCCTTTGTGCTTACCGTAGTTTTACTTGCCCATAAGGTGCTGCATTCAGAGGCCTCACACCTAGCATTTCAGACCAGCGTTCCCAGTGTGAAATGGCTGCGCTGACACCTCAACTTGGTGGGCCATGTAAGGAAAGGCCATAATTCAAGATGGCGGTGGCAGGCTGCCTATTGGCTCCAGGGACATGGGCAGGAGGACACTTGCTGGGGTCTGACTCAAAAGGGTCCGTGACAAATTTCGGCACCCCTGGTGGTACGGCTGTGGCCTTTTTGCCTGCACCTATCCACTAGGCTCCAGGCTCACCATGGCTCCAACGGGAGAATGGTGGAGGCTTTGGGAGGTTTGTGTGAGGATGAGCACCTCTGATCTTTGAGTTCACTCTAGCAGGGCAGAACAGTGGCAGCCTTTGGCCAAATTCAGAGCACCTCTGCCCAGCAACCTGATACCCAGGAATGGTGAGCTCTGTGTAGCCCCTCGTCATCTGTGCCCCCTTGAGGGGATCATTCTGTGGCATCACTGGGGATCAGAGACTGAAATGCACGCGTATCTGCACATTGCTACACCGGGGCTTTTTGCCCTTCTTGTTGGAGGTCAACAGTAGCATTCTCCATAGCCACTTTCATTTGGTAAAGAAAAGTAGCCAGCCTGTGAGCCAAGAGGCCAGGCCAGGAAAAGACCCAGGTAATAAGGACCACGTGACAAAACGGAATGACGACTGCTCCATTCGAGTTCAGGGAAAGGCACCAGGAATGCCCAAGTGAGAAAGGTTCCCAAGGTAGGTATGTGACTGGTGACTTGACCCTTCCAGTCAACACTAGTTTCTCTGAAATGGGCTGAGGAGCCCTGTAAGTCTCTTGCAAGACCAGGAAACACCCACAGCCTGACCTCTGCCCCACTTTTGCTTGTGAAGCAAATCTTGGGTGATTCTTTATTGGCTGAGGTTCCCTGGGCTCCCTTCCCTAGAGATCTGGTGAGTACCCCGTGGGAATCCCTCTTACTTTTAGCTCTCACCCAGCAAGAAGTCCTAAAACTCCTAAAACTCCTCCTTTTCATCCAAAAGGAGTAAAGAGAAGACCCCCACCTCAGACAGCTGTGCCATTTCCTAATGGACCAAGTAGGGCAAGAACTAACTTGGCTAAGCTGCTCTGGCTTGGAGGCTGTCCCATCTAACCTCCTGTGGGACATTCTGACTGAGAAGGGACTTAACTATCTCAAGCACAGGCCATTACGAATTTAAGGGAGACCCCCCAGTTATATCAGAGTCCACACCATTCGGACACCTCCTATTTTGGTCTTTTGAGGACTCCATTATCAGTTTGGTACTGGTTCCAAATTTCCTGAACCAGAAATCTTATTTGGGTCAAATCTTGGGTCATGTGTATGCCAACAAATCACTCCAAATGCCCCCTTTGGTAGTTGGAAACAAATCCAAAACAGAACATCTAAGGTAGGGGAACCAAACATTCACCATACAGAAGACTGGCCTGTTAGGGTGCATTCTGCAGAAATATTTAATCATCTATGTAATACAGCCTGGCCCCAATATGGGCTGGGGGTTGGGGAAAGTTGGCCCATCAATGGGTCACAAACTAGGGTGACCTACCTAGGCTTCATTCTCACAGAAGGCCAGAAAAGCCTACCCCAGGAAAGGAAAGAAGCCATTTGCAGCCTTGCTCCCCCTAAAACTTGAAGACAACTTAGGGGCTTCCTAGGCGTGGCTGGAATTTGCCATATCTGGATCCCTAACTATGGTCTAATAGTTAGGCCTCTATATGAAACGTCAAAAGGAAAAGATGATGATCCTTTTGAATGGAATTCAGAATGTGAAGGGGTGTTTCAAGAACTGAAAAAGCAATTACTTCAAGCCCCTGCCCCAGCCCTCCCAGATTTAGCTAAACCCTCTGACCTTTCCATTCATGAGAGAAGGGGAATTGCCCTTGGAGTATTAGCTCAGAAACTGGGACCTCTTACTCCAGTGCTTGCTTATTTCTCTAAACATTTAGATCAAACCACCAAGGGACATCTTCCTTGCTTATAAGCAGTAGCAGCTACCACAACCCTCCAAAGGAGGCTGAAAAGTTAACGTTTGGTCAGCTAGTCACTATATTGACTCCACTCCAGGTTCCAGCTTTAGTAAGTTCCAAGGGAACTGAATGCCTATTCCCCTGGAAGGTCGATTCAAGTCCAGGCTATGCTTTTAGACAACCCAGTGGTTACCATAAAAATCTGTCACTTGCTAAATCCTGCCACACTGCTACCCTCAGAAACAGAGCTCTTGGAGCATGACTGTATAGAAACCATAGACATGATCTATTCCAGTCACTTCGACCTAGGAAGTGAGCCTCTCCCAAACACCAAAGAGGAATGATTCACAAATGGAAGCAGTTTTATAAGGGAGGGGAAAAGGTTAGTGGGATTCAGGATACACAGTGACCTCTCAGACCCAAGTCACAGAGGCACGAAGCGTACCCCCAGGGACTTCAGCACCAAAGGCTGAGCTGATAGCCCTCACCCAAGCCTTAGACCTCAGGACAGGGAAGATCTTAAATGTTTATGCAGATTCCTAGTATGAGTATGGCACCCTACACACACAATGGCTTATGCATACTGAAGCTCTTAGAAGCTGTACAGCTTCCAAAAAAGATGGCAGTGATTCATTGTAGGGGTCACCAAAAAGGGAGGTGCAGAAGTAATAAAAAGGAAACAACAAGGGGGACGCAACTGCCAAAAGGGCGGCCCTGGAACCAGCAACTTGGCAACTACCCCTCATATCTCAAAGGGCAGATCCATCCAACTATTCCCCAATCTACACAAAGGAAGAATTAGACAAAGCCTGAAAATGGGGCTTCAGTAGAGATCTAAGAGGCCATGGGTGGCTAGTTACTGAACATGGGCAATACTTCTCTCCCCAAATTGCACCTTGTCAAGCTATCAGGGAGGCTCATCAAGAGACTCACCACAGGAGGGAAGCACTATGTAATTGGTTAGCTGAGGTCATGGCAACTCCTGGCATGAAAAGTACAATCAGTGGGATAGTTGAGACATGCCCCATCTGCACAATGAACAGCCCCAACACCAAACTCTCCAGAGGCCTCCAGATTAGGCCCATTCAGAGCAGAGCAACATATCCTGGGGAAGACTGGCAGACTGATCTCATCATCATGCCGGGAGCATCGGATAACTTCAGGTATCTCTTGGTGCTAGTGGACACGTTTTGCAGGATGAGGAGAAGTTTTCTCCACTGGAACTGAAATGGCAGCTGAAGTGGCTAAGGCTACTAACAGAAATAACCCCCTGGTTTGGGGCTCCCAGGATTCCTAACAAAGTGATTCTAGTCCAGCATTTGTGTCTCAAGTGATGAAGGGGAGAACAAGTGCCCTGACATAAAACAGACCTTGCACCCAGTCTGGAGACCCCAATCATCAGGGAAAGTAGAAAGATCCAATCAGATCTTGAAATAAGCCTTAGCCAAGCTATGTCAGGAAACCCAAGAAAATTGGATTAAGTTGCTTCTGATTGCCCTGCTCCAAATGTGGTTAGCCCCAAGAGATAAGTTAGAGTTAAGTGCATTTGAACTCATGTATGGTAGACTCGTTCCTAAACCCAAGAGAAGGGACACCTTAGCCCCCTTGAATGGAACAACTCAAGTGCCCTCCAGGTAGAAGAAACCACGAAGGCTGTCACAGAATATGGTAACCAGTGCACTGATCTGGCCCTGCATCCCTTCCTGTCAGGAGACTGGGTGAACCTAAAACCCAGAAAACTGGCAGCCCATAAGACCAACTCACTCCTAAGGGGAACTGACCCCACTTGGTAATCCTAACCACCTGCCCTGAAGTTGCAGGGATCACTCTGTGGGTACATCACACTTGAGTGTAGAGGTCCCCAAGCTTGAAACTCCAGAGAGACAACCTGGGGCAATGGACCCCCTTGACAACTCATGTGAACCTCTCCCTGACCTGAAGCTTCTCTTCCAAAAAACAATAAAATGTGACCAGGGACATTCAGGCCACAGCAGTGAGCCTCAACATCAGGGCATGCTTCTGTCTACAGGCAAAAGAACTGCATTTTTAGGAAAAATTTAACACGTGATCATTATCTTCTTGCTAATATTCGGCCTGTTTTAAATTGCCTGATATCTTCTCTCTCCAAAATGTTAGACAAACGGCCGTGGCTCATAGATACAAACAGTCTGGGCTGAGGCCTGGTGACCATCAAACCTGTCTAAAGGCAGCTGGGGAGAAGTCTTGCTCCTCCACCTGAGGTGTGACAATGCCCAGACGCAGCAGAAAGCAGTTATAGAAGACGGACTTGCACCTCTCAGCACCCCTCAGGAATGAAGAACAGGACAACAGACAGAGGAGGGATCTGTCACCGGAAAAGCCCATTAACAATTCCCTGGGAATAAAAATAGAATCTGGGTAATAAAGTCAAGTCTAACCTTTTTCTTTTCCTTTGTGCTCAGTCTAGTTCCACCTGCTCGCAGGACGCTGCATACAGAAGCCTCGCACCCAGTGCTTCAGACTGGAGTTCACTCTACAAAATGGCTGCGCAGACACCTCAGCTCCGGCTGTGTGCCCGCGGCACTGCAGTTCAAGATGGCGGCGGCGGACCGTGTGCGGTGACGCTGCGCCCGGCACTGCGATCTGGGGCGTGAGCGGCACGGCTGTGCTGGACCCGCGAGAGCTCCGCCCCCTCCACACTGACGCGATTCCTACCCAGCAGCCTCGACCACGGCTGGCCTTTCCCCGAGAGCGTGGGCTGTAGAGCATGAGACTCCACCTCTTCATTCTCTGATCAAGGAATAAAGCTTTTCTTTGCTTCTGAAATGAACTCAGTCTTGTTCTATTGGCATGAGCAACACTGTGCAGAAGGACCCTTAATGGGGCCTGACTTGGCAACAAAAACAATTTGGGGAAAGGACAAGGTTGAAAGAGTCAGACTACCTGGTTTCAAGACTTCCTCAAAAGGTACAGTAATCAAAACTGTGTGGTACTAGTAAAAAGATAGGTATATAGATTAGTGAAACAGAATCGAGAATCTAGAAATAGACCCACACAAATATGGTCAATTGGGTTTTGACAAAAATGCAAATACAAGTCAATGGAAGGACAGTCTTTTCAACAAAAGGTGCAGGAAAAATGGATGCCCACATGCATGAAAGTGACCCTCAAAGCATACTCCAAACTTCATACAAAAATTAACTTAAAATGGGTCATGGGCCTAAATATAAAATGTAAAACTATTAACATTTTTAAAAGAAAACAGGAGAAAATCTTTATGGGATTAACTCAGGCAAAGAGTTCTTAGACTTGCAAAAACATGATTCCTAAAGGAAAAAAATTAGTAAATAGACCTTGATAAAAATTTAACTTTACACAGACTGTTAAGAGAATGAAGATATGTTATAGACTGGGTGAGATACTTGCACATCCCATATCCGACAAAGGATTTTTATCCAAAATATATAAGGATCTCTCAAAACTCAACAGTAAGGAAGCAAACAACTCAAAAATGGGCAGAAGATTTGAACAAATATTTCATTAAAAATAATACATGGATGGCAAACAAGCACATGGAAAAATGCTCAATATCATTATTTGTTAGAGAAATGCAGATTGATACCATGCTGAAAAAATACTATATATCTATTAGCATGCTTAAAAAAAACAGACAAGTCCTAGAGCCACTGAGGATGCAGAGCAACAGGGTGACATATTGCTGATGGGAATACAAAGTGATAAAGCTACTTTATAAGAAGCTCTGGCAGTTTCTTATAAAGTTAAACATAGATCTATCACATTACCCCACAATTCCACTCAGGTATTTATCCAAGAGAAATGAAAATTTATGTTCCTCCCTAAAACCTGTGTGCAAATATTTACAACAGCTTTATTCATAATTGCCAAAGACTGGAAACAACCCAAAGTCCTTGAGCTAGTGAATGGGTAAACAAACTGTGGAACATCCACAGAGTGGAACACTACTCAGCAGCAAAGACTGAACTAGTGATACAGTCTCGCCAAGATGGATGACTCTCAGATGCACTTTCCTAAGTGACACAAGCCATATTCAAAGGCTAGGTACTGCACGATTCCCTTCATATGACCATCAGGAAGGGGCAAAACGGTAGGGACAGGGGACTGACCAGGAGTCGCCAGGGACTATAGGAAAGGGGAGTTTTTGACTACAAAGGGCCAGCATGTATGAGGGAGTTTTTAGGGTGATAGAACTGTTCTCTATTTTAATTGTGGTGTTGGTTACACGGCTTTTTGTTTGTTTTGACTCAGAACTATATGCCAAAAGGTATAAAATTTTACTTATGTGAATAAAAAAAAATCAGCTAAAGCATACCTGATTTAAAACTGCCAACAAATTCAAACCAAAATTTATTGAGCATCTATTACATGTAGAGCTTGGACTGGTGGTATGAGGAAAACAAAGCCTCCTGCTAAGCTCCTTCTCTCCACAGACACCAGTCCACTGGAAGAGAAACAGGCACACAAATATCATTTACTTAGGATACGTGCCTGACAAAGGAACAATGAAGGTGTAAACAGAGAATTGTAAGCTTGGAGAACTGTAAAGCTGAGTCACAGCAGAAATAAATCAGATTGTACAGTGACCAAAAATTGGATGGGAAAAGGTTATGAGGATGGAAAATGTGATTATTGATCAGGGAGGGTAAGGTAATAAAAGCAAGCCCTAAATGTAATGAGGTTGAATCAATGCATGTAATGCTATCTTTATAAAAGGCAAATCAAATAATTCAGTACTGATTCCCCACCAGGAAGGTGAGTGAGCAGAAAATCTTCAGTATGAAGTTGTGTTGACTTCAGATTCCACGAGCAGTGTCTTTATTCCCTCGTCCCCCATGAAAATAGTTCCCTTCTCTGAAAACTACTGATGGAAAAAAATGCAGGTCTTCCCTAAGTGGAATATGAAGGTTATTATCAGGTGATACTTCTGTCCCTCCTGGGTGTGAGGATGTCATCCCGTAGTTGAATCCTAAAGAGGCAGTTGATATCAAAGAGGTACAAAATTAGAACTCCCCCTTTATAGCATCATGTGTCAGGGATAGTGGTTCTCAAAGCATGGATCCTGGACCAGCCACAAAACATCATTCGGGAACTGGTTAGAAACACAGGTGTTATGCCATCTAGGGTCAGGTTAGGCCCAGCAATCTGTGTGTCAGCAAGCTCTTTGTGTAATTCTGATGAATATTTGAGAATTTTGAGTTTGAGAAGATGTCAAAACTGGATATTGTACTTAACTACTGTAATCAGTTGAAGCTGAAAAAGGGATATCAACTTCTGGGGCTTGTTATAATCAATCATGTAAGACCTAGAGTCTGGCTCCATTCTTTCCAGAGAATTAGTTTTCAATGTTTACTTAGCATAACCACCTTGAATCTCTTCTACCTTTCTACAGCACTTAGAAAATTCTAACTTTCCCCTCTCAGCAAACTAGTCACTGGTTTTTTTTTTTTAAATGATGAGTGTTTTCTTGTCAGGCAAAGAAATAAACTCTATTCTGCTTTCTTTTTTACTGTTGAAGCTCTGGTGGTCTTTTATTCTTTTACAGAGAGCAGGCAAGTGACTCTGGGATGTAACTTTTTTCATCCCTGAACAAGTGCTTTAGAATCGGAAGCTCTATATTCTAATCCTCGGGCCAACCCAAATTATTGGAAGATCTTGGGGAAGCTACTTAACATCCCTGAGAGTCTTTTTTCATCCCTGAACAAGTGCTTTAGAATCGGAAGCTCTATATTCTAATCCTCGGGCCAACCCAAATTATTGGAAGATCTTGGGGAAGCTACTTATCATCCCTGAGAGTCAGTTTTCTCATATGTAAAGAGTAAGGAGGTAATTATTCTACTCACCTCGATTGGCATAATGGCTGTGAAGTTGCTTAGTAAAGTGGGAAGTGGATACACATGTCAGCATTATAATCATTTTGTGGGGCTTTCTCAATACTGCATTCAATACCCTCAGTTTTTTCCCCCGTAATCAGAGCACCCCACCGGGAAAGCCTGCAGCCTGGGCATGGTCCAGACTCCTCTGGAAGCCTAGCCAGCAGGGCAACCATCATTGTTTTGGAGTTTCTCTGGGTAAATGGAATAGCAGAAATATTCCAGCCTGAGGGATCATGGATTAAAAACATTAGATGATTATAGGAATACATTATAGACTTTCCATCAGAACTTGGAAATGACCTGGCAAATTTGTGTTTAATTTACAATAAAAAATGCTCTTCTAATCCTTGAAATGAGCAAACTGGCTTACAGCAAATCTTCTGAGCTTCCCCCAAAGGTGATGCAATGAAAGTGTTCTGCATGCAAAGCATCTCATTACTTGACACAAACAAATAGGGTACAGCTGATGTCAGTGTCTAGCAATCCTAGGAAATAAACTGCTGCTTCTGGTAAACAGGTGGTAATTCATGTTGGATTATTTGCTAAGGGCCAAATTAGTCCCTTGTAGTGTGCACAGCACTTCTGAAGAATTAAAAATAAATGTTTTTCTGCTTAAACAATATTCTGACCCAAGGCAATTATTATGGTAATATATCTGACATAGCAATGATCCTGACACTTCCCCAGGGCCTTTTCAAATAGGATTTTTCTAAAGCACGCAAATGTTAAAAACAAAGTAGATCTCTAGGCTTGGCTTAAAAGAGGCAAGCAGAGAATAAATTCAGTGGAGAAGGGAAAGTAACATCATTGATCTAGCACTTACTATGTGCCAGGCGCTGCACTTCATGTTACACACATTAACCTTATCTTCACAATAACTCTGTGAGGTAAGTATATTCCCTCTCACTTTAACAGAACAGGACACTGTGGCTCAGAGCAGTTAAGCATCTTCCAAAAAGTCACACAGCACAAAGTTCGGGGCATAGCTGAGATTCAAATTCAGTAGGTGGTCTCTTACTTAGACAGTTGAAGCAGCCCCCTGTGCCCGACAGCTTCCCTGTGCCCCTGCAGATCCCCTCTATACACTTCTCCATCTTACTCTGCTACAGAGGCTGCACCAATTTGCTTGCTGGTTTCCACTTGTGTTTGGTCAATAGGGAGTAATGTTAGGAGATGAGAAAGAGGAAGGAGAGTAGGGGCAAGGTTTATATGCTCCGCTTCTTAGCTCTCTCCTGCTCCATTGACCAAAAGTCTTAGCTCCTCTCCACACAGGATGCTTCCTCTGGGTTTTGATAATCACTCCCTTCTTTGAGGGCCCTACACCCTGGTCACACCTTCTTTAATCTCCCAGTTCCAGTGTGCCATACAGGTACAGCACATTTTAGCTCCATCAGCTTATAAGACATCAAGGCTATTGTTGTTGTTTTGTTGTTGGTTCTGATTCAAATGAAGTTGTTGAATGATAGACACATGCTGCATATCCTACACAGTGTTCTAGCTGAATAGCTCCTGGTTCAATGTTTAGAGAGTGTCTCTACCTCTGGCTACAGCTCCCTAAGAAAAACTAGAATTTTTATAAGCAGAAGCACCTCACTGAACCATATATGGTTTCTGAATGGTGATATTCAGAATTTGGTGAAAAATAACAACAGAACCTGGTATTTATACAAAGTTCTATAGCTTTACATTCATTACTTGCTATTTAAGGATATATTAGAAGCCCGATACATGTCCAGAAAAAAAAAAAGCTGAATGTGAAGCTACAGTAAAGTTATTTTTTTTAAGACTAGCAATGACAGAACTCTGATCAAGACACATAATAGCTGATGAAGTTCTTGCCCCTGAACTATTTTCATTGAGCTAATGAAACTGGTCTGCTTTGGCTTTGCTAACTTACTCCTGTTTTCTGACTGAATTCATTACCCATGACTTCAGGAGAACAAAGGGGAAAGAGAAGCAGACTATTAAACAAGACAGATGCAATGAGTATTTTTGCACATTAACGCTACAGGCACAAATAAAACCTTTGGTGATCAGCAAATGTAATAGTCCTAACATTTTCAAAGGTATCGCTCTTAAAAGTCTAAAGTCATGCATGGATGGGCAATAATTTTTTAAAAATTGGTTTCATCATATTTTTGTGCTTGAGATGACATGGCATTTTGGAATCATCATCCTACCCGAATATAGTTATTCTATTATTAGATAATTATAGCACTTAACAAAAGAAAGGAAGACAGAAATGGGTAACATTTAAAAAAAATTTTTATTGAGGAATAGTTGATTTACAATGTTAGTTTCAGGTGTACAGCAAAGTGATTCTGTTACGCAGATCATGCATATATGTTTTTTCTTTTCCAATTCTTTTCTATTATATGTTATTACAAGAAACTGAATAGGACCTAGTGTTGTTTATCTATTTTGTATATAGTAATGTGTGTCTGTTAATCCCCAACCTCTAGGTTATCCCTCCTACCCTTTCCCCTTTGGTAACCATAGTTTGTTTTCTATGTCTGTGAGTCTGTTTTTGGTTTGTAAATAGAATTTGTATTTTTTTTTTAGATTTTACATGTAAGTGATATCATATGATATTTGTCTTTCTCTGTCTGACTTACTTCATTTAATGGGATCATCTCTAGTTCCATCCATGTTGTGGCAAATGCAATAATTCATTCTTTTCTATGGTTTAGTAGCATTCAATTGTATATATATATATACACCACATCTTCTTTATCCAGTCATCTGTTGATGGACGTTTGGGTTGTTTCCATGTCTCGTCTATTCTAAATAATGCTGCTATGATCATTGGGGTGCATGTGTCTTTTTGAATTATAATTTTCTCTGGATATATGCCCAGGAGTGGGATTGCTGGAGTATATGGTAAGTCTATTTTTAGTTTTTTAAGGAACCTCCAAACTGTCCTCCATAGTGGCTGCACCAATTTATATTCCCAGCAACAGTCTATGAGGCTTCCTTTTTCTCCACCCCCTCACCAGCATTTATTATTTGTAGACTTTTTGATGATGGCCATTCTGACTGGTGTAAGGTGATACCTAACTGGAGTTTTGATTTGGATTTCTCTAATAATTAGTGCTACTGAGCATCTTTTCATGTGCCCATTGGCCATCTTGATGTCTTCTTTGGACGACATCTATTTAGATCTGTCAATTTTTGGATTGGGTTATTTTCTTGATATTAAGCTGTATTATCTTGTTTGTATACTTTGGAAATTAGCTTTTGATAAAAGCCAACATCCATTTATGATAAAAACTCCAGAAATTGGGCATAGATGGAACATACCTCAACATAATAAAGGCCATATAAGACAAACCCACAGTTGACATCATACTTAACAGGGAAAAGTTGAAAGCATCTCCTCTAAGATCAGGAACAAGACAAGGATGCCCACTCTTGCCACTTTTATTCAACGTAGTTTTAGAAGTCCTAGCCACAGCAATCAGAAAAGAAAAAACAATAAGAGGAATTCAAATTAGAAAAGAAGAAGTAAAACTGTCACTGTTTGCAGATGAGATGATACTATACATAGAGAATCCTAAAGATGCTACCAGAAAACTACTAGAGCTCATCAATGAATTCGGTATAGTTGCAAGATACAGAATTAATATACAGAAATCAGTTGCATTTCTATACACTAAAACTAAATAGAAAAATAAATTAAGGAAATAATCTCATTTACCATCACATCAGCCTACCTAGGAATAAACCTACCTAAGGAGGCAAAGGACCCGTACTCTGAAAATTATAAGAAACTGATGAAAGAAACTGAAGATGACACAAACAGATGGAAAGATATATGATGTTCTTGAATTGGAAGATTCAATATTATTAAAATGGCATACTACCCAAGGCAATATACAGATTCAATGCAATCCCTATCAAATTGCCAATGACGTTTTTCACAGAATTGGAACAAAAAAATATTAAAATTTGTATGGAAACAGAAAAGACTCCAAATAGCCAAAACAATCTTGAGAAAGAAGAATGGAGCTGAGGGAATCATGCTACCTGACTTCAAACTATACTACAAAGCTACAGTAATCAAAACAGCATGGTACTGGCCCCCAAACAGACACACAGATCAATGGAACAGGATAGAAAGTCCAGAAATAAACCCATTAACTTATGGTCAAAATTAATCTATGACAAATGAGGCATACTATGAATTCAGTCTCTTTATTATCTATTTAATCTTTGGTACATTTCATAGTTTGTAATTTTCAAGAAATTAGTCCATTTAATCAAAGTTGCTGAATTTCTGTGTGTAGAGTTGTTCTTCATATTATTCCTTTAATATTCTTAATATTTCCATTGTATTCCCTTAATATTCTTTTAGTGTCTAGGATCTGAGTCATATCTCTCTTCCATTCCTGATATTAGCAATCCTTACCTGCCACCCTCACTTCCCCTCCTCTCCCTTTCTCCCTTTCTCTTTTTCTCTCTGGCTAAAGATTTATCAGTTTTATTGAGTTTTTGTTTCAGTGATAGTTTTCTGTTTTCAATTTCATTGATTTTTGTCTTTATTTTTTTCCTCCTTCTGTTTGGGTTTGATTTTGCTCATCTTTTTTAAAGTTTCCCAAGGTGGAAGTTTAGATTATTGATTTGAGGATGTTCTTCTTTGCCAATATAAGTATTTAATCCTATAAATCCCTCTCTCTAAGCAGTTCTTTAATTGCATCCACAAATTTGGGTGTGTTGTATTTTCATTTTTGTTCACTTCTAGATATTTTCTAATTTATGCTTCAGAAAAGTATTTTAAAGACTTCAAGAGGAGAAGAATACTCTTATACTTACCTATATATTTCTTATTTTTGTTGCTCTCTCTTCATTTCTGATATTCTAAGTTTCCTTCTTCCGGTATCATTTTTCCTCAAAAGGCTTTCTTTAGCAATTATTTTAGGACAGGTCTGCTGGCTCATAGTTTTCCTTTATTGAGAATGCCTTTATTTCACCTTCCTTCCTGAAGGATTTTTTTTTTTTTTCTAGATCTAGAATTCTGGCTTGACAGTGTTTTTACTTTCTGCACTTTAGGAACATTGTTCCTCTTCCTTCTGTCCTCTATAGTATCCAATAAGAATTCCACAATCATTTGAATTGTTGTTCACCTACAAATAATATGTCATTTTCCTCTGGTCACTTTCAAGTGGTTTTCTTTGTCATTAATTCATAAATTTGCTTAACCTGTGTCTGGGCATGGATTTATTTGAGTTTACCCTGTTGAGGTTTGCTGAGCTTCTTGAGTCTGTAGATTTATGTCTCACAAAATTTAGGAATTTTTTAGTCATCATTTCTTCAAATACGTTTTCTACAATGCATTTTTATCCTCTCTGGGACTCTGATGACATCAATGCTACATCTTTTGGTATCATTCCACAGGTCTCTGAAACTCTATTATTAAAAAGTAATAAATGAATAAATAATTTTAAAAAATATTTCTTCTCTCTGTTGTTCACTTTGGGTAAATCCTTTTGATTTGTCTTCAAGTTCACTTACACTGTCCTCTGCCATCTCTATTCTGCTGTTGAGCCAATTCAATAAGTTTTTTCTTTCAGTTTTGTGTTTTATTAATTCTAAAATTTCCTTTTGTTTATTCTTTATATCTTCAATTTCTTTGCTGAGACTTTCTAGCTTTTTATATTTCAAGAGTGCATGCCCTTACTTTTTTGAGCACTTCTATAATAGCTACTTGCAATCTTTACCAGATAATTCCTCACATGCATGTCATCTTGGCATTGCCACCTATTAATTGTCTTTTTACCATGCAAAGTTGAGATTTTCCTGGTTCTTCACATACTGATTACTTTTATATTTTATCCTGGGCACTTTGAATATGATATTATGGGATTCTGGGTATTTGTTGTATATTAACATATAATTGACCCAGTTAGGTTCAGGTACAAATTCCAAGCCAGTTTTCTGTGGTTTCAGTGTGATGGCTGATTTCAAAACCCTCTCAGTGCTATTCAGATCTGTCTTGCATGTGCACCAACCAGTGCTTAGTTTGGAACCTTGGCAGTGATCTATCCTGTAGTTCAGTTCTTAAACTTGCATGCTGTTTAGGGTCAGCATGGGCATGGGCATGGGCATGGGCATGGACACTTGGAAGTGGGCCCAGGAATTCATAAGCAAGTTTACAGGGCTGCTTTCCCAATCTCCTTTCTGTGGTAATCTCTTCAGTACTTTCTGGTTACAACCAGAATGTTGGAGCTATGTTTATTCACTATGTTGTGTACATTTTGCAATTATATTGATGTCCAGGACCAACCAGCGGGAAGACAGAGAGAAGACAAAAAGCAACAAGAGTCTGTCCCACACAGCTAAACACAGCTCCTCTGATCAGAGAGAAAAGTTCCTCTTCCTTGGCATTTTAGCATCCTGCAGCCCCAACTGTCACTACAGTTGATGCCCATCCCACTGCCATCATGGGATTTCTTAGGAGTTAGGGTGTGAGAGAATGGAGAAAAGAAAAAAAAATGGGGAGTGTTCCTCTACTCTTTCAGCATTGGGAGATCCTTCCTGCTCTTTGAGCCAGAGCTATAGGACTTCTTCTGGAGCTCCCTCTGTGCAGATGCCCACATTCAGGTTTTGTGCTCCTTATTGGAGGAAAAAGATGACAAACTCACCACAAGTTTGATGGTACTTCAAATTTTAGTACTCTTCACCAATCACCAACTACTATTTAACTTTCAGAGTCCTCAAAAAGCTGCTCCAGACATTCTGTCCAGGTTTTTAGCTGCATTCATTGTAGAATGTGTGGAATACTCCACAGTACCAGAATTGAAAAAATTCTGTCTTGTCAGAGCCACTGAATTATTGTTGGGTCCCTGATTACAGTAGTTAAGCCTATTGTAACTTATTGAGCCAATTCCACCATTCTTTTGTTCTTCCACTGCACCTACTCTTCAATCCTTTAATCTTAGATCAATCCTAAAATCCATCTTTCCGCTATCTATTCCCAGAATGATGAGCTGGGCTGGAGAAAACTCATCCAACTATATGCTATCATGTGCTGGCAGCCTTTCACTTGTTAAATATCTCTGCATAGTTCTCTCCTGTTCTTCACAGAAATGAATATTAATAAACATTTGACTTGGACCTTTACTGCTGTCCTCTCACTCAGCAGATGTCTTCACCTCCTATGTCTAAGAGAAAATGTAGCTACTAGGTAGCTTCTTACTACACACCTATAGATGTGTCTTCCCTTCTGTTTTAAATAAAGAGACATCCCTTCTTTCCTCCTTCTGTTGAGGGAGCTAATGTTTCCTATGCTCTGGATCCCATCTCCTTCTGACTTCTCAATACTATCCATAAATAATTATCCCTCTTTCTTCCATCTTACACTTATCTTCTTCGAGGGTTCCTATATCTCAGGATGTAATATAGAAAGCCTCTGTCTTATCTCAAATATTGTAAACATCTCCTAACACTCCTCCTGCATTTGTCAGGGTAATCTAACAGTTTTAACAATATTTAGATCTCTAAGGCCTAACACACACACAAATTATTATTTTACTTATGCAAAATTCAATATAGGTGTTCTTGGCTCTCCTGGGAACCTATTCTCTGACTCAGGAATCCAGGTTCCTTCCATCTTGTGACACAACCATCTTCAACATGAGGCCTCCAGAGCTGCTATGGAAGGGAAGGCAGCATGAGGTAGGTCTACTTAACCACCTAAGCTCAGAATGCCCAACACACTTTTACTCACATTGGTTTAGTCAGAACTAGTCACATGGCTCCACTTGGAGAGATCTAGGAAATGTTGACCCTCATGGAGCAAATGCTTTCCAGCATCAGGAATCTTCAGTGGTCAGCCAACTATTTCTACTTCACTCGTTACCTCTGGTCTTACCAAATATTCATCCACATGGAATCTATCATGGTCTTTCCTACAGATATGATCATGTCACTTCCCCATTTAGCACCCAATTATTGCCCACTTCCAACTGAATGAAATCCAAACCCTTTATCAAGGAATTCAGTACCATTTCGGATTTAGCCCTTCCAGCCCCATCTCCTGTAAGGTCTTATCTTAGGCATCAGTACCATCAAACTGCTTCTAGTTCCCAGCTATTGGGAAAAAGTAGCAATTACTGTTACTTGCCCCTTTACATTAGCACATCCTCTTCCATCTCTCTGAAATGTCCCTGTTTGTTGTATCTGGTGGGGAAATTTCTACCTCTCCTTCAAAATTCATTATAAGCATCTTCCTCTGTGAACCATCGGTAGCCCTCTTCTTTAGGCAGAGTTGATCATTTAGTTCCTTTGTGCCACAAGTGAGCATCAGCAAACCTCCACAGTAGTACCCATTACACTGAGGTGAAGTTGTATTTTTATATATGTCTCTCCTCTTTTAAACTATGAGCTCCTTGAGAACTGGGACCATGACTTGCTATCTTAGTATCTCCAAAGCCAGTGTCTGCCACATGATGGATGTTTAATAAATGTTCATGTACTGAATAATTAAATAAATGAGTAAATGATGTACAATTTAAAATATCACACTTAAATTTCACTTTAGTGTTCATTCAATATTTAAATGTTCTTGGAGAAAGCTATGAACTTGTGCTATATTTACTATATCTTCTTCTAATGAAGAAGAATGGATGGCATTAAATTAAAGCATTACAGGGGAAGGTTATAGCTCAGTGGTGGAGTGAGTGCTTAGCATGCATGAGGTTCTGGGTTTAATTCCCAGTATCTGCATTAAATAAATATATAAATCAACCTAATCCCACCCCTACCCCCAGCACACAAAATAAAGTCTTACAGAAATATACTAACATGATTTCTTAATTTGGTGAGGGAAGCTTCTTCATACTCAATCAGAAAAGCTAATGGAAGTGATACAAGAGTGAGCTGAAGCTACAAGGAGGTTAAAGTGACTGCTTCTTACTGATGCAGAAATAATAGTGAAAGTTTCAATTCTGGGAAGTCAAAGAGCACAGTGAACACTGATGAGGACTGAGAGGCTTTGAGTGATTGAGATGAAAAGCTTGAGGAAACATTATTTCAGCCTATAATGTAATAATGAAAGGTGCCAGGGGTCAAGCATACTTCCCTGAACTCTTCTCTTCTGAACCATGAAAAAAACAACTCAACTATAATTAATATACATTTTGAATTTACTGTATTTCATGAATAATTCTTTGAAAAATCATTGTCCACTTATGTTATATATACTCTCTCTTAATTAACTAGATTATCAGTTAATCACTCCATCTCTAACCAATCTATGTGAGTGGAAGTCACTGTATATTCAAAAATAATAAACAACAAACAAAACCCCCAAAAACCAAATACCCTGATGCCCCTGTTATCTCTTCTGAACCATAATCAGTTATTGTCACAATTTAGGTAATCTCTAGCTTGATCTGTGCTGAAACTTTTGCCACCCAGGGTGGGTGGAGGGGAGTCAATGGGGAGCTGGAGTGAGGCAGGAATATTCTTTATCAAATTAAGATAAGAATCAGGCAAATTGTTCTAGCTATAGGGACTAGGGCAGAGCAGGGAAAGAGGCTGAGACAGTCTTAGTCTTCATTTTTGACATAAGTTTTGGCAGGATATGGAAGCAACAGTGGGAAGTCTCCCTCTCTATGAATTTGAAGATCAGGGACATAAGGTCACATTCTAAGTTGAACTAGTAAAATTCACAGACAATGGATGTGATTAGTCACCTGTGGGAGTAAAGCAAGAGACTGCCTGAAATGTGCGGACCTCGCAAAACTCAAATCAAGGCAAGCAATTCGGGTGTAATCAGAGGAAGGCAGGCCCAGAATGTGAATGTCATTTTGCAGAAGATATTTACTCAATTGATTTGAAATGAATATTGCCTGGGGGTAGACTGTGTGAAGGTGAGTGAGGGTCTGGGCAGAAGGGGAAGTGGTCACCTTGGGCTACAGGAAACCGAAGGCATCTTAACCTGGCAGTACATACCCAAGCCCTGTGCAGAGGACGGACCCTGCCTTTTGCAATTGCTGTGGGGCAGGAGTGCCCCTTCTGATGTCTCTTCAGCACCATGTGTGCCTTTGCTCAGCATCTGTGTTCATTCTGATCCTGGGAATGGCTGCTTTGGACAGTGGACATAAGCTTTGTGGTCCCTGGGGAGAAATGCCTCTCACTGTAAATTTGTACATTGACCATGAGTAGCCTCATGGATCTGAGTGATTCACGTGACCCTGGATTCTGAAAACTTCTGAGAACCTGATGAGGATAAATACTGGAATTTGGAAAGCAGTCAGTTGCTCAAGGAGATACCACCCATGAGACCTCCTGGTAGGCAGCTACTACCTTCTCCAAGGAATGTACCAACCTCATCTTCAGTCCTTTTCTGCCTTCCATAGGCAGTACCACAATATCCATTTAGGTCAAGGATTCTTAGCCCCATCAGATCCAGTGACCTATTCTTTTTGTTGTTGTTGTTGCTTCTTTATGTATTTTTTAAAACTGAAGTATTGTTGATTTACAATGTTGTATTAGTTTCTGGAATATAGCATAGTGATTCAGTTGTACACACACACACACACACACACACATTCTTTTTCATTATAGGTCCTATTACAAGATACTGAATATAGTTCCCTGTGCTACAGAAGGACCTTGCTGTTTATCTATTTTATACAGAGTAGTTTGTATCTGCAAATCCCAAACTCCTAATTTATCCCTCCTCCTCCTTCCCTCCCCGGTAACCATAAGTTTGTTTTCTGTGTCTGTGAGTCTGCTTATGTTTTGCAAATAAGTTCATTTGTGTCATTTTTTTTTTTTAGATTCCACATGTAAGTGTATCTTCTCAAATTAGAGTTTTCTCTGGATATACGCCCAGGACTGAGATTACTGTATCATATGATAACTCTATTTTAGTTTTTTAAGGCACCTCTGTACTGTTTTCCATAGTAGCTGCACCAAATTACATTCCCACCAACAGTGTAGAAGGGTTCCCTTTTCTCCACACCTTCTCCATATTTATCATTTGTGGGCTTTGTAATGATGGCCATTCTGATCAGTATGAGGTAACACTTCATTGTAGCTTTGATTTGCATTTCTCTGATAATTAGTGACATTGAGCATTTTTTCATGTCTCTTGGCCGTCTGTATCTCTTCATTAGAGAAATGTGTATTTATGTCTTCTGCCCATTTTTGATTGGGTTGTTTTTTGTTATTGAGTTGTATGAGCTGTTTGTATAGTCTGGAAATTAAGCGCTTGTCCCTTGTGTCATTTGCAAATATTTTCTCCCATTCTGTATATTGTCTTTTCGTTTTGTTTATGGTTTTCTTTTCTGTGCAACAGCTTATAAGTTAAATTAGGTCCCATTTATTTTTTGCCTTTATTTCTATTGCCTTGGTAGACTGACCTAGGAAAACATTGCTGTGATTTATGTTAGATAATGTTTTGACTCAATGATCTATTCTTAAATGAATGTTTTGTTAGGTCTCATTCACTATTCTGAAAAGAAATTCACAAATAATAAACCTCCTACATAAATATTTCTAAAAGTCAATATAGTGTCCTAACTTAAAAAATAAAGAAAAATTACTGGTAGTAGAGGAATAATTTATAACTAAATCATACGTATTGGAGTATATTAATGTTTAGGGGTGACTAACTAGAAGGTAGAATGAACAGTTGCTTTGAGATCAGAGTGAACGTGACAGAGACAAATGTAGATGGAGACACACGTGCTGACAATTCAACTAATGACAGCGAAGTTACTGGCAGTGAAGTACTTTTCTGAAATTGTGACTACTGTTGGTAAAGTTCTGAACAAACGCAGTACAATCTTCTCTTCCTTTAAAAATGTTTAAGGGGTATTTACAGGAGAATCAGTGTATATTAAAATATGCAAAATTAACTTGTATTTCCAAGTAAAATGGGATGGAGTTCCACAGCCAGATAATTATAAGCAGATTTTCCCACACATATGTCCAGTGTGACTTTTGAAGTTTACAAAGGACACACGGCACCTCTTGGTGTGGCGCCTGTGCTGCGTACGATCAGATAGCTAGCATCCTTGGTTCCCTCTCACTAAAGGCCACTAGTACCCCTACTAAGAACTGTGACAGTCAAAAATGCCCTATTGGAGTTTCCAATACCACTCCTGTTGAGAGACACTCACCTAAGTGAACAGAAACTAATGTGAGGGTCCCATGGGACAGTCATTCCATGACCTGACATCATAGAAAACCCCAGCTGGTAGAAAGAAGGGACAAGGATGGATGAGAGCTGGGGAGAGTACCTAGTGCTAGCGAGTACCTAGTACCAGGCAAGACAATAAGTCAGAACTTAGGAGGTGAAACCAGGGTAACAGTTCACCTCTGGGACTTGGGCCATCAAACCAGGAAGGGCCAACATAGGAAGAACTGTGGCTCTGGGGCCACCCAGGTTTGTTCTTGGAGCCAGATGTCCCAGATCTGGCTGAAAGGGAAGAATTTAGGTCAACTCAGGAGCCTGAAAGTAGTGACTCGGTTCCTAGAATGAGGGTCTGGGAATGTGACATTTCCAAACCCCTTACACACAGCCCTCACCAGAAATGACCTAACATCAGGCGTGGGCTTAAGTCTTCTCAAATAGCTGCAGCTGAGAAGAAAGCAAAGGCAGGAGGAGAGAACAGCCCCTGTTTACCAATGCCACACGGGACTGAGGAGGGTAAGTCTGCACAACGTTTGACTTTCTTATATATTTTTTTGCTTTCATTTAAGTACAAATGAATCAACTCATTCTTCAAACAAAAATACATGTTTAAGAGAACAAGATTTGGACATTCACACACCATTCCTCACCCCACCCCCACATCATCTATCTGCTGCTTTCCTGTGGGTGGATATAAAACAGCTGCTTGGAACTCAGATTTGCACTCTGTTTCCAAAAGTGGGGTCACGAAGGCCTGGCCATAAACCGCTACAATGCTTGTACTGAATACCACAATTTACAAGGGTGAGTACATAATTTTGCCTGGAGCCCAGACTAAGGCCAGCCCTACAACCCGTGCTTTGTGACTCAGGAGCCGAACAACACTCACACAAACC
The DNA here is from genome assembly GCF_009834535.1 of Camelus ferus. Lineage (NCBI taxonomy): Eukaryota > Metazoa > Chordata > Mammalia > Artiodactyla > Camelidae > Camelus > Camelus ferus. The sequence goes on from NC_045696.1 coordinate 56,627,527, forward strand.
AGATATTCCCCCAAAGACCAACTCGACAGGATGATGCCTCATCTCCTGTGACTGTTCCCAAAGTCCGACCCAAGACAATTATCTAATCTCTGCTCAGGACTCAAATTACCTCATGTTTTGACTTCATTGGATTGAGCAGGCTCCTTTGTGCATACTGTTCCTAGAAAAAAAGAAAAAAGATGCTCTTATTTCAATTACCACCCTTACAGAGGTCCTATTACTTCATCTGTCCCACGTGCATTATAGTAGATGGTCATGAGAACAAGTTCAGCTTTATAATCCTTGATGGAATGTATTAGCAAAACTGAGTCTTAAAAAGAGAGAGAGAAATAAAAACATTCTGTGCATGAAAATATTTTCCATTTCAGCCTGTAAATATGAGGGAAGAGACTAAAGAAATTATCTGCCGTTATAAAATATTCAAGGAGATAGCTGACAATATGCTTTCTTCTTCCAAAAGCCTTGATTCAATCATGCTGAAGATATTGCTGAATTACACACCTGAGGTCCCAACTTATTTTGCTGACCTCTCTCTTGCTCTCTGACATCTTGTGTCCCTCCACTCTTTCCCACTCTCCCCTGAGCCTCCTATTTCCTCCACGCCCATCTCTGTCCCTAGCCTTTGAGCATGTGCCTAGGTAGATTTGAGGGCTGCTTAACTTTTTGTTGTTCCCTCAGTGCCACTGACCAAGGATTTGATCATCTGGTAGTTTAAGATCTGAGAGGCCACCAGAAGTAACTCTGTGAAAAGGAAGGACATCTGTATGTATGTGCTGATGTATTTCTCTGGGCTTTTTTTGTATGAATGTGTCCTCAGGCTTTTCTTCCTGTGTGTATCTCAACGTGAAAACCTAAGTCCTAGATCTACTTTCCTGCTCAGAAACATTTAATGGTTCCCTAGTGTCCACAAAATCAAGTCGAGATCCTCCGTGATTTGCCCTCAATACACCTTTTCAACAAATCAACTCCTCTAGCCATGGTGAGAGCAGCGGTATAAAGCAGTGGCTGGATGTATAGCCTCTGGGCTCAAACCCCAGCTCAGGCACTGTTAGTTTGTGTCCTCAGGTGAATTACTGAAACCTCTCTATGGCTCAGTTTCTTCAACTGTAAAAGTGGCATAATAATAGAAATAATTTAAATTGCATGAGAATCAAGAGAATTAATAAATGTTAGCTGCTTAAATTAGGGTCTGATACATGATAAGCACCATCTACTATTATGACTATTATTACTCACTACCCTCAGCACGCTTGCATTTTTCTATTTTTGTAGCTTTTCTCACAGTTACCAATTTCTGGAACTTCTCTCCATTCTAAATTCTTCCCGTCCTTTAAAGTCCTGATCAGATTTTCCCTTTTCCACAAACTTCCCCAGACTGTTTAGTTCACAGTGTTCTCTTCTTCTGTGCACCAATACACAAATGATCTATTCCAATAATTTTGCAAATGGTCATTTGTTGCTTCATGGCACTTCTTGTATGGCTGCCTTGTGACATAATTCAAGTATAATTTCACCTGTTCTCCCCCAGTTGGACTGTGAGTCCTCTGAAAGCAGGCACTTGGGCCGGTTTTTGTATAGAGCTCAGCATCTGGTACACTGCCTTTCCAACTGTAGCTCAATAAAAATCTGTTTATTTGAGTTGATTTGCTCTGCAGGTTGAATGCAAGTTTGCTGGTTGCTTTTCGAAGTGGTGAGTTAAGGGAGTGCATAAGAGTTAGAAACTTGTCATTTACTTGTAGAACATTATGAAGTGTCTGTGCAAGGCACTCTGCTTCCACCTTGCACCTGACAGGGTGTCACCACCCCCCCAACTCCCAACCGGGAGGTACCAAGGCTGTCTGATTAGTGGATGAGACCACTAGGATGAGACCAGGATGAGGGTGTCACCAGGAGGCACCAGGTTGTCTGATTAGTGGATGAGAGCACTAGGATGCGGTCAGGCACTGTGTCTGGCCACAGGGGACAGGCTTGGCAGCCAGAAAAGCTTTTAGAACCACAATTTGGGGGGCGGCAGAGTTCCCGCACTGGCTATAACATAAAGAGGTCTCCTAAAGAGCAGTTGCTTCCACAAAGAAGTTTTGCAAATTCAGACCTTCCTTGCTTGGTTGCTCAGAGTTGCCCCTGGGTGGAGACTTTCGGCATCTGAAAGGACCAGGCTCGGGTAAGGTAGGAGGAGAGCTAGCATGGTGCTGGGTCAGCACTTTCGGGTTCTAGTCCAGATTCTTTCACAAACTGCTGGGTGGCTTTGGACACTTACATCATCACCATACTCATCTGTCGGTGAGGGTGTTGGATGAATATGTAACCCCAGGCTGCCTGCTGTCTCTGATACCCTATCACCCTCAGAGTCTTCTCATGGTGGAGTCATTGGTAGCTACAAGGGAAGAGACCAAAACCACCTTTGGCTGGAACTCAGATTCTTCTGGCCAATGGAGCTCAACTGAGTCAGTCCCTAGGTATGAGATGGTTTCATTTATTGGGAGTGGTCCTGCTTACAACAGTCTTGGAATCCTTCTCCTTCTCCACCAAATCTGGGAAAGTAAGGACTTGGGATATAAGATAATGGCAGGGTAATAATGGGGCAAAGTTTTAAATTGGGGCCATCCCTGGATTATCACCGAGTCTTCTCTCCTTGCAGTCCTGACAAAAGGACTGAAGTCACAGTTGCTGATGAGGGTAGAGGTCTAGGGACGTGGAGCAAGACTGCACTCAGGTTTGGTGCCAAGTGTGCACAAATGATCAGAAAGCCCACACAGGCCTTGCACTCAGCCCTGTTGGTTCATTCCCCAGACTCATTCATCCCTCCCACTGGCAGGAGGCACTCTCTCCTTGCAATCATCCAGATGTTCTTGGCAGCTTTCCTCAGATACTCCTGACTGCTCCCGCCTCAGCACCACCTTTCCCTTTCAACATAAGCTCAGAGCAGCCCCTCCCACTAATTCACCACTACTCTACAGCTAAGGCGGCCAATCTGTCTTCTTTACTTACATTAGCCTCCTGGGGCATGAGATCACTGAGGCCACATCTCTTTGTACCTATGAGCCCATCTTGTGCCTGAAAAATAATGCTAAGGAGGAGGAGGATATTGCTGCATCCGTCAGGGGAAACTGTGCTGTGTTCTAGGATTTGGGGAGTAGTGTGGCAGGCAGATGCCTGTCTAGGGCAGAACATGTACAAGGATAACAGTTCTTGTAGGACAAGTGGTCAAATGTGGAAATGGACATCTGTTCCACTTACGTATTTCACATTCTTACCCCTGCTAGGTGCTTGGCGCTAGAACACTTGCTGGAGAAGTGTTGCAGGGAAGAGAAAACACTAAGGCATGAACCTCCAAGGAGCTTGCAATCTGGTCAGAGAAGCTAGGCATTCACACATTTGCAAAAGTTCATAAAGATGGCTGAGAGCAGGGGCATTTTATCTGAGGTCCATGTTTAGATGTTAAGCATCTAAAAATCCCAAATTCATTTTTCTAGATTGACAGTCCATAATTACCTGATTTCAAAGGCAACTGGACATGCCCCCAACCTCCAACCAAAGGATGAAGAACTGAGCTCAACTTGGAAGACCTAGGCCAGAGTCCTGGCTTTTCACTTACTATCTGTGTGATAACACATTATCTAACTTCCTTGATCCTCAGTTTCTTAATCTCTAAAATGGGGAGAATAACTTCTGTCCTAGCTATTCCACAGCATGGTTGTGAGGACCAAATGAGACAAGTGTGTGAAAGTGCTTTATAAATCATAAAGCACCATACAGGTAAAAGGCAGCATCAATATTTAAAAACAAGACACAAGGCCGTGCAGAATGACAGAATATAGAGTTTATTGGAAACTCAGAGATGTTTGTGCAAACATTTTCCTCTTGCAGACAATGAGATCGAGACCCAGAGAGGATAAGTGGCCCAGGGACAAACAGCTAATCTGGCACACAGCCAAGACCAGAGGAATCCTCCTCAGGGCTCTGCCCTGGAACCGCAGGGGCCGTCAGGCAGCCAGGGTCCAGCACAGCTCTCTGCCTCTGTGATCCCTGGGGCCCTGGTTGCTGCAGGCTGGGCCTCTTGCCCTCTCAGAGGAGCACCCAAGCCACATGGATGATACTATCTTGCTAAAGGTGGGTTTATTTACCTCCTTAACTCTACTCTGCTCCAACCCCTGTTTCCATCCCTTACCACTCAGCTGACCCCTATGAAAATGGTTTCCAAGAGGAATCTGTGTTTCCTGTTACATCACCACCAAATAATTGCTGGCTCTCTGGGAGAAACCCAGAGATAAGTTGGGGAAAGCTTGTGTGGAAAAGTGAGCAGCCTGGTAGCCAATTCAAATACTGCAGACATAAGTTTTGTGAGCAAGGGCTCTCTGAAAAAAAATGTGAGCTCAGATGGCTCACATTTTTGTAGGCAATGCTCTAGGCACAAAGTATGAAACCAAGGACACAGGGTAGCTTGAAAGAAGGAGCCCTGGCATGATGGAGAGAGGTGGGCCAGTGGGAACTGTGGGCCTTTAATCTGTCCATTTCTTTCCAGCTGCTGCCAAAGGACTCTATGTTGCAGGAGTTCTTTTCTCTCCCAATCCAGAAGAAAACCTGGCGAGCCAGCTCATCTGGGCCGTGGCTCTGTCTGGGCTGGAGGTCACCTGCAACACTGCAGGATACAAAGGCTGCTTCTTTCAACGAACGCCTCTGGAGAAGAGCACCCAGCCGATTTCTGTGACCCACTCTAGTGTTTAACTGTTGTTAAATCTTCAAAAGTGGGCCTCACCATGACCTTAAGATACCATCTTGGCAGTTTATGTTTGTTTCCTCTGGCTCCTACTGATTAGAAGTGGGGAATAGCCACTCACCAAGTTTTCCACTTAAAAGCTTACTTTTAAATACTTGATCATAATAGGCCCTCTTAACCTACTCTTATCTAAACCCAATAATTTAAAAAATATTCTATGTACTGACTAACTTGATTATAATCTTCTTCAACTCTTCTATAATCCCTGCTACCTGACCCCCAGCTCTTCAACCCCAACCCCCCCCCCCACAAAAAAAACCTTCCCCACAGCGCTCCCCTCTCCCTTCTAGGTACCCACCTCTCTTCCCTTCCTAAGAACCTTTCCATCTATTCACCAACATTTGAACAGCTGCACAAGCACAAAGAGTTTAATTTGGGAACAGTGTCTGTGGGAAGGAATGCTTTGTAAGTTTCCAAAGTAATGCAAAAGCTTAATTTAGAAAGTCACATAACAACTCTTTTGGTTCTGGAAGTCACAGAGATTATGGATGGCACTGCAGAGGCAACCTGCCTGATGATGTTAGCACTTTGCAGCACTGGGTTTTTCTGCAGCAGCTTCATTTATATTCTGGTTCAGAGACACAGTGGGTCAGCCCCACTGAAGCATTTGCTCCCTGAGGACAGGCCCCATGTCTTATTCAGCCTCTCACTGTGGCCAGGGCCCAGTGAAGGCAAGTAAGTGGCAAGTGCCTTTAAATGTTGGATTGCATTGCCTATCTGCCCCCTACTCCCTACTTTGGTCTTAAACTTGGTCCAGGCAGGTTCTGGAACTAGGAAATGATGATGGTTACCAAGTACTGAACAGGGCAGGAGCAGGTGGATCAGATCATACCCCCATTACCTTCCTTGGCTGCAGGAGGTGTAAAGAAACTTCAAGTGCCAAGAGTCTCATGTCCTACCAGATCCAGTGTTAGAATCTGTCTCTCGGGGACACACACTGTTAGTTAGAACAGGATAGAATAGGATCGATTTGGACACGGGATGGGTCCTGGGAGACTCATCTGAATGAAGGTGCAGGCATGGACTGGAGAAATGAGGCAGCTACTTCGCCGCCACTATAACCACCATGGTTGCAGTCCTGGGGCTGGGACCGAGGCGGCGCCTGCTGAGCAGCACTGCCTCAAGCCGTCCGTGTACTGCACATGCTCAGGGCCCTCATTTGGACCCTGTGGCAAAGCATCCTTTTGTAAGATGATATGGGTGCTTCCTGACTGTCATGGGATATTCTGAAACCTTAAAACATACACTCAGTTGCATTTCATGCATTCCCCAGGGCCCAAAACCCCAGAAAAATAATTTAAACTCTGTCCCCACAAGGGGTCAGATATATATGGGCTGTGTGATAAGCTAGAGGTCCCCAAGGGCCAGTCTGGAGAGACAGAAAGACAATGAGGAAGATCCCCAAGAGAAAGTCACCGTGAGTGGAGATACTCTGGCAGAGTGGACCAGATCCAGCTGGAGCACCTGAATACTGGAGGACAAGAGGTTTCAGGTAGACTGCAAGGCTGAGTCCCTCCACCAGTTTCTCACCTGGAGCCCCTCATCCCCCAATCCCAAAAGTTCTAATGTGTTCTGGGCTGGGTCTTACTTAAGAAATGAAAAACTGTGTCATTAGAGGTACAACTCTTCTGGTGTGGGCATCTTCTCTAAAAGCCTTGAAAGACCTTGTCACGCTGGTCAGGGGGAAGATGACCACCGGAGGTTAATGGTTTGGGGAAGGTGGGCAGCAACCAATGGGTAGGAGAGGACTGCAGGACGGCAAGAGCAGCTGGCCTGGAGGCCAGAGACAGGAGAATGTGCACAGAAGACAAGACTGAACAGCTAAGTGGTGGCAGAATTAGCCACTTTTGCTGTACAGCATATTCTAAATTTTATTCAAAGTGTTAGTTTTTGCCAGATCTTGAAATCTTTTGGAGCTCAGCCTACAGTGCGTTCATCTCATTTATTTTTCATTAACACTTACTAGTGGGCCGAGGATGATAAAAAGAAATAAGAAGCATACACAGAAACACAGATTCAGAGAAAACGGAAATTATGAAAGGAGAGACACACAAAGATACTGAAGAGAGTTTGAGAAAAGGGGTTAGACTAGAGGCAGACAAAGTATTTCGGGAGAGAGAAAAAGAGGAGAGAGAGACCTATGAAGACATCCAGGACCCAGCTAGTGCTCTGCAAGATGTTAGCTGGGTCCCCTAGGATGAAAATCAGGCTGTCTTGGATTAAGCCTCTCAGGATTAAGAACCTAAGAAAAATCACAAAGGTTCATTGTTTTGTTTATCCGTAGGTTTCGGCTCCTGGCAACCGCGGCGCTGGCTTTCTGCGACACTGCCTGAGCTCCCCCTGCTGGCCGCTCTGCAGAATCGCACCATCTGGGTCCAAAGTGGAATCGGATTACGTAAGACTTCTCAAGGTTTGCCCACCCATTTTTTTCTTTGCCTTTTTTTTTTTTTTTTTAATTTGCATTTCTCAAGTTCCTGGTTTTCCGAAGCCTGATTTCTAGTGCTGAGGCCTGAATTTCCTGACTGATTGCCACGGTCCTAACGCCCAGTGAGGGCAGTCCTGAGAGACCCATCCCAATGAGGGTGCAAAGCAGGAGGCCGGCTGAGCATACATTTGTTGAACACGTGCCCCATACAAAGTCCTGTGGAAGGGCCTGAAGGGAGCTCATTTGGCCTTTAGTCTTCTCGCCTCAAAAGTGACTGCTAGAATTAAAGTGGCATTCTGTGGTTGGGGTGAGGGCATTCCCCTGTCTAGTTCTGACCAACTAGATCAGCCTTCCAAAGTCCTGAGAAGAACCTACCAGGGCAACAGTGATGGCACCCCTCCCTCTTGCTTTTCCTTCTTTTTCTTCCTGTTCATCTTCCCTGTATGAAGAAGAGGAGTTGCAATGTGCAAAGCTCCGGGGACAAGAAGGAGAGAAACACAAGTCTCCTTAAATGCCAAAATGATTTTACTGCTAAGAATAACCTTTATCTCTGGGAAGAAAGGCAGAAGACCTGGTTCTCCCCCCTTATCTCTCTTTCTTTCTCTCCCCCCCCCCCCCCCCCCCCCCGGTTGAAGGTTAATTTTAAAGGGGCAGCAACACCCACTCGTACACTGAGCCCTGTCTTTCCTACAGTGCTTTAGTTCTGAGTCACAAAATCCAGAAAGGGGCAATGTGGAAGGAGAGGACTTCAGTCCAGAGGACTAGGGCAGGTAAGGGAGGAGGCAAGAGGGAAATGGAGGGGAAGAGAAAGAACAGGACACAGGGATCTCTGTTACACCCTGAGCCCGCGCTTCTGCGCCCCAAGCAGACTGCCAGAGGTAGACCCTTGGGAGGAGGGTGACCCCGGTGGGCAGTGGAGCCCCCACTCTGGCTGTACTTGAGGATCACCTTGGGGGAGGGGACAGCTTTCTAGATCTCTGGTTAGGATGTATGCTCACAATAAGGAATCCTTGTTCCCCCACCCCTCAGCTACTCAGAAGTTAGAAACCAAAACCATCTCTCTAAAAATAAAGTTTTCTTTCATAAAAGTGCTGTGTTTCTCTCAAGGCAGAAAGTATAAATGTTCCTAAAACATTTGGTCAGAGGCATAGGGTTATTTTCAAGGACTCTGGAAAATCAGAAAGAATTACCTTCCTTTGTTAACTAAAAACTAAACAGATTTTTACAGTTAACTGCATTGCAGAAAGCAGTAATGGCCCTCAGAAAAATGAAGTCACCTCTTTAGTCCCTTGTTTTTCCATTACCCACTACTTCTTCTTATCCATCTTCTTCCTTTCCTTTTATCACTGGTTCAGCCTTTTGCTCACACCCGTCTTGTGGTTGCTTTGGGGTCTGGCTTCCCTCCCCACTCACCTTTCGTGTCCTTCTGCACCTGTTTCCTGAGCCAGAGTGCCCATGTGGAAGGAAGAGGAAGAAAGAGTTGCTATGTCTGCTTGGAATTCCCAAATGCCTATTGCCCTGAAGCCTCCCAACTGGGCAAATGGGTACAGAACTTGAAGAAAATCGGTCTCTGGATCTTTCTTTACTCACCACTCAGTCTACAAACCACCTTTGGAAAACTACTAGACATTTGACAGCCCATTAATTGTAATATTTCCTGCCTTGAGAAGCCCTTGTCCACCTCTACCATAGGAAAGCACTTTAGTGACTCATGAGTCAATAGGAGCAAAAGGGCCTGGGCAGGCACTGCATAAATACACATAATGGTTATTTATCACAAATGAAAGTGGCTCATAAATATAACTGAAATTGGCCCAGTTCTGCTACTGTTGAATAAAAGGAAAAAACCCACAAACATCAAGGAATAAAAGTGGAACACTCTGCAGAAAATGTCATTTCTCCTTATTGCTATAGCTGAATAAATTGTAGCAATTTCCAAAATGCTCCTGGAGAAGAAACGATTTTAGAAGAAATCTGCTCAGCGGCTCTGTGGAGTTGGTCTGGGCTGCCTAAGACCAGCAGAGGGCAGACTTCAGTTATAAACGGAGCCTGCAGAGTGGGTGGTGGGGAAAGGGCAATTTAGGATTCCAAGATTGTAAATTGTTTATTCCATGCTATACATACTCCCAGAGATCATAGTCCAAGATTCTTGACAGGATACAAGAGACCAGATTTCAAGGAATCAGGTCTAAGCAGAGAATGACATAACTGTAAATGTTCCTTTGTTTCTAAGATTAAAACCTGGGCAGAAAAGGCTGGTTCTGCATTACTCCTCTGGGTGCTGCAGGCTGCTATCAGTTGAGTCATTGCAGTGACTCGTCCCCATACTGGGCCTGCTACAGTCCGTCAAAGCCCACATTGTTTAGAGTGGAGATGTCTGGGCTTTGTATCTGACTTGGAAAAGCAGGGGCTGTGTCCAGGACTGGGTGAAGAAGCTCCTGCTATTGGTTTCCTGCTGCCCTTTTTTTTTTAATGAGCATAGAGAACCCTGTTCCCTGGGAAACAGAGATAAGAATGAAGATGATTAGAAATGCTTCTTTAAGATTTGAGCCAGCCTAGAAACTCCACTTCTAGATATATAGCCAAGAGATTTGAAAACATATGTTGTGAGACAAAAACTTGTGCAGGAATGTTCATCATAGCCAAAAAGAAACAACCCAAGTGTCCACTGACTGATGAATAAGCAAAATGTGGTATATCCATACAACTCATTATCAGTCAAAAAGGGGTGAAGTACTGATACATGTTACAACATGGATAAACCTGGAAGACTTCATGCTAATTGAGAGAAGCCAGTCACAAAGGAACACATATTATGTGAGTCCATTTATATGAAATGTCCAGAATAGGCAAATCCATAGAAACAGAAAATAGATTAGTGGTTGCCAGGGGCTGGGGAAAGGGAGAACTGGGGAGCAAATGTTAATGAGTATGTGATTTCTTGGGGAGGTGATAAAATATTCTGAAAATAGATAGTGGTGATGCACAAATTTGCAAGTAAACTGAAAACTACTGGACTGTACACTTTAAAAGGGTGACTTATATATTAATAAAACTGTTATTGAAAAAAGATTTTGAACAAGGCAGATGTTACAGAGGGAAACTCAGAGGAGAACATAAGGAGAATATAAAGAGACTATCTGACGTCAACTTGGGAGAGCCAGCCCAATCCCAAGCTAAAAAAATATTTTGGATGAAAACAGATACAGTGCAGACTGGAAATACAGGTAGCCGAACTCACTGCAGGAAGCCAGGAGAATTAGCCACCAAGCTGAAGTGATCCTACATCTTCTCTGACTACCTTGTAAAGGGCCGACACCTCTCTGATCATGCTGTCCTGGTAACAGGGGTGCCATTTCACTCAAGGCAAGAGGGCCATCTTTGTGTTATTGTCATGGTGACCTCCTGTGCAGAGGGAAATAAGGGAGAATCACACTCCTCAGGCCACAGTAACAAGAAAGACTTCCCAAGCTCTCCGGAGCCAGCAAGGAAGGAAGGCAATAATAGTTAAGTCACCTGGGGGCCTCACAGTCACACCTGAGTTCCAGGTGTATTATCAACAATGCCCACCGGGTCTAGAAGCTTGTACTCTGTTCCTCCTGTAGCCCCAAGCACCTTGCAGTGACGGAGTCCATGAGAGCTCTTAGTAAATACTCGGGAAAAGCGGAGGAAATGAAGAAATAAATGAGTGCACCGCTGAAAAGGCCCAGTGAAGTGCCCTGGGGCCATGGCCAGGTGCAGCCTTGGTCAACACAGGAGTGAGTGAAACAGATAAGGAGGAACGATTTTATTCAGCCACTCTTTATCAGAGGATAAAGTAGATTCACAGACCCCTGGGCCTGCCCTGTTGAGTCCAGAAGCGTTAGGGCAAGGCCCCAGGCACACCTGAGCGTGACCTTCTAGCAGCACGCTTGACTTGTCTTTCATTTTTTACCTTCATCCAACTCCTGGACAGAAACTGTTATATGTTAATACCATTGTGTGCTAGTGAGTCAAAATTTCATTTCTAAGAAGAATTGTGAAGAACCTCTATGAGACTGTATGCCTTTTAAAATTTGTTTACTGATTAAAAAAATTAAAAAGTACCTTCCTGTTCTGTAATTGCTTATGGTGACCAGGGAGAGCAGTGATACTGGAGAATGATAAAAATATTTTCCAGTCCTGTGTTTTTCTCCAAGTCTGGTCCTCTGGGTGAATGTTAACGCATTTTAGGGCACCAGAGACTATGTCTAACTATGTCTTACAAAACCTGCTTAATTATAAATTCAGCCAAGAGATGGGGACTCATTAACTAATTAATGTACCTAGAGCTTCAATGGGCCTTGGAACCAGGACTTATAACACTTCCAATTGTGCAGTAAATGAGGGGTTAAAACCCAATGGCCAAATACCAATTGTTTTTAATAAATTATGAGTTCAGAACTAGAAAGAATTAGATTTAGGAGTTGGGCAGATCTGGATTTAACACTTGGCCATTTCTTTCCATTATTCCTTTAGGAAATGTGTACCAGATACTGTTAGGCACTAAAGATACAAGCACAAATGAGAAAGTCAGTCTCTATCCTTGGACAACTTTCAGTCCAACAGCCACATAAATACTTATTGTAAAAAAGTTGCTAAACCTCTCTGCATCCAAATCTGTAAGATGGAGGGGTCGGAGAGAAGATACCTAATTTGTAAGTCATAGAAAGGATTAAATTGAATAGCATAAACACACTGTATAACACAGGGAACTATATTCAATATCTTGTAGTAACTTTTGGTGAAAAGAATATGAAAATGAATACATATGTATGTTCATGTATAACTGAAGCATTATGCTGTACACCAGAAATTGACACATTGTAAACTGACTGTACTTCAATTTTAAAAATCTAAAAAAAAAAAAATAAACAAAATGCTTAGGATATTGCATTTATAAAAAATTGTTTCTTTTCCTCTTATATACACCCATTCACTTATATACACTTTATCCTTTGCTACCACATCCTACTACTATCTTTAATTGAACATTCCTAGCTTTAAGTGAGACCAGATAGGTCAGGGCTTTGACTGGAAACCAAAGCAAGACCATTAGGAAACAGTTCGTGTTGTAGTTGGGAATATGGGGGTTGGTGTCAAGGAGATGTTCGTTAGAAACCAACTCTGACACTTGCTGATTTGGGACAAGTTATTTAACCTAAGCTTCACTTTCCTCCTCTGTAAAGTGGGGCTAAGGACCCTATCCTCATGGAGCTGTTAGGACGTTAAGTGAAAAACACCAGAGTGTATCACAGGTAATAATAATAAAGTATTATTTTGTGGCATCTTTGTTACGTGCCATGTATGTGTGTTGATTTATGTATTGTGATGTCACAATTAAAAATATGTTTTTTACTGTGGGCTATAGTCCAGAAGAACTGAAAGCTACTGCTACTGCTTTAAGACGTGATCTATGTTGCCTGCAATTTTTTAAAAATCACACAATTTTTCTCTTTTTTAAATTGAGGTAAAGTTGGTATAAAACATTATATAAATTTTAGGCATACAACATTATAAATCATTATTTGTTTATACAAAATAAGTCTAGTCACCATCTATCACCATATAATTGACCCCTCCATCCATTTCACCCTCTTCTGATCCTCTTCCTCTCTGGCAACCACCAATCTATTCTCTGTATTTATGAGTTTGTTTTTGTTTTTAAGATTCCACATACAAGTGAACTCATATGATATCTGTCTGCTTCTGTCTGACTTATTTCACTTAGCATAATACCCTCTAGGTCCATCCATGTTGTTGGAAATAGCAAAATTTCCTTCTTGTCATGGCTCCATAGTATTCCATTGTGTGTACACACATACACACACACACACACAAAATGATGGAGTTGGCTAAATGATTCTACTCAAGGTTCTAAGACAAAATGTTTTTCTGAAGAGAAGCTGTATGTATACACACACACCCACATCTTAGTGTTTTCATAGTCTTTAGATAAATACCCAGAAGTAGAAGAATAGCTGGATCATATGACAGTTCTATTCTTAATTTTCTGAGGACTCTCCATACTGTTTTTCATAGTGGCTGCACCAATTTACAGTTCCACCAACAGTGTACAAGGGTTCCCTTTTCTCCACATCCTCTCCAATACTTATTATTTCTTGTCTTTTTAATAATAGCCACTGTAACAGGTGAGGCGGTATCTCATTGTGGCTTTGATGTGCATTTCCCTGAAGATTAGTGATGTTGAGCATCCTTTCATGTGCCTGTTGCCATCTGTATGTCTTCTTTGGAAAAATGTCTATTCAGATCTTCTGCCCATTTTTAATTGGTTTGTTTGTTTCTTGTTGTTGAGTTGTGTGAGTTCTTGACATATTTTGAATATTAGCCCCTTATCAGATATATGATTTGATTTGAAAACATCTCCCATTTACTAGGTTGCCTTTTTGTTTTGTTGATGGTTTCCTTCACCATGTAGGAGCTTTTTAGTTTGATATGGTCCCATTTGTTTATTTTTGCTTTTGTTTCCCTTGCCTTTAGAGTCAGATCTAAAACAAAAACAAAAACAAAAACCCACTAAGACTGATGTCAAGGAAATTACAATCTATGTTTTCTTCTAGGAATTTTATGGTTTCAGGTCTTACATTAAGTCTTTAATCCATTTTGAACTGATTTTTGTGTATGGTGTAAGATAGTGGCCTACTTTCACTCTTTGGCTTGTGGCTGTCCAGTTTTTCTAACACCATTTATTGGAGAGAATGTCATTTCCCCATTATATATTCTTGGCTCTTTTGTTATAAATTAATTGTTCATATATGCATAGGTTTATTTCTGGGCTCTCTATCTTGTTCCATTGATCTGTGTCTGTTTTTGTATCATTTTTAAATTACACATTCATTCATTCACTCAACAAATAGTTATTGAGCACCTATGAAATACCAGGCACTGTGCTAGGCACTGGAAATACAGCAGTGAACAAAACAGACAAAAATTCCCACACTTATCAGGCTTACCTTCTGGTGAGGGAGGAGGACACAAGTAACATATAGATAAGGTTCAAAATTTAGGAAATACATATAAGGAGAAAAGAAGGAAGGAAGAAATGTAGGGCATTCATAATCATACAATCCAGAAAAAAACACTTAGCATTTTGGTTATGTTCCTACAGAATTTTCTTCATCTACATATATGCCATTTATTTTGCCACTAAGAGGACTTCAGGGTAATAGGTGTCACACAAATGTACAGGATAGATGTGGACCAAAATCCAGTCCTCTGAACATTAAAGGAGAGCCTTTGTTTTTCTCTCCATCTGCTTCCCTCCTCCTTCTTTCTGTCTATCCCACGGTGGTCTCCACGTTGTTGCTTCTCTCTCTTCTACAGTTATTACACTGCCAAGTCCTCAGCCTTGAAGATGGAGACGTCTGTTGCACATGAAATAGTCATAGCGCTGGCTGACCCAGAGCACTGGGAAGTTCTGTGTTGGGGTTCTGTTGAATACTGACTTTTCGTGACTTTGAAGATTTAATTATTTTATAGGTTGAAAAAATGTTGAGGTCAGAGAGGTGGTAACTTGTCCAAGGTCTCACAACAAGGAGTAGATCAGGAGGCCGGCGTGCCTTGTGCTCCACTATGTAAGGGCTTTGGTTTGGCCATCTTCACCTACCATGCATTTCAGACTACCTTCTTACTGTGCCAATATAGATACATATAATTTAAAATACTAAGCTAGTGTAGTTGTTTTAAGTTGTAGTTTTCTAAAAGGCACAAACTGATTAGACTTATCCTAGCTTAAGAAACCACTAATTTAGCAATTCTCCTTGGATTTTGTGACTATCATACTAATAGTCTTAAAATAAATGTAACAAGAAATTGCACTTGGGTCCAGCAGACAAGATAGAATTGGATCCTTTCCAAAGCCAGTATTTAAACTTGGATGCCTCTGACTTTCTCATTTACTTTAACAAGTTATTTCATGAGGTAACTTTATCTTTAAAGACACCCCCCCCCTTTTTTAAAGAGGAGATGGTTTTTAGGAGAGAGCAAAGAACTTAAAAATCAAGAGGTTTGGGCTCTACTCCCAATTCTGCTGGGTGACCTTAGACTAATCACTTCCCAGCTTTGAACCCAAATTCCTAATTTGTACAATGTGAAGGGTGGACTAGACTAGAGATTTTCACAGCAGGATCAGTGGGGCCTCAGGATTTCCAAGACATATTTCTGGGCCACACCAGGAGACCAGGAGTGAGGTTCACAGACCAAGGGTCCAGACTACACTGCCCTCCCGTCCCCCTTCCCTCCCCTACTCAGAACAGCATCCCTTTTATTTGCTTTACAGAAGGAGAATCTGCAAAAGATTTTATTTGAAGGAACAGTTCTGTTGCTTTTTTTAGCATTTAAATATCACCAGAATGGCTCAATGATCTTAAAGAACCTCTCTTTTAACGTTTTATAGTTTCTAAGTTCAAAGATTGGCTCCTGATTATTCTTTTTAGAGGTTTCTTTGCTCTTATGGATACACTGCACTCACCGATCACCCCTTAATTACGAATACTTTCTCTGCTTGCTCTAGCTAACTGCTAACTAGGTATTATGCTGGCTGTAAAGAGCTGGAAATGAGCTTGTCTGGTAATCCTGCCCTAATAGCGTTGTGACTGGCCGGGAAGAGCATCTGCAGCAGTGCTTATTTCTGACCAGGGGTTTTATTTATTTTTATTTATTTATTAACTTGCAGGTGTTTGTTCCAATCACTTTGAAGAAACAGTTCCAGAAATGTCCCCAGCCCTGGTCGGCACAGCAGCACCCTCATTTGTGCACTGCCACTTCTAGCCACAGGCATTCTGCAACGCAGTTCCCAACCACTCCCCACTGCGGTGAGCAGCTATGCAGATGGGCTCTCACATCCTCTCCTGCACATTCTGGTTTTCTGGCTGGCTGTCTCGCTGTGCGCTCACAAGTGGCTTCTGAACGCCAGTGATCTGCGGCTGCCACTGCAGCTGGGGCTGAGCCAGGCTGTGAGAGCCTAGTCCTTCCTAGAGTACCCCAGCCCTCTCTGGTACAGATTTATTTCACACACAGTGTGGCTGCTTTACCCAGAGTGGAGCAGGAGCAATTTTCCTTTACAAAGAACTGATTTGAACTTCCATCTAAAATCCAGGTGCTAAAAGCAGACAAAGATAAATCAGCATTTTTCACTCACTGCAGGTTGGTAAGGTTCAAAAACTTGCTGCCAGATCTGTAAAGTCAGGACGCAGGATGGGGAAGGTGAACACTGATTCAGGGCCTGTTATGTATCACACTGAGTGTTCTTTACCTCTTTCAATCCTTATAACACCCCTCCTAGATAGGTACTATGATCCCCATTTATTAGAGGAAGAAACTGAGGCTCAGAGAGGTAGAATAAGTTGTCTAACACACAAGAAGTGGCAGATGCAGGAACTGAACTTGCTCTGTCTGGCACCAAATGCTGTGTTCTTTCTCCTCCACCATGCTGCCTTCTTGATGAGCATGCTGACTCATATGGGAAGTTATATAAGCTTGTAAATCACATTGAGATTCCCAGATAATGTGACTGCATAAAGAAGAACAAAGGATTGCCACAATAGCTTTGGCGCAGCGGCACTGGTGGAGAGAGGCACTCCACTGCTTGGAAGGATTATGCAAAACTGCTGAGAGGTAAAGGGCTGCACTAGCAGAATCCAAACCAGAAGGGATCACTTGCCCCTTCCCCTCCAAACCTGCTCTATAAATAAACAAGGTTTTAATGAGAAACATATGAATAAAGCTATCTCTCCATTGAATTCACAATTGAACTCAACTGGACTCAAAGTCCAATTCAAAGTCTGTCCACTTGCAGAAGGGATGTCAAAGGTTCTCAGGATCACGTGGTTCAGTACCACTCAAGACACTCACCTCCATCAGGGGAAATAAGCAAGGTTGTTCTTTAGCATCATCCACATGCCCTTTTTATTGAATACAGAAGTGCTGGAATCAGATTTGCACTTTGGAAAGTTATCCCTGGCCTCTTTGTGAGGTGAGAGCAAGAAGGGAGGCAGTACAGTGAGTGCTGCTAGTGCCCTGCCGTGTCCTCCATATTCACCACTGTACCCCAAAGTCTGTGACCCTCTGTGTTCTGACTGGCAGCACGCTCAGCCTGTACATGGTGCAGATGGAACTGCCGGGGACTTCTTGCTCCTGAGAGCAGCCATCATGTGATGATGAAAGGAGTTAGTGGATAAATACCCCAGCTCCCTTCCCTGCCAGTTGGGATAACTCTGAGGTGTGTTCTGTAATGCACCGCAGGGTTTCCCAGCGGATTGGAGCTCTAGTGTCCTGCAGTGCTTGATAACACACCCTGTACTGGCTTCTTTCACTTTCCTGTCTCATTCTGCTATGAAGTTCCCAGGTACCTCTAGAATAAATTATTTATACTGAAATCCTTGTTTCAAGCTCTGTTTCTGAGGGAACCCAAAGGAAGACTTTTTTATACCTCAGTGTAGAGATAGATAATGGGGGCCCAAAAGGGGCAGAGGTGCAGCTGGAGAGGAGGGGATGGATGTGAGCAATATTCACCCTGAGATTTAGGACTTCAAAACTGGTAAAATGCAGTGCCAGAGAGAGGGGAGTGGGGAAAGCTCCACAAGGACTCTGGGTCTCAAACTTGAGCTCCTGGATGGAGTCTGATGCCTTGAACTGAACTAGAGAATGCATTTTGGGGTAAGAAAGTAAATCCAATTTTGGATATGTAGGAGAAAGTGGCATCTGGCACTGTGATGTCATTTAGAAGAGTGAAAGTACCCACTTTGCCAAAAGCATCTTTTCAAACTGCTTACCCTGGTGCTTGAAATTCTGTATTACTCATTCCTTTGACTTGCTTTTTCCAGAATCCTATTTTTAAAATGCTCCTGAGATTATTGATAATTTTGTTACGTGTGATAATAGCATTGTGGTTATGTAGGAAAAAGACCTTCTTAAAGGTTAGAAATATATGCTGAAGTATTTATGGGTAAAATAAAACACCGTCAGAGTTTGCTTTAAAATAGTACAGCAAAAACAAAAGTGAAATACGTAGGGGGATAGATAAAATGACACAGGCAAATATTTAAAATTGTAAAAGCTGAGGGATGAGTACATGGTGTTGGTTCATTATACCATTTCCTCTCCTTTTGTGTATATTTGAAGATTTCCATAATAAAAAAAAAATAGAAGTTACCCTGATATTTTAAAAATGCTCCTGGGAGGACATCATACCCAACTGTCTTTACCGCGTGTGGAAAAACCACCACAAAAGTGCATTTTAAAATTTTGACTGGATTTTTTATCTCTAGAATATTTAGAAGAAAAGGGAGGCTGATCTTTTAAAGAGACAGGTTTATAGGAGCTGGATTTTAAAAGAGAGAAGAAACTAGGATTCAGATGTAGGACAGCATACATTTTGCCAACTGTTTGATCCTTCCTACCATTCTCCAGAGAGGAAGATGGCATCTAACAACTTTCCATCATGCCTCACCACAATGGTCTTACATCAGGTGCTTTGAATGCATGATCTTATTTTATCTCCAAAACTCTGTCTAGGGATCCATTTCATAGATGAGGAAACTGAGGCTAGAGAGGCTAGGTCTTTTGTCTAAAGATCACAGGGTGATAAACTGCAAAGGCATTGGAACAGGAGCCTAGGTTTGAAGCTCCATGTGTCTAGCTCCAAAGTTTGCTATGTTCCACAGACTTCAGACTTGCTCACAATGGGTGGCCTAGGTCAGCTTGCCATTCAGAGTAGTCACTCATAAACTGGTTCCCACTGAATTGATTTTCTGGGGACTGGCTGCTTCTGCTCAAGACAAGCCTAAACCAAAAGAAATTAAGAGCATGCCCTTTTGGGCAGGGATGGTAAGGCAATAAGTGTTTATAGACCAGGTTGGGAGTCAAGGAAGCAAGAGCCTATGGCATTGCCAGGGGACGCCAGAAAAACTGGAGGTGGGCATGGGCACAGCATCTGGAAGAGCCAATAGCACATGAGAAGCAAAGATAAACTGAACTTTAAAAAGCAGATAACTCTATGAGTAAATGCAAAATGTTTAGAGAATTGGTATTTATTTAAGTACTTATTTATATTTCTTCTTCATTTTTTAAGCAACTTTAAGTTCAAATACAGGAGACAATTAAGTAAATTATAATTATTTCCTCTTGTTGGAATTTTATGTACCCATAATATTATGGATATCATTATACATAATAAAGAGTATAGAAAAATGCTTACTTAAAATCTTAAGTAAAAAAGCAGAATACAGTATATCTATAGCATGATTACAATGTTTTGAAAAATCTTCTACAAGGAAAAAAGTTTGGAAAAACATGACAAAAAATCCTGTGATTGTCCTTAGGTTGTAGAAATACAGATTTTAAAAAGTATTTTGATTTTTCATTCCATTTAAAATTTTTCCTCTAATGAAATGTATTAATTTTGGAATGGAAAAATGTTAAGAAATAAACTGGAGAACTTCATTTTACTTAAAAAAAAAAATTGGGGGGGGCAGAGGTAATTAGGTTTATTTATTTATTCAATGGAGGTACTGGGGAATTGAACACAGGACCTCATGCATGCTAAGTATGCACTCTACCACTGAGCTATATACCTCCCCTTCATTTTACTTTTTATTCTTATTTAATCCAGGGTAATGAAGATGCTTATAGGAATAAACATATTTATGGTTTCATGTTGAGACCATATTGGTGCTGCATTTTAGAAAGCTAGAATCAACCCAGGCAAAAATGTCAACTGTATCTTTTACTTGAATAGAGAACTTCTCTCTGAGACTATTAAAAGCTGTTCTGCACCCACCCATAATATCTACAGAGCTCCTTCCCAGAGGGGAGTGGTTTCTGCTAGCTGACTCCGGAACTGAAATAGGCTATCTGTCATTTGGAAACATGAAATTCAGTCACTTTCTTGAAGACACTTTTACTAAAGCCTAAGAAAAGAAATATGAATGATTTCATTATAATCCAATCAGGACTGGAGCAGCCTGTGCACTGGGTCCTGAGGCAGGCTCTTCAGGGGATGTTGAGTAAGAAACGGAACTTGCTCTTAAAGGAGAGGGAGAGAAAAACAACTATAACATTGCCTGTAGCATCAAGTAGAATAAAAGAAGTAGCACACATACTTAGGGGAGAGAAAAATCATCTTTACTTGGAGGTTTTATGGAAAAGTTTCCAGAAAATTGGACATTTAAAGTGGACCTTGATGGACATAAGATTTCAGTTGGCCACAGACAGCAGGGAGGGCACAGGGCGTTAATGATGGAGGGAAGAATATCATCAAGCAATGGAAAAAATGCGCAACACTTTCTGTTCCAAATTTCTTAAAAATGCAAGAGGCCCTGTAAACTAAGAACTCGAGGAGTCGTGGCTTGGCCGGTGGCTGTGTTTTGTTTTGCTGACTATAGAGTTGGAGGCAGGTGAAGGGCGAGGCAGCTTGGCTCAAGGGGCTCCCAGAGCCAACTTGGCAGGGGGCAAACGAAGAGGGATGAGACAGCTCTGAACTGCAGAAGTAAGAACTAGGGGGAAAAGCAGAGATGTTTAAAGGGCACTGTTAGGGCATTTTGTTTGTGAGGAACCCCCTCCTCTGTAATCACACAAAATCTGCAGTAAAAATCTACATTTCTGGACAATGGTTTTGGATTTGAATTTTTAATCTGGGGTTGGGAGCAGAAGGGGAAGAGGTGATGAATGTGGAGTATGGCCTGGAAGTAAGATGGGATGAAAGCAGAGGCAGTAAGAAGGGCGCAGGCATGTTTGGCTAATACATTCTCTTTGACATGAAGAAAGGCAGCTGGTCATTTATTCATTCACCACTGCTATGATGTGCCAGGCACTGTGCTAGTGTTAGGATGCAGGGTGAGCCAAGCCTGAAACAGTCCTGGTCTTCAAAGAGCCTACATTCTAATGTGAAGGGTGGGGAGGGGAGAGACAGGGATGAACTAAATAATACAAAATGTAAAATTAGGATTGTAGTTAGTGTTATGAAGGAGAGGTCTATAGTACTATAGCTCACAGGAGAATTGGACCTTGTTGGTTAGTTAAGGGACTATAGAATTGAGTGAGTTCTGAAGGATGAATAGGACTATGGAGTGTAATGTTTAAGACAGGGTGAAAAGTAAGTGCAAAGGCTCTGTGGAAGGGAAGAACTACAGTATGGCTAGAGCACATTCAGTGATGGGGAGCATAGAGCGAAGTGTAGCTGGAGAGTTAGGGAGCAGACCTCAGCGGGTCTTGAAGTCATTTAAGAATTTAATTAGGGGAGACAGGATAACATATATTTTAAAAGGTCACTCTGGCTGCCGTATGGAAAAAAAACCGAAGTATGGCAGATGTGCACGTATATACGAAAACCAACTAGGAGGCTATTGCTTTTCCCAAGCAAAGATGATGACAGGGCAGAACTTTATCCCAAAGAAGAAAGCATGACATAGTCTCAGCTAAGAGGATTAACCCTCTTTTATGTTAAATTGACAGCCTGCAAGAAAATGTCACCTTACACTTTGTTGGGAACTTATTGATCCTTTCAAGTACAAATATGTGCTTATGTAAGTGATTTTAGTAATAAGAACAGATATATGACTAGGATGAAAAGACTGTCTCTGAAGAAGGGGAATACAAAATGTAATATTCATAAGCTTTTGGATATGTCTACATGACAGATGTGTTTCTAAGTGTATTGTATATTTTAAGCAGAAATCTTTTTTTTTCCCCTGGTTGATTTGTATACAGCACAATAAATGGATGGAGTGAGCGAACCATTATGTATGAGTTGCTTTGTCTTTATGGTAAAAACAATTCACAGATCCATGCACATTAAAATGTTTCCATCTCACCTTCAGTTCACCCTGTGTATTCTAATTTCCCTCAAGGAGAAATTAACAAACCACAATGGCATTGGAAGATTATAATACACCTCTATATTAAAAATAGATCAAGTAGACAACGATGAATAAAGATATGAAAGATCCAAACCACACAATTAACAAGCTTGATTTAACCTTGCATTCAGTGAATATAGAATATACATTCTTTTTAAGCTCACATGGAACTATTATAAAATAACTATGTATACATGGAGAATATAACCAATATTTTATGATAACTATAAATGGAATACAACCTTTAAAAACTGAGTCACTATATCGTACACCTGTAACTTACATAATATTGTACAGCAACTACACTTCAATAAAAATAACTATGTATTCTTACAAGGGTGTACTCACTTTGTAATAAGTCACTGAACAGCATATGTATAATTTATGCATTTTTCTATATGTTTACATTAGGTTACATTTCAATAAAATGTTTTTTTAAAAACAAAACAAAACGAACTGAACAAAAAACTGATCACTATGAAGTCCTAAAGAGAGTCTCGGCAAATTTAAAAGGACTAATATTATACAAAGTTCTCAAACAATACAGCTATTAAATTAGAAATTAACAATAAAAAGATAGACCAAAAAAACCTTTTACATTCCTAAATAACTAATGGGTTATGGGAAAAAACATAATGGAAATTATAAGCTACTCAGAGTTACATGACAATAAAAATACTAATAAAAACTTGTGGAGATGTAGCTCAAATGAAATGTACAGAATTACATGCATAAAAATTATAATACATATATAAACAAAAATAAATGGGATAAGCATTCTGCTTAAGAAGCTGGAAAAAGAACACTGGAGTAATCTCAAGAAAAATAGAATAAGTAAGTATAAGAGGAAAAATTATTAATTAGAGATGATTAAAAAATAAAATATAGGTTCTGTGAAAAGACAAGGTAGACAGAACTCTAGCAGTATTGATGAAGAAAAAAAGATGCAATAAATAAACAGTAATAGAAGCAAAAGAGAATCATAAAGACAGTGGAGACTGAAAAGATCATAAGATGAGAAACTATGGCAATAGGTTCAAAGCAAGATATTTAGCAAATGTAAATTACTGAAATTGATTCCAAAAGAAAACCTGAACAAACCAACAACCATTACAAAAATGGCACTGATAGCCAGCCATTTGGAAATATCCAGTCCTCCAATGTAATAGAAATCTATTGCAAATCTTGCAAAAGATGTGGAATTTCATGAAATTGATTAAAGTGATGTTGGTGAACTGCTAGATCCACATGCAAAGTCACTAATACAGGAGGATCTTAGAGTTGGACAAGGTAACAAATGAAAAAGAGAAAACCAATAAGAATGAGGATGACATCAGTGCATCGAAAGAAAATAATTTGGTTTCATAGATTTGGGAGAGAGCCTTGGGAAAACTGGACAATGCCCTCCAACACTTTTGCAAATATGACCCTGCTGCAAAAAATCAAATGCAGTTAAGGATAATGAGCTACATGAAAATAATGTCCTCACAAATTAACACTTGATTTATAAGAATTAGCACACAGTATTAATTGTAACCTAAAATGTGTTAAATATAAGATAAATTCATTTTCATAAATTTTTGGCTGTATTATTTCAAGATAAAGTCCCAATCCAGTCTTTTTCTTTCACTGTGTAATCTAGGTCTCCATCTTAAATAGATTCACTCTAAGAGGGCCTTTTCTGGGAAAAGGAAGACCTCTTGTAGTCATTTCTATGTTTCTCAAACAAGCAATATGGTACAAATCCCCTCAGGAAAATGTAAAAAATACAAACTCTTGGGTTCCCTTGCAAGATGAATTCTGAATCTCCAAGAGTAGGACAAAACCTAGGACTTCATATTTTTAACAGTCATTTGAAGGGATCTTTATGATAATAAAGTAAATGTGGAGATAACTCCCTTAACTCATCCAAAACAAAATGATGAAGTTTATTCTGTCTTTGTCTCTCTCCCTCTCTCTTAACATTAAAAGTCTTTTTTTTTTTTTTACCTTTGTCAGTTGGCTTGTACTCACTTGTATTCCTTTCTTTTTTCTTTTATTTTTTTACATGTCCTTTTCCTAGATCAGTGTCTAATCTATAAACAAGAGGTTTCTGAAACTATTAATGTAGTCTTTAGAATGTACAACCTGTCCTCTTTTCATTTCGTTTTATTTTCTTAATATTTTTACACACCTTAGACAAATCAGAACTTTCTCTTTCCCCCGCTCCTTTAAAATTGAGTGTGAGTAATCTGTCTCAAATTTCTTTTTTCTACATTCCCTCAGCCTGCATTCTCCTGAGTCCACTTTACTGTATATTCATTTGGACATTCAACTGCTTTGCAAATATTATCATATTCTATTCTTTCTGTACTGCCTGACTGTCAGCTCCTGGGAGACAAACACCATGTCCTTCATTTCTTCTGTTTTTCCCCCACTGAGCCCAGAAGATTGACTAAGAATGACTAGTGTGCAGTATGCTTCACGTAGTGAGTGCTTAATAAATATTTTAAAACAGTATTAAAATGTTGAATAAATTTGACAGCAGCGCTGCTCCTTACCACTTCAAGTTCCAACACTTTCTAGGTCCCTTCTCTGCCTAGCAACCATTTCCCAACTACCTACATGTCCCCAGACATTTCATCCAGGCTGAAGCTCTCTTTTGATCCAGCTTTCCTTGCCTGAGTTATGGAAATATTGCTAACATGTTTTCCCCTAAGGAGTATCTGACTGCTACCCAAAAACCCTGCTGTGCAACCTGAGGTCGCCCTTTTTCTTTGGTGATAGTGGGTAAAGAAGGACAGTAAGGATGGAGAACGTTTCCTTTTCGGTTGCCCTCCTTCCCCCACCGCCCCTAATCATCTTTCACAGCAAGACACAATGCCTCTATGCTTACTTTCATATCTCTAAAGATGCTTTTTTTCTTAGCACCTGAAGAGCGCTAATAATTTTACGTTAAGAGGTTTTAGTATTTTTAACTCAGATATTGTTTCTTCGCATGGTTTATTCAATACATTTTTCCCCCTGACCTAGTATAATCAGGCAGGCAACACTTTTAACATCATTCTCCTATTAAAAATGCCTTTGAAAAACACTATTCTGCTTATGTTGTATGTATCTAAAGTAGTAACGTACAGAAAAGATCATTTTCTTTTTCTTGGATAAGAAATTGTGTTTTGCAAAGTATGTTGGCATCTATTTATTACTTTACTTAATTCTCACAACAACTTTGCTAGGTGGACAGGAGTCATTATCTCCAGGATATGGAACAGGAAACTCCAAGAAGTTAAGTGTCATGTCCCAGGTCACAGAACTGGACCCACACTGAAACAGAATTCCACAGTCAGTCTCATTTCCCATCTCTGCCAGCTCAACTTCACAGAATAAGCTCTATATGTCGACAGAGATAAGGCTGCTAGGAAGGAACAACAAGCGACAGATTCCGGAGGCTGACAGGGGAAGGGGGGAAGGGGTGGGGAAGGCGAGGAAAGTACCTAGCGCACGCGCAGATCGCCACTAGAGGGCCAGGACAGGGAGGAGGGTTGAGGAAAAAAGCAGCACTCCTTGCCAAACTCCATCTTCAACCTCTGGCTAACGCGCAGGCGCACTTCCTCAGGACTCAGGTAGAATGAAGCGGGCGGGCCTCGGAGTCGCGCAGGCGCGGTTGTGCGCGGGGCTGCCAAGATGTCGTCCTCCAAGTACGAGCCGTCCCGCCTAGCCACCCAACCCTCTACCCTCGACCCAGCTGAATACGACATATCTCCGGAAGCCCGGAAGGCACAAGCCGAGCGGTTGGCCATAAGATCCCGGCTTAAACGAGAGTACCTACTTCAGTACAACGACCCCAGCCGCCGAGGGGTCATCGTGAGTGAGGGGCCGACCGGGTGGGAACCTAGGGCCAGAGTCTGGGCGGCCCCGTCGGACTTGGCGGCCCAGACTCGCCAAGGGGGACCGCACTGCGGGGCGGCCACCGTTCCCGAATTGTATTTTAGACGTGCGTCCTTGTCCAGGCCCAGGAGCAGACCAATTCATTCGCCCTTTGACCTTGGGCAGACAGCTTGGTGGTCAAGAGGACGGGTTTTGGTTTCACACTGGCTGAGTTTGAGTCTCGGCTTAATCACTTCCCGCCTGAGTGATCTTGAAAAAGTCATTCAGCTCTGATGCTTAGCCTCGACTTTCCTACCATGAAAATGGGACTACTATAATACTGCCTATCTTATGAGGATCAAAGGAGATATGGCACGTGACCGGCCAACACAGTGCTTGGTTGGTAATGAATGTTCAGAAAATGGGGGGGGGTGTATTTCTTTTAAAGCTGTTTTCCACTTTTCAATTAACAGTTCATAGCAATACTGGTCTCCCCTAATGGGACTATAGTGATAATAGTCTGTAGATATAAATGACTATAGATATAAACTTCAGTTTATATTTTTTGAAGACTTAAACACCCTACAGCTTGGGGCTTTGGAGTCAGAGGCCAAGGCACTACAACAGGCGAACTGTATGACCTTGTGCAATATCCTGAACCCTTCTGAACCTTAGTGTTCTGATTTTCACATATGGAAATGGTAGTACATTCTTCACTCCTAGCACATAATACATGTCCAGTAAACTGATAGCTATTATTATTTAAGAAGTGTGCTTTTAGATAAGTTTCTGTACAAGAGCTGTTTAAATATGATTTAAAAAATTTTTTTTCCCCCCAACAGTTGTTTTGGTATTCTGTAGGAATTTTAGGAAATTGTAAGGACTGAAGGAAATTTACAATGTGCCGGGCACTACTGAAACTCTTTATATATGATATTCAAATACCACAGCTATTTAAAGAGTTAAGCTCTATTACTGTCCCCATTTTACAGATGAGAAAGATAACATAGGAGGGACAAGTATGTCATAAAGTGATACTCCGTTAGCAAGTGATAGAGCAGAATTTGAACCGAGTCTGTGTAACCCAAAGCATTTCTTAACCAGTTGGCTGTATTGTCTCCAGCCAGAACCCTTGTTTACTTGGGAGAAGTTGTGGAATGAAACATTCATTATGTACATACTCACATGATTGGGTTTGATATGCCAGATGGTAAGATGTAGTTTAAAAAAAAATGAGGCCCTGAGTCAGAATTGAAGTTTAAACTCCAGGTTTTCTCTTTTCCATTTCTGTGACCCAGAGCAGTTTTAGTTTTGCCATGTAAAACACATTTTACAGCTGCCTCATTGGTTGTTCAGTTTTTTTGTTAGGTTAATGAGTGCCTGAGATAATCATATATTGAGCAGTACAAGGAAATTCCTTACCTAATCTTTATGAATGATTGGTTCAGTGATAAATAATTGCTTGGGGTCTATTTATGCCAGGCCCTGTTTTAGGGGCTGTGGTAACAGTGAAGAACAAAACAGGCAGGCTCCTGTCCTCAGAAAGCTTTCTTTCCAGTGGGAGACAAGTAATAAGTTAAAAAAAATTGAATCATTTAGCATGTTAGATAGTGGTAAGTGATAAGAAGAAAAATAAAGCAAGGAAGGGGATTAGGAATGTGTGTATGTAGTCAGGAGGGAGAGCATCTGCAGTTTTAGAAAGGCTCAAGAAAGGCCTTGGTTGGAAGGTGACATTGGAGTAAAGATCTGAGAGAAGTGAAGTGAGGGAGCTAGCCATTCAGCTCTTTGAGAAAGTAGCATTTTAGGCAGAGGGGACAGCAGGTACAAGGATTCTTAGACAGGAGTGTGCCTGGTTAATCCCCCAAATACTGAAGAGACCATTGTGACTCAAGTGGAGAAAAGTGAGGACAGAGTAGGAAAAGATGTGATGGGAAAGGTAGCTGGGACTAGATCACGCCAGGCCTTGTAGGTCACTGTAAGGACTTTTCTGAGTCAGGAGTTCCATAATCAAGACTTAGATTTTAGCAACATCTCTGGCTGCTTAGTTTAAAAGAGACTATAGGGGGCAAAAGCAGGAGCAAGAAGACTAGTTAGGAATCTTTACAGTAATCTCTTAGTTGATAGTGGCTACAAAAGTAATGGCAGTGGAGTTGGTAAGAAGTGGTCAGTTCTGGTTATGGGTTGAAATTAGACCCAATCAGGTTTGCTGGCAGATTGGATATGTGGTGTAAGAGAAAGAGAGGAGTCAAGAATGAGTCCAAGGTTTTTGACCTAAGTGAAGAATGAAATTGCCTTTTACCGAGATAGGGAAGAATGTGAAAGGATCAGGGATGGAGGTAGAATGGCATATTGGGAAGTCAATTTGGGATACATCACATTTGCTTGTTAGTATGTCAACATTGAGCAGGGAGTGGGATAGTAAGTACATCTGGAGTTCAGGGTGGAAATCTAGGGCTGGAGGCATAACTTTGGGAGTCATCACCCTTTAGATGGCTACTTAAAGCCATATGACTAAAGGAGATCATCAAGGGAGTGCATGTAGATAGGAAAGACCCACAAGGTCTGAGGTCCAGTATTAAGAGATTGGGAGATAAGGAGGAAGAGAGCAAAAAAGACTTAAGAAGGAATGGCCTGAGAATTAGTAGGAAAACCAAGTTGGTGTGTGCCCTGGAAGTGAAGTGAAGAAATGATTTCA
This sequence comes from Camelus ferus, assembly GCF_009834535.1. Lineage (NCBI taxonomy): Eukaryota > Metazoa > Chordata > Mammalia > Artiodactyla > Camelidae > Camelus > Camelus ferus. The sequence goes on from NC_045696.1 coordinate 56,656,164, forward strand.
AGGAGTGTTCACCATGTCAGATGCTGCCCATAGTCCTCTGGACATGGAGTGGTGTCACAGGAGAACTGTCTCCCATGCCACGCTTTGGAACCTCTCTCAACAACAGTACCTCATTCAATGACCTATGGTCATGGGGATCTTAGTATTTTTATGAAATGAAATGTCTGTTTCAAGAAGACAGACCTGGCAGGTATTAAAGTGTAGAGAGGTGACTGGTAGATTGAGAATTCTGGCATGGGAGAATCATTCAAATATGTTAATAGCAGGAAGGGATGGATACTAGAGTAGATAGAAAAATTTATCCTTTCAGGTGTGGAGTTCAAACGTCCCCTTGAACCTGTATCTTGTGTCTTCACCTTCTTTACTATCTCTGCAAACAGTCTGGTTTAAAATGTTACTGTGGAAGATCCAGTTTAATTATTTTTGTCCTGTCAGTTATGACTTCTTGCTGTTGGTTAAGACCTTGAATGTTCTCTTTACAGCTTAGTATTGAAGTTTTAAAGCTGATTTCATATGCTTATTTTTATCTGTCAGTTAATTGGAGCAAATAATTTTCTAAAATCATTAGGGGATTTAGCTAATTAGATTTAATTTTGTGTTTAGGGTAGATTTGCTATTTTTACATAATTATTTCTGGTATAAATATATTAAAATTGATAATTACTTTGTTTCTTAACCAAGACAATCTGATTATTTTTCTTTAACAACCTTGTCCTTTTAAAAAACTATTTTAATAGTGTGAAATGTAGTAATTTTGCTCTTAAAATACTAGCCAAGTCAGCTCATAAAAAGTAAAGTTCAGAATTAGCCGACAGTCTTCCCCTTCCTGCAGTTTATTTGTAGCCTGGAAAAGATCAGTGTAGGGTAGCATTAGAAAGGGTTCTGGAAATAAAGTACACAGTATGATAGAGCATACGAAATCTGTTTGTCTCCATTGGAAATACTGTGTGGTTCTGTTGGTCGTATTTCAAGAAAGACAGTGAAGCCAAAAACAATCCAGAAAAGAATAGGAAAAAATGATTTTAAAAAAAGTGCCTTCTCTGACAGCTTAAAATGATTGGGATTCTTATCTTAAATAAATAGAAAGCTGAAGGAGGATATGAGTCTTTTAAATTCTGAACAGGATCATCAGAGAATTATTCAACAAATACTAGAAATGAGGGATCTTCCCTGAAGGTATTTAGGAATATTCAGGGTATACCCTTAACTGTGGAAGAGGACAAAGGCCATCTCCTGTGCTTCTCCACAAAGTGCTAATGAGACTGTTTCTCAGTGTAGAACTTAATCTCCTGTATCTTGTTTTCATTTTAGGAAGATCCTGCCTTGATTCGCTGGACCTACGCAAGATCATCAAATATCTATCCCAATTTCAGACCCACTCCCAAGACCTCACTGTTAGGAGCTCTATTTGGAATTGGGCCCCTCTTCTTCTGGTTTTATGTTTTCAAAACTGACAGAGTAAGTATTAGGACCTGATATTCGGTACCTGTGTGATGCGTTTCCCCTGTGCTGGCTGCAGCTCTCTCTCCCGATGATTCTACTGCTGCTACTCCCATCTTGCTCTAGACTTTTCCTCACTTCCTCTTCTTTTATCTTGATTCCTTTCTAGCAGAGTTAAAACAGAAAGTTTCAAATGATATGTTTCATTTTATGGTTTTATCTTTTCAACTTGTATAGAAATAAACTTTCTTAAAAACCATGATGGTCTCTGGGTCTTTCAAATTTAATTTAATGGCTGCTTTAGAATTTGAAGTAATAAATTAATCAGTTTAAATATCTAAGACTTGAACTTAGCTCATGAAAGAGTTTTCTTAGTGTGTTTTACATGATGTAAGGAAATTGTACTATGTATATTAAGCAAGAGAATACAGAAATAACTTAAAAAGTTAATTTTTTTCTCAGATGTACAGAAGTTAAACTTTTCTATTCTGATTAACCTTTAGATGTTATCTTTGCAAATTTTTATATTTTGTTTTTTTATTTCATTGTTTTAAAAACATGTTTATTGGGCTAAGTATTAGCAGAATACATATATCACTTAGTATGTTCTCTGTTTGCGTGATTATGTTGGTCACGCTTTGTGAATTAATGTTAAAACGTATTAATACTGTAACAGCAGAAAAGCAAAAGCAGCCTGTGGTGGGAATCACTGCCACCAGAGGCCTGGGTATGTGACTGCACAAAAAGCCAAGCTTATCTTTGACACTACACCCCCAGCCCCAGCTCCTCCTCGAGGCCTCATGTTACCATCTGCACTGGAGCCCACCCATGCAGCTGTGCCTTAAACTGGCCAACCCACTCTCCTGTACATATTTTGATTATCTGATAAATTATCACTTAACAGAAAGGTAGGCCACACTTATCCAGAAGGTATTTGCATTCTGCTTTCAGTGTATGCTATTTAGTGGGGTAATATAATTCTACTTACTAAAATATAGATAAGATAGTTTTCAATAGGAGTGTTTTCTTATTGTCCCTTTATTTCTTCAGATTACTACTTCCTCACTCGTACTCTGTGTGCTTTAGCAGTGGGGGATTGGAATTAGGTTTAGAGTATTTCATTCTGTTTTTCAGAGTCGTACCAGAATGCATTGTTTTTAATATACTTTCTTTCTTTGTCTCTACAGGATAAGAAAAAGAAGCTTATCCAGGAAGGAAAATTGGATCGAACATTTAACATCTCATATTAAGTCTGGCAATGATGATTATATATACTGTTGTTTAAATAAATCTGTTAATCATTAAATAGTTTATCTTTCTTAATATTACTTTGATTCAACAAACACTTGCTGAACATTGCATAATCCTTGCTTTGTAAGAGTTCACAGTTTAATGAAGAAACAGATTCATGTTCATCATTCAGTCAATCATTCAATGAATATGTCTGCTGTGAGCCAGGTATTTTGCTATATAGTGAGAATACAGCAGTCAGTAAGACACACTCTGACAACTGTTTACTCAACAGTTATTATTTGAATGATTTGAGTGCTTATTACTGGTACCCCTTAAGACCTAAGCTGTTGTTTGACTCCAGTCCCAGTGGTAAATGCAGCCGAACAGTTACAACCATGTGGTTAAAGAAAAAAGAGCGAGGGAGGGTGTAGCTCAGCGGTGGAGTGAATGCTTGACATGCATCAGTTCTGGGTACAGTCCCCAGTACCTCCATTAAATAAATGAGTAAGTAAATAAACAAATGAAATTACCTCCCCTCCCCCAAATAAAAAAAAAATAAAGAGATTCAGGAGAGTGATGCGGGCAAGCTGATGAAGCAGTTCTGTGTAGGGAGATGACACTTGATCTAGGCTCTGAAGATCACAGGGGCTGACAGCAAAACAGGAGCATAAAAGAGCAGAGTGTTGGGTATGGCTAGTATGGGGGCCACTGTGTGGCGAGAAGACAGGGAGAGTGGAAGCCATGCTGAGGAACAGAAGTAAAATGGTATAGAGCATGGACTTTGGAGGTCAGATACGGGCTGGAATCCTAGCTTGAGCTTAGCAGTTGGAATACCAGGCCTCTTTCCTCATCTACGGCATGGAGATAGTAATGCCTGCTACCTCATTAAGGTCATAAAGATGAAAATGAAGTAACAGAGTATTGCTCAGTAAAAGCTACCCCATGCTTTATAGTTCAGTTTTGCCACGGCAGCAATTTTATATAGATAAAGACAGTAAAAACAAGTGCTGTAGGGGGAACAGCACGCTCTGTAGGGCTGGCTTACATGAGTACATTGGTTTTCACTTTCAAAGTATATCCCAACTATTCTCTCATTTGATCCTTGTATGAGCCTAGAGTACCCCCAAAATGCAGAGCCTGAGAGAAAAGCTTGTATGTAGGTAGTTTAAGAAGGAGTGGGAGACTGGTAAGTGAAACAGGGATGAAGGGAAAGCCTATCAACTGTGCTCTTGGCCTTTTGCCACTGAGGGTAATGGGCTTAATTCCTATAGGAGCCTTCTGGGGAGCTCTGTGGGATGGACACAGTTTTCCCTCCAGACATGGAAAAAACAAATACCTACTAGCCCTCTCCCTGCTGGTTAAGCGTTGTCTCATGCAGTTAATTCCCTCGCTCTCCCAGGAGTGGACATGCCTCATACATGCTGACTGGGTTCTTACAGGCATCTTATGGAGGAGGAAGGAAGCTTAGGGTAGAAAGCGGGTGCTGAGGTGAAGTATTGTCTGGTCACATCTGCAGGCCACTGAGCTGCAGCAGCAACTGGAGTAAAAAGATGGGCCAAGAGAAAGTGAGGCAGAAGAGGTGTATGATTTCCTCAACCACTCCCTGTACTGTTGAGCACATACTGAATCTAATCTGTAATGTGTCATTCAGGGTGGTGGTTGTGTACAGTCTCACGGTAGGAGGGCTAGTGGAACAAGCTACAGGCCACACAGTTGTGGCTGGTCCAAGGCCCTAACTGATAATCATTTCCCCCCATCATGCTCTCTAGATTTCCCTTCCCTTGGCCATCACTTTAGCAGATATACATTTCTTGCCTGAGTCACCAGGACTTTAATTTCCAAGGTTAGAACCTCCATTATTCTAGCATTGTTAGAGCAGGCAGATAGCTAGATATGAGCAGAGAAAGTGGGACACAGACCAAATGGCAGGAATTGGGCAGAAAGGAGGGGCACAGGCCAAATGCAGGAAACCACACATGTAAGCAGCAGGGATCCTTGGGCAGAGAAAGAAAACCAGGAACCTTGGGGCTGATAAGGGATCATGCTTTTTGGGATGACAAGTGGCCTGGAGAAGAACAAAGAAAGGTGAGAAAAGGCAGGAATTTCTAGTGTCCGAATGTAACCGTTTGCTCATTATGCCCTCATTTCAATAAAATTTGCCTTGCAGATCAGAAGTACCCATCTTGCACCGACGCCATGACACTTCCAATCCAGACTAAATAAGGACAAAAATCCCTCCTCCCTTTGTGAACATGGAGTTGGGATGATAATCAGGGAATATGACACCCCAAATCCTTCCCTCCCAATGAATATTCCGCCCATTCATTTTTACACCCTATGTAGCTAACTTGCCAAAGAAACTCAGGGCAGCCGCTCACCTGAGCCTGCCCGCTCTCCCCTGAGAGTGTGCTATCCATTCTTTAATAAATCCTCACTTTACCTTTTTAACCACTACATCTTGTCTCTGAATTCTTTCTGGGACGGGACAAGAACCTGGAACACCGGTTTCATCTATGGGCAACAGCATCAACAGGCTTTTGTCTCAACAACTGCTTGTTTACAGTTATCACCGGACATGGAAGGACCGAGATGCAACAGTGAATCCCCTGGGTGCCAGGCATATCTCTGCCCCCATTTTGTAGCAGCAATCCTGGCTCCCTGTAATCAAGGTCACTTAGTGTTGCCAGTATGGAATTTTTTTTTTCTTTTTGTCTCCTGTTTCCCAGGTACAAGAAGCCCCAAATGGCCAGGAGATAGTTATAGCTTCAGATTAAAGTGAAATCCTGAGCTACTGTGATTTATAATAGATATTTGGTCTTTGTTTCTGGGACAGAGCTCCTAAAACCCTCCATATTTCCTAGGTGATAAATGGATAAGGGTGTCTTTGTTATGTTAACGAGATGACTTTAGGACCACACCTTAGGGTGGGGGCTGGCTGCCTAGAGAACCAACCATGTGATTAGAGGGTTGGAACTTTCAGTCCCACCCCCCTCACCTTACCTTTGTATCCCTACTCTGCCACTTACTGATGAAATGACCTGGAATATTTTTAAATTCTGTGTTTCTTTATCTTTAAAATGGATAAGCTAGAATACACTGTTATTAAGCTCATTGTTTAATGAGTTATCACCTATAACATATTTAGAACAGTGGCACACATTAAGGTTTCAGTGAGTGTTTACTATTACTATCCTTATACCTAATTAATGAAAACGTTTTAATTTGCATTTCATTTATTATTGAGGTGTAATTTTCATCTATTTTTGTCAATTTAAATTTATTTTGTTATTTGCTTGCTCAAATCCACTGCCCAATTTTTATGATGTAAAGTGTCTTTTTTCTTAATGATTTTAAGGCTTATACAAGATAAATTAAACATATTAATCCTTGACTTTACCAATTTTCTTTCCTGAAGAGTTATTCTAATATACCTCTGTAACAGGAAAGACTTTTACAGTATACCTTTTGTGCCTAAACTTTGAAAGAAGGCAGTACCCAGAGAGGCATAGGCAGAATTTTTTAAACACTTTTTTAACATTGACAATTATTGAATAATGTGTTCTTGAGAGTTTAATCAATTTCAAAAGATTTTTTGAGGGGGTAGGAGTATAGCCCAGTGGTGGAGCACACTCTCAGCTCGCACAAGGTCCTGTGTTTAATCCCCAGTACTTTCGTTAAGGGGAGGGGGGGAGAAACTTGAAATATAAGAAATAATTTTTTTTAAGATTTTTTTTTTTTTAATAATCAGGAACAGTGCCCCAAATCACACTTAGGAGTGGTCTGATGAGAACACAAACTGTCATCTCATCTGAGCACTCTGTGCTGCCATGTGTCTGACTGATGCTGCTAGCCCTGGGCACAGAGTACAGATGCCCACATTGGTATGCTGCCTCTGTTGACCCAAGAACTCAAGTCTGTTACAACTACAGCCACTGGAAAGAGTTCCTTAAGGCCCCTGTGTCTTCCAATCACTTGATCCCAAGTCCAGAGCATATGATTAGCTGAGTCCCGGTTATGTGCCTAAATTCTAGCTGCAAGGGAGACTGCAAAAGCAAGCATGTGGCACATTCAGCTCTAAAGCAGGGAAGGAATTCCCAAACATAAGACAGTGGTTCAAATGTGAGCACCCCAAAAATGACAGGTGTGTACTGAGGAAGGTAACCAGGAACCAGATCATAAGGCCCTGATCACAAGTAAGAAGTTTAGACTGCAACCTGATAGCAGTGGGAGCCACTGAAGATGTTATGCAGGAGTAACCTGATTGAATTTTCATTCCTGGAAGATCATTCTGGATCCTGGAAGAAGATCTTAAGGTAAGAGAGACTGGAGGATGACCAGTAATCAGGCTGTTGTAAGACTTCAGGCCAGAATTATTTTTAATTTTTGAGCCAGCTCTTGATGCAGAACAAGGCAGCCCCTGCCAATCCAAGGATGGCTTATTTAGATGGGAACTTGTGGAAAGCTTTATGAATGTCTAAATGTATTATCTCTATTAGTTCCCCTTAATGCACATGCATGAGACGCCAGTCTTCTTAATAATTCCTTATCCTTGTACAACATCCCTTCCCTTCTCTGGAACAATATTGCTTCTCTAACAGGCTGGTTTGTTTAAGTACTATGTCTTTTTACCCTTTATTATGGAGCCTGCCTGGAGAAAAAAAATTACATTCATGCTCTGATCAAAAAATCCCACTGGGTTTAGCCCCTGACTTATTTTCTGTTTTATTCTTTCTCATTCCTGGTGGCACCTGACAGAGTCTTCTCATAACTTTGGGGGAGATACAGAGTATTGATTATTTCTACATTCTTCAGGATCATTAATGGGGTATTTGAAGAGATTAGAGACCCAAACAAGAAACTTTCTTGATCAAATATGTATGATTTTAAAATATGAACAGCACTTTAAAATTAGTAAAATATATAATGCTATATATAAGTACATTCAAAGATTTTAAATTTTCAAAGCTTCTACTACCACTTTCTACCTTTCTATGAACAAATGGAATTTTATCATGTTTCTATTATAGGACCCTATAACTATGATTGTAATACTTCCAATAGTTTCCTCTCTGGCTGCCTTGTTTGCTGACATTTCTCTAGCTGAGCTAGAGATTCCTTCTGCTGATGCCCACTGTGGCCTGGAGAGACACTGATCACTGTCATCTACCTAGAGACTCTTCATCACTCCAAGAAGGAACAGTGAGCATCGATTTCATAGCCAAGCTTCAGGATTTATAGGATTAAAGTCAAACTGAAAGTCTGACATCTGCCCTCTGAATGTCCCTGGAGATTGATGGCTAATAAAAAAAAAAAAAAATCTGAGATTTTTGGAGCAAACCTGAACTAGAGTTCAAGGTCATTTCCCTCATAATCACAAGGAGTATCACTTTATCAGCTTAAAGTTAATTCTTTGCTTAACACCAGTTACATTTAAATCATTCATCCCTTATTTAATAATTAGGCTCTGGAAAAATCTTGAGAGTAGGGGAAAGCAGCAACTGGCTGAGGACGCTCCAAAAATCAATATAGGAGGGACTTGGGGGCTGCAATCTGATATAAAATTGTCGTAAGTAGGAGGAGAAGGTGGGAGGGGACTTCTCTTCAAACTACACGTATACAGTTAAGCACTTTGTTTTCTACTTACATTGTATATTTCACATCAATTAAAAACAAAATTTTCTAAAGAGGGTTTTATCCCTGCTGTATATGAGATGGAGAAAGCATCAAAGAGCATTATTATTATTTTATATAGAGTAGCATGAGTGAAGGTAGATGGAGAGGGAGGGTTTCAGTAACCCCAACATCATCTAACAGAAGCTAGATGGGCAGCTTCTCCTCCAAAATCATGTTCTGCAGGGGGAGTGGCACAGAAGAAATTTGGTCCCATCAGGGAGTTTGGGAAGAGACATCACTGCAGACCACAAGGAGAATGAGCTACTGTTGGTTTGTTTGGGGTTGGTTGGTTTCCTAGAGCCACTGGGACAGAGGAGCCTGTGTCCTGTTGAATTCTAACAGGACACTGGCCATCAGTTCTCTGCATTGATCAAATGCTTACTGAGCCCCGGTCATTTACTAAGCACTGAGGATACCAATATGGAGATAAAGCTTCTTCTTGGAGGAACTCACAAGAGAGAAAAACAATTACAGCAGCCAACATTTATTAAGCTTTTGCTTGTTCCAGGCACTAAGCTAAAATAAATGCTTTCCATACCTCCCAACATACCTTAAAAATCACCATTACGCAGATGAGATTTCAAGAGGTTAAATCATTTCGCTCGAGTCCTCCAGCTAATAGGGCTGGGATAGAACTTAAATTTGGGCAGCCTGACTCCAGAGGGCATATCTTTAACTATTGTTTGAAAGGGATAAAAACTGATGCTGTGAGGAGCCCAATACTGAAAAAGGACACCTAATCTGGCCTGGAGTTGTTTGAAAGACAGCGCTTTCAAGAACAGGAACCCCCATGTGCACTTTTAGGTTTTGTAGCACATTCACAAGTATATAGAATGTTAGAGTTGGACGGATCTTTAAAGATCTTCTAGTCTCACAGCCTAACTCTATGGGAAAAGTGTTGATAGGAGAAACCTGGCCAATTCTTCAAGAAACTCTGCTAAAGAACTCTCATTCATCCCTGGTGGGAATGCAGAATGGTAGAGTCACTCTGGAAGACAGTTTGGCAGCTTCCTACAAAACTGAACACACTTTTACATTATGACACAGCATCCATTCTCCTTGGCAGTCACCAAAAGGAGGTGAAAACTTAGGTCCACACAGAAACCTGGATTTGGATGTTTCTAGCAGCTTAATTCAGAATGGCCAGAACCTGGAAGCAACCAAGGGAAGGCTGAGTAGGCAGAGCACGAAGGATTTTTAGGGCAGTGAAACTACCCCGTGGGACACTACAATGGTGGATACAGGTCATTATACATTTGTCCAAGCCCACAGAAGGTACTGTGCCAAGAGTAAACACGAATGTGAACTATGGGCTTTTGGTGATAACGGTGTGTCTACGTAGTCTCATCAGCTGTAACAAGTCTACCACCCGGGGGGATGTTGATAACGGGGAAGGATGCATGACTGAAGGCAGGGAGTATTTGGGAAATCTCCGTACCTTCCCCTCAGTTTTGCCGCGAACCTAAAACTGCTCTAAGAAAATAAAGTCTATTAAAAAAAATAACAACTCTGCTAATTTGAAGATCAAGATTCTAGGTTTTGATTAAGAACTAAAAAAACTTAAACTCACGAGCTCAAAAATTAAACAAGAAGTCCAAGTGGATGAGGATAAAGGCTTGAACAGATTGTCCATGTAACCTGTTTGTGAATAGAAATGAGACCGCTGGGACAATTGAGACAATTGCCAGCCACCTCCTTACCTTATACAAACAGAAGACTTGAAAAGCCATTTTGTCATAGGCAAAGCTCACTGGGGTCCTGGGGAAAAGTAAGACGGAATCTAGGTGATAAAGTCTAACCTCTTCCACGCTCAGTCTAGTTTCACCTGCCCACATGGAGCCGAGTGCAGAGGTCTGGCACCTAACGTGTGGTATCAGAGCTCCTAGCGCAGAACCGCCGACTGGGCACCTCAGTTCAAGATGGCGGTGACGTGCTGCGTGAGGAGACGCTGTGGCCGCGCTTCAGTCTAAAGCGTCGGGAGCAGTGCGGCTGCGCATGACCCGCAAGCCCTCCGCCCCGCCCCCCTCAGAGAACCCTGTAAAGCAGCCCGCGGGCTGGCTGTCTTGGGAGACCATGTGCTCTAGAGCCTAAGCTCCCACCTCTCCAGTCATTGATCAAAGAATAAAGCTTTCTTTTGCTTCTGAGGCAGACTTGGTATTGTTCTACTGGCTCAAAAGATAGACATGGAGCAGAAGGACGCTTGCTGGGGCCAACCCGGGAAGGTTGGTAACAATTTTAATAAGGATGTATTTGGCGAAAAATCAGGCAGATGTTTGGAGCATTTTCTGTGTAAAGCAAGTATTAGTAGATTTGTCTCTTCTCGGGGCTGTGAGAGTGAAGATACTTGATTCAAAGCCAATACCTCTCATATTATTCTTGCCGAATTCCCGCAGAAAGGTATTCATGGCGGGAACTAGCGGGAACCACCAGCACTCACTCTCCTCTCTTTTCTTCTGATAGAACCCCGATTTGTTCAGGAGGCTGGTGGAATTCCCTTTATCTCAGGGAGGAGGGACATGACCCCAGCCCCAGGGAATGAATCTGAGATTGGTCTAAGGGTGGACATGTGACCCAGTTCTGTGTATGAGACAAAAGGAAAATGTATTGGGGAGAACTTCCTTGCCTGAATAAGACATTTCCCAGGGAGGAATCCTTCTGTCCCCTCACCCTTTTGCTTTCCTCCCTTTGTGTCTGTCCTAGCACATGGAAGTGAGGCCTAGAAATGAGATAAAGAAAAGACAATATACTGAGAATAGCAGAGCAGAAAACCAGAAAGAACTTGGTTTCAGGATCACTTCATGTTATCATTGTCGTCATCCTGACCTGCAGCCTCAGACTTCTTTTATGAGTTGAAGTCCTCGTTGTTAAGCTAACAGTAGCTTTTCAGTTATGATTGAATGCACTCTCAATTGATACCATATCCTTTTATTAAGAGAAGTAGTATCATAACATATACCTGTCCTTCAGATTTTAATTTTTTTAAAGGATCCAAAATAAGGGCAGTAAATGCTCATGAATGAGCAAAACTGCCTCATTTGTTAAATTTCTTTTCCAGGGACTGTATAGAGTTGCATGCACTTAGTTGTTTTTTTGTTTGTTTGTTTTTTTTTTTTTTACGAGGTATCACTGTTAATAGTGCTGTAGTGAGTTGTGTCCAAACTTCTGATATAATTTTAGATTTAAAAGACCTAGAGTAGGCTAATTAGAGTCCAAAGGCCCATGTGATTAGGCAAGATTCCATCAGGAAAATCTCTGTAGTTAGTCATATGCGAACTACTTACATCAAAACCACTTTAGATTCTGTCTTAATTTTCACTTTAATTGAGCTATTAATATGTACTGTTGAGATCTTAAATTGAACTTCAGTATGGTTTTCTTGTTTTAAGAGCTAAAAGATGATGAAAAGAAGGCAGTATGTACTTCTAAATTTTCCACACTTTGGGCTTCTGTTATTTATTGCTTTAGAAAGATACATGCCTTCCTCCCCATCTAAAGCCTAGTTTATTTAGGGACAAGGACCTTGGCTTACTCATTCCAGTGTATCCTATGGTAGGTAACACAATAGCCTCTCTGAGGCAGGAACTAATACTTATTCACTGAGTCACAACAGCAATAATAAACAATAACAATAATAATAACTGAATTTGCCTATGCTCACTATGTGCTGAAAGCAGTGCTCTCAATGTGTCGTCTCATTTAGCCCCCCACCAAATCCTTGTGAAATAAATCATTTATTTTCTTCTTTCAAATGAGGAAAATGCAGCTCAGAGAGATTAAGTCACTTGTTCAAACTCATTCAGCTATGAAAGCACAGTCTGGATTCTGGAGTCTGGGTTCCTTATGAAGTAGGTACTATTATTAGCCACATTTTACAGCTGAGGAAACAGAGGCTCAGAGAGGTTAAGTAACTTGCTCAGGGTCACACAGCTAATAAGTGATAGAGCCTGGATTTGAAACCAAGCAATCTGGCTTCAGCGTCTGTCCTCTTAATTATGTACTACATTGACTCAAAAAGGATACATTTTGGACATACCTCAGATTTGTCATGCAATTATATAAACCTGATTATATCAAATTGAAAGCTGATTACTAAGTATAACAAAGAAATTTAAATGTCAGCTCTCAAGCCTCTTATTTTTTTCCTTTTTAACAGTAAAATATCTTTCCAGAGGACCTTCCAGAACTTCCTTCAAACCCAAGAGTGATCACTCTTTCATCACTCTGGAAAACTACAACACATAAAATGCATATTAACTTTTATAAATAATTTACATCTAGGCCTTAGGTTTCATACCTTCTCTTTCCTCCCCACACTCTCCCTGTGCCCCAGCTGAGCACCAAATCTTGTGCTTTTTGGAGGGAGGCAGTGGCCCTCCCCACCACTGCCTTGTAGCCTGCTTTTCCTCCTGGGTAATCCCTCACTACACCCCCAACCCCATCCCATATCCTTCCATGTTGAGAGATCCCTGCTACACCCCCCCCCCGCCCCCGCCTTTCTATAGACCCTAGGAAGCCCAGAGTTTGGACCAGGATTTGGGGTTGGAAACAGAATGTTTTGCATACTAATTTTCTTTAAATCTTTAGATTTAGGTAGTTTCTTTAAAACTGTGGTCCTCAGCCTTACCTGTGCATTATTAGAATTACCTGAAGAGTTAAAAAAAAAAAAAAAACCCTCTCATTTGGGTTCTATGTACAGTAGTCCTAATTTAGTTGATCTGAAATGCACCCTGGGCACTTGGAGTTTTAGAAAGTGCCAGGAGATCCAATGTACAGCTGAAGCTGAAAACCACTGGGTCGAGAGCAGGGTCTCTCAGCCTCAGCACTATTGACATTCAGTTCTGGATAATTCTTTGTCCTGTGCTTTGTAGAAATGTTTGCCAGCATCCGTAACCTTTACCTACTAGATGCCAGTAGTACCCTCCCTAGTTGTGACAACCAAAAATGCCTCTAGACTTTGTCAGATGTCTTGGGCAAAGGGAATAAAATCACCTCTATTGAAAACAATTGGTCTAGAGCCATTGCCGGTAGCCCCGTCTGTGAAAGAAGTCTCTCAAAAAGTAAAGAGAAGAGTGGCTTCTATTTCATTCTCTCTAACGTGAAACTATATAAAGATGAAGAGATCTGGCAGAAAACCCTCCTGTCATTGGAGGAAACCTAATCAGGTTGCCTTTAAAAAATATTTCTTTTATTTCTAAGAAAAGAGATTGTTTATTTCTTGAGGAGTGTGGCACAGGAGGGTATCTTCAGGAATAGGGAATTAAGGAAATGTTACAGATCTTTCTAGCTGATCTGAAGCACAACAGAAGGAAACTAAATCTTTTTTTAATTAGCGTGAATAGCCTGGCCTGGTGAAATATTGTCTCCTGCCGGCAAGTTGCTGCCAGCAGTGGGGAGATAAAGTACATGGACTTGGATGCTAAATGGATGTAAACCCAGAATGTTTCCTTAGCCCTAGGAAGGCTTTGCCACCAAGCTGATGATAGAGTGAACCAAAGTGGATGAGAGTCCAGGTTTGTGTAAAAGAGGTGGGTTAGAATGAGCTCATTAAGGAAGCGCTGGAGTTTGGGAATAAAGTATTTAGTAGTTGCCTTAGTTTGGGGCTATTTGGGAGAAGAGCCTAGGATGCACCATAGGGGAGTGGAGAGGTGAGAAGGAAGAAGCTACTACTGGATGCATCATCAGAAGTTGCCACCATGGGCAGTGGAGCTTACTCCCTCTGGAAGTTGCAGGGAACCTGGGCCAAACATGAGCCTCAGAGGTTTGGGGCAAAAGAGCTGGTGTATTTATCCACTAATTTCCATTTGTCATTGGCTGAGGGCTATGTCCAGGGCCATTCAATCTTCAGCAGTTTTGTTCTGATCTGGGCCTCAGGCATTGTTGCCAGTGTGATGCTGGCATTTGGAAGCGGCTGGTCAACTCTGGATGGTGACTGCTGATGTGATGTAGGTGAGCCACTGGCAACTTCTGCTATAGTGGTCAATTTTAAAATTTATTTAAAGGTATTAACTACTTTACTAGTTAACTGTGTTTAATTTTCAATAAAGACTTCTTTATGTTAGGGAGCATTGGGAAGGCACACCAGCCTCTGTCACCCTCAAAGATAACTTCACTTTATTGCTTGGGACCATGAAATGCCACTGCCAGAAACCCAGCAGCTGTCCCAGGCTTGCCCTCAACTCTGGTTTCCTGCACCCCTTACATCCAGTCCACTAACAAATTCTTTCAGGTCTACTCCAAAGCTTTCAGGGATTTGTCCACTCTGTCCCTGCTATCACCTCATTAGTCCAGGACTATTGCAATGGCCTGCTGCTGGGTTCCTCATATCCACTCCTCTTTCAGTTCCTTAAACCCTCAAGCCTTTTTCTTAGAATGTTCCTTTTCCCTACCCCACCCCGGCTTCCAATGACTGGCTCCTTCCTGTGCTTTAGGTCTGGCTAAATGTCACTTGGAAGGTCATTGAAGACCTTCCTCTCTAAAGAACAATCTCTCCATCCCACCTGTCATTCCAATCTCAGTTCCTATTTGTTTTTTGCATATTTTACAATTTGTAATAATTTTGTTTGTGTATTTTATCTGTCTCCCTGTTTAGAATGTAAGTTCTGTAAGAACAAGGACCATGTCTATCTCCTTGACCACCATATGCCCATAGGAGTGCCAGATTTAGCAAATAAGAATACAGGCTTTTCAGTTAAATTTGAATTTCAGATAAACCACAAGTAATTTTTTAGTATAAGTATGTCCAAATATTGCACAGAACGTACTAAAAATTATTCATGATTTATCTGAAATTCACATGTAACTGGGCATCTTGTATTTTAAATGGCAACCTTAGTGCCTAGACCTTAATATAGCTGACTCTTATTACAGATTATTAGATAAAAATTTGTTAGCAGCATATCAAAATTGCTGCCATGGCAACAAATGGGGGAAATGTGCTAAAACTACAGAACTAAAGTAGTGACAGATACCACTTCCTATTCCTTTCTGTGCTGATTTGCCTGTCCTCTCACTGCAGGAGAACCTAACCACCTGGTCTAGGCTCACGGATGCCCTTTCCTGGCCACCCCCCATCAGCCTTGTCAAGACCTGATTATAACCAATTGCCACTTTCACAACAACCAGCAAGTATTTATTGAGTTATTAAGCTGGTAGAAACTTCCAAATACATTTCTATAAATGTTTGATTTATTTGACTTTGAAAAAGTGAGTCCTCATTTTAACCAACCCCCTCCCCCAGTACTGCCTCAGGGTGTGCGTGAGATTTTTAAAGGAAATCACACAAATCTATTCTCAATAATGGTATCAGTGCTCCAGTCTCAGTCAGGTCCTGCAGGGTTCCTGGAGTCTGGGGTGAAGTGGCTCTTGAGAGGTTCCCAGCACTTGTAGTAGTTCTCATCCAAACAGTTAGAGGTCTTCAGCCCCCACTTGGTGACAGCCATACTTAGAGAAGACTCAAACATAAATGCCTATAGGAAATGAGGATGGGACAAGAAAGAAGTGAGATGGATAATAAAACACATTTGATTAGATGTCAAGAGAGAAGACATGGGTAGGTAGAATCTTTGAATAATAAATCATGTGTGCTAGCATGGTGAGAAAACTCCAGCCTTGGGTTCTGGCTTTGGTCTTACTACTTGTGGGTGATAGCTTGTGCAAGACCCTTAACTTCTCTGAGCCCCACGATTCATTCTATAAAATAGAATCTGGCATGTAAGCATTGTGTTGTCCCTGTAGCATCATGGAACTAAATTTGCTGGATCCAAGGGCAGAGGTGGGAGAGTCCTAGGAATATTCTTTTCAGGGGCTATCGCTGTGGTTATGTCCTTGTGAGGATGAACACATCTCCCATTTTGCAGAAGAGGAAACTCAAGTTCAGAGCTGGGAAATGACTGTTTAAGGTGACAATAGTGAGAAGTCACAGAGCTGGGATTTGAACTTTCCTTTTTCAGGACTCTAACCAAGAGATGGGCTGGGAGAAGAGAAAGGAGGGCTGGAGGAGAGTGAAGGAGGAGGAGGAGGGAAGGAGGGAGCTGGAAAAGCTGTAGCACTTTTAAAAGCCCTATCCCAGAAGGGTATGAATGGCAGGTGTCCCACTGTGTTCAGGTGGGTTTTGTCTGCAACAGAGAGAACATGCAAGGGCTCTGTGCATCCTAGACACTCTAGCTTCACCTGCTAATTTTCCTACCCTCTGTGGCTTAAAAAAAAATAGCCTACAATTCTTATATGCTCACATTGTTGGAAATTTTAAAAAACAGATGGATGAAAGGAAGATAAAAATTCTCTTGACAACCCAGAGAACCCACATTAATGTTTGGTATCTAATATACATTAACTTCTTTTTACCTAAAACAATGGAGATGATTGTCCCTGCCTGACTTCCCATGACAGGCTTGATGTGAGGACCAGATGAGATCATATGGAGGTGCTGTGCACGTTATAAAGCACTATTCACATACAAAGGTCATTATTATGGCCATAATTATTGTTGTCTCTTCACTGACTGCTTCTTAGGAGCCTTGCTGTCTGACTGGAGTAACAAAAGCCCATCCCAGCTGAGCTATGAAGACAGTATTATAAAGTTAATCTTTTCCAAAGTAGTATAAAGATAAGGGGTATGGATGAGTCCAGATCCAAATTATGTGATGGGAATTGGTGAGGAAGGCCTGAAGTTAGGCCTGGGTAAGGTGTTGGACCATCCCTTACCAGGTAGTCTGGGCTCCCCTACATAGGAGAGATCCTTCTCACTAGTGCTCCAAGCCCTAGACATTTCCCAAAGTCTTGCCCCTCATAAAATCAGCCGTGCCCTGTGCCTCCCTGTTGCAGAGCACTGCTCCCTGATAACACTATCCAAAGCCAATTTGGGCACCAAAGGTTACTAAGTGGTAGCTAAGGGGTAGCCTGTGTACCTCCAGGAACTTTCAGAGGTAAAAGTTTAAGATTGTCAGTATCTTATAGAGCTCTGTCACAGAGATGAAGGGTTCTACAGAAACTCTGCAGAGGTCCTTGCAAAGAGATAGAGCCGAGGTCCAGCAGACAGGACTCGCTGAACCCTCCCCCTGCAGATCAGCTCTGTCAACTCTGGTCCTCGAGCTGAAACTGAAAGGAAACTGCATTGGGCAGAGGGACAATTAAGCTCTCTCCTTCCGTAGTTTGCAAGCTGGGCATGGAGTCAGGCAGGTCTGTGCTATTGATTTTAAAGTCAGGTAGCATTGAAAGCATTTGTTTAAAAATGTAAAGCAAATTTGCATATGATTTAACATAAAATTACTCTTTGTGGTTCATAAACTCTACGTCCAAGAATGCAAAAATAAAATGAAGTCAAGTACCACAGCCAACTGCAATTGTGTTCAGCCTCAGTGTTTACAGTGACACCGGAGGAATACAAAACAGGTTTTAAATCCCATCAATTTCATCCCATGCCAAAGGAGAGCAAAACAAAATGAGAAAACAGCGGAGAACTGCTACTCACAGGCTCTGACTATAGCAACGCAAAGACTTCCTGACCCTCCTGGGCTTGAGAAACTAGTAAAGGTGACATTCTTCATCCCCTGCTACTGTGGTTTTAGAGGATTACTTCAAAAAGCAGGAGATGACTCCAAGACACAACCTATATACAGATGGCTGCATACAGATAAAGGAAGACTCCTCATATAGTATTAATAATAGTCCCCCTTACATTGGAAGAATGCTTGATAGTCTGCACGGTTAAATCACAGCCACCTGCTGGGTTGGATACCCTACCTATTCTACAGATGGAGAAAATCAAGCGCAGAGAAGTTAAGTGACTTGTTCAAGGTCACAGAGGAACTAAAAGCTAGAATTTGAACTCACGTCTGACTCTAAGTGCAAAGCCCTGTTTACTCTAGTGTACACATTGGGGTGTGTGCCTACACACATGGGAACATACACACAGACACATTCCTCTCCTGACTCCTCCTCTGTGACTTTGGAGAAATAAAAACTGCCACTCCTTTCAACAAGTTTGGGGATCCCAGAGGCCACCAGAGCCTCACATCTAACTTGCTTACCATGGTGCCATCCGCAACCCTCTCAGGTGCCAGCTTGGCTCTGCTGGCCTTCTCAAAGCAGTCAGCATCAGGTCCATGGGGGGTCATTGGGCTGTGCAGGCTGCCTCCCCCTGGCAGGAACCCACCTTCCTTTGCTTCATAGTGACCTTTGATGAGTCCCATGAATTCACTCATGCAGTTCCCTGGGAAGGTTGAAACAGTATTATTTTTGTTATCCAAGGCAAGGCTCATAAGACACCAAGACCTCTCAAATATTATTTCTCCAGAATGTCAGGAAGATAGGAGAATCTGATAAATGTTATACAATTAATGAAGAATATGGATAGACAGAAAAACATCCACAAAACATTCTTTAGTGTGGAATTCTTGGTAGGCAAAGCTCTACTCCATGACCATTGGATTATCATTATCAGAGATCTTTTTTAAAATTGAAGTATAGTTACATTGTGTCAATTTCTGGTGTACAGCATAATGTTTCAATCATACATACACACACATATATTTATTTTCATATTCTTTTTCATTACAAGTTACTACAAGATATGGAATATAGTTCCCTGTGCTATATAGTAGAAGTTTATTTTTTAGTCTATTTTATATATAGTAGTTAATATTTGCAAATCTCAAACTCGTAATTTATCCCTTCCTACCCCGATTCCCCCTGGCAACCATAAATTTGTTTTCTATGTCTGTGAGTCTATCAGAAATCTTAAGTTCTACTGCCTAGAAAACTGAGGTGTGTGTATGTATGTGTGTGTGTGTTGATGGAAAGGTGATTTAAGGGAAAGAACCCTGGGCTTGGTGTCCATTATCATGTAATAATCTGTATGAAAAAATCTTATTCTCTGTAAAAACTAATCCATAAATGCTACATATTCTAACAAATGTTATTTTCTATATCTGAAGCTAATATCACCTGATTCTTTCATTCTCCAAAATGCTTCTTAGATTTTATTTTTGTTTGTTTGTATTTTCATTGACATTCTCTTCTTAGAACCTGAAAATCTTAAAATTGGAAGGCATCCCTACTTCTCCTCAATACGGAAGCATTTTGTATATCATTCCTGACAGTTTACCTCCTGGGCTCTGTCTGCATGCTTCCTGTGAACGGAAGCCCCTTACTCAACAGAGCCACCTATCATATTACTGAAGAGCTCTGGGTATTAGAAAGTTCTCTCATGTTAAATGGAAATTTGCTTTTATATAAGTTAAGTATGTTTGTCCTAGTTGTGCTTTCTGGAGTCAACAAAATTTGACAAAAATCACATGTTCCCACTCTTTCAATCTTAAGTTTCTATAGGAACAAAGCCCTTTATTTAGAGCAAGCATTAAATTATAACACCTGAGCAAACTTAAGTGCTTTTCCATCCATCTGCTCATATATCCATCCATCCATTCATCTGTCCGTTCCCCACCCTATCCATCTGCCTATCCATCCAGCCAGCCAGCATATAATTGGACACTGTGCTAAGTACTGTTATGGAGATGAGTATGAAGTAGCCTCTGCAAAGTTACTTATAGTCTGTCTCGTGAGAGTACAAACTGTGGACAGGGTAGAGAGATGTGGCATTGGCAACCCTTGCAAAGCCAAACGTTAGACATGATAAATGCCCCTCCTCTCTTGCTTACAGGTAAAGTACAGCCAAGTGCCAAAATACTTGTGTAAAGGGCTAAGGAGCCATACCCACCCTGCCCAGAAAACAAAACGCAGCTGCAGGCCCCTGCTGAAAAGGTAAGACCCAGATCACAACTCTGCTTGTTTCTCCATGAAGCAGAAATAGAGGAAAAGAAGCAACTGTAAGCATAAAGTATCTTTATTTAAAAGCAGTTCTGCTCCTGACAAATATGCTGTCACACTCCTTGATTCTAGTATGTATTCTCAGGGTCACCTTCATGGCTTAATTTTAAGAAGAGAGCAAGAGAGAATTCAGCTTTGATCTGAATATGAATTTAGGTAGCAATGAGTTGATGATGACATTTCTACATCATTTTCTATATTTCAAAGGAGAGTGGGAGGGTAGACGTTGCCTTTTTGATTAATGCTGAATCCAGCTGACTAAGGTGCATTAAGATGACTGGAGGCAATATTTCTACAGAAATAAGTCTCCACTCCTATAAAGTCACATCAAAGTAGCAAAGGTTTTGATTATTGCTAAAGCATTATTTTTAATATCTCTGGTAAAAATAATTTCTAACTTGGGGTTCTGTGGTTTTTCCAACTAACTCAGGGCAACCATACTTTTCTTAGATCTACATCTTCTGGTCAAACTTATTTGAGTCTTTTGAAAAATTATAAGAAGCATATCATGAGGCCATTTGTTTTAGGCAGTTTGAACTACAAACTAAAATTGAGGAGTGGGTTGAGAGCTAGAGCACAGTAGCAAACCTGGGTGGGGAGACAAGCCCCAGGCCAGCGTTTTTCAACATGTGTTTGTAGACCTGCATCAGAATCCCTTGACTTGCTAGTTCAGAATGCAGATCTGAGGTTCCACCTCAACACCAACTAATTAAACTCTCTGAGAGTGGACTCTGGAGAGAAACTTTTTATTAAAAAAGGCATTCTAAGTGATTTTTATATTCCTTAATGCTCTCAAAGTGTGGGTCCTGAAATAGTTGCATCAGTATCACACGGGAAATTATTACAAATGCAAATTCTCAGGCCCTACCCTGGACCTCCCGAAGCAGAAATTCTGAGGGTGGGGCCCAGGAATCTGAGTTTTAACAAGCCCTCTAGGTGGCACTGACACACGCTAAAATTTGAAAACCACTACCTCAGGCACATAGAGCACCCTCAATATAAGAACTATGTGAGATAGTGAAGTATCAAGGACTTGCATGTGAGGTACAGGCTGTAAGCCAGAGCAATTCTCTCGCTTTGATCACAAGTCCTCTAGGGGACTAACTTCCAGGAGAACAGTTAGGACATGTGATGGGTTTGACACACTTCAGAAAGGACACAGTTTATTACATCTCTATTCACAAAGTATCTGATATCTTTGGAGTGTTACCCAATTGCGTCCTTTTCTCCACCATAATGGTTTCACCTGAAAAAAGTGATGCTGGAATTTGACTATGAAGTGACCTTTCATTCTGAGGGCCTTTGTTCTCCACTTGCTCCAGATGCCTAGTTTATTCATTTAGTCACTGTTGTATCCTGTTAGGCCCTCACACCTGGGTACACATAGCGAGGTGTGTCATAAGAGACAGGGGGTGCTGAGGTTGACTAAAGAAAGGGGTTTGTTTTTTAGAATGTTCCAGCTGAAATACACCTTGGAGCCGTTCCAGAACTCTATGTACAAAAACGCAGTCTCCAGCAAGTAGAATTGTGCATTGACATTTAGGTTGGATTTACAGCCAGCTACTGCACAATTAAAAAGGCCAGCCTCATTAAGTACAGCCATGAGGTACCTTATTCACTCTTGATGATGCATTCACTTATTAAATGAATATTTATTAGATGCATATAATGCACTGGGTACTGTGCTAGGCACATCCATTAGTGTTCATAACTGTCTGCTCCGGCATCAGAATGCCTTCAGTTAAACCTGACTCCATCGGTTGCCTTGAGCAAGTTATTTAATCCTTCCCAGCTGTTTCATCTTTTGGAAAAAAGGGGATAATGATACTACCTATCTCTTGCAACTGTTACGAGGATTCAATGGGTTAATGCTTTTCAAGAACTTAGAGCCATAAGAAAAGGTCAATAATTGTTAGTTGTAAGTAATAATAATATTAATAAAATTAAAATAATAGATTTGGTAAGTTCTCAGCTAGGCAACAACTGCTCTGCAGAAACTGCTTCCAGAATAGGACCCATCCCCTCATGTGGACTACAGTCCGCCTTACCCCACTTTTACCCAAAGTAATGGGAGGAGGCACATTTTACTGGCTCTTGAACCAGACTTAGATAATGAACTTTCTCAAAACAACAAAATAACCAACACCATCCCATGGTTCCTCCCCTCCTTACATCTGAAATGCAAAGAAACATTTTGCTTCCTACTTTACCCACTTTTCTGACTCTCTTCAGGGCCAGAGGAACTGGGCTGTAGGCACTGCAGTGTTTCCTTCTCAGAGTCAACATGCCCCTGCCACCCCCACTGAGGTTGTGGTGTTTAAGCAGCTCAAAGTCTGGGGAGCAGCACTAGGCTTCA
The DNA here is from genome assembly GCF_009834535.1 of Camelus ferus. NCBI lineage: Eukaryota > Metazoa > Chordata > Mammalia > Artiodactyla > Camelidae > Camelus > Camelus ferus. The sequence continues at coordinate 56,678,692 of NC_045696.1, forward strand.
GGGGGCAGGGTTCTGAACCACAGCCAGGGCAGGGCGTCCCGAAACACTTCTGGCAGTGTTCCCCATGGGTCATGCTTACCACTTTGCTGACCCTTTGGTTTCCAAATGGAACTTGGTAAAAGAAAGACTTACTATGGTAATAAGGAGGCCTGAAGGTCTTATCAGCAACCCCCCATCGTGGTGGGAAGATGACAAAATCAGCGATGGCCACTCCCGGGCGGACAGACTTGGCAGTCAGCACTGTGAAAATGGATGGGTCCTGTGAAGGAAAGCACAAGGAGAGTCGAAGACACGATGAAAGGGAGGTGACCGAACAACGACACACACCACCCACACATGAAGGGGTTTTCGTGTGACACTAATTTCTGATCAAACCACACAGGCCAAGCTAAGACGTCTGGGCTTGTCACCGAGGTGCATGATCACACATCTGACTCTCCCCTCTGGCTGTTCTTTGAAGCAAAATGAATTAACACCAGCCGAGGGGATTCTGAGCAGCTTTTTCACCCTGCTGAGCCCCCATTTCACATAAATACTACCCTGTGGGTCTGAGAACCAGCAGTGCCTGCCTCCCAGCCTCAGGTCAGAGTGACCAGAGCTGGGCTGTGCTGTAGGGAGCTCTTGGCACAGGGATGCTCAGAGTAAGGTGGAAATAGAAATAAAATAATATCCAAGTGTTGGTATAGATGTAGGATGTGCTTCTCTTTGGGGGAATTGCACAGATTCCAGGTGGTATCCTCATTGCTTTCTTGATTCTCAGGTTTAAAACACACCACTTACGTCACTAGTCCAGGTGGAGGTAGTGGAGAGGGGAGTAGGATTCAATGAGTTAATGCTTTTCAAGAACTTAGAGCCATAAGAAAAGGTCAATAATTGTTAGTTGTAAGTAATAATAATATTAATAAAATAAAAATAATAGATTTGGTAAATTCTCAGCTAGGCAACAACTGCTCTGCAGAAACTGCTTCCAGAATAGGACCCATCCCCTCATGTGGAATAATTATAATTTTTAAAGAAGTTTAGAATCCTTCAGTGGAAAGATGGAGATTTAATTTAAATGGCAATCAATGATCATGTTTGCTTTCAGATGCATGCGAGGGTCTGGGATTAAAAAATGATTGAGCTCTGTTCCTTGCCCTTTAGTGTTACTGGTAGTGGTGGAGGTGGGTGTGTATGAGGGGCTGAAGGAGCAATGAGACAGGTACATGAATACTAATCACAGCAAGATGCCAAGGGCAATCTTGCTTTATAAACAGAGATCCAAGGGGGTACAGAGTGCCTGTCTCTACCTGAGAGGATTAGAGAAAGCTTCAAAGAGGAAATGACATTTGAAGTAGGTCCTGAAGAATAAAAAGAGAAAGAAAGAAAAAGAAGTAATGAGGGACAGAGGGAAGGAAGAAGGAAAAGGAAGGAAAGGAAATGAAGAAAAAGGCATTTTAAGCACAGAAAACAGGAAAGACATCAAAATGCAGAGAGGTTTTGTCAAGAGGCAAGAGAGCTAAAGCCCAGAGTGCACCAGCAGAAGGGACACAGGCAAGAGGTGGTACCGGGAAATGAATCCAGGGCCAGATGGCGAAGAGCATCGGGTACCACGCTTCAGAGCTCAGACTTAATCCTAAACCACAGGGAGCCTGCAAAGGTTTTCTAATGCAGTGATAGAACGCTCAGGTCTGACTCTGGAGAAAACAGCTATAGCAGCAGTACAGAGGAGAATGGACTTGTGGAAACGCAAGTCAAAAAACCCTTAATGCTGTGAGAATGAGCACTTCTCCATCTGTCATGAGAAATGATCTGAAACTGTTGAGGGAAAGGTAGTGAGGCTCAAATAAAGCTCTATCAGTGTCTCAGGATCCTTTCTTTTGCTGCTTCGGGTGTGATGCCTCAGTTTCTTTTCCCTTTTGATTTTACTGAGTCTCTGCTCTTCAGAAAGGTAGTTTTGGGCCCCTTGAGGTAAGCTGAACTGGCTCAGGTTTCTGTCTCTGGTTCTCTGGCTTCTGCTCTAATTATCTCTCCAGCTTGTGGATTCAGTTAATCTATTATGCAAAGTGAATTTTCCCCCAGGATCTCAGAACTAGCACTTGATCAAGAATGTGGGGACTTGGGGCCTGCACTGTAAGCTATTTGTAGCCCCCTGATTGAGTAAAAAATATGACCGAGTCCATACTCTAGAATTTCTTTGGTTTAAATTCAAGCACTGAACATTGAGTAACTTTAGAAGAGGGCTGTCTGCTCCATCACTGCTAAAAACAGCTAGGAGTGGAGGCCCTGGAGTGGGCAGCCAGAGCAAGGGGACTCTTGGTGTTTATGAGCAGGACAGAGAACTTTCCAAATCCAAAAATGCTCCTTCCTCATCTCTCCATCACTAACATTAGCAGTTGGTGTTCTTTTGGGGATACATTGTCCAGGAAGAAACTAGGAGAGTTACTGTGAATACTCTAGAGAACTGAGCTGTGTTGCAGGGTGAGTGTGGAGCGTCTGGCCTGGACCTCCCACTAGCTAGGTTATTTACTCCTTCACTGAAATCTGCTGAAAATGCCTCCAATTCCTGTTAGCACAATGACAATGACTAAATCGCCTGCTTCCAAGGGTGACACTGGAAGTGTTAAATCTGTGAATGTCAGGGGTCTACTGTGGACTCCTCCCACCTAAGAGTGCCCTCTCCCCAGAGCCCCTCCATGGTGGAGACTTACTGCATGGTCAAAGGCCACCGAGTTGATGACCATGAAGTTCTCCAAGTTGTACTTGTAGGGGGTATAATTCCCATGCCAGGCCACAACATTGAATGGGGAGATACCCTGATCGGAAAAAAAAAAGCAGAAAAGGTGATTTTAGAACCGAATGCTTTTGCAGCCTTGATTCCTTGGTTTGCACTTGGCATTTCTGTTTGTTTTTTGATTTGATTTTGTTCTCATAATTTAGTAATACCATCCTCTGGGAGAAGTATAACCCTGAATCATCTTGTGGTTGCTTCACATACTCTCAAACTGTCCTCGCTAAGCCACTAACCCGATTTTTCCAGTTCATAAGCTGCAGCTGCCTCTGATCACATGTGCAGCAGAAGCACAGCACATGCTTTTCAACAATTTTAACACAATTGTTAGAATCTGTGGATGCCAGCAGTTCTGTGACAATCTGGGCCACCGTCTGGGTTTCCTGGTGCTGAGGGCGGGCACTTGCTATGACTGCTCTCCAGGTAACTGCTGCCCAGAGGGTCTTCTGGTAGAGTCAGTGCCTAGGTTGGTAAGTGCAGGAAGGGAGAAAGTCTGTAAGGGTTCCAGCCCAAAGGACTTGAAATTTCAGAGCAATCCTAAGGTGATTCTTCTTGGACCTGCCCTGGGGTAGGAGAGGATCAATGTTCTGTTTTAGGAAGGCAATTCCTGCTGTAGCTATGGGACTATTCTGGAAACAGAATCCAGTGCAGAATGTTCCAAAGACTTTACCGAAGGGACTACTCACAGAGACATGATTAAGGTTAAGTGAACTGACTAGAGATGGTGAGATATCTGAGCCTAGCAATAGAGGGAAGGCATTGCCATTCTTAGGCCTGTGGGATAGGGGTTAGAAATATTAATACAGGACTCCAGCAAGAGCTAGAACCATGAAGAAGGGGGCTGCTCGGTGCTGTGCAAATAAATACTCAACAATTGATTCCAGAAAAAAATGAAAAGCTCTGATTTATAGTGTTTGCTGGCTTCTGGGGTATAAACTCTCACCACGATCATTTTTGAGCTACCAATGTCACTGAACACAAAGTAGGGAAGAGGCTTACATCAGCTTTTGCAAACCAGTATAAACTGACTCCAGCATGCCACTGGGGCTACCCAACAGGAACTGAGATCACAGAGGGAGGCAGTCCCAAATAGGAGCAAGCACCGGGGGAAAAAACCCCAACATGTCTTTGCACCTGACCTCCAATTTCCTGTGAGTACCTCCCACTGGTTGAACCCAACCAAAAGCTAGCTGGCTAGGGAGTCCGGAGGGTACAGTCCATGTAAGTCAACCTCCCAGGGCACAGATCATGGCAGAGAAGGGAGAATGGATGAGTTGGGGCTAACACAGAGACTAACCAGCACAGGGTCCACTTAGAAATTGGCTGTCTGTCTCTACAATGGTGCTTCTCTGTCAAATGTATGTCAAATATAATACACAGCATATGCTTTTTTCTTTAATTTATTTTTTGTTTTTTTGGTATATGCTTTAAATGAATGTGATTTCCACACTGCATCCCAGAGGTTATCATTTTTGCCAGGCTGGAGTAGTATCTGAGTGTCTGCATTTTAAACAAGCCACTCTGAGAATTTTTGATGCCAAGGGTCTCTGAACCACATTTTGAGAAATCCTGATCCAGAGAATATGAGGGTGACTATGTGTCAATGAGAGTGACAATTAACCCTCAGGGGTTAATTTTATGTGCCAAACTAGTTGGCCTCTGCTGCTTAACATACCTTCTAGATGCTGTCAAAGAAAATAACATACCTTGTGAAATATAAGCAGTAAGTTAAATGAGCAAAAATAAAGCAACAATTAATAGTGGACAGAAGAGATCTTTGTATTATTTTTACTATATGATTATTTTATTCTACTATATTATATACCCAGTATATTAAGTAATAGTGTATTATACTATAGATTGCATCTTATTTTATTATTATTATTTTTAGTATTATCTATGCCTTTGCTTATCTCCTGAGTTTACCAGGCTGGCAGTATAAACCAAGTCAAACTAATTAACTAAGTTCTATTTATTTTCTATCCATCAGTGCTTATATTTGAAATATAGTGGCCATTGGTGAATATAAGTCTTAGATGAATTGCTATTAGCTCATTTCTCTTTTCAGAACATATTACCCTGCCTATATATTATGTTTTCCCCACCATTTATAGAGATGTACATATTGTTGGGTTTTTTATTGCTTGATGAATAGAAAGAGCATGACCTTTGGAGTCAGAAAGATATGGGTTTGAATGCTGATTCTGTCATTTACTGTGACATTTGCTAAGTTATTTAACACTACCTGGCCCGTTTTCATGATCTGTGATGTGGTAAAGATGAAAGAATATGTGTAAATACTTAACATCAGAAGGTGCTTAATAACTATTTATTCCTTCCCCTGCCTACCAACCTGCTGACTTTACCTGTTTGGCAGCAAAAAGTTTGCCCTGGTATTTATTAATCACAGTGTAACCACTTGGCACTTGGCGATCTTCATACCAGGCAACAGGTATCAAGAAATCACGAGGATTGGCCAAGCCATTGGCTCCTAGAACACAGTGACCCAAAAGTCTTTTAGACACTTCTGAAATCACATAGGAAAGATGCTCACTGTTGCACAAAGAGAAAGGGCTTTCTTCCACATCAAAAGATACTCCACAATTTGCTCTCATTGTTCAAAGATCTACTGGAATCCCAGTCTGGTACCTTTTAAGGAGGACCCAAGGAATTTGGTCAGAAAAAAAAATCATGAAAATATCATCACCAGCATTACTTCCTAAAGTTGTAGAATGAATAGTGTTTATAAACATTTTGTATGCATTATCTCATCACTACAGGGGAGGGGAGGGAAGAAGAGGAAAAGACTAGAAAAGGGAAGATATGATAGAATACTAGACTTTTTTTTTCCCAAGAAAATTCTGATGGTCCTAGAACTCATCTACAGTCCTGGAGAAAGAAAGGGTTACATACTGTAGCCCCAGGCGTGCCTCTGCTCCTAACACAGAACTCAGAATCAATCCAAGTCTTTAAATTGCTCTGCAGCCTGGCAGATCTGTCTGCCACTGAGGGAGAAAGTATCTGGTACTTGCCTGCTCACCTTCACGTTGGGAGTATTCCCTCCAGAGAAAGAAAATAAATCAAAAGACCAAAAATGAAAAGCACTAGCTGCAAAAACATAATTTAACTCTGAGAGGACAGACCTGGGGAGTGTTTTATTATTGCCAGCTCCTGGGGTTAAAAAAAAAAAAAAAGCGTCCAGCTGGTTAGTAAATTATACATATTTTCCAGAGGGTCTGTGTTCCATAGAACCTGGAAGCTGGGCTGGCTGTAGGGCAGCAGGTGGCTGGAGCCGAGTGGGAAGAGCGGGTGGGGAGCAGGATGACAGACGGCCCGCCATGGCTCCAGCTGTCTCTCTGCTGCCTCCCACCTTCCTCTGACTATTTGGATTACCCCAGGGGAGTGACTGGAAGGCACATATGCCCTGTCCCTGTTTTGCTCTAAAAAATCTGTTGACAAGGAAAGGGAAGAGCTGGGAGGTGTGGCCGCCACCTTCAGCAAACATGCCAGAGATGAAACAAAGGGCCAGTTTTCCCAACCACTCTTTTCACTCCCAGAGACATTTTGAGAATAAGCCCTCCTTCCACCTTCGCTTCTCTCCTGGTATCCTGGCTCTGGCTTGCCAGAAGAATCGGGTGTGGAGGATGCTGGTTCACTTTGGAAAGTTTGAATCTGCCTCGTGGAGGCTGTGGTTTCTAGCTGCTTCACAGCACTGAGTGAGGTACCCTTTCTGACTCTCAAGGGTGTCGATTTTGTGGCGTGTGCTCAGTAGAAGTGTGAGGTTTGTAGACTGTGTCTCTCTCAATCCGTTTCCCCTTTCCAAAGCAACATAGCCCCCCGCCGTTTTTATGTCTTTCCTTACTCTATTGTCTACACACAACCCACTGGCCTAAGAAAATGATCTTCCTCCTTTCCACAAAGCCCATTTTCACCTGAATACTTTATCTTAAGCCGTTCCCTTTCCTCTTTATTTTCTCTCAACTTTTCATCAAGGGTTAGTCACATCTCATCTCTTCTATGAAGCTGTTCCTGGAGAGTTGGCCCACAGTAACCCAGACTTCTACATCCTTTAGGGTGTACTCTGTATAACCTGAAATGTATTACATATTGTCTTGCTCCCCAGTGGTCTGAACGCTATTCTAGAGAGAGACTTATAATGGGTTGGCTTGGATCATTCTGTTATGCATGTATGTGATGGCAAGAGGCCTTCATTACCCTTGATGTGGTTCCTGTCATTGCCCTCAGCACAGCATGGGAGCCAAGACAAGCTGATGGACTGACACACTGACCAGCTAATTAACAAAGCTGTCATCTCATCAGATGGGTCAGCCATACCACCTGGAGCCCCTGAATTTAGAGGTCCAGAAAAAGAAGTCTGTGATTGCTCAGGGAGCTCCAGTAGGTTCTGAAATTCCCAGCTACACTTGGTTAGAGAAGAAGTTGTCTAGAGAGGAAAGTTGAACGTTTGAGTGTGATAAAGAGGGGAGAAAGATGTTTAACTTTCATGTGATTATTTGTGTCCTCTATTTCAAGTCAGGCTTAGAAACTTGTAGTGAAGATTTACCAATTGGTCCCAGGTCAGGCAACTCAAAGTGGACACCGTAGACCTCCAGGATGTAGCCTCTGGTCTCCTCAAAGACATCTATGCTGAACCGCATTCCTCTCTGGAATAGGAAGTGAAAATTGGTGTGCTCTCCCAAATCATACCTGTAGTTACAAAGGAGCTGCTCAAGAGCCATAGCTGGCCTCGCATGCGTAAGGCTACAGTCTGTTGAACTATGTTGGAGAGGTGACCAGCTCAAAGATGAGTTAGAAAGAAAAATTTAACTTCTAGTCACATCTGTGACCCAAACCAATTCTAGTCTACTCCCTCACTGGGCTCAGAGATAACAGTGCTCTGATTTAGCCAGATTTTGAAGAAATCCATCTTCACTGCCCTTCACTCCCATCCAGGGCCTTATCCACCGGGTGTATAAATATTTAGGAAAGAGAACTGACAAAGCTCTTTGCTTTGTGATTGTGTGCTATTTTAAAACAAAGCAGACACCCAAGCCTGCTTACTCTTCTGCTCAGGGAGCCTTCTGTGTAACTCCAACTCCCTTCCCATTGCTCAGACATGACAGAAATTTTAGAGTTGGAAATAGCAGCAGCTGCAACATCTGATTGCTCCCAAATTAGGGAGAAGCAGGGAGGAGACGGGGACACATCACCAACCTGAATGACGCAGATCTCGTTGGGCTGTACAAGCATCTTGCCAAACTCAGTGTAAATGAGAAGTTTCCCTTGCTGGGGAACTGACAAAAAAGACAGGACAGCAGTGAGTAATTCTTTTCATGTGAGAACCACTTCATGAAGAGTAAAAGGCTTAAGGGCTGCATTTGATTTTTCATCCAAAGTGAAAAGAGCTTTATTGAGTCTTATGGGGGAAATATGTATTCTGATAACTTAGGTTAGCTATTTTACTATCTAGAAAAACATGAATGAAAAAAATTAACTTTTTTTTTTTTTGGTTGCTAGGTAAGGAAGGAACTTGTATATGCACAATTCTGTGAATTGACCAGAAAGAGCAGCAGAAATAGGGTGGAAAAGGACCTATTTCTGATAGTTCCAGCAGGAGGCTGGCATTTGCATGTCTAATGTCTACATCAAAATGTTCACTCCAAAATATTGGTATTAAAACCATCAAAAAGAATGGAAAGACCAGAGACTTTCCTTACTAGACTTTCCATTTTAGATGGTCTCATGAAAATTTGTATGTGTATTACAGATGTCAATGACAGATGGCCTTTTCTTCAGTGAATTAGAAGGCAAACAGTTATCTTAACAAGTTAATCACATGTTGGTATTACCCTCCATTTCTTTTCAGCTGTCCAGATCCCCCTGATTAGAAAGGCCCCGCAGAAATAAGCAAAGACAGGGAGACCAGGAAATAGAGTAGGCACTTGAGGTACATGGGAATTTTTTCCAGACCACCAGTTGCCTTTACACCTAGGTCTGTAGATTGCACTAAATAAGGCAGATTGGAAGGAAAATAATATGTATTCAATTAAAAAAGCAGCTTGTGACTAGGGATCAATTAACAGTTAAAGAGTCTGGAATCCTCATAACTTACCAATCAAGAAGTCCCCATCTGAATTATAAAAGCATCTGAAACATACAGAATAATTCCTATGATTTCCAGTTTTAACATTGTCCAGGCAAATTAAGTCACTGCTCAAATTATTGCTCAGTACCCAGTGTGTGCCAGGCTTAGTGCTGGGTGTAATATGATGAGCAAGATGACCCCATCTCTGCCCTCATGGAGCTTAGAGTCTAGGAGGAAGTCAGACAGCAATCCAGCAGTTACAGAACTGTATCACCGAAAACTGTAGTGGCACTGGGCAAGTCAAGTTCAGGGGAATGAAAAGATAAGGAACCTGATCTGTCTGAGGAGGCAGCCAGAGCTTCCCCGAAGAAGGGACGTTTGACCTGAGATCTAAAGAAATCATCTAGGCAAGGGTTTGGGGATGGGTTTGGGTGGGGAGGCCATTCCAGGCAGAAGGAACAGCACATGCACATGCTCTGAGGCAGGAGGGCACATAGGTTGAAAGAACTGAGTGAAGGCTGGGGTAGCTCAAGTGGAGAGGGAAGAGCTGCCTGGTATGACGTTGGACCCCAAGGGATGTCTCCAGTGCCTAGTCATAGGGCTGTGATCTTGGCCCTGATTCACGGCTCAGAGAAGTTAAATGACTTGTCCAAGTTCACTCAGCCAGGAAGAATGGACTGGGCTTTGGACTCAACAGTTTGGTTCCAGAGGTAGTATGCAAAACTGTTATGATATTCTGCTTCCCAAAGAAAAGGCAGAAATTATATGTTTTCTGATTTAAAAAATCTAATATGTAAGTCCTTCTGTTTAGGAACTTTAAGCTTACACAGAGTTATTAGCTGAAGACACAGTCTGTCAGCTTGACCTACCGCCAATAGGTAGCCCTAATGGCTGCTCATGTAATGTGACTTTGGACTCAAGAACAGCCCTAAGGAGCCTTAGAAGTTAAGGATATTCTGACTCAAACCTGGTTAAAGTCAAAATGCTTCTTTGACTACTCCTGCTTTCAGTGCCCCATTATCCCTTTTCTGTTTCCATTAATATGTGACATTCTTGTTTATGTCACAGGAGTTAGTCAAGATAGAAATGCTCATTTATTATCACCATTAATCAATGCATATCAAAATTGCTCTGAGGAAAAAAAAGCAATAACAAACACAACAACCCAGGCTTCATCCTCTGGCCAACAACTCGGGGAGTGGGGATTTCCTGCTCCTTCTCTGAAACACTTACCTGTTCCCCATGGAGGTGTTGCAGAGGAAAATGTGGACTGCAAGCCCATTGTTAGACCTGATGTCTCCAGCTCCACACAAGGTGTGCAGACCCTGGGAGAGACCCGCAGGAGAGGAAAAAGTGAATGAGCCAAGACCTCCCCCTGGTCCCTGAGAGTCATGAGGCAAGTTCTACTAGTGTCTTCCCTTTGGAACCAGGCTGCCTCTAGGGAGCCCCGAGTTTACTGCCTTATGTTTTATAGATGGTGGCTCACCTTAATTGCCAGCCATGGTTCTATATCTGGATTGTCTTCATGGCTCCATCAGAATTAACCTACAGAGCATCAATTCACTACTTGGCATTTTATCATTTTGGTGCTTAAGATCAACCTGAAGGAGAGTTTCCTTTGGAGGTAAAATCAGGCACCTAGGAGGCTTGAGGGGAGAAAGGTTGCAGCACTAGGGACCAATTAATGGCCCTCAAATATACTTCATCATGTGGGCAGCCCTCTGCTTATTGATAGGGCCAGCTCTCCAGAACAGGGGAGAGGAAGGTATTCTGACCAACTGAAACCCTCTCTGCTAATAACCCACAGTGCAAGAAACCTTAACATGTGGCCCTTCCCAAAAGGAGGGAGCTCTGCTCCTCTAGATAACCATAATTCGCCCATGGTGAGGGATATCTTTTTGTATTTTAACTCGACTTGCAAGTCTGGGTCTATTTAGATGAGTCCACACAGAGATTGGAGCACTTAATATGGATAAATAATTCAACAGGAACCAAAAAATTTGGCCTATGACTGGGCACATGGACTCTCCCTAAGTAAGCCAGGACCTGAGGTTGGTCTGTAGAACCCTCCACTGGGTTTTTTGAGCCCCACCTCCTTGTAGCCCCCAGCCTCTCCCCTACACATGTTTTGCTCTGGGCACAGACGTTCAATACTCCCAGCATCTATAACTACCAAGCAGAACTTCCAATCAGCATTGTACTAACTAGAGTTGCCACCCTGAGTTGATGCTATTCTAGCCCAGGGAACCATTTTGGGTAGTTTATGGACTTGGATGGGAGAAAAAAATTATATACGTATTTTGCCAATCTCTGACTGAAATTGATCATTTCCTTCAATTAATGTGAATGTAAGCAACAAACTGCAGTGTTAGAAGTGCCTGTAACCTTGTACTGATAGAAATCATAGACATTTTTATATCACATTATATCTGTTCTCCCAAAATATCATTTATGCTCATACTTTTAATGACCATAGTTATTATATCTTTTCATAGATCTTGTGATTTAGTGCATTAATAAGATAGCATACATATTACTATAAACCAAACCAAATTTATCATTTTAATATTTTTATCATTGTATTTCAATATAGTTGACTTCTCTGGAATTTTATGTAATTTATTTTATGCATTTTAAAACACAGGCTTCCAGATTATCAAAGGAGTCCATGCAATAAAAAGGCTAAGAACCCCAGTTCTAGCCAAAACCAAAAAAACCTGAGGTAGGTAAATGCTCAAATTCCATTGGCCATTTGAAGATGTTGTCAATAGCCCCCGAGTGCCCTTTGGTGTCAGGGGCCATATGGTGCCTGTAAGTAAGACATTGCTCGGCCAGCCCCAGAGCAGAGGCAGGTGGTGCTGGGTCTGCTGGCTGCATCCAAGGCTGCTTCTGTGTGGCACGCAGCCTGCAAATGCTCTGGATCACCCACTGCGGAAGAGAGGAGAGTGGTGGGCAGGTGTGGATGGTATTGACTTACGCTCACAAAGTCCACTTTCCTCTGAGAGGCTTTTGGAATCTCAAATGGTTTCCATCTCAGCTGGAAAAAAAAATACACATACAGGAAAATTATTTCACAAGGGGAAACCATAAGATTTTCTAAATAAATAGCATTGATTACACAGAAAAAGGACAGCTGCTCCCTCTGTGAGGATCTGACTACTTGTGATTTTGTTATTTTAAATTTAATAATTATCCATCATTCCCTTAAAAGGACTCAGTTGGGTTCTGTGTATGTATGTAGGGTGTGTCCGTGTGTGTGAGTGAATTTTAACCTATATGTAAAATACGTAACCTATACGTATTATATATATATAGTCTTTGTTCTTTAGTATTTTAAATTACAAAAATAAAAAAATTGCTTGTTATTTCAGAAGCTGTTTCTTTTAGCAGTTTTGCTCAGGCACATCACTGCATTTTGACTGATGCTGCTTTTTATGCTATTTATAATGAGCTCCCTTTCCTGGTGTGCCAGCCTCTCTGTGTGGGCTCCTGACACTGCAGGGGAAGGTTCTACTTCTTACTTCCAGCAGTTGGAATTGTGAATTATTTCTTTAAGAGAAAGAAAAAGCACCCAGCTGAGATTGGATTTGGTAAATGCAGCACCAGGTTCAATTTCTTCACCAAACTCCATGCCTGTCCCCAGGCTGCCTGATGGTTCAGTTTAAATCACAATAATCTTAAATTTAATAATGAAATGATCTAAGCAAGTGGGAAGAAAAATCAGCATGTCTGAGCACTACTAGAAGTGTTAGCCCCAGCACTTTTAATCAACTTGGCAGCAGGTCTGACCTAGCCAGGCTGGAGGCTGATAAACTCAGTGGCCTCAGGAAATCTCACAGAGTGACCTGCACCCTGAGGGCTGGCTTCGCTGGCTGAGGTGCCTGGTCAAGGCAGGCTCGGCAGGGCCTCCAGTGGTGGGGAAGGAAGCAGCAAGTGGAAAGGGTGGCGCTGGGATTATTCTGCCTCTCTCACATCGTCAGGCAGCAGCCTTTATTTCTTAAAAGCAAAACGGGAGTATCACGTTCTGGGACCACTTTAAAAGAATGTAAAATATTGATTTGAAAAACCGTTGTAGAAATCATGCTTCAGAAAGAAGGGAAAGGTTTAGGACAAATTCCACCAAGGTTGGTATTTCCTGTGGGAGGTAGGGGAAGCTGAGAGCAAGGATCTAGGAAAGGATTTCTCAACTCTGGCGCTACTGACATTTTGTGCTGGATAACTCTTTGTTGTGGGAGCTGTCCTGTGCACTGTAGGATGTTTAGCAGCATCCCTGACCTCTACTCACTGGTTGCTGGTAGCACTCCCCCAAGTTACAACAGCCAAAAATGTCTCCAGACATTTTCATATGTCACTGGGGGAAGGGGGACAAAATTTCCCTGGTTGAGCACTGTTGAACTAGGAGGATATTCCCTTGACCTCAGCAAGGGCCACAAATGAGCACTACTGGCTTTTTGAGGGGAGTTTTTGGTCTGCCACTCACCAGTACTTGCTGCTTCCCTCTATTGCAGAGTTTGTACACCCAGAAAGATTGTCTGGAAGATGCTACTACCTAGAATCTTGGTTCCAAGAAAATTCATCATTCTAGATTTCTCAGTGGAAGGGATTTAAGTAGCAGATGCTTGGGCAACCTTTTAGATCTACCCAGAGATTCTAAACTCTGGCAAGCCATGAGAATCTCCTGGAAAGTCTTGGAGACCCAAGACCAAATTAATCAGAATTTTAAGATAGTGGGACCCAGGCACCAGAATTTAATGAAATCTCTATTTTATAAAAGGTCTTTTAATGTGCAGCTATGGTTTAAGAATCAGCACACCCAATCCGGAGATTCAGTGATTTTTATATTATTGTTCATGGTCAAGAAGTCCAGTCAGTCAACTAAACAACCCATCAGTTAATCAGCTAAATTGTATCTGGGGCCAGTTACCAATAGCAAGGATGTTTAAATAAATATAAAGTCTAAGGCTTTCCAAACCAAAGAAAAAAAGAAGAGCAAGGAATGAGAAAGAATAAGGCAAAAAAAAAAAAAAAAAAGAAGGGAATAAAAGGGAGCAAGTGAGTGAGACAGAATCCTAGTTATAGGGGAAGGACTACCTGGTTTGTTGCACTGAGAAACAGCTTTGTAGATCTTCCTGAAACTAAAAATGCCTGTTGTGGGTAGAAATAAAGTCCTGGGCCCTAGAGAAGAGGTTGATATCCTGTGAGTGGGAAAGGCTGAACCAGAGAGGCTGAAGGGTTGGTTTGGTAAAGTTTTTGCTGGCCAGTTTTTCAAAGTCTTCTGTGGCACTTCAGCCTTCAAGTTATAAGGAGAGAGAGCCTGGGGTGGAAGGTGGAAGGGCACCTACATGATGATGTAGGGAATATGCCTTCAGTAGGGCCCACAGACTGGAAGAGGCAGTGGCCTTGAAGAACCTCCTAGAATGCAAAAAGTGATGCCCTTCAGATGATGGAGATGGTATAGGGAGAGGAGAAATTTATCTCTGGGTCTTACGGCAGAGTATTGTACAGGCCCATGTTCCGCATGTCACGAACAATAATAAAGGACCCCAGGTGGTTCTGATAAACCTGGTGCCCACAAGAAGAAGTCAGCTTGGGGTCTTCAGGTAAGAGATTTAGGTCAAGAGTTTTGGTGTGATATCATGTTGAAAGTGAGGAGGGAAATTTGGGGAGAGGATAGACAGGAAGAGACATGGACTAGAGGGTAGAAACATCTGCTAAAGCCAGATGTTCAGCTTAATTGCATGCTGTGGAGGAGTAGCCCTCTGACCCAAGGCCAGCCCAAGGGGGCTGTGCATTGGGGGGGGCCCTGAGACCTGGGTTCTGCTGCTGCCTCTGTGCCCATTTACTCTGTGACTTCAGGCAAGCCACTTGATGCTTATGAACTCATTTTATCCTGTAACTTTTAAACAGTTTATTTTATTTGTACTATACATTATTGCTAAATAGCCCTCCACACAGAATTCAATTATTAAACATTTCAGAAACAATGAAGTCAATTGTAATACCCAATGTGATGTCTTGATTGTAGTAGTTATTAATAAATTTATGTTGAATGATTGAATGAATTAATAAATATAAGACATTGAGGACATTGCTACTATCTCAAAGGACAAGAATAAAACAAATATGTGAGACTTTTGGACGTCAAAATGACATTCAAGCAAAAGCTAGTAAATTGACAAATGTTTCTAAAAGTCCTAAGATTTTTTCTAGAATGTAAGTCAGTTCTTCATATATGGGAAAGCCCTCAGTTCTTTCATATCCTTTCTGATTTTCTATCCAGTTGTTTTATTAACTGTTGAGAGAGAGGTGTTGAAGTTTCCAGCTACAATTGTGGATTTAATCTATCTCTCCTTTCAGATCTATTATTGCTTCACATATTTTGCAGCTATAATCTGCAAATTCTATTGGGAAATAACCTTTTACCTCTTAGAAATGAGATGGTCGAAAATAATTTGAAATCTTCAAGAGAGTCTAAAATTAGAATTAAAAATTCTTCAAGGTTATCAAAGGAGAAAGACAGACAATTGGTGGCAACATTTAATGGTCAAGATTTGAAACTCATACCCAGATAAGAAAAGGAAACCCAAGAATTGAACTCAGTATTTCCAGAGTCGGAAGATTGGGAGATGTACTGGATGATCCGAGTATCACCTTCAATACTGTTTCTTTGATTTACTGAAATTCCCTCCAAAATTGCCTAGGACTCAGCTAGATTGGACGAGCTGGATACTCTCAACAACATGGCTGGCTTGAGGTAGACATATCATTAGAAGTCAGTACCATGTATCCAAGAATTTGGAAGTAACTTGTAGATGTAGTCATGATCACAGTGGGCAAGCAATTGTTAGCAGCAGCTATGTCTAGGAGAGGTGCAGTGAGTTTCAAGCCAGATTAGAGAAGATGATGTGGGTGGGGGAGCAGATAAAATAACAGTGGCTCATTAAATTCTTCAGCAAATCTATCAATCGGAGGAAAATGGGAACATGATTTAGGTGATGAGAAATCAGGCTTTGAGTGACCCATTGGGGTTCTGAGAAGGTAATAGGCAAGAACACAGGTAAGGAGGATTCAAGTCACTGTACTTTATTACAAAAGTCTTTCACAAGACTACAGAAAAAAAAAGTTGAACCATCATAGGACTTGGATGACTTGGATAGAAACCTGGATTTCCCATTTGACCTTGCCCTTGAGTGGAAAGCTAAGGACTTTACCTCCATTACTCAGCACTCAGCATAGAGCATGAAATGAAGTAGTCACTCAATAAACATTTGTTGGATGGCATTTAATTCTTAAAACAACCCTGAGGCTTCTACATTTATTATCTCTATTTTAGAAGTGACAACACTTATGGTTTAAAGTAATTAAGTTATCTTGACTAAGAAATGATGTCAACACTCTCTCAGCCTTCCTTAGTAACCTACACCCCTGAGCCCTTTAATCTCAGCCTGTCATTATCTGCTTCCCAAACCATTCATGGCTCCTTGGCTCCTGAACATAGGCTTTGCTTCCTTTTAAGTTTTGCACTGGGCCTTCTAATCTGGGCCCTTATCTACTGGTCCTCCAAGGCTGAGTTGCCTTGGCCCAGTCTAACTCCTGGGACCCAAATCCTGCTAAGGTCCTTCAAGATCAGCATTCTTGTCCAATCCTCTTATGTTAATTCATTCAAATGATTTACCATACCTGTCTGAGTACTAGGTTTTATGCCAGGTACGGAGGTGAACATGACAGTCTCTGCCATCAGGGAACCTATTACAGAAGGTCCTGGAAGTGTGGGCACTTTCCAATAGAACAAGGAAATGAATAACTGGAAATGACTTTGGAAGAGAAATATAAACAGGAAGTTTCCCACAGGAATAATTCCTGGTACAGGGGATATTTAACATTCTTATACATGAAAAATAAGAGACACACACAATAAAATAATCTGATTTGCAGACAGCGCCAACCTCTTCCCAAAGAGTGAAATGCAAGTTGATGGAGATGTACTGTAAAAAGAGCCAGCAAGCTGTCCAAAAGTGTTGAACAGGGCAATGTGCACTGCAGTGTTGGCAAAAGCCAGTGAATGCATTTAGAGAAATGCAATCTAGTCTATTTATAGGACGATGGGATCTGAGCTTTCAGGGAGTCAGTTACTTCACCAAATACTTGTGATTCTACTATTTGGAAGAAGGCATGTGCTGGACATTGTAGGTCATATGAAGGTGATGGAGACATAGATCCTACTCTCAAATATTCTGAGAAAAATTGAACAAGTTCAATGAAGAAAGTAGTATTTAAGATGAGTCTTAAATAATGGGTGGGATTTGGACGGGTGAATACTTGTGAGGGAAGAAGAGAAAATTCTAAGTAGATGAAAGAGCATGAAGCACCTAGGCAGGAAATTTTAGAGTGTTGTCCTGGAATAATAAAGGTCCCAATGTGGCTGGTCGATAGAGGGCATGGAAGAGAGTGAAGGGATTGAAAGATATGATGGTGAATCAGGGCTTTTGATCACCTGTCTAGGGAGTCTGCACTTGATTGGCTGGGCAGTGGAAGGGAGAGGTAATGGCAGAATTTAAAGATTTTTGAGATGATAATTTAGTAAGTTGAGTCTGGCAGCAAGGTGTAGGATATGGTGAGAAGACACAGGAATCAGTTAGGAGCCATTATAGCAGTCCAGGTAAGAGGAAATGAGGTCCAAATCAGGTGATGTTATCAAAAGGAAGGAAACTACAGATGTCAGAGATGTCTTGGAAGCAAATTCTACAGCAGTATTTCTTCAAGTGTGGACTAGAGCCAATCTGCATGCAAATCGTCTGGAAAGATTCCTGAGTACTGTCCCAGACCTACTAAATTAGAATCTCTAATTGGGGAGTCTGGGGATTCTACATTTTCAACAAGCCCCCTGGTAACCTTTATGTAAATGACAATCCCCATTCTGTGGACACTGTACCTAATTTAATGTAAATGGAGAAAGAAGTTCTCAAATATAACTCTAAAGATTGACTGGGCATTGAGGGGAGGGGTCAGAGCAGGTGGTGTGGGAAAGAATGGTTGTGTCATTAACAGACCAAGAAAAGCTAGAGAGAGAAAAAGGTTTGGAAGGATTGGATAGGACTATGATGTCTTCAGTATGGATCCTGTTGAGCTGGGACATATATATGGCAATGTCCCATGTGGTGCTTGAAGTTAGCGGAGAGATTTGTAAGATATGTTGCAGAGAGGTGATAAATAATGTCATGGGAACGAATGATGTTAGATTTTTAAAAAATAAAATACAGGAGATGTGGAAGATGGCGAGAGGGAGATGAAGTGGATGACAGAGTATAAATGAGGTTCTGCAATGATGGCAACCCCAGAATGGCTTCCAGACTGGAGTAAGGGGACTGACTTCCTGCATTGTGGCCTATCAGGGTAGACCAAGCTTTGGGCTGGAATTATGTGGGGTGAAGTTAGATCTCTGTAATTCTGCCTGCTGAGACGTGTGTATGTAGGGGGTTTGGGCAGAGGCGGGAAGTAAAGTGGGCTAGAAAAATCCCCTGCCGCTCAAGGAATTCCTCCTCTTAGTTCACCCAAGCTGGGTATTTCTTATCAATAGCAACTAACCCTTCACCTCTGAGACAAAGACAGTCCAACTAAAGTGGGAATCAGTAACTGAAAATTGGAAGAAAAGTGAAGGAAGTGGAGGGAGAGTGTTATGGGCTAAATTGTTTTCTCCCCATAATTCATGTGCTGGAGTCCTAACCCCTAGTACCTTGGAATGGCTGTATTTGGAGATAAGGGCTTTCAGGAGTAATTAAGTTAAAATGAGGTCATTTGGGTGGGCCCTGATCCAATAAGATGTGTCCTTATAAGAAGAGGAAGTTTGAACACAGATATATAGAGGAAAGACGATACGAAGACACTGGCATCAGACAGCCATCCAAAGACAATGAAGAAGCCTCAGAAGAAACCAATGCCACCAGCACTTTGATCTCAGATATCTTGCTTCCACAATGGTGAGAAAATAAATCTTTGTTGTTTAAGCCACCCAGTCTGTGGTACTTTGTAAAGGCAGCCCTAGGAAACTAATACCAGGGGAGGAGGCAGATAGGGGTAATAAGGAAGGCAAGAAAAAAAGAAGGTAAGAAAGACAATAAGGAAGAGGAAGTGAGGGGCAGGAGAGAGTAAGTACTTCCCTCTTTCCCAGGAGGGTGATGGAGACAAGGCAGGGGTAAGAGCATCTCCTATTTTGCAGGCTTACACAGTGTCATAGAACACAGGAAAGGACAGAGATCTAGGAAGGAAAGAAGGGAAGTCATCTGTTTCAGGCTGTGGGATGTTGAGGAGAAAAGGGTTGTTAGCCATGGATGATTTATAATAGTAAAAATGGAAACAATCTAAGTATCTGACAATAGAGCAATCATCTTATAAACATGTAGTGAATTATAATGCCACATGAAAAATTATCTTTACTCAAGGAGTTTAAAAAGACATGGAAAAAGACACAAAATATGTTTAATTAAAAAAAAAAACAGAATTTAAAACTGAATTAGAGCTTGAGTTTACTTACAGTAAGTATATTTGTAACTGCTTAAGAAAAAAAAAACAGCATTAATATAAGAGTATTCACAGCCTCTTCCCCTTCCCCTCACTGCTCCCCATGGAAAATTCTGCTTTGCTCATTTCCCCTCCCTCAGCCCTTTGAACTCCAGTCTTACCATGTAGATCAATGTTACACATGTGCGCATGTGTGTGGGTGTGTGTGCATCTCCTGGGAAAAGAGGGTGAGGACCTACATCTAAGTGTCATTTTCTAGAGGCAAAAGGTAGGGGGAGGCAAGGCCAAGCCATGAACCAGCAGTCTAGGCCCAAGGAGCTTGGGGAAGACAAGAGCATGGCGAAGAGGTGAGAGAGGGTTGGAGTCCAGGAAAAACTGGGGAAAGGGGACTTTCAAAAGTGTTGCTGTGGGTCATATACTGCATGTTCTTTAATGTTTTCAGGAGAAGCAAATGAAGTTTGGGATTATTTTCAATTACTTTTGACTTCTGGCTGCATTGGACCCCCAGACCTTATTTATTTACACACATGTGCAAAGAAAAAGACTAGAAAGAAAGAAACCAAAACATTAGAAGTGGTTAACTCTGCATTGGTGGGATTATTAGGGATTGGCACTTTTATTTAAGTTTTGAATAAAAACATGTATTAATGGTAGGGGGTGCATTGTTGTTTAAAGAAGTTTAAATACTTATAATA
The DNA here is from genome assembly GCF_009834535.1 of Camelus ferus. Classification (NCBI taxonomy): domain Eukaryota; kingdom Metazoa; phylum Chordata; class Mammalia; order Artiodactyla; family Camelidae; genus Camelus; species Camelus ferus. The sequence continues at coordinate 56,698,760 of NC_045696.1, forward strand.
GCCTAGGCTGGTTGAACTACAAAGTGTTATGGAGTGAATGAGGTGATCCAGTGGGTTTAGATTACTTTCTCAAGGAGTGTTTATGTATTGGAGAGACTTAGGCAAAAGCTTAAAGAGGCTGGAAGTCCAAGACATTTTTGGAGGGTGGGGGCTTTGGGGATAGTGAAACTTAAAGTTTCACAAATTAGACATCAGACACCTTGTAAGGATGTATTGTTTTGAAACATTTTTGATAATTTGTATGTCCTGCAGCAGAGGGAATTTTATGATGTGATCTTTAGTTATCTTTGAGGTGTTTCTCACTTGGCCCAAATAATACTGGTTGAGAACTAAAAGATAATTTCCTCAGCTGAGGATTAATTGGGTTAAAATTTGGACTTTCCAACAGTCAAGTGATTAGGGCTATAGTGATAACAAAGGTAAACTTTAAAGGACTCTGACCTTCAAAAGAATGCTGATTCAGGAATGCTGAGTCAAACTGGAAGCAGATTTGTTTGTTAAATTCTGGGATTCCAGAAGTTAGAGGAAGGTGCATGATGAACAAAATTCAATATATTATTATGTGAGATGTTAATGGATTGAGCTTGTTATGTTCACAGCTGACTCTGCATACACTCAAAAAGAGTTTGCATTAATTCTTAGATTATTAATGAAGTACACTAAAAGAAAATTAAGGTTTTGGGACATAGTCTTCCTGTCTTCCAGGGTATCAAACACAATGGTAATGATAGCATATCCCATAATCCTCTCTTGGAGGAAACATTAAGTAATTTTCATGTCTTCAAATTCCCAGAGATGACTTACGTGGGGAGTCAGTGAAGCTGATGAAGCATCGGATCTGGTCTGTGACAGTGAAGACACACCTACCATACAGTTTCAGCTGGAGGACTGTCAGATGGGTCCCTAAATATAATTTCCTCAGACTTTCTCGGTGAGAGTCTGGAGTACTTATTTGGAAGAGGTTACAAGTGGGGGAAAGTGATGAATGCAGATTGCCTGTGGTTAATTAATGAAGCATAAAATCGGAAAGAGAGATTAACTTGTCAAGAAGGTGTAAATGAAAAGACAAAAGGATAGATTTTGCAAGAACAGCCTGGGTGTGTATATCAAGACAAGGGAAGCAGAATGGTAGGTGATACAGGTTACAGAACAGGGGGAGGATAACCACTACCTTGATGGAGCTGGTGTTCAAAGAGGCACTGTGGAGTTTTGGGGCCCCTCTGTCCCCACATGCGTGAGCACAAGGCTGGAAATGAGCAGGGGAAATACTGGAGAAGAAACGCTTTCAGTGGCCACTATGTGGAAAGTGCTCGAAGGAATTCAGAACAGGAGGGAAGTAACAAGTCCAAGGAGAAGTGCAGAGCAAGGAAACAGGGGGAAGAGGAGGAGGAAACAAATGTGTTTTCAGAATTTACTAGAAGGCAAGCAGAAACTTTTGATGCAGCTGTTTTGAAGACTTTATATTAACCCAGGCTTTTAAATGCAGTTTCCCCAAACTTCCCTGTCAAAATGTACGTTAACTACTTATGAATAATGAATTAACACACACAACCGATGCACTTGACTGTCATTTCTGGTGGGAGACTTCCGTTTTCTACTTTGTTAATTTCTGTATCACTTAAGTTTTTATAGGTATGTATAATAAGACAAAACAAGAAAAATTCTATCAGAACGAGGTTAGCTTCCATGGGCAAGCCACCTGTACCCGATGATCTTATTCATGTTAAATAAAATGTATCAATAGTCATAGAAATAATAATACTATATAATAAAAGGATATTACTGAGCTTATTACACATCACACTCACATTTTCCTTAAAGGTTAGGTTTAAAACCTCACCCCTCACCCTCTACAAACAAAATGTGATATAAAATGTGTGGCTCCACTGTTGCCCACTGTGGAAGCCCATGACTGGGTTAACAAATTGTAACAATCTCAGCTGCTTATCTCCTTGAAGATGTGCTTAGCAACTGCCTTGAGGTTTTAGCAATGACCCAGGCCCCCTGCTATAAACGCTGGGCGTGCCTGCTGTTAGTCTTCTATCCCCAAAACAGCCTTGGGCTGGAATGGTAAACAACTTATAAAAAGCTGCAGACTCAGAGGTGAGAAGGCTGGTTAGCCAATGACGGGTAAGATCCCCTGAGGGGGGCAACCTAAGACTGGCACAGCCGCCTGAGTCCAAGCTGTTAAGCAGCTAATTCTCATACGTTCCACCCTGATAAGCTGAAAGGCTCAACTTGAACATGATTCACCAAAAAGGGTCTTCTGACCTTGAGCCAAACACCAACAATAAACAAAGCCTTTGTACTCACTGTGATCCCACCCTGTCCTTCCCTAAATTCCTGCATTCCTCCTTTGACTGTACTCAATAAATATGGGAGATTTGAGCCGCTCGTGGAGTTGGCTCCCGACTCCCTCTTGCTCTCTTAACTTTTCCAGAGTCTTGAGTAATTCATTCCGTCTTGGTGGGACTTCTGCTGGCCAGAACCCACAACTGCCCACACCACCACGAACAAATCCATGACGATGTATTAAGGTTACAGAGGCTTAAATAACTATGTGGACGATATGAGCAGGCAGGGCCACTGGACCGCCCCTCTCCACCCCATGTACCACTGGTTATTTGACAGTTATCTTAAAGGCCCCATGCTTTGAATTCCCAAACATCTGCCTGTGGACTTTTCCTATAACCCTTCTTTTAGTCTAGCTCAATGGTTCTCAAATTTGGTGTACATAAGAATTACCATACAGGGTAGCTACACACAAAACCATGTATCCTAGACTTTATGGGTGAGTTAAGGGCTTTTTCAGAGATAATTTTGTCTGTATTTAATTTTTGTCTTACTTGCTGATTTTACAACCACCCTGTTCCTTTGTATAATATGAGATTTGACTCTACTTGAGAGAACTGTTAGAAATTTAATTGGGGATTCTCTATACCACCTGAAGAAAAGAATTAGAAAATTTACTTTGGGTCAAATACCTTCTCAACCTTCCAAAACTAGTATATAATAAATGCTTAATTTTTAGCCTGAACAAGAATCCTATAGAAGTATAGGTATCCATCCTTTATTTTTTCTCATGAAAGACAGAGTCCTGTTATTAAGCAGTCAGGTCTATTTATTAATCTAAAGCAGATGAGTATGACCATTGTAATTCTCAGAGAGAAATTAGAGAATTTTTTTTCATTGAAGTATAGTTGATTTACAATGTTCTGTTAGTTTCTGGTGTACAGCATAGTGATTCAATCATATTCTTTTTCAGATTCCTTTTTATTATAGGTTATTATAAGATATTGAATATAGTTCCCTGTGCTATACCATAGGATTCTGTTGTTTATCTAATTTGTATCTGCTAATCCCATACTCCAAATTTATCCCTTCCCCTATTCTCCTTTGGTAACCATAAGTTTGTTTTCTATGTCTGTGTGTCTATTTCTGTTTTGTAAGTAAGTTCACTTGTCTCATTTTTTTAGATTGTGCATATAGTGGTGTCATGTAATATTTGTTTTTCTCTGACTTATTTCACTTCACTAGAGTATGATAATTTTTAGGTCCGTCCATGTTGCTGCAAATGGCATTATTTCATTCTTTTTTATGGCTGAGAAGTATTCCATTGTGTATATATACACAACTTCTTTATCCAATCATCTGTTGATGCACATTTAGGTTGCTTCCATGTCTTGGCTATTGTAAATAATGCTGCTGTGAACACTGAAGTGCATGTATCTTTTTGAACTGGAGTTTTCTCTGGATATATGTCCAGGAATGGGATTGCTGGATCATATTGTAACTCTATTTTTAGTTTTTTAAGGCATCTCTGTACCGCTTTCCATAATGGCTGCAACCAATTACATTCCCACCAACAGTGTAGGAGGGTTTCCTTTTTTCCACACCCTCTCCAGCATTTATCCTTTATGGACTTTTGAATGATGGCCATTCTGACCACTGTGAGGTGATACCTCATTGTAGTTTTGGTTTGTATTTCTCTGATAATTAGTGATATTGAACATCTTTTCATGTGCCTATTGGCCATCTGTATTTCCTCATTGGAGAAATGTCTGTTTAGGTCTTCCGCCCATTCTGGGGTTGAAGTTAGAGAATTTGAGATGTAACCCATTAAGGAGTCAAGCAGGTTCTCAGAGAAGGAACAGTTACTTTAGATAGAATGATTTATGGCCCTTTATGAGATGAGTGTGGAAATAAATAGTTCAATGAATGAGGTAAGTGATTAAATGACTGTGGTCTGCCAGATGGGTTTCTGACTCCAGAGTGTGAGAGAGAAGGCTATAGGGATTGAATTAGGAGCCCAGATGAGACTCAGGGGCAGGTGAATATGGGGTCCACAGGTTGCCTGTGGAAATTGTCCCGCACAGGGCCCTGCTCTGCCCAAGGGGCAAGGGGCAAGGGGCAAGGGGCAAGAGCTGAAAGCCTGGCCTTGTGTCTCAGCACAGGACTGCGCCTGCAGTTGGAGGTTGGAGCAGGGACTGCCTTTTTCCCTGGGCTTAAAGGCTATATATAGGCCAGAACTAGACTAGGGAGGATATCTGTTTCATGTACTAAACTTAACACAAGTTTAAGGGTCAGTTATTTAGACAGGATGTCTTGGTTTCAAAATGGCTGTGAGGTAGATAATATTTTAAGTTGTTAACCACATATTTTTCCACTCTCAAGGCCTCTCTTCCTGTCCCTGTTGGAGAGGAGTTAGTATCATTCAAGCAGGTACTTAGTTCTCTGAGATTTCTATAATTAGGGAAAAGATGGAGCAGGGCAAGAAATCAAAAGTGACTATAAATTATTGTGCCATTTGTTCTCCAAAGAGTCTAAGCATTTAAGGGAAGGTATAGGATTAGTAGGTATAGCCCAAACAGAATTGGGCTGTGGAAAGGAGTTGGGGGAGGGGAGAAAAGCAGAGGAAAAGGGAGAGGAGGGAGAGAGGGAGACTGACTAACTTGTGTGGACTGTGAATACAGAGGCGACCCATGAACCTGTGACCTAGCAACTCCCACAAGGAAGAAATGGCTGTGTGGCATATCCAGGACAACAGGACCAGAAATGTCTTGCAGATGAGTTTGTGCCCAAACCTGGCACAACGGTAGCAGAACAGTGGGCATGTCAACACTACCCAGTGAGAGAGGACCAACCATCAAGACTCGACCCCCATCCTACTCTGGCATCGTTTAGGACCAGACATTCCCAGGGAAGGCTGAGGCGAAATTGTTTTCTGCCAGTCTGGCAGATGGAGACTTCAGAATTTAAAAGTAGAAAATGAAAAAAATGTACCTGAATATGAATTCTGAGATTTATATGTTCTACCATTGCCTTTAGGTGAATAGATCAAAATGGCTGTATCAGAGTCATGGTTCTTGCCTACAGTATTCCAGGCACTGTGTGAAGCACGTTCACACCTGTTCTGTCAAGTAATCTTCACAACAACACTGCATGGCAGATGTCGTGATCACCCCAGTTTACAGGTGAAACACTAACTCAAAGACACAGCAGGTAAGTAGAGGGTCAGGGATGCAAATTCAGGTCTGTTTTCCTCCCTGCATTTTGTACTTGTTATCAGTGACATGGACCTAAACTCAGGAGCAAAGGGAACACACTAAGGTTCTCAGAAGGTTAAAAAAAAAATAGATCTCAGTCCATTATAGCATTGGATCTGTCTCATTACTGAAAGCAGAGTACGTAAATAATAGTGATATCCAGAAGGAAAGTCCATTTGTCACCAGATCAAAAGAAGGAAACTCTTAGGAATGGAAGTTCCTAGGTGACAAGAGACAGAATCCAGCTCAGACAACAAGCCTCTTGTTTCTATACCAGAGGCCTCTTTTCCAGTATGTAAGTATTGGATGTGTTTTCAGTATTCTGTGATAAGTGAGTTTAGATTAAAACAAACAAACCAGCCTTAGGGCATATAGATGCATTTTCACCAGTCTATATAATTCCCTTTCATCCAACTCACCTGGGCACTCTGGCTGAGTCTGAACCAGTTCTGTGCCCACCTAGAAGCCATTAGGCTAGAAGAACAAAAGTTTATATACACAAACGCACACATACACACACGCACGTGCACAGGCACAATCAGTCAATTCCAAAATTCCCATGCAAGTTTGAGCAAAAGAACAGACACATTTAAAAAAAAATCTGTCTAATTTCTCAAAGACCTGGGCTAGATTTAAATATTTATACTCAATGCTTTGAATACATGCTATGTTCCAATTCACAGGACCAGGTTACCTGGTTAGGATCAGGATCAACTTCATCCCAGTTGTGAGTGACGTGGCCTTGGTCAATGGATTCAAAAGGCTTGTGAGAAACAGAAGGTAGAATCCTATACAGCCAGCTGGGGGGAAACAAGGACACATAAACCTCAGGGTGATGGTATGAGTGATGCACAGACTGGATTAGGAAGTGCCATCAGGAGGACGCTCAAGTCAACAACGATCTGTGGGCTTTAATGTGGGAAGCAATGACATAGCATCACTTCTGAATAGCCACTGCTGTCCATAGCCCTGGCCACTTCTCAGCTTTCACTTCACCCATCACTCTTCACATTGAGGCTCCAGATCTTGGTTATTTCCATACTGACAAAAAAAAAGAATTGTCTTTCCCAATGACAACTATAAAGGAAGGAAGAGTACCTTGAAGGATATCTGTTCAGGCAAATCCACAGACAAACGTTAGCTTATGTACATCATTGGATACGAATCCTTGCTCTGGCTCTGGAAAGGGAGGACGTTAAGCCTACATAGATTGAGAGAATTTGGATGGCTTCTTTGTTATTTTTGAAATATAAATCAATTATCTTCTTCAAAATTATAAAGGTAATTCATGCCAGTGGTAATAATAATTCAAGTAATTCAGAAAGTCTCAGAAGGTAAATGGTGTTCACCTCCAGTTTTTTCAGGGCCAATCCTTAGAGGCATCAGAATTGAACAACTTTCTTGTATATTCTCAGATATTTTCAATGCATGATAAGCAAAATCACCAAGTTGTTGTATCACTTTATTCTCACATCTGTAATGTGTGAGCGTGCCTGATAACCCAAACATGGAGTATTAGTAATAATTTTGGCCTTAGAGGTAAAAAGTAGTATCTCATTTTTATTTTGCACTATGTTTATTATGCATAAGACTGAGGATCTATATGTTTATTGGCCTCTTGTAATTTTTCTATGAATTACTTGCACAAGTCCTTTATCATTTTCTTACTGGGTTGTCTTTTTGACATTAATTTGTAAGAGGTTCAGGGAATTAACACATCTGTCCTCTAAAATAATAAGACTACCTATCTATATTTCCTTACAGTACATTTATGGCTTTATTTCAGGAAGAGAAGACTCTAATGAAGGAACCCTGAAGGACACTAGGATGAGAACCATCCAGAAGTTGAGAAGGACACTGAAACTCACTAGAAGGGACCTAAGTCCTTTCAGAGGCCATTACCCTGTCAGAGGACTGCAGGAAGAAGAACATCACCTGGGCAATGGAAGACCAGAGCTGCTTGAACAGGCTCTGGCCCTTTGAGCCCCAGGACAGTTTACTTCAAAGGGTGGAGTTGACCTGGCCCCACACTGAGCCATTTAGGAGATAAAGGGGCTAGATTTGTTTGGTTTTTATTTGATTCCTCCAGTTCTAGATGATGTGATCTCAGACACTGAACTGCAGGCCATGCAGTAACTAAGCCTCTCCAGCTTCTAGTAGTGGAATTGAGAACCCGTGTGTGTATCTTAGAACCAACTGTGTCTTCTTGGGCCAGTTACAAAACTTTCTTGATCCTACATTCCCCATCCTTACCTCCCAGGATTGTTGTGAGGTCTCAGAGTTTACGTACCCAGAATGCCTGGCATACAGTTGGTGCTTACTTATTAGATGTGTGTTGAACTGTCTATCTGTCTACCCCTGATCATCTGGGTTTTTGTAGTGGTCCAGATTTTCCACATTTTGTGTCCTGGCTCTCCCTTCTCAGGACTTAAGGGAGCAGCTAACTAATCTGGTAAAAATCAGCTCCTGATAGATATAATCTCTGATAGTTTTGCAGGGGTGGGGGAGGGGTCCTACACTCTGTGGCTTAAATGAATAGTGACTAAATGTAAGAATTCCAGGCTTTCTCACCTATGGATGGAGCTGGCTCCATCTTCCCACTGGGAATTTTGAGCATTTTCACAAAATTCTTGTGGATTCCTTTGAAGAGTTCTAAGCAGATGGGTGAGCCATGCCCTGTGTCCCTTGTTTTTTAGCTGAGTTTATAAAACTCCCCAGGCAGCACTACATTGCCCTGGACAGAGATTTAATTCTGATTCAGGGAATGGTGCCAGCTTCTTAATGAAATGCCAACAGCTCCTTTTCAGCCTCCTGGAACAGAGCTCTGCTCCTGCTGGCTGAAGATATTGCTGAATAATGGAGGCAGGCAGCAGAATCCGGAGTCCAGGTGTCCCGTTAGTGAGTGGGTCATAAAGTCAAGAACATAGTCATGGAGGCCAGGCTGTCATAAATTAGAATGGACAGGAATCGTCTGTGTGCTTACCTTACCTTGACTATCTGGGCCACAGAGGGAGAGAGAGAGATGATTAAATAGCAATAGAATTAGCCCCTGATTTGACAAGTATGGGAAACTATCTCTTCCTCCCTCCATGTACATGTCTATCCAGAGAGAAGCAATACTGATATTGGCATGATAACATGGCACCTGCCACTCAGTTCTCTGGTGGCCTCCTAGGGATACCCTGTACTGGAGGGAGACACTCTGCTATGGTGGCAATGATGATGCTTATAATAATTAATGTTAATTGAGTAATCACCATGGACCCGGCATTGTGCTAAGCACTTTACATTTTTTCCTTTAATCCTCATCACAACTATGAAATAAGTATTATTATTATCATTTTAACAAATGAAAACCCAGAGGCTCTGAGAGGGTAGATGACCTGCCCAAGGTCACAAAGCTGGAGAGAGAAGGAGTCAGGATTTAAACTCAGGGGGCCTGACTCTGGAGTGAGCCTGATTAACCACTAAGGGGAACAAGCTATCATTTGATTGGTCCACTCTGCTTTTGTACTCACTATCTCATTTGCATCTCAGGTGGACTCTGTGGAAATAAACTGAGTCACCTTCCACTAAGCAGTACAATACCACCTGCCCTCCTCCCCAAATCTCCAATATAAGTGGCAGCCCTCTTCAGAGACGCCCTCGTCTGAAATTCCTACAACTAGACGCTGCTTGTTTCAGTCACAGCACTTGCTGCCTCCCCAGACCACAACACTTACTGCGTCCAACCTGCCCCATGGGAGTTAATCAAGGGAGTGAGTTCACTGCCCTGGCTTGTAGGATTACAGCAAACACAGAGCATGATGCATGGTGCTAATGAATGTGCTGGTTTCCAGCAAAGGCAAATTCCAAAGAGTAAAAACCTTGTTAATTCAAACCACAGGGGCCACAATACATGACCTTTCATCTACCCAAGCTTGGATTATCCAACATTTTCATCTAAAGAACATAATACTTCTAGTCAGCTGAGGGGGATATTGCACTGAATCTTCTCTAATTTTGAGTTAATCAGTATTTTAAAAAAACACAAAAAATGAGTAACCCAAAATTCAGAACTCAACTGGTAACCCTAGGGTAAGGCCAGACTATGAGGAACATTTTCTTCTGTGTACAAGCATGGTTTATAAATGGAATTAGATGTGTGTTTTCAAGTCTCTCTGCAGCTGCTCTCTCACCTTCTTCCACCAGTCACTTGATTCTAGCTGGAGATGAGGCCCATCCTCCCCTGACTATGATCCACAGCACAGCCTGTAAGCAGCAAGATCTTGGGCAGCCTGGGAGGCTGTGGTCCAGGTATAGGAGGCAGCATTGAATACTAGTCATGTACCCATAGACCTCAGGTCAGAATTACCCTAATCCTTTTACCTTCTCTTATTGGTGCTCCGTGGACAGGTGAAAGCTGATCCTGAGAGCTGCTCAGCATACAGGTTGTAGGGGCAAACTTGAGGATTATTCTAAGACAAAGGAGGCAATAAATGACACCAGTCCAATCTGCAAAGCATCCCACCTTCCCACCAAGCAACTCAGTTGGGGAACTCTGCCTTGGATGGAGATGCTCTGGGCCACTCAGTGCACACAACTATCTCCAACCCATATATACTTCTTGTAATAATATTTTAGGTGACTCTTCCCTCTGATGCAAAAAGTAATTCAAGCTTATTGTAGAAAATTTATGAACTATAACCCATTATCTCACCATGCAGAAATAACCCAATGTTGACATACGGATATATTTCCTTTCATTCTTAAATGGGGATTCTGTAATATGTGTAGTCCTGTTAATAATTAGGGCTTCTTCCTTTTTTAAAAAAGGAAGCACTATATAATGAGCACTTTTTTCATGCCATGAAGTATTCTTCAAAAACATTTGAAAAAAATTTGTTTGCCATATTTTTACTATTATAATGAACACCAGTGTGAACATCTTTGTACATACATTTCTTTAAAAAGGACTGATTATTTTCTCATCATTGTTATATCATATGCTGGTCAAGGGAACTACAAGGAAGTCCCCTTAACCCTGGACCTAGGGGATCCTCTTGAAAGTCCTACAGTTAGTCTTACTTATTTAGGGTTGGGTGCTTGGCCATAGGTAACCACCATCCAACTAACCTTCATATTGTCATTGTTTTGCATCCCAATTGTCTTAATGATTTGTGAAGCTCCTAGACAGTTCACAGGCTAAATTATAAGAACCATGGTGAGTAGAGGCACTTGGCCTGAAGGCCAGTCATTCATTCCTACAATTCAGAGCTCTCTAAGCTAATTTTCTATTCACTCATACCTGTCCTTCTGGCAGGGCACCTGGGCAGCGAGGGTCCTCCGAGGCACACTCATTCCCAAATCCAGAAAGATACTGCATATGACAAAGACACAGAACCATTATCAACAGGATTTGACAGTCTACAAAGGTAAGAATTTCTATATGAACATGCGTTTGTATATCACATTTTATACATAGTACCTTTGCTATGTCTTGGCATGTGAACCGTTTAGGAAAGATAATATTCTCTGTGTGAATTTTAAAGACCCTCAGTTAAGTGGGAGAATAATGCTGGATATTGCATAGACTCTCCACCCTTAGCTGTACTTAGTCAATTTATGGGCTTGTTCTTAATTATCTCACTCCAGGGACAGGTTCTTTAATTCTGGTTCCATCAGGGAGTTCCTGAGAGGGGAGATGGCTCAGGCATCACCTCAATTCCAGGTTAGCAGGGTCCTGCTTGCCTAGACTGCAACCTCCCTGAGGTTGGAGCTCCATTTCCCCTCCATACTCTGAAACAAGCACCTGTAAGGAGGTGTGTGGAACCAATCTGACAGCAAAACCCTTGAGAGAAAGCCCTTCAACGAGCCTCACTGCAGGCAAAAGCTTCTCCCTGGAGCACTTGTGTATATATTTGCATCTGTGTGGATGTATGGAAACAAATTGTGAAGATATGGGTAGCTTTCTGGAGAAGTGCCAAACCAGCATCTGTCCTCAGTGGCACAATGGAGTGCATTCTGATTGCCATCTGTTTACATCAGGAAAAAGGGATTTCTTAACAAAGCAAAGTGTGCAGAGCCCCTGAAACTTACTCTGACTTAACAGTCAACACACCTGTGAATTCTTTTTCACTGGCTGGCTTCTCTGCTAGTTTATAAACTCCATGAAGGCTGGAACGATGGCACTTTGTTTACCTCTACTTGCCTGGTGCCTGGTTTGTAAAAGGTAATCAATAGATACCTGTTGTTTGATTTAGTTTTTCCCTTAGAGTCTGTTCTTTTTTTTTTTTTTTTTTTAACTTTTTTTTTATTGAGTTATAGTGAGTCTGTTCTAACATGAGTGGATGTATGTTGCTCTAAGTGGGGTTCGAACTCCCTTTTCTCTAACTTAAACATCCCCGCAAGAAGGTCATTTTCTTCCTGTAGTTGTTCTTAATAAATGTACTTAATTTTAGCCCACGATAATGAAATTGCCACCTCATTCAGTGAGTGAAATGCCACCATCTGAGCACATGTCTTTAAGAGCTATAAGAAGGATATAAGTGGGTGGAGGATAAGCCCTCCAGCATTCTTGGCAGCCTGGAGAAGGATGAGCTTGATGGAACACACCTGGATGTGTGAGCACTGATCAGGGGCAACAGCTGCCCATATTTGGAAGGAATATTAAATGTGAAATGTTATGACCTAGAAAGCAATGGAAGTGAAATTACTCTTTTTGCCTCCAGACACAGTATTTTTTTTATATTTGAAAATCCATCAGCACTAAAAACAGCGAGTCACATTCCACACAGATTGGTTAACAGCCGCGACATGCAGTTTGGAATGATTTCTTTGGGGAAATGGCAGAGACTATCCAGCATTCTGACTCTCCACTGAATACAATTTTCTTCCCTCTAAATGAACCCCATGCTCACCATCAAGAGGACTAAATTTGAACTGCTGAGAAATGGTAATGTCCCCAAATTATCTTCAGTTCTGTGGAATGGAATTTTAGACCAATCTGTGACTGAAGCTACTGAGTATCACAGTGCCTTCTCTTTGCTCAACTGCAGCATTGTCTCTCTCTGCAAAGGGAGGCAGGAAGGTCTGAGTGCTGAGCAAGATGGCTGAGCTTTCTAGCAGGACTGGGTGGGTTTACTCATTAACCTTCTCTGTTCTTTGCAACTGCTGACCTTAGAACAGAGTCCAGGTTTATTTGTATGTTGGGAGCCAAGGAAAAGAAACTTCCTATATGTAGCTTTAGAGCATTTGCTTCAGACTGCTTTAAAAAATAGAAAAGAAAGTTGAAAGAACAGCTGGTGGTTTGGAAGGGAGCCACCCAGCTCAGAGAGAGGTGTGAGTTCTGAATCGGTTTCACAATCTTAGCTGCATGCATTGGCTGAAGACGAGGGTGGAAACTGCTGAGTCACTCCCAAAACAAGTTGGTTTTCCTAATCCCCTGAGAGAAAAATTACAGATGAGTTTATTAGAGCTTTCAAATATCACATGCCTTACTGCTGGAGGGATCAGAATCAAGGAAGCCGCATTCTGTACTGCTTTCCCAAGGCTTTGGGATCAAGGACAATATCTGAACTCTGCTTCTATTAGCTGTGATAATCCAAGCTTTCCACTCCAGCTGGTTCAGTGACTCTACAAATATACCATATACCAAAAAATAAATAAAATCTAACATTAGGCAAGTGTGTTTCTATGTTTTCTTCAATCCAGATTTCAGAATAATTTGATCCAACATAAAAAAAAAATATGATTTTGTTTCCTTCCAAGAGAATTATGGGCCTCCTTTCTAAATGACAGAGCAAGTTACTGAGTTCCATGTAACTTCAGCACCATCAGTTCTTTGGCAGCTCCCTGATATACAGCTTTCTAATTCTCACCTGGTCCCCAGGACATGATTTATTTGTCAGAGTAGTTTTATGAGGTGCCTTCTCCTGACTGATTCTGGGTAACACCCTGATGGGATGAGCAGATGGTGAACCTCACTTCCTTTTACTGGGCATTAGGGAAAGAGAGACAAGTCAGAGTAGAGATGGAACTATAGCTACCTTTTTTTTTGCCCCCTGTGGAAGGAGTCCAGGATTTCTAGTGAACCTTGTTGGGATCACAGAATATAGACTGTTAGGGGAACTTGCAGATTACTGCGAGTGGGCTGAATTGCTGTCAGCTCAATAATGACTGTCAAAGATGTCTATGTCTTAATCCCTGGAATTTGTATCACTTTGTATAGGTAGCTCTTATAAGAGACTTCATAGATGTGATTAAGTGAAGGATCTTGAGATTGGAAGATGTCCTGGATTATTTGGGTTGTACCCTAAATATTCATAAGTATCCTTAAAAGAGGGAGGTAGAGGAAGATTTGACTACAGAAGAGGAAAAGGTGATGTGAGGATGGAAGCAGAGATCAGAGTGATGCACTTTGAAGACAGAGAAAGGGGCCTCAAGTCAAGAAATGCAGGCAACTTCTAGAAACTGGAAGGGCAGGGAAACAGATTCTCTCCTTGCATCTTCGAAAGGAACCAGCCAACACCTTGCCTTTAAGCCCAGTGAAACTGAGTTCAGACTTCTGACCTCTAGAACTGTAAGCCGAATACATTTGGTTGTTTTAAGCCACTAAATTTGTGGTAATTCGTTAGAACAGAAACAGGAAACTAATACAATAATTATGCAGACCAGGGGTCCCAACTCTGGCTAATCATTAGAATCATGGCTAAAACTTGTTAAATACAGACCCAGACCTAGTGAATCAAAATCAAAATATTTGGTGATGGGGCTCAAAGCCTGCCTGTTAAACAGTTCTTTTAGAAATAAGGAAATCAAGACTTGCAGAAGTGAAGCAACCTAAGAATGTAGAATTTAATTTTGTTATGTCATCTTTTGAATTTTCTTCCCCCGGTTGTGCTGCTTTTATGTAAATGTGATTTCATTTGAGGCTTTGTGTTGACATATGCATTAAAATGAAGAAATAAAAGCAGAGGAAAAATATTTTTTTAACTTATGATGTGTATTGATTAGAATGATGCAATCTGGCTTTCTGTGTTTGAATTTCTGATCTCTAGAGCTAACCTTTCCTTGTGGAGATAAGATAGCAGGCTGGGAAGAATGCCTTTGAAACTGAGAACAAAGACCAGCATGCAATTTACATTGGTGTGCTGGCGCTGTGCATAATAAGTTGCTTAAAAATTTCAGCAGGATAGGATTTTAGAGATAATTTATTTATAAATGGTAAGGATGTTTCCAACCCCTGTTGAGCTTCCCCATAGGATTTTCATCAGGAAATGAAGTTTTTATGCACTCCCCCTCTTAAGACTTCAACTACCACTGTTGATATGACTTTCCAGATCTATTCTCCTAGCCCTTCCCTCCCCTGAGATCCTGATCCATACATCTGACCACATTCTGGGATTCTCTTCTTGGCTGTCCCTGAAGGAACTCAAGTTTAGCTGAACTGCTCTTGTACCCCAGGGCATTCAGGGCTTTCTGTGTGTACTGGGGATTTGCACTCGCCATTTCCCCTAGCCCCTTTCTCTTTTCACTTAGTCAATTTCCACTTCTCTCTTAAGACCCAGTTTAGGAACAGCCTCCTTCAAGAAGTTTCTCTTGACTCAGTTCCTTTTCTATGTTAATCTGTGGCATTGTTTACTAGCACATAATATTTGCTGAATGAAAGAATGAGAATTCTTTCTCAGTCCTTCTAACTCTCCATCAGGCTTAAAGAAGCAAACTCTTTTACTTCAGCGTTGAGTGGTTTTAGGATCCCTATTAATTAGGGAGATATTTGATTTTTAAACTCAGCATCAGTTGAAGGGCATTCAGGATGTGCTCAAACCCTGGAAAAAGTTTGGAATCTGGCATACTTCATTTGAGTAAAGGTTCTGGGCAGTTCTCAGTTTCACTCAGTGCGTATGTTGGGCTGATGCAAGCCTGGGGTGGACACAAGTCATGGTTTCAGATACTGGGGACATCCTCCCTTTCTTTGGCCTTAAGGCACTTAGCCTTGTAGATGCCACTAAGGCTCCTTTTGGAGCCTAGGTATGGATTCAGACAAACCCAATTTCTAATCCAGTCTCTATCACCTATCAGCAGTGGCCTTGGGCAAGTCACTTAATCTCTCTGAACTTTACTTTCCTTAATTGTAAAATAGAAACAAGAGTGGCTACAACCCAGATTTAAAGATTATGAGTTAATTCATTAATAGCACATAACCCACACGTATTTTTCAATTGCACATTAAATAATAAAAAGGAATGATTTCTTAGAGGAAGTACTAGGGCTTCTACTGGCCAAGGGCTAATTGTAAGCCTCAATAACGGAATAGATTAAATAGGTTTAACTGGTCAGCTGGAGTCCGTCAGGAAGCTGCAGCAACAGGAAGGTGTTGGAGAGTAGGGGCTGGCAAGCAGACACAGTGAGAAATGTGTCCAAGTGTGTCTGTGGAGGGGAGCCCTTATGATGTCTACAGATTCCCAAGATAATAATTGAAATGAACCAGGCAAGAGATGGACAATTAGAGCATCATCTCTTTTCTTTATCACCCCCTAGCCCCAGCCATGCCTACCGACACACAGTGGTGAAGCCTCTGAATACAGTAGCTTTGACTAGGGTCTAAGTCCTTTCTAACTCTGACATTCTGGAATTCTCAGACGCATCCTTGAGTTCTGGCTGAAGAAGCCACAGCAAACTTGCCAGATAGTTTCTTACCTTCAGCTCGGCCATTTTCCTTCTGCTGCAGGTGTGACAATTTCAGGAAACCCAGGCCCAGAGAGGGTAGGAAGCCAAAAATGCTCCTGTTTCTTCTGCAAACCACCTTCTGGATGTTACTACGCCACTGCTTCACTGTGCTCACTGGTCAACAGGTCAAGCAAACTACTCACAAACATTTCCTAACTGCTGCACTAGGGAGAAAGTCCAGCATGCTTATTTCCAAACTGCTTACACAATTGCCTTTGGTTTTTATTAAACCCAGTCTGTTTCTGGCAGAGTTTGCATGGGCCTGTCTCTTCACCTGAGGTAAAGGTTGACCAATTCCTTGTTTCAGTTAAAATAAGCAGGCTTATTACTAAAGGCAGGGGATTTAAAGCTCTCTACGAAAGGAACTGTAGTAGTTAGTACCTGCTGTGTGTGGCAAAGGCTTTTCCACTCAGTTCGGGCTCAGGTGGGAAGGAACAGGCAGACTGTTCACTATCTGTGGAGGTGAGAAAATGATCTGTGCTCGGACACAGGTGTTTACACGTAGCTGCCTGAACCAGGGATGGGGTCTAGACAGCTCTCCACAGGTGCTCCAAGAGATGAGCTGGGTGAACCATTCAGAGCCTGAAGCACTTCACTTAAAGCAAACTGAGATGTCTATTAGTGCTTCTCTTACTTTCTTATTTAGTGCTCTTATAAATTCTTTAAGAATCTTATTTCCTAATGCCTGTATCCCTCTAAAAACAGACCAAGCAAGGATTACTTTCCAGCCACCTTTTCCATGACTCCCTTGTCCTTCATCTTGGCTACTCTCCTTAGCCATGGTCAGGTATCAACTTCATGGCTAATGGCATTCAGGAAGGAAGAAACAATATATCGAGTGCCTGTTTGTGCCAGGTTTTCCCACAGACATTACCTCATTTAATTTCACAAAAACAGTCTTGTAAACTAGGCTTTATTATCACAAACTCAAGTGCAGCAGTCTGGGCATGAAATGTAAATGGGTAAAGTTGGCTGGGTGATTTTTTAAGACTTCTATATAAAGCGCCAATTTCTAAACATTGGCAACTTAAGTGAATGAATGAACGAATTGCAAAAAATGCCCACAAATTCGTTTCATCCTTGTATGCATACCCCTTTACAATGTGACTTGGCTGTTCCTCTCAATATGAGATGGAGTCTTTTACTTACCTTTGAATCTTACTTTGGGTAATAGCAAACACAAGTAGAGGTTTGAAAAAATGTTTGTGCCTTATGATTTGCCCATTTCTTGCTACTTGAGACCACTATGTAAAGAAGTCAGGCTAGCCTCCTTGAAAATGAGATGCTACACGGACAGAGACATCCAGGCACGCAACAGCCCAGCACTAGCTGCCAGATGTGTGATGAGGCAATCTGCCTGCCAGATGACTGCAGACGGGCAAGCGACCCAATGTGAGACCAGCAGGAGAACGACCAGCCAAATTTCTGACCCAAAGGATTGTGAGCTAATAGAATGACCTATTTTATGCCACTAAGTTTTGGGGTGTATTTGTTAAGCAACAATTGATAACTGATACAATTATGTCAAAAAACATGCATGCAGGTATGAAATGACTATGGGTTGCCAGTTTGACCCCTTCTGCTTTAGATATATTTTTATTAGCCAAAACTAATTTTTATGAGCAGGTCTCAGGAAGTCTTAGGAAAAATTATGCTCCAAAAGATTCTTTATGAAGAACTCTGGCTAATAACATTCATTTTGGCAAACAACTTTATTTTGCTATTAATAAGTGCAACAAACTTACCTTAGGTTATTAAAAATTATTTTTTCTTAGAAAACGGTAATTCAGGAGTCAAGCCTGACAGCAAGAGGAAATGAAGTTGAGTGCTGTTAATTTTTCAAGGTTGACCCTGAAACCATCAGTGATAGGTTACTTCTATTTTATTTTTTAATAAGGGAGAAAATAAAGAAATTGGGCTAGATCTTTTTTTTTTTTTTTTAATTAAGGGAAAGAAAGAGGAAGAAAGGGGAGGGAAGAAAAGGGTTCTTGATTTATTTTTTTAAAAGAGGAATACAAAGAGCTTCAGCTGGTTTAGGTCTCTGTGTATGCATTTGGTTTCTACTTCCTAACTGCACAGGCTCTGTCACAACATACTTGTGCCAAATTCCACATACAGATCCTGATTTGCATAGCTCTCCTTTATGTCAAAAAAGAAATCAGGGCTAACTCTTGTGGGGGAGGATGTGAAGAAAGACTGGAGAACATTCTAGCTGATGAAAAGTACTTTAAAATCCCTTTCCAAATTCCCAGGGCTGCCTTTCTAAAAGCACTCTTGAACATTGTTATTTTAATATCCTCTTTCAGCATACCTTGATTTGCAGAGTATGGAACAGAAAGAATTTAAGAAATTAAGGTGAGAAGCTGAAACTGTGTATTTGTTATTATTATATTTTAATATGGTGCAAAATCAGGAGTGCAGAGACCTGCAGCACAACCAGAGAGAGAACATGTGTGAAAAGGTGTTGAATAAGGCAGCAAACTACAGTTTTTGTAAAACAAGTTTATATATTAACAAAGAACCGGGGCAAAGGGAATTATACAAGCAAAAAAGAGGGGTAAAAAATGTAACAATGAACAATTATGCATATACACCCCCCCGAAACTTTGGATTGTGAAATCCAAGAATCCTAGTCCATAATTCATGTAAATGTGTTGCTGCGGAACTTATTTTTACTTCTCTCCATAAATTCATTGTTGACACAAAGAATAACATTCTTAGGTTATGGACTACAGTTAAGGGACGTTTTGGGAGTGGACTTTTTCTTCAAAAAATAAAAATAAAAACTGAAGAGGCTGTAAATCTTACTGCTCTTGTGCAGTTCTTAGATTTCACCCTATTTGCAAACAGGAAACAGTAAGAGGGTGCAGACAGCTGTGACCTAAAGAGTGAAGGATTTCAGTGAGCTGTCGATTTCTTGCAGAATTCTTCCTTCCTGGGACTGCTGTTCTCTATGTATTATTAATCTATTTATATTTACCTCCAGCTATTAGTCCCCCTCTTCCAGCCACTGAGACATTTGCAAAGGAGAGGAGAAAGAGGCAAGGGTTGCTGTTGTTAGGCATCCTTGTGTGTGATAAAGGTGGAGACAATTAAAGAGCAGCATTTTGCTTCTTTGAAAATGACAGAGATTGTTTGGGGTGGACAACTGAGGGCTGGTTAACATAACCTTTCCCCTCATAAAGGTAAAACAATAGAGATGCAGTTTTGAAGTACTTAATTAAGCCTTCAGCAAGGAGTGTGGGAAAATTACAGACCCATAAAAACCCTCCAGTTCTAGGCAAGTGTAAATTTTCTCTGCAGCATTCTGTCACTGCTCATTTACTGCATCATTCTGACAACATCTCCTATTTCCATTGCTTTTATATAATCTATAAACAGGAACAGAAAGGTGAGGAACAGAGAGAATGGGGACAAAGTTTGGACCTGTCACTTCTTTTTCAGTTTTCCATTAAAGGGTGAGGCTGAAGGGTGGTGTTTTAAGATGATTTCATTAAAAGGCTGAGACTTTAATGATCGACACAGCAAGAAGAAAGCTGTGAAAAACTGCCACAGCTTGCTCACTCTTCCGAAGGATGAGTGTAATTCAGTCATAATGTAAGCTCTTTAATGTTCCTCCCCCAAACCTTTTTCTATCAGGAAAGCCTGGAATCTGTAAGCAAGAAAGATAACCATGTTAGGACTCAGGCAGGCACAATTCAAATACTAATAGCCTTGACAACTTTTTCCTTATTTTTTGTTTCTGTATGTTGGCCTGATGTTCTTTAAAGAACTATCTTTTTAAGGTTTTACTCAGAAAGCCACCACAGATTAAATAATAAAAATAAATCCTACCAAAATGAAAAACATTTGCCAATCAATTGGTGACAGTGTCATCTAAATTGGAGAGCATGAAGGTGAATCTCATAATCTTCACCTATTGGACTTTTATATGAATCACCTGAATTGTGAGACTTGATCCATATCTCTGGAATCTCAAGCAAATTATTTTCTTCTATTACTTCATAAAGTAATCTTATCTCTGGATTCTTTTTGTTTCTTAGACCCTTATTTTAACTTGATCAGATTTTTTATTTTGTACTTAACAGGACAAAAGAAAGTCAGTTGCTTGTGCCTACGAAGGACTTCTTCCCCACTTTTTAAAAAACCACTTCAAAAATAATGTGGAAATTAATTTCAAATCAATCAAACCTCTCTCCAAAGTTATGACCTCATTTTATCAAGAAAAGATAGGTACAGACCTGATTGCCATCTCTTAAAAAGTATCTCTTCTCTATGACCTGTGAGAAATAAATAAAGATTTTAAGGGCTTAGTATACATACTTTGAAAAAGTTGTTAACTGCAGTGGCCACTAATGGGACTAAAAGGTGTATATCCAAATGAAGAGTCTTTTCAATAGCTATAGACATCTAGTCCAATGAGTTAAATCTGGTGCTAATGAGATCAAAACTGTGGGAGTATTTCTATAAAAGCCTGCCTCATTCCAGGAAGCATTAATGATAGATCAAAAAAATAAATGAAACAAAAAAGAGAAAATAACCAGAAAATGGCATGAGATCCCATGCAATTCCTAGTGTATGGCAGCAAATTTGGCTCAAAGTTTCCTAGCAGTCAGTCCCCAAAGGTACTAAACAGAATCCATAAGATAAAAACAAAGCACTTTTGCTACTCCAGAAGCATAGCTACTTCTTAAAGAGGCGTCCGTCTGTGTAATAGTAAACTGCCACATCCCTCTAGTAAACACAGTGTTAAATTCTGTAGGTCTTTAATGGAGACAGAAGACACACAGCAAAAGTAGTCAATTAGCTTCTTTTTATGGACTTAATCTGCAGCCTAACTCAGCAGTTTCAGGACTGTCTGTATTTGGTTAGTAGAAGAAACAAGGTACAGTGGATGTATCCGTACAAATCCATCACCACTACTGAAAAGAGGCCTTCAAAATATATGTCCTAACATAATGAGTTTAAGAGTACCATGTTGTCCCACGATGAAAACCATTTTAAAAAATAATGAATTCTGTTCTAACACTTGAGAAACTGCAATAGTGGCAGAGGCAGTATTTTCTTTAAATAGAGCTTTTGTGATTAAGAAAAGTTAATCAGATTAGAATACAGATTAGCTGGAGATCAACTCTAAGACATTAGAATCGAGAATTAGGAAGCCAGGAATTTCGTCTTAATAAAGCAGAGCAGGCCTGCACCAGCTTGCTCTCACTGGCCTGACAGCCACATAACCTGGATTCCTTCTGTCTTTGAGACTATGGCTGGGTTACTTTTATCCAGAGACTGAGAATAAGGCTGCATTCACTGACCCCAGAGGTAGAAAAGCTGGTTCATGATTGGTATATACCTAAAACACTTGACCCCACAAAAACCATGCCAGGACTGATTCTCTTTCCTCTCTCCAGGGAAGAACGGGAAAATCCTATTATTCTAGAGTGGGGAGGAATTACTATTAGTGAAGGGAGTATGGAAGAGGGCTAGATTCTATCTTAGAGAAGAAATCTTTACACTAAATTGTTGAAGATATGATGTAGAGAAAACTGGGTGAAATTTAGCTGCCAAGTGCCTTGACATCAGGCAACCACCTCAGTCTGGCCAACCTCTTAATCCACCTACCTTTTGTTGTGATATAGGCAGTGAAGAGATAAGTTACCTTTTCGCTTTTGGTATAATTCCCTGCCCTCAACATGCAATGTCTTTCTCTTTCCAAATTTTGTTCTCTTCTTAAAATCAACCAAGTCGCCTCTAATTTTTTTTTTTAAATAAAGCCTTGCTTGACAACTTGGGTCACACTAGTCTATAATTTACTGTCTCTCAACAATATAGTTTATTTTTTAAATTTTAAAATAATAAATTATCTAAAATTTATACATTGTGAGATCTTTCTGTGTCAGAAAGGGATCTATCTGTAAGATGTTGCTCTTAAGGGGATTCCGATGGTGGCCATGGATCTGAACCAAATGTAAACTCTCTTTAAGTTGGAAAACAATGTGGAGAGAATACCTGTTTCCCTGCAGTGATTCCTACCATTTTTCACGTCATGGCACATTTAGAAAATGCTAATATTTGTAGGGTAAGTGGACGAGCCAGCCCAGGGGGCTCTGGCTGCTCTGAGAACTGAGGGGCTCGCCGTCTCAGCACACCTGTACTTTTTTTGCCACACTCTAGTTGGGAAATTCTGCAATAAAGCAAAAATTTCCCAGTGGTCTAATATTAAACAGGGATGGGGTGTGGGGCTTATCTTATGCTGAGCTGTTGGACAAAAGAGCCAAATATTAGATCTCTAAGTAGCTAAAAGAAAAATGATCATAAAGAAGTTATGAGAAGGGAAATTTTTTTTCTTGGGAGATAACTTGTAAAAGGAAATATAATATAGAAATTAATCTTTTTCAATACTAATAGAGGAATATAACCTATTTTACGTTACTATGCGATGTCAACATTGGGCAAACAGTTTAAACTTGGTCAGCACTATGTGCGATGCAGCTGTGTAGCCTTGTGAAGGAAAGACAAACAGTGCTCCGGTTAACCAGTCTGCTGAGTCATTCTACATTTTCATTCTAGCTCGGGACAATAATATGATACTGGTAAGAGTCAATAATTGGAATGCAAAGATTTCTGACTGGGAAACAAGAAGATGACATAACCTTAAAAGTAATAGTAATGTTGATGTGGAGAGTATTAATAGCCAGGAGAGCAAAAAGAACTCTGGGCTTTAAGCACAATCTCCTCAGTTTAGTGCCTTTTGTGGGGGTTCAGGGATGGTGAATAAGTACAAAAAGACCCAGAAAATATGGAAACATATATTGTCTTAAGGAGGGGAATTAGGTATTTAAAAAACTCTATCTGAATCCAGTAGCTTCCATCCTTTGCTCAGAGAACACTGATGACAGAATAAACATGTCAGCAAGCCTTGAGCAATTATACCAACAGATAAGAGATCAAAACAAGTATTATTCAGGCTGTGAAGTTTAGAACGGAGGAATAAAAGGACAAAGCATTCTAGAAAGAATTTAAACTCCCATAATATATAAATTAAGTTTAAAAATAACTTAATTGAAGACATTACCTTATCAAAAAACCTACTGAGCTTGACAGCATTGGAAGAACCTGCAGCTAAGTACCGTGGATTTGTGCAGTCCTAGAAGATAAAACATAAGATCAACAATGAAACGTTAGGAAACACAAGCTCCTTGTTAGTCATTACTGTTCCTCTTGCACATTTCTATAGTAAATTATCAGGCATAATACTCTCATAAAATATTCAAGTAATTTTCAAATTATGATGCACAGAGCAAAGCAGAAAGTGCTAAAGGAAGATAAGGCCACTTTTTGTTATTTATGCAATTTTAGAGGACAATGAACCAATGTATTCATCATCAAATAATTCATAAAGGAAGACAGGATTGCTAATGTCTTACTAATAACAAAACCAAGATACTAACTAGGTGACCTACCTACATTTAGGTTGAAAAGCAGAAATAGAGCCATTAAAAAATAGACAACACTTCACTTTTTGTACTAGTTACTCACCAGTGCTCAACTCATTTAAGTACAATGCAGTTCTTTTTTTTTTTAATTAAAAAATTTTTTATTCAATTTTTTTTGGTGCAGGGGGTAATTTTTATTTATTTATTTTAATGGAGGCACTGGGGATTGAGTGCATAGGCATGCACTCTACCACTGAGCTATACCCTCCCCAGCTAAGTACAATGCAGTTCTTAAGAACAATAGGAAGCATGAAAATAAGGAAAAAGAGGAGCAAAAACCAAACATAACAGTTGCCAGGGATTTCTCACTCACTGAATGCAGGTAGGCCATAAAGATAATAATAAACAACAGATCAACAATTAGTTTATTTTAAAATATCATTATTTTAAAAATAATTAAATAATAAACAATAGATACAGTACTATTAGGTTTCTGAAAATAGGAAAAAATGGGGATCTGCTGAGACAATCTGGAACACTATAATGAAGTGACTAGTACATAGCAATGATTGGTAAAGACCGTAAAAGGCTTACCATCCTTTTCCTGGAGTTCCAGTATTGAATTGCCTTTTCTTGTCATCACTGACTTGCCACCTCTAGTGACTGAATACTTTGGTTTTTACCTCAAATGTTACCTAAGACCAAACTATGGGGATACCATATAGGCTCCTTGGCAAGTACAGTGTTTATCTTTTCAGTTATAGATCGTCTGTGTCCCTTGGGAAATTACTGACATTTCTGCTGTTGCATTTATTCTGATTGTAATCTCTAAACCCACATGATTCCTTTCCAATGCACTTTGTAACAATCACCTATTTTATCCATATACTACATTTCAAGGCTCACATTTTGAATTCCGGCTATAAACTTTAATACATTTTCCAAAACCACAAAAAAAGAGACGACAACAGACTTTACAAAGATCACAGAATACTAGAAAATCAGAAGTCTTTGAAGCCAGAAAGCTCTGGATCTGAATATTTATCCCAGCATCTCTAGACTGTGTGACATGGTTTAGATTACTCAGCCTTTAAAGTTGAGCTTATTCATTTGTGAAACGGGGATAGCAATACTTATCCCATAGATTTTTGGTGAAAATTAAATGAGATAATGCATGTCTGGAAGATAGCAGGTACTGAAATATTAGTTCCCTTCTGTCTTCATCCCAAGAAAATGCCATCAGATAGAATTTTCAGACACAAAAGCACCGAAGATAATTGTATATATGGATTAAATAGACTGAAACATCATTGTGTAAACTGTGTATATGAAATCATATTTGAACACATTTATACAGCAGTTGGGGCATATAAAAGACAAACCTTAGGTGGATCTGTGTTAGGTATGTTTTACAAAACAGACATCGATTACATAGTCATCAGAAGGTCAAAAGACTTCAGAGATGGTTCCAAATAGAGCTAAAGTACTAAATACAAAAATTAAATCAAACAAGCAAATGAACAAACAAAACCTCCCCAAAACTTAATTCTAAGCCTCCACAATTTCAGGCTGACCAGGCTTGAGAAACCCTATGATTTTAGGAGGAGAATTTTAGAGCTGAAAGAGCTATCTGCTATTGATCATGGCTGAGGGCAAAGCCTGAAAATTAATAGTTCTAAATGCTTATCTAAGTTTGAAAAAGAAATATTAACTAGGGAGGACGCTTCAAAATGATCACTTTAAAGTAAACACATAAGAGAGAAAAATTTGGCTAGACACAATAAGCCTAACAGGATTTAAAAAAAAATAAGTAATCTCCTCCCTGTTTATAATTTAAACAATTTGCCTATTTTTTAGGCAAAAAATAACTTTGATTCTATCTTTGATGTATACAGTTATGTTAATTCTTCCTTTTTTTAAAAATAATTTAAGTAAATTCATACAGTAACCAAAGATGCTAGCACTAAGACTGTTACATTAGTTTTTACTGGTGACTTTATCTTTACTTACTGACTCTTTTTGACTGCTATCTCTTTTTGAAACTCTTATTCAATTTTCCTCCTTACTTTTTCTCTCTTGAATCCTCAAGACCCTCTTGTTTCTGCTGTGTTCTTGATGCTGTACACTGATAAAAAGCCCTGAGTATGTTGTATGTGAACTCTTGGGGATAGTGTGTGCCAAAGTCCACACTTGAGTACCATTATACCTTGTTAACAATTAAAAGATGGCCCTGCCTTCACAAGTAAAATAGGAAAAGCACATATTAGGTGATGGTCACAGAAACCACAGGCTCTACAAACAGATTCATTCTAAAATACATTAGAAGTAACTGCTGGAACAAATTAAGTGTATTCAATGGTAAATTTCCCTTTGGAAATAATGTTCAAGCAAAGTAACCTCAGCACTTCCTCAACAAGGATATGATGTATTCTAGGTAACAGGAATCCTCTGGAATATCATGGTTGAGTGCTGACTAGCTGGGGCATTTATGCTGAATATTCCATGGTGGTTGCTGAGAAAAATAAGGCCCCTACTGCAAAGCAGAATGTAAAAAACAATGGAATGGCAGGCAGAAGGTGACTCAGTTAGGGGGGTAGAGGTGGCGTTGAACCAAGCAGTGCTCAAAAATGTTGATTCACAGAGAAAGGGCATCAGAATCACCTGAGTCATTAGTTACAATCACAGAGTCCTGGTCCTCCTGTCAGACCTCATGACTACAAAGTTCCAGCTGTGGGGCACTTATTCAAAAGTTTTCACAAGTCCTGCTGCTGGTGACATGAATATGCAGTCAGGTTTGGGTAACTGGTGACCTAGATTATTTCCAACAGTTCTTCCAGCTCCAAGATTCTAAATGTTAGCTGAAGGATAATTAAATGTAAAATAGGCTTAATTGTAGAGCACAGGATCTGTGGTCACAGTGCCTGGTTTGTCCTGTGTAACCCTGGCCTATTTACCTCTCTCTGCTTCTAGTCTTCATTTAAAAAATGTAAGTACTTTTAGTACCTACTTTATAGGGTTGATGTCAAGATGATGCATGTGAAATAAGGTACATAAAGCACTAGAACAGCGCTCGGCACTAATAAGTGCTTAATGAATGTTGGCCATTAGTATTACTAAACCACCACCACCACATCTGGAATGCCAGTGCACTGAGTATGTTGCAGAGATTCTATTTATCAACAATGACATTTATAAACCATGACTGAAGCTGCTGGCCAGGATCATTCTCTGGGCAACACTAACTGGCTTATATAAGAACTTATCTTAGCCTTTTTAATGTCTAGTTCTAATTGAGTGAAATATCTCAGGAAGGGACTCAAATCAATTGTATACACATAAGTTTATATAAACTAACACTTATGAAGCACTCCTAGTTTACAATTTGTAATTTTCTCCTTTATCTGTTTGCCCTTTAAGGTAAATTCTGTAGTTTATGACGCTAAGAGGCTTTTCTGAAGAGTGGACTTTTTCTAAAAATTTTTTTGTGTGTGGGGGTAATTAGGTTTATTTAGTTTTAGAGCTACTGGGCATTGAACCCAGGACCTCATGCAGGCTAAGCATGTGCTCTACCACTTGAGCTGTACCCTCCCCTCCAAGAGGCTTTTCTAAAGCAAGAAAAATCAATGTACAGTACCAGTGACCCTTCTTTGTCACCTTAATTATTTTTGAAAATCTTTTCAAGAAAAAGCCCATGATTTACATTATTCACAGAACAACACTTGAACATTCCAACAGACTGGCATTCAAGGAGGCTGAAGTGACTGTGGCCATCTCATAGTCTATGTTGGCTCCAATCTTTGCTACTTTTTGGACTAGAACCCAAATGCCTGATTTCAAATACAAAGCTTCTTTTGTGAGAATATGTAACTTGTGAAATCTTTGGTTTTCCCTTTACCTGGTGATGATACAAACACACATTAGTGAAAATACTCACCAAATTAATCTCTTCTGCATTGAAATCCTCAGCCAGGAAAGCAGTCCTAGTTAAAACTTCATGGCGCTTGGTTTCATGAATCTGATCCAGTTTAGTTCCTATTACCAACAGTGGGATTTGGTTATCAGCAAACTGTTCCCGATCATAATCCCTGTGATAAATGGACAGAATTTATCTTTCTGATGTAGATGTGTAATATTTAACTGTAACTAGCTTATACTATTTTACAGATACTTCACTGCCTCTTGCTTATCCATCACCTATAAACCTACTTTTCTCCTGTTTTCTTTCATCTACTTGTTCATTTATCAATCCTCAGCATCTATCGAGTTCCAACTATTAATCCAACTAGTCAAAATTTGTCCCATGGGTCTTTATAGACTATTGGAATAACTGACTGCCCCCCAGGTATATGAAAGTAGGTTGACTTGACTTCTCCCAAAGCTCTGTCTTCTGAGGCTAACAGCTCAGGAATTTTTCTGGGTAGATACAGAGAGTGGATTCAAACCTCAGTGGAGAGAAAACACAGGAACCTAGCATGGTACTCAAGCTTTTTGCCAGAGAGGAAAATGTCAAGCTTCTGGGTAACTTCTGGGCTATGCATACACATTCCTGTCTATAAGTAGTAAAGAAAAATAGATCATTTCAGAAAAATAAGAAATAGGAATGCTGAAGGCCAGAATAAATCAACCATAGCCTGGGGAAAGATGGATTCAACAAATGGAAAGGAAAAGAAACAGCTGAAATGCAAAATAAATAGTAAAAGGAAAGAGTTAAGTACCAAATAGTTGTTTGTCTTGACACAAGAGCCATGGGAGGACAGGCAATAGGAATCACTTAGGGTTAGTGGCCTTGGGTCACTATCTTTCTATTACTGAAAGGAAGCCCAATGTTTTCAGTGAATATAAATTCTATTCACATAAGAGAAACAGATTTGGATTTATGATATAAGTTCAATTTGTAACAGTCAGACAAATCTGGTTGCGAACACCTTATGACCATAAATCAATGTTCCATAATCTAATCAATACAAACCAGGTGAGCTTGGCATTTTTCCCTTTCTTTGACATTACTTTTCTTTCTCTCTGAATAATTTAAATTGTGTGTGCGTGTGTGTGCACGTGCACATGCTTGCAAAATTACCGAATCTTTTTGCCCTTCACATTAACTTTACAGAGCCTCGGTTATTGTTCAGCTTTGGAACACAATTGTTTTGAACTATGCAACCTCCCCATTTCATAAAAAATATTATCATTCTAAATATTGTATCAAAGCCAATAATAGCTTGAGTTCAAGACCTTTGATTCTTCTTACCAACATTAATATTGATTTAGGAGATGTGGTCCAAAACTGAAATTTGCTTTATTAGAGAATAAAGTTTTGAGAGTGCCCTTTTTTAGGACTATTTTTTCCCCTATACTCACTAACTCTGGCTAACACACAAATTTTGGTATATATTTTATCAAACATCATCTTTGATACACATATTTCTGTCACTTCCAGTCTTGCATAATCTTTTACACATTAATGTATGTATTTATTATATATATAACATAGTATATATTGCACATAATATACATGTTTCATGTTGACTTACATATGCATCATATATATAACATAACATATATATGTTGCCATATATATGTACACATAAAAATCTGTTCTCTTATTTCTCTTTTTAGTTTTCCTTTTTTCCCACCTTCTTTGATTAAATTTTACATCCAGTTGAAATTTGATCTTGAAATCCTTTTTCTATTTTTAAATCATTAGGTAAAAAACAAATGGGAAATTTTATCATGGATGGATAAGGCTGATAACACCTTAACATCACAAAGAGATAACCAAGTATTATATTATATGCACAATACCACTTTGGAAAAAACAAAAATCTTGCAACTTTCAGACTACTATATTTAACTACCATTTTAGAGAAGATTAGGATTCAGAGAAACAAGTTTAACAGACTCTACAGGGATACAGTCAGCAAAATCCAGAACAGAGGAAACTCTACAGGACAAATGAGCAATTTTCTTCAACAAATAAACTGCCAGAGAGTAAAAAAAACAGGGGGGGCTTAAGGTTAAAATAAACTTAAGAAACCAAATACAATGAGTGGGACTTATTCAGATACTGTTCTGAACAAAGCAACATTTATGATACATATGATACAAATACATTAAAATAGTATTTGATATTAGAGAATTATTGTTAAATTTTAAGGAGGACATTTATATTTCGGTAATGTTTAAAAAAAAGTCCTTATGCTTTAAATTTACACATTGAAGTATATATAGATGAAATGATATGATGTCTAGGGTTTGTTTCAAAAAAATAAATGAAGAGATATACTATGTTCATGGCTTGAAAGATGCAACAAAAATGCACCCCAATATAATAACCTATAGGTTTAATGGAATTCCAATAAAAATTCAGACAGAATTTTTGTCAATACAGACAAGCTGATTTCAAATTTATATGGAAAGAGATTAGAAGAGCTAAACAATTTTGAGAAGGAAAGAATCACACTGTCAAATTTTGAGACTTACTATAATGCTACAATAATCAAGAAAGTGTAGCATTTATTAGTAAAAGGATAGATGCAGATCAAAAGAACAGAATTAGAGAGTCTGGAGGTGGAGGGTATAGCTCAGCAGTAGAGCGCCTGCTTAGCACCCACGAGGTCCTGGGTTCAATCCTCAGTACTCCCATTAAAATTAATAAATAAAATTACCTCCCTTCCCCCTCAACCCAAACAAAATAAATAAATAAGATATTTTTAAAAAAGAATTAGAGAGTCTAGAAATAAAACCATATAAATATGGTCACTTGACTTTTGGCAAAGGAATAAAAATAATTCGATGAGAAAGGACAATCTTTTCAACAAATGATGTTGGAACAACTGGACATTCACCTACAAAAGTCAACTTCAACCAATCCTTCACACATTATACTAACTCAAAATGGATCACAGTTCTAAAAGCAAACCCAAAACTATAAAACTTCTAGAAGAAACCCAGAAGAAAACTTGCATGATCTGGGGTTAGGCAAAAAGTTGTTAGATGTAACAAAAGCACAAGACATAAAAGAGAAAAATGAGACATTAGATTTCATCAAAATGAAAAACAATTATTTTGTTAAAATATTGTTAAGATAAGGAAAAGACAATCTACAAACTGGGAGAAAATATTTGCAAATCAAACATCTTACAAATATTATTTTGGAGGGTGTACTCTTGTGATTGTTACAGCATTTCAAACCAACTGTAATGTAATCTGGACTTACCCATTTGTTACCAAGACTCCGGTTGGCACTAAATCCCTGTTGAGAGCTTCCAATGACCAACGATACAAGTTTTGGGATGACTTCTTATTTGTTAAATCGTGTACTAAAATAATACCTAAAATAATCAGAGAAAATAATGTCAATAGTGTAAGAATTCCTCTTCATTTCACAACTGGCAAAGTAAGGCTTAGAAAATAAAAGCATTAGGTTACTTAATGAACCTAGCACCCTGGTATGACTAACAAACTCTGACACAATTATTTTAAATTATTCTACAAATTCTTACAGATAATTATTTACAAATAAGTAACTGAATCAAAACTACTTCAAGTATTTGGAAATTATATTAATTCAAAAAGGTTAATTGTTTCTGCACTATGCATAGTACTGTTAGAGACATCATATACATATTACTTATACTCACTAAAATATTTAATAATGGAAATTTATTAAAATGATATTTAATTTGACACAATTCCTACTCTTTGGTGACAAAATGTCTTCTTGTAGGCCACCTGGACCTAATCAACTCAAAAGCCTAATCATTTAATTCTTTAAATTAATGGTTAGCTATGTAAACTTGCTACCTGTAAGATTAGCAAAGAAATATGCCACTAGAAGTGGGTAGGAAAAACATAGTCAAGAAGTATGAACAGTAGAAAACAGATGGACTTTTGAGAGAAAAATAATAAAATGTAATAAAGCTTAGAAACACAATTAAATAGAATCAGTTAAGATCCTAGACAGAAGGTAAAGCAGGTAATTATTATGATATAGACAAAAAGAGGAAAAGCTTTAAAGCCTAGTGAAATATAGGGTATCATCTTGTGTTCAAAAGATTACAGGTCTTGAAACTCCCAACCCTTTCTTATATTACCCAGGTTATACTGTGAAGAGAAGATGTGGAACTGATACATTTTCCATCGTCAAGATGTAAAATATATCGATTTGAAAAAGGGCATGAATTAATTGGCTCCTTTAGTTTTTACAGACACTGTGCAACTAAGGTGCTTATATAAGTTAGAGTTGACTAGTTCCAGCTGGCTCAAAGAAATCTGTATGTCTTCTGGCATCTGGAACAGAGATCTGACACGTGCCCCCATATCCAGCTGCACTCACTGTACCTTCCTCAATGAGGGGTTCTATTAGGTACTGGGGACACATGATCAAGGATAGATTTAAACAAGGAATAAAGAGCTACCATTGAGGAATATAGCTAACATTTATTCAGTACTTATGTGCTACATATTACGTTTTACACATGTCATCTAATCTGATTTTCAGAACAGTCCTATGAGGTAAGAATTATTATTTTCATTTCACACATGTAGAAACTGAGGGTCAGAGAGGTTGAGTAACTTGCCCCAGGTAGCATGGTTAAGTGGGGTAGCCAAAATTTGAACTCAGGTAATCTTTGGGTTTTGCTTTTTTTCTTTTTGGTGGTGGAGGGAGGTAATTAGGTTTATTTATTATTCATTTATTTTTTAATGGAGGTACGGGGGGATTGAATCCAGGACCTTGTGCATGCACATTACCACTGAGCTAAACCCTCCCCCCAAAGTCAGATAATCTTAAAGACTGAAGGAAAGCAGAATAAAGTCACTTCAGGGCAAAGGAGTGACAGATATTTTCTCCTTTCCCCATTTCCCAGGTAAAAATATCACAAAACTATGGGTGAGACTTTCAGTTGGAAGAGTGAAAGGATTACAGAGGCCTGGATAAGCTACTACCTGGACAGGGAGGAGTTTATTTCTTGAAGATCTCTATTTAAGGCTTCTGAGCTGTTAAAGGCATTGAGCACCCTTTTCCCTTATTTTCCCTCTTCCTTTTGGGCTGAGAATTCTTGCTTTGTAGACTAGGAACTAGAAGGGACACAGT
Organism: Camelus ferus; assembly: GCF_009834535.1. Taxonomy (NCBI): domain Eukaryota; kingdom Metazoa; phylum Chordata; class Mammalia; order Artiodactyla; family Camelidae; genus Camelus; species Camelus ferus. The sequence goes on from NC_045696.1 coordinate 56,731,543, forward strand.
GAGGCCCAAAGGAAAGAAGGCAGGGTGACAGCTGCTCAGAATATGTTCTAATCTTAAAACAGAGAGGCAGAGACACTTTACAGGTTTCCTTCAGGGATCACCAGACTTGATCATCACAATGGGAAGAAGGTAGGGTATTGAGGGAAGAAAGTTATTGCTAAGAATAGACTGTATCTTTGAATGGAGTGGTCCTAATGCCCTGTTTTTTAAGAAGCTAAGGATGGTAGATGGAGTAAAGAACTTTGAAGGCTTCTACCAAGAGAAATGTTCCTAGCGCAAGGTTCAAAGAACAGAGAAATTGGTTTTCAGTTAACAGGGATTAATCTCTTAACAGGGATTTTTTTTTTTTAAAGAAACAGGAATATATCTGAGTCTTACATGTAAAACTAACATAGGATATATGAAACTATGTCGATACTATTTAAGGAAAAGACAAATCACTAATGAATAATAGGTACAGAAAAGATAACCAAATAAATATGGATTTAGAAGAATTTGTTCAGCACTTAATAAGTTTACAACTCATAATTCCATAAAGTTTCAAGGTCTGAATGATCTTTGTTATTTGCTTATAATTTTTATCCTAACTCTTTCTTAAAAAGGTCTAAACAGTGAAAGTGTTATATATTCAAACTTCTTTGTCAGATCAGATTGATACCAACTTTGACAAGTCATTTGATCAATATAATCCAGGTTTATCACTTGATCCTAGATCTAAACTAGGCTTTACTTCTTTCTCTCTTGCTCTTTAAGAAATCACCTAACACTATAGTGGTCTTATCTTACTGTTTTTCTCATTTATATACATTCTATTAATATATGCCATTGTCATGTACTTTCTTGCATGATGATATATATTATAATATATTAATGTCAATGTCTTAGGCTGTATTTTTTATTTATGAATATTTTGTTTCTTTAATTAGGTTGTGACACTTTCAGATAGAATTCTGAGCTAAACAGGACATAGGTCTGAACAAACACAACTCATTCTGTATTCTATAGTATTTATCAAATGGCAAGAAACTTCTTTACTTTTTGTAGCATCTACAGCACTTTATGATATGGGATAAGATATTGAAAGAGGAATATAAGTAATGAAGATGATACTGAATAATCACAATGATTACTTAATACTGAATGAGACCTAACCATAGTACAAATGAATCCCAATTAATAGCCAAGCATCCACCAGAGAGGAAGGGGAGAGATGCCAAATCTTTTGGTACATCAAACAGAAGTTTAAATTGTATTTCATAGTAAAAAAAGGTAAATAATGAGTTAAGAAAAGAAAAGAAGATAAAAAAAAAAACTCTATAGGTAAATTACAGGTATCAGCAGTTTAATCCCTTGACACAGAGTGGACACTATGAACTGCAATCACATCCTATTACACACCTCCATCTGGCAGTATGCTCCAGGTATTCAAAGATCTGTAACTGGATGAAGTTTCTGCACCCTGAAAAAACTCTTGGGCAGCTTTCTATAATTACATAGGACTCTCTCTAAGGAGCAGATGAAAGAAATCTCTGTATCTCCTTGACATCTGGCTTAGACTGTGGGACTCCTAATGGCTCTATTGTATGTACTCAGTTGACTGACTAAACAGCACTCCCAGGGGACAGTGTTTTGGAAAGTTCCGTGTTTTATTTTAAGTACTCAAAATATAATTTTATTTCTCAATATTTAGTTTATGACAATAATATAAATAGAAACACTCAGAAGAAGCAAATATTTAATGTTCTGAATTACATGGTTAGAGTCTAGAAACACAAACTGGAATGTCATATGCAGATGTAAACTAAGAGTTGTGAGTACATTAGATCTTTCTCAGATTAAGAGACCAGCATTCACAGCATTCTGTATCAGATGACCTGTCCTCCAAGATCATTAATATATGGTAAAAGTAAAAAATGCTTTACCATTTACAGAGTTGTAGAAAACTGCTCTTGTGCTTTTCACACTGCTGGCACTGCCCACAGAGCCTCCAACATCCCATAATTCTATATAGTAGGTCTTCTCTTCTGGTGTTCCTTCTTTGTAGTCATGAACCTAGCAAATAAATCCATCAAAATAATTACTATAGCCACTAAGAAAACTGGTAAGCACCCTCATTCCAGTTTAAAGTATTGGACATTCCATATCAGCATCTTACCCTCTGGCTCTCTAATCTGTCTTTGTAGCTTCCTCCCTCTAATACTCCAACTCTAATAATAATCTTTGATCCCATAGGTCACTATAGTTCATTAGATTAGAACACCTTTCAAAGTACCCCCTTCTACTTCCAAATCCTCACTTCCTTCCTAACTAAGCATAAATTCCACTCTTTGCCATTTCAGTCACTCGTTTACCTCTCTCACACAGTATTCATCTGACAAAATTCCAGCCCTGATTATATCAATTCTGTGTCTGTAACCTAGCTAGGTAAACATAATGCCCAGAAAAATAAACATTCAAGCTGACTGGATTCATTTTAAATTCAAGTCTACCTTTGGAGCTGTCCTTCAATCAGTTCCATAGTCCATTTCCTCTTTTCCTTTCCTAGATAACTGTTTCACACTCTCACCTCTTTGTGAAATTTCTAATATCTCTTCCCTATCCTCAAGCACAGGTAATGACCTTGCTTCTGGAGACAGAAGCAATCAGAAGAGAATGTCTACAACCTGCTCTTTCCTTATCTGTCCACCTCCCTGCATCTGTACCCATATAATCTGCTTTCCCTCCAGCTATTATAAACTGTCAGTGTCCCTAAGGCCAAAACCCCTTCTTATACATGAAATCCCATCTCTTCTTTCTTATCAAAGAGATAGCTCTATCAAATCTTCCTTCTATCATCAAATTTTCCCTCTCTGTTGGATAAGTCCCACCAGCATACAAACATGCTATAATTTTTCCCACCTTAAAATAACCATCTCTTGACCCCATGTTTTCCTCCAGCTACCATACCACTTCTCTATTCCCTGGAGGGCAAAAGCCCTCCAAAGAGTTGTCTGTTCTCAACTGTCTCTAATTCTTTTCCTTATATTCTCTTTTGAACTCATTCCTGCCACACCTTTTGCCCCAATCACCCCACTGAAATATTCCTTATCAAGGTCACCAATGGCTTCCACATTGCTAAATCCAGTGATCAATGAACACTTTTCATCTTACTCTACCATCTGATAAAACTAATCACTCCTCTGTCTTTCAATACTTTCTTCACTTAACTTATAGGATATCACTCTCCTGCTCTTCTTCCCACCTCATTGGCTAATCCTTTTCAATCTCCATTTGGATTGTCCTTATCCCTCTAACTTGTAATTGTTAGGGTCTTCCAAGGTTTAGTTCATGGATCTTTTCTCTATCAACACTTATTCTGTTGACACTTTCATCTAACTTTATGATTTAAAATGTTATAATTATGTTGATAAACTCCAAATTTACATCCATCCTGGACCAGTACCTTGAACTTTAGACTACCATATCCACTGGACTACAATTTGGACATCTAATAGGAACCTCAAATTTAACATATCTAAAAATAATATTCCAATCTTCCTCCCAAACCTTTTCTTCTCCCAGTTTTCTCTGACTCAGTAAAAGGCAAGTCTAGCCTTTGAGTTACTTGAAGGGCCAAAAAGTTGAGTGATACTTAACTCTTCTCCTACTGCATATCTGATTTGTCAGCAAATCCTATTCCTTTTGCCTTAAAAACGTATCCCAAAACCCACTTCCCACCATTTCCACTATTACCATCTTCAAAGCCCTTATCCATCTCTTTGTCTCAATTAAGGTAACCATCTCATAACCGATCTCCCCACTAGAGCCTCACCCTACTCAGTACCTCTCTACCCCCATTTGTTTTCCATACAAATAAGTAATCTTTTTAAAATGCAAGTTAGATCATATCCTTCTTCAATTCAAAACCCTCCAATGACCTTCTTTCTCAGAGTAAACTCCAAAATCTCTCCCTTTCTCATGGTCTAGACTCTATAAGCATTTATTGCCTGTGCTATATTACTATTTGGAAACAAAATCTGATATATAGCAACCTTATCTATTAGAATACAGCTAAGAGCCAGATTATAGTATAGTGGTTCAGAGGTGTACATCAGAATCTTCCAAGAATTTTTTTTTAAGAAAAACACATGTCAACAAAAGCAAAAAATAAACAAGTGGGACTACATCACAATAAGAGCTTCTACACAGCAAAGGAAACCAGCAGCAAAGAGAAAAGACATCCTGTGGAATGGGATAAAATATTTACAAATATTTGATAAGGGGTTAGTATCCAAAATATATAAAGAAATCATACAATTCAATAGCAAAAAAACAAACAATCCAATTTAAAAATGGGCACAGGAACTGACTAGACATTTTTTTCAAAGAAGACATACAAACGTTTGGCCAACAAATACATGAAAAGGTCCTCAATATCACTATCAGCAGGGAAATGCAAATCAAAAGTACAATGAAATAGCACCTCATACCTGTTAATATGGCTGATATCAAAAAGACAAGAGATAACAAGTGTTGGCGAGGATGTGGAGAAAGACAACCCTTAAGCACTGTTGGTGGGAATGTAAATTGGTTTGGCCACTACGGAAACAGAATAGAGGTTCCTCAAAAAGTTAAAAACAGGACTACCATATGATCCAGCAATCCCACTTCTGAGTATATATCCAAAGGAAACGAAAACAGGATGCTGAAGAGATATGTGCACTCCCATGTTCTGTGCACAAAAGCCAAGATATGAAAGCAATTCAAGTGTCCATCAATGGATGAATAGAGAAGATGTGATTATATATATATAGGAATATTATTCAGCCATTAGAAAAAGGGAAATCCTGCCATTTGCAACAACATGGTTAGAACTAGAAGGAAGTATACTAAGTAAAATAAGCGAGACAGAGAAAAAAATACTGCATGCTATCATTTATATGGAATCTAAATAGAAAGTCAAACTCATAGAAACAAAACAGAAAAACAGTTGTGAGGAATTGGGGGGGATGGGGGAAATGGGGAGAAGTTGGTAAAAAGGTACAAATTTTCACTCATAAGATGAATAAGGTCTGAGGATCTTAATGTATGATATGGTGACTATAGTTGAAAACACTCTATTGTATAATTAAAACATGCTGAGAGAAGTTGAATGTTCTCACCAAATGAATAAATAAATGAACATGTGAGGTGATGGATGCACTAATTAACTGGATGGGAGGAATCTTTTCATAATATATAAGAATACAGTAAATCATTATGATATACACCTTAAATATTTTACTTATCTGTCAACAATATCTCAATTAAGCTGAAATAAAAGTCCTTTTAAAAAATATACATGCCAGACTTACTGAATCAGTAACTTTGGGATCCAGTCCTTGGCATGCATAATTTGGAGCAATTTTCCACTATTTTGCTGTAACCCCTAGTTAAGAACTTGATTTTATAGAATGGAACTATTTGGTATCAGGAGGCCTAGACTATATTCCTTGATTGCTACTGATTATCCCTGATATCTTTGAGTCTTAGTTTCTTTGCTTATAAAATGAAGGAGTTGTATTATGTATATTAAATGGCTTTGAAATGAGAAAAAGCAAGATAGCTGAGTAGTTAAAATAGATGTCATAAAATGCACATTCTATTTTTAACAGAATGCTTCCCACTTTTTACTTATTCATATTTTTTCGTCCAAATCTTTTTGTCCAAGGAAAAGTTTAAGTAAATAAGATCTTCTACAGACAGTCACACTGACATTGAGAGAAAACAATTATCAGACTGGCAACAAAGAAGACAGGACAGAAAAACGGGTATTGCAAAATCACAGCAGTTGGGGACAACTGTGGATAATAAAAAGTAATCCTGTACACTGTGATAAAAGGTATCACTGTTTTGCCATATGGTATAAATAACTGATAATATGTGATCATGCTAAATCATCAATAAAAATGTTAAAACTATATGAATTTTGTTTACAAAAGCAGGGAGATGTATAATGTTATCTAGATTTCCAAGCAAAATCATTGAAATGAACAATACAAGGTGTTATAAAGAGTCAGTTACCTGTTATCAAAAAGCTCAACCACTTTATTGAAACTTTGCTGATCCTGCCCCCCTTTCCCTGGCTCCAAAATCAGCCAGGGCACGATAGGTACTCCTCCTATTTACTCCCATAACATCCTGCACAGTTCTATCATTTCACTAACCACACTGTCTTACTTATCTACTGATATCTATTTTATTAGACTCTGAGCTTAAGGGCAGGGACCATGTACTATTCATCTTTGCAGGCCCAGAAAATAGCATAATACTTTGCACATATTAGATGCTTGGATATTTTTGTTTAAATCAAGGAATAAATTCAAGATATCTCATCCTCCAAGGTCTTATTATGTTTAGTTCACTATTTTACTGAATTCCAGTGCTTCTCAAGCACAGTTCTGAGGGTGAACTAAATCAGAACCAATAGAAGGGCTTGGGAAAAAAATATAGATTTCTGGACAACTCCTGAAGCTTCTGGGGTAGGGCTCAAAAATCTGTATTTTTAAAGAAAGATCTCTAGGTGATTCTGATGCATAATTCAGTTTGGTAACCATTTTAGTATATCACTTTTTTCTCTAAAATTATTTCAAATGTCTAATGTTGCCTCCTCTAAAAGACTGTAACCCCTCCCAGAATAGCCATTATGTAATATAATTTCCAGGTCGCATGACCTCTTCGCCTTACAATGTACCAAGTCTGTTAGACAGCTCCCTTCTGACTACACATGCTCCCAAGCCAGACTGACCCACTTATCTGTACTTTTCTTTACCACAAAATTCCATAATCAAATCTTTTCATGTTTCCTTCCAGAATTAGAAGAGACGATGCCTTTCTTCCTTTCCAAACTGCTCAATTAATACTAAGTTTAAGTTAATTTAAATGTAATGAGTCCTAAGAACTTTAAACCGTGGCTTGTAGCTTGTAGCTATGACATTATATCTTTTATGAGTGAGTGATCTCCAAGGGAAAGCTTGACATTATAACAAGGATTGCTCTTGACACAATAAGTGGTACCTGGGTGCTATACTAAGATCCCAACATGATGGGAGGTAATGCCAAACTGAAAGAAATGTGGTTTATATTTAAATCAGGTCATCAAGGATCTGATACGTAAAGTCATTACAGACTTAGAGCTATACAAGGAAGGATTTTCTCAACAGGTAGCAACAGTATGAGCTGATCATCAAATGGGAAAAGGAACCACACTATCACTTCAGTACTTCTCATTTACTCACCTCTTGACTTTTTACTGGAAACCAAATTAAGACTATACAGGAGGTTTTGTCTCATTTGAAGAGTTTATTCTTTGTAATTTTTAAAAAGTAGAAACAAACTAGTTTTTTTTTCTTTAGTCCTTTACCTCATTAGTAAGGAAGATGATACACATAGGAAAGAGGAGTGGATGCTGTAGATGTTTCCTAGTAAGTTTAATTTAGTATGTGTGCCTGCAGAATTATTATTAAAGACAGGCAGGAAGGTAGGAGGTCTTAGGGGAGGGTTCAGAGAAAAGAAAGAAGGATAGAAAAAGTCAATGAGAGTGCAACAGGGGAGCAGGAATTGAATTTATCTCATTCACTGCTGTACTTCCAATTCTTTGCAGTGTCTGATACCCAGTAGGTATCAGTTATCTTCTTTTCCCTTCAGCCAAACTCATTTCCTCTATATAAAAAAAAAAACAAAAAAACAAAAAAAACCCTTCACTTTCCCCTTCTTTTCTGTACCCACTTGCTTCTTTATTTAACCTTTAAATTTTGTGAAAGGTTGATTTAAACCTGTCTCTTTCCTCTCTGCCTACTTTTATCATTTGGTTTCTGCCACTAACATTCCACTGCACTTTCAAGTCAGCACTAACTTCATCATCACCAAATTCAACTTTTTCCCCTCTCAGTCTCTATATCTCTATATTATTTCATACTAAAAGTCAGTCCCTCCTATGAAATTCTCATCTCTCTTTTGCTCTTGTGGTATTTCATCACCTTGGCTATCCCTCCTAATTCTCTGAGCAATCTTTCTCTGACCCCTCTTTTCATAGTCAACTCTCTAAATATACCCCAAGGCTCTCCCTCAGCTCTTCTCTTTCTAAATTTTTCTTTTTGAAGAACTCATCAGCTCTCATGGTTCAGGATTACCCCTGTACAGATGATTCCAACTCAGAATTCTCTCTTGAGCTTCAGCACCCCAAATGCTTTCTAGACAGTTTCAGCTGGATAGCTCACAGATATCTGCCTTCCTCATGTTCAGAGCTGAATTTATGATCATTTCCTTCTCTTTCACCTGTAATATATGTCCTCTTTCCTAAGGAATAGTCCATTTGTCCATTGCCAGCTCGTTCAATCATTAGCATCCAGTATAATTTTCCATTCTGTACAAGCACCTTACTTTCTCTCCTCAACTGCTATAACACTTATGTTCTATATCAGTGTGATCCCACAGAACTTTCTATGATGATGGAAATGTCCAGTATAGTAACCACCAGCAATGTGTGTCTATTGAGCATTTGAAATATGGCTAGTTCAACTGAGGAAATAAATTTTTAATTTTAGTTCATTTGAATGTAAATTGCTGCAACAGGCCAGTGGTTACTGTATTTAACAGCATTAGAATATCTTTTTCTCAATACCATTCTGGAACAAGAGGCAGTGCAGAGTAGTGATCAAGAACACAGGCTCTTGAACCAGACTGTCTAGGTTTGAATTCCACCTCCATCACTTACTAGCCTTGTGATCTTGGACAAATCATTGAACACTTCTGTGCCTCAGATGCTTCATGTGCCAAACAGGAAAACTAACAGCACCGACCGCAAGGGGTTGTAAACATTAAATGACTTAGTATATAACATAGATGCTGAGTCAAAGTAAGCACTAAAAAAAATTAAAGCCATCATTCATTATTATTGTTATCTCAAAGATCATTTATATAAAAACCTTGTCCCACCTACTAGATCCTACATCATATTCTTAGTGAAGAAGTCTGCCTTTAAAAAAAATTCTCCCCAGTGCTTGCATTGTTATGCTGTCCAAAGAGGAATTCAACAAATATTGATTGTACACAATGTGTAAATTAGAGTTAAAACCCCATTAAAGTGAACTAGAAATGACAAATCGATTTCCTTATTTATAATTTGTGAAAAGATTAAATTCTGTAAGTCTTGCTTTCATAATTAAGAGTAGCCATGCATTTATATTGGTCCCTTTGGACTTAGGGCAACAAAATTAGAACACAGTGATGAATGAAGACTACCACAAAGTAAAACTTTTTTCCCCTTTTCCCTTCAGTTCAGTTACAAATACTCTGTATTACATACTAAATCCAAAATGTTAATAATTACTGAATACAGACTTTATACTTTAAGCTCATTAGCTTCACCCAGCACTTGAAATTAAACAACTACATTATCACCTTTACCATCTATTTTTAGTTGGCTCTTAACATGTGAAATGAGCTAAATGGGGCAACTGTTTTTAAGGGTGTGTATTCATGGATCTCTACTGACTCCAGAGATTCCCTCTCACAGGTTTCAGTAACACAGAAGCTGTAATTGCAACACAAAAGATGCTACAGAAGAAAGTGTTCTTCCAAGTTATTTAGGTAAAGGCTTCAGTAGATTTAATCATTCTTGCTAGAGGTAAGAACTTTCACTTTATTATAATAGTCAAAATGATTTACATGTCTATCAGAACTTTCCTTAAGATTATCACTTAAAAATGCCTTTTACTTACGTTGTCACTCAAGAAATACATTCTTCTCAAAGACAGAGGACAGATCAACCACCCCAATTCAATGAAGAGTAATAAAAGCAAGATCACTTTCAGCCCCACATGCCCTACTCTTCCACAATAATGCAATTCAGGCCAGACTGGCTTTAAAGGAGTCAGTAACACACTCTTTTCAGTAAAATGTTACATTATTACATGACACTTGTCTTCGACTACTGTAGCCTTTATTCCAGTCTCCCTTTGGGCAGTTTTATGTGCTCCCCAATGTTCCCTGGAACTATGGAGGAAGTTCAAAAATCTGCAGTCTTTCAAAAGCTAACTCAAGGGAATTCCAATTTCACTTTCTCCAAAAGCAGTGGTTTCCAAAGGAAACTGCTACTGTTACTTCTAAAACTTGGTCAGTCTTGAGAACTAACTAATCTCATACCGATCTGCTCTCTGGGACTTAACAGAAATACTCCTTGCAGATATAACCCTAAGTTTCCACCTTCATATACAGGGCACTGCTAATATAAAGTCTCTTTTGAAATTTTGCCACCAGCTACACGCAAGAAATTTTACATCCCTGTTATCCTCAGTTACCACACACTGTAACTGATTTCTTGTATTCCATTCCCAAACTGCTTTCTTGTATTCCATTCCCAAACTGCTTTCTACCCATTACTCAACCCCAATTGTTTCCTTCCTCCAAATCTTTCCCTTATTCACCTGGAACCTTACTCCTGGGTAATAAAATTCCATTATATCCTTATCTTCAACCTCACTGTATTAGCTGATGTAAGTCTCTATCCTGAAGACACAACTTCTCCTACTGCTCTCTCATGTGGATGCTGTTCACTCTTCCACATTCTAATTACCCTGGAATTTAAAAATTGGAAATACCTTGAATACTCTCCAAAGCTACTTTCAGTAGAGTATTCCTCTACCCTTATATTTAAAAATGTGTGTTTTCTTCCATATCTAACAATTTGGGAACATGGCAGGCTGAAATGACACAGACAGGTCCCCTCTGATTTCAAATTCATGGAAATACCATTAAAATATTTTTTAAAAATAAAAAGGACAAGCTCAAGAGAAAGAAAAGGAAATTCCCCAGATGCTAGAAATGAGGAAAGAACTTAGAGTGCAAAGTGGGACCTGACCCAGATTCATATACAGCTTCAGGGGTTGGTCCCCGGAGTTTTAGTGCCCATCCAAGAATAGCGATCTGTTTTCCAGCTTTAAAGGAAAGAGTATATGCAGGTGAATGACAAAATACAGGTTTCCTTCGTGAAATGTGGACCCTTGATGAGCAGCCAGTCAGTGAAAGAGAGCAGGAAAAACTGTCCACTGGCTCAGGGAAGCAGGAAAACCTTTTTGTCAGAGACCTTGAGTAGGGATGACAAAGAGATGAAAAGTCAATAAAAAATGGAGACCACAATCAGATATTGGGGGCATTTACATTATCAAGGTGGCATGGAAATTCCATGATGAGAAATTACAATGATCACTGAAATCTCTAGGGCTCTGGCAGCAACAGAAATGGAAAGGCACTGTACCCTCACAACAAACCATACAAGATTTCCAAAGGGAAGAGGGGAAAAAAATCCTGCTGAAGATGCAGGTATTTTCAAAGAATTGCAGATCATAGAAGAGGTACATTCCCATGAAGTAGAGTCAGCATATACATCAAATAGGAAATCTATCACCTACCCAGAAAAAAAAAGAACAATTCAAAAGAAACCATGAAATATTATGTTGAAAATAATGATTAAAATAAAAGGTAAAACCATAATGAAAGATCAGAATATTTTGAACAATTTTGACACTTGAAAAAGAACCAAAAGGAACATCTAGAAATTAAAAATTACAGTTACTGAAATGCAAAACTGAGTGGGTATATTAAAAAACAGATTAGACATAGCTGAAGAGATTCTTAGTTAACTGGAAGGCAGGTATGAGTACACCATCCAGAATACACCAAGGAGAAAGAACAGAAAACATGAAAATGCAATTAAAAGATGAGGAGGACAAAAATACAACAGAAATTCAAAAGAAGATGATAGAGGGAATGAAAGTAGGCAAACAGATAATGGCTAAAAATTTTGAAAAATGAAGACAGACATGAGACACACAACTTCTGAACAAGATGATTAGAAACTAATCCACCCCAGGCATAGGTTAGCAGAACTACAGAACATCAAAGACAAGACAAATTTTTTTCTAAAGCAACTAGAGGGAAGAAATTACCTTAAAAAGGAATAATAATTAGGCTGACAGAAGATTTCTAATCAGCAATATGTCACAGACTGTGGAACAATAGCTTCAAGGAACTGAAGGAAAATAACTCTCAATCTAGCTAGCTACCTCCCTATTTATTTCTTAACTCAATGGAAACAGGTATGCCAGCAGAAGGGGAGCCTTGGACAGGACTAGGCAGAATTAGGAAGACCAACAACATCTGGGAAGATAGTTAATAAAGTGGAAACTGCCCTGTGTTTCCTAAATGTGAGGTGGGACAGATGACCTAGACAGGAAGCTCTAGAAGCTTTTGTCTGCGCACTACAATTCTAGCCAAAAGTTGGCTGTCTTAGTGACAAAGGCTTAGGCAGAATTATTTATGGAGTATGTTAAGTGAATTCTAGATGTATAGCATAGTCATTAAAACTGAAGTTTCTGGCCTCAGACTAAGTGGTATCAAATCTTGACTCTGTTTCTTATGAACAGAATGAATTTGATCAAGTTACTTTACCTTCTCTATGCCTTAATTTTTGCAACTATATGTCAGTTTAAAAGACTAAAAAAGCAAAATAAGTGTTCAACATTTGACATAGTATCTAGCACAGAGTTGGTGCTTAATAAAGCCCAGCTATTATTGTTACTAGCCTTGACTACAGTGCTGTAATTTGATCATTTGATCAGTTTGAAGGAATTATCTTTAATATGACACTGGAAAACTAAAATATAAGAAACACATACTCTGACATCTACTGAGCAGCCCACAGTCCATGATGGATTTCCCAGAACTTGATTTTGGCACAGAAGATGAACTAGTGAAGATTTCCCAACACCTGTAAAAGACACAAGAACTACAGTCATATAAAAGTCATGCTGAAATCTATTATGGCAAAAGGGAGACTGAGTATATGCAGTAATAATGATATGAAAAGCATGGTTATTTAAAGGGTGTTCATGCCACAACCATTTAATAAGCTTTATTAATAAAGATGGTTAAGAATACTGGTTCTCTCAACTTTAGCACCAAAATCCCCTGGAGGGCTTGTGGAAACACAGAATGTGGGGTCTTGCTCCCCAGTCATAACTGAAAGTCTGTACCTCTTAATTCCCTGTACCTATTTCACCCCTCTCTTACTCTTCCTAGCAACTACCAATTAGTCCTCTGCATCTGAGTCTGTTTTCATTTTGTTTTGTTCATTTATTTGCTTTATTTCTTTAGATTCCAAATGTAAGTGATATATAATATTTGTCTTTCTCTGTCTGATTTATTTCCCTTGGCATAATACCTTCTAAATCCATCCATGTTGTTGAAAATGGCAAGATTTCATTCTTTTTATGGCTGAGTAATATTCCACGCACACACATACATTTTCTTTATCCATTCATCTATCTATGGACACATCTTGACTATTGTAAATAATGTGGCAATGAACACAGGGGTGCATACATTTTTTCCAATTAGTGTTTTTGTTTTCTTCAGGTAAATACCCAGAAGTGGAATTGCTGGATCATACATTCAGTAGTTCTATTTTTAATTTTTTGAGGAGCCTCCATACTGCTTTCCATAGTGGCTGCATTAATTTACAATCCCACTAACAGCATGTAAGTATTCCCTTTTCTCCACATCCTCAACAACACTTGTTGTCTTTTTGATGATAGCCATTTCAAAGATGTGAGGTGATATCTCATTGTGGTTTTGCTTTGCATTTCTCTGATAGAGATATTGAGCATCTTTTCATGTGTATGTATTCTTTGGAAAATGGTCTATCAGGTCTTCTGCCCATTTTTAAACTGGATTGTTTTTGATATTGAGTTGTATGAGTTCTTTACATATTTTGGATATCCCCTTATCATGTATGTCATTTGCAAATATCCTCTCCATTCAGTAGGGCAGACTTTCTTTTCTTATAGATTTCCTGGGTTCAGGATACTCAAGTTACTAATGCTGGGGCTAGTATTTGGAGATCTGTATGAAGAGGAAAAGGAATGAGCTATCCCTGCATATTTGTGTGTAGAGTTACTCTTTCAGTTAATACATTTTGGGATTCCATTATGACAAGCATAGTTCGTGAATCTTTATGCATCACTAGTTGTACCATAAATTTAGACCACCTTTTTGTGTGAATTATTGAGTATGGACCTAACACTACTATAAAGTTATATTTACAGACAATCTAGAAAGTACAGAAAAAAGAAGAAAAAAATCACCTGAAGAGCAGTATTGTCAACATGTAGATTTCATTTCATAAGCAGGGTTTTTCTATAAGCAGGTTGTTATTGTGAATATATACAAAATGTACACAGTATACTTAAAACAATGAAATAAAAGTTCATTTGTCTTTTTTTAGATTCAACATATAAGTGATATCATGTGGTATTTTTCTTTCTCTTTCTGGCTTACTTCACTTAGAATGACATTCTCTAGGTCCATCCATGTTGCTGCAAATGACATTTTTATTATTATTTTCTAAGGCTGAGTAGTATTCCATTGTATAAGTATACCACAGCTTCTTTATCCAGTCATCTGTTGATGGATATTTAGGTTGTTTTCATGTCTTGGTTATGGTAAATAGTACTGCTATGAACACTGGGGTGCATGTAGCTTTCTGAATTAAGTTTCCCTCTGGATATATGTCCAGGAGTGGGATTGCTGGATCATATGGTAAGTCTACTTTTAGTCTTTTGAGGAATCTCCATACTGTTTTCCACAGTGGCTGCACCGAACTGCATTCCCACCAACAGTGTAGGAGGGTTCCCTTTTCTCTACACCCTCTCCAGCATTTATTGTTTGTGGACTTTTGAATGATGGCTATTCTGACCAGTGTGACTCAAGTATTGTGCTGTACACCAGAACTGGCACAACACTGTAAACTGACTATACGTCAATAAAAATATATTAAAAAAAGAAAACAATGAAACATAAGCCTTTACTTACACAGCTGGTTTTGTCTGAAATATCCTACCCATTCTCCCCTTCCATTTCCTCTCTCCCGCTGGCCTGGTGAATTAATCTTTCAAGACATAGCATCATTCTAGTTATAAAGACTTTTCTGACTCCATGCAGGTAGAATTAAGCACATCATTCACCATTCTTTGCATCTCCACTGCACACTGTATATTTTCCTAGAAAGTACTTAAAATACACTATCACACTTGCTTGTTTATAGATTTTATTCCATCTGCTAAATTTTAAGTTCTTTGAGGGCTGGGACTGGGTTTTACTCATAGTTTTTATTCCCAGTACTCAGAACAGGGCCTTAGTATTTATTTAATGGCAAAAATTTTCCATGTTATTACAGAATCTTCATAAACATTTTTAATGTCTCCATAGTAGTTCAAAGAGTAGGCACAATGATTTATTTAACCATTTTCTCATTATTAGATATTAGGGTGTTTCAAACATGATGCTAAGAAAAGATCTGTTTAAACTTTTGATTAAAATTTAAAGTATTTTCTTAGTATACCTTCCCAGAAGTGAAATTAATGTGTAAAAGGAGATCAATATTTAAAGTTCTTGATATCTATTGTCAACTTTTATCTTGTTACTCTGCCACCAGCTATATACATAAGCCTGCAGGTCTTGCTTGTTGTACCTCAATAGCATGTAGTTACTTTTTTTGTTAGTTTATAAGACACAAAAAAGTGACATTGTACTTTAGTCTGCATTTCTTTACTTTCTGGTAAAGATACACATAATGATCATCTTTGCTAATCAGTTGTGTCCCTTCTCTATGAATTATCTATTCATTGCTCTACCCATTTATCTATTAGGTTTTAGTGTTATCAATTTACATGACCTCTTTATATATTAGCTGCTCACGTAATTGAGTCAAACATTTTCCCAGATTTCCCTTTCATTAATTTTTTTTTTTACATACAGGCATGTAAGATTTTTGAGTAATCAAACAGCTTTGTATTTACTGCATTGCATCTGATATCTATGGCCTCAGGGCATATTGCTGATTTTTGTGTTTGCATGTAGGTTCATCTATGTTGGAGGCTTATAGCTAGGCATGTAGTCATCAGCTTGATAGAAGGCTTGAGCTTCCAGTTAAGCTTCACTGTGTAGGGTAAACATCTCTACGCAGTAATACTATATAGCTCTCCAAGAATTAACTGCATTGGGTGACAAGCGCTAACAGTGGATGGACTCTAAAGTAAGAACAACTGAAGTACCATGAATAGTGGCTATTTGACTTCTTTAAGAATTTTGGGAGGGTCTGATTCTGTTTTTATCATTAGAACTAAATTAGATCAGAAGAATGCACTTGATTTGCTGGGGAAAAAAAAGTTCAATATAATCAAATAAATGCCAGCTCCAAATAGAGCTGGTAATGTGTTAAGCTCATCCCTCATCTCGGAAAGAAGAGAAAAGAGTATATGTATGTTGGTGAGACTTTCAGGATTTCTTACTAAATTATCAAATATCTCTAGGTGACACAAACAAATTTCTAAACCCAAGTCATTCCTTTATATATTTGTGAAATCCTTAAAATTTCACAGAGGCAATAAGCCTTTATTCAAAAGTAAACTTTGAAGTTTGAGTACAAAGACAAATGAAGTGTAAAAAGTATATTCTAATCTGTCAGATAGCAAATCACTGTTAAAAGAGAACTGATAAAAAAGCAATAACTGACTTTGCACACACAGCCTAACATCAGTGAATGAGTAACAAGATCAATCACTTTCCTAGTGGGCATGGTTGTCTTCTGTTTTACAACTGAACTATAATAATAATGTCAAAAAGCTTACTAATTGCCTGATCACTTTTCCAAATTTAATGCAGCAGATAATTCAACCCTGTTATGTAATGCATTGATGCCACAGTTATAACTCTAGTACCTAACTCAGTGCCTGCTATGTAGTAAGTATTTCAGTTTTTTTGTAGGGGGAGGGGAGAGAATAAAATGACTAGTTCGAACAATATGTAACATGAAGGGATTGTTAGATGCAATAGAAAGGGAATTATAAATGACAGAGAACATCTACTTCACATAACATGAAGAACTCTCTGTTAGCTCTGGATTCCAGTTCTAAATTCTACTTGGTGATGCTTTTGTGAAGTCCATTTAGATCACCATTGCCTTCTTTATCTGTAAAACTGAGTGTTTTTATTAAATTAACTTCACCATTTCAAGTCAAAGAACTAAAGTTGACATAAATTGGATTATCTTCATAGAACTTCATAATGCAACTTTCTGAATGGAATATTAAATGATGCTCTTTGTAAGGCAAATGATCTTCAGGCAATGTGAAAGGTTCTTAACCTCCTCCCCTCAACAATTTTATTCAGTTTGGGAAAGTTAGTTTTCAAGCTCTCCGGAGTATGTTCTTTCCACCTCCAAGCAACTGACAAAATGTCTTCGCTCACAGCAACATCCAAAGGTCAACCCCACAAAAGTGCATCTATGAAATGCAAGGTTACCATTTATTTCAAGTTCTAAAGGCGCTTAAGAGTGGAAGTTATGAATAACAGGATAGTGAAGTGAAGGAGGGGGAAACGCAGACTTCAATTTCAGTTCTCAAACGTCCAAGGTATCAAAAGAATTTTAACACTAGGATTAAACAGGGCTCAGCATTAAGTCCCAGCTGCTTCATAATATGGCCCTTTTAATTTCTCTATTTCTTACAACCTAGCATATAATCGGTTTGCAATAAGATTAAAGAGAACATAAAAATCAAGAAGCCCAGCTGAGAGCAAAACAGGACTTTGAAATTTAATATTTCATTAAATAATATAGGTTACTGTCTGAAGTACGTGAACTCTGGGTTCAAACCAGTTGTCCTTTACATCTCTCCGCCTCACTTTTCTCATCCGTAAAATGGGGTAGGAGGGCTGATTTCAGGATTAAAGGAGTTAAAATATGCAAAACACTTGTAATAATGTCATTCTTCTTAGTGTACTCTGATTTCCTTAATTAACAAAATCTGTTTGAGACGGTCCTAACTTCCGTCTCAGCCCAGCGCCCAATACTCAGTATCTCCATATCTTTTAAAACAAAGGATCACTTGGCTGCGGTCGCCCGAGACCGACGAGAAACCTGCGAAAGCCGCGAAAACGCCGGGCGCTGCGCCCCCCACCCGTGATACGCCGCTGCTTCGTCAAATAGAGCAAAGTCCTCTGGGAAACGTAGTCTTTGGGTCTTGAGAGGGATTTCAGCCACAGGTCAGAGTCAGTTGGCTGCGGTGGGGAGATGGGGGAGAGCGAAAGGGGAGGATTCTCGGATAACTCAAAAGTGTCGGGAGCCCCAAGGTTGGGTTAAGCGGCTCACCTGAGTCTCCCAACACCAGTACCTTCACCCGATCCAGAGACGCCATCTTGCCACTGCCTTGCTGGGGTTAACGCCTATTCCGGGATTGTAGACCAATCAGAGCTGGGTATGGAGGGCGGAGCCTTCAACGTCATTGGCCAATCGGAGCGTGACTGTCTTGATTGAAGGCGTCACTGTGCTGATTGGCCCGCCTGGCTAAAAGTAGCGGGTGGTTTCCGAAGCTGGTCGCAGGATTAGGGCGTTTTCTTTGTCGCACGAGTGGCGTGGCTCGTTTAAGCCGGTAGTTGAGGCGCTGAGGGAAGCTGTAGTGGGAGTGTTCGAGGATTCGCTTTGGTAAACCTTGTTCCCTGTTCCTTGTTCTCGGCTCCCTGGCCAGGCGTGGCATTTCAAGGTGTCCTCTCCTCATTGCTCCGTTCTCCTTAGCTATCCTCCACCCCCTTACTCTCTTGACTTGTTCTCTTCTTGGTCCTCCAAAGAACCATTGACCCCGGAGCGGCCCATGTGCGACCTCGGGTAGGACGGGCTTGGCTGCGCTGAGTGTGGCCCCTGGACTCACCTGGCAGAGTCCGAGGGAATTTAGGGTCTCGGGGGTCTCACAGTGGGGAGGAGGTGAACATTACTGAACCGGGCTGGTGGAGGCCAGCTGCTTCGGAGGTTTCGCGGTGATATGCCTCTTTATGTACGAGGGCCTGCAGAGTGCCGTGAAATATGGTAACTGAGAAAACCAGTTGGATGTGTAGAATTCAAGTTCTTTTTAGAGCTGGAATAGTAGTAGTGTACTGAAATAATCTGTACAGGATGACAGGACTCCCTACATCCGCTCCTTTTATTTTACACCCTGCAGTCAACACAATCCTTTAAAATCGCGAATTTGATGCTGTCATCTTCTGCTTAAAACTATTAGAAGTTTAAGAAGAGGGTTTCCAATACCCTATCATTTTCTCCGCTGGAAACTGCAGTGGAGGAAGTGAATTGGGGGAAGGCTGGCAGGGTGGGCATGTTTGAAGAACACGTGCTTGGGAGACCTACTGAAAGGAAGTACTTGACCAGCTGTGCTCCATACTGCAAACTCAGTAGTGAACAAGGTTAAGCCTCTGGTCTCCGACATAGACTTGGAGAAAGTATGTCTATTCAGTGCAAGGAAGAAGGGGAAAGAGCTATGGGAACACGTGAAAGGGGAATCATTCTAAGCCCCTAAGGGAAACCTGGAAAGATCTCTTTGAGGAAATGTCATTTGAGTGAAGGATGATTAGAAGGGACTTTGGGCTTAGCTGAGGGGACAGACAGAACAACATGTGCAAAAGTCTGGGAGCAGGGAATGCTTATGTGGCTCATGAAACTGAGAGAATGCCAGTGTGGCTGGAGATGAGGCTGATAGGGTAGATGGAATGTAGAGTGCATTCATTTCAACTTTGTTTCTCCAACTCTGTGCCTGATGCACAGTAGTCCTTAAATGTTTATATGATTAGAATATATATGGTTCAAAAACAAAACAAAACAAAACAGCTTGCCTTTGGGGGTCTGGGCTAGGTAGGGTGGTAGGTGAGGTTGGGAGGTGACTGATGGACTCTGAGGCTAAAAAGAAGAAACAAGGCCTGGCTCTCAGAGGTCACATACTCAAAAGTCTCCAGAGGCCAGCCAAGCTTCATTTGTTTAAAAGGATTCTACTCTGCTCTTCTAATCTACTCTTTAGCTTATTGTTTCCACGTGGGAACATGGCCTCACTTGTTTCTTCATATAGTTCTGACTTTCATGAGGAGCTGAAAATGGAAATTTATGTGAAATCTCATGATTTTAAAATGTCAACCACTAATCAGAAAAATTACAAAACATTCATTCTTTGAGTCAAACGGTGTGGCATAGGCTGCTAGTTTGAGAACTCAGACCTAAGTATTATGAAATCTTGAGATTGAGGAGGTTTAGTGTTAAGTGAGGAAGTAGAAGTGGTGAAAGAGAGAACATAGTGGTCAGGAAGGAGGATTTTAGAATGTAGAGATTTTGAGCAAGGTGTCACAGCATGACTTCTTTGCTGAGCTCTCCATTTGTTCAGCTACCTGCTGGACATCTTCACAGTAATACTCTAGTATTTCCTCAAAGGCAAGCAACTAGAAGTGAATGCCAAGTTCCTCTTCAGGTGTTAACCTATTTCTCATAGTAGTACTTTTCTCTTTCCAGTTACACTAGCTCAAAGCAAATAGCTATATGTTATTGTTTAATGGATATAATGTTTCAGTTTACAAGGTGAGAAGAATCATGGAAGTGGATGGCAGTGATTATTGGATAACATTATAAATGTGTTATTATTATACCTATCACTAAATTGTATACTTAAAAATGTTGGTAAATTTTTTGTTATGTGTATTTTATCACAATAAAAAAATTGGGAAAAAACCAAATAACTATTTAAAAATTTCCTACTTTGTAACTCCATTTCCAATAATTGTTGGATCCTTTTGATTTTGTTTCTCTAATAAGTTTCATTCACCCTGTCCTCTTCTAATTTTTTCTTCTCTTTCGTGGTTTAGGTTTGATTACTATAGCTCTCAATACTTCCACAGTGCTTCCATCTTCACTTACTTCACCCATTTCTCAAATTGTTGTAAGAATCACTTTTCTAAGTAGGAAGTCATTATGAATGCCAATATTTAATGAAATTCTAATGATACCAGCTTTGAAGGCAGAACACTTTACATGAATTACTTCATTTAATCCATACATCAACTCTATGAGAAAGGTTCTGTTAGTCACTTTTTATATATGAGGAAACTGAGGCTGAGAATATCCAACTGGGATTCAAAACCCAAAACTATTGTACTGAAAAGTTATGTCACTCCCTTGCTCAAATCTTTAGGGCCCCCTATGGTGTCTGAGGCAAAGGAAACAGGCTTAATGCTAGGTGACACAACGCCCTTCCCATGCAGGATGTGCTTTGGCGGGGTCTGTAGTAGCCAGGCACCCAGTTTGTTGGTTGCAGTGGTCAGGGACTTATTCTGTATATTAGAGTCACCTAAGAAGCTTTAAAATTAGTGTGATGCCTAATCTGGCCCTCTCAGACTAGCTGAAACAGAATCTCTGGGATGGGGCCCAGGGTGGGTATTGTTAAATGCACCCCAGATTATTCTACTTTATAGCCATGGTTGGGAACCATTGGTCTGGAAAATGGAGTATACGGGGTGGAAGGTCAGGTAGGGGAATACAATAGTAGGAAATACTGGAAAAAGTAGGTTATTTTGACATTTGCCATCCTTTGGACTGTTTCTGAAGCCACATATTGGTATATTCTGCCAACTGTTAAGCATGTAAAACAAAACAAAATAAAACAAAATGAAACAAAACAAAACAAAAAAACCCAAAACCGGGTTCAAGTACAATGTGTTGACCAAATTGGAAAGAACAAAATGTTTCTAATGATACGTTAGGATATTACTTCAGTGTTTTGCCCAGGCACTTGCTTGGCATCCCTAAGCCTTGGGATAACAGGAGGACTCTAGGCCCACAGGTTTGGATCTAGGTGCTACTTTGTTATCTCTTATGTACAGTCATGCCTCAGTATATATACTTTATTATAACTGACTTTGCTTTTATTTTTCCTTTATTACAGGTAGGGCATTATATTCTACCCCCCAAGTATATGTATATATTGGTTATTTAGGAATATCTTTTTAATATAGTACTGTGGATATAAAAATATTTCTTATAAAAGAAGTATTAAACCTGATAAGGTTGAAAACCACTGATTTTAAATAAAAAGTTCAGTAGAAGCTAGTATTAACAGAATATGATTCCTTATTGAAATAGTTCAATGGGATGTCTATTAAAAATATCCTTAGGGTTTAGGTAAATTTCATTTTATATAATCTGTGTGGGTAGCCTGGCTGTTTTTAGTTTAGGATGTATTAAATTGATATGGATGCTATCTTTATTAATAAGTGCTTCCTAAGCATGTTACATTCTCATTTATTTGTCACAGCAACCTCACTGTGGTAGTTGATATCCTTATTTCTCAGAGAATAAAGTGTGGCTTGAGGTTGCTTAAGGGATTGCTTAGGATCACACAGCTACTAAAACAAAGCTGTCTGGCTAATTCCAAAGCCCAGGCTTTTTAACATATGAAACTCTAGCCCATGTCAGTTTGGGCTTCTAGAAGATAGCTTTCTGGGTATAATTAACTTCTGCTTTGTCTTACAAGGGATCCCGTATTTAAGGGTATCTTGGTGTTTGTTGTTGTTAACTGTTTTTAAGAACTGTATTGCATTTACTTAATTGGTCATTTAATTTTTCAAGGTTGGTAAAACTGTCTGGAACTATTTGTTAATTTCTTCCAGATTTATAACAGTAATTTTGCCAAGCATCCCAGCTAGTGATTACTTATGTGTTCATTGGTTTGTTGTGATTTTATTGTGAGAACATGACTATATACAACATCCTAGAATCTATCTTGGTGGAAAAATTTTACTCAAGGAAGACACTTAAAAGAATATGCTAACTGCTAAGTTTCTCAGGGGGTTTTCAGCATTCACAAAGATCTGTAGCATTGAGAATAATGAGACTTCATTTAGCTTTTTTTGTGTTTCTCTTTATTAAATAAAGTGGACTTGATATAATACATCACTGCTATAAAGTAATAAGTTACTTTTTGGAACTAAGCACACTCAGTCTTGAAAGTAACCGTTTAAGAAATATGTCAAGCTTTTCAGGTGTAATCTTTTGTGTACTCTAGAGGAAAATCTTGTTCTCTGTTACATGCTTAGGCATTACTAGCCTTGAGTACCTTTGTGGCACTTCAAGAATAGTGGTTACCAGCAACCAATAATGGGTTGATTATTCTAGATTTAAAATAATTACTTTGTCCTTATGCCTAGCTAATTTTCTCTTTTTTTCTGAATTCAGTACATTTAAAATTGAAGTTTGCTGCTAAAGATGGCAGATCCAGATGTCCTCACCGAGGTTCCTGCAGCATTGAAGCGATTAGCCAAGTATGTGATCCGGGGGTTTTATGGTATTGAGCATGCTTTGGCCTTGGACATCTTGATCCGAAACCCCTGTGTGAAAGAGGAGGACATGTTGGAGCTGCTCAAGTTTGATCGGAAACAACTTCGATCAGTCTTGAATAATTTAAAGGGAGACAAGTTCATCAAATGCAGAATGAGGGTAGAGACTGCTGCAGATGGGAAAACTACTCGTCATAACTACTACTTTATCAATTATCGTACTCTTGTTAATGTGGTAAAATATAAATTGGACCACATGAGAAGGAGGATTGAAACTGATGAGAGAGATTCCACCAACCGGGCTTCCTTCAAATGTCCCGTCTGTAGTAGTACGTTTACAGATTTAGAAGCTAATCAGCTCTTTGATCCCATGACAGGTGAGATTTTTCTAGTTTATGAATCTTTCTTTTAAGTAACTTTTTAAAATAAAGTGTGTATCCTTTTTCTTAAATTGATTCATCTAATTTTTAAACTAATCATGTATTTCATTGTAAAAGTGAATTTATTGGTATAAGTCAGCATATAGTCAGTCTTAATGTCCTGTTTGACTGTCATACTACTTTTAGAAGCTTTTGCAAAGCCTTTCTCTTTCACAAGGCGGTGTACTCATCCATGGACTGTCCTTTCACCCATGGCCCTCCTACCTCTGCTTCCACCCCCATCCCTTATTTATAGGTAATCTAGAGGGTTGACTTTCTCTACCACTTTGAGGCTATTCTGACTTTATTGACTTTACTTTTGACCTCTTCATTCAACAGATATTTGAGCACTTACTTGTGCCAGTCACTGCCAGACACTTACAATAAATACTTATTATTAGCACTTAAATGCTTTGTTAGTGAAAGTGCAAAGTGCTATCAGGAGTACATAACCAGAGCATATAATCTGGGTTTGGCCTCTGAAGGAAATTAAGAAACAGCAGGGACCTAAAAGATAAGTACAAGTTAGCCAAAGAAATAAGAGAAGGACCCTTTCCAAGTTAACAATAGATATTTAGCTTCTTAGTCATCCATTAATGGAAGAGAATTGTCAACAAGAGTTATAAATTGCTTCATTTAATTAAATACTTTATTTTTAAGAATTTTGTAAACACGGAATTTACAAAACATTTATTTTTAAAAAATATAACGTGCCTGACATTAACATGAAGAGATTTAAAATGCTAAGTTGTATAGTTATTTTATTATTTGTAAATTGGAAAAGAGACTATAGTTTTCCTAATTACTCAGTAGATCAATTTTGTATTAAAAATTTGTAAAAAAAAAATCTATGCAAAGAATCACTGCTGTTAAGTTAGATTGTCTGTTTGTTACGGCTGAATTCAGAAATATAGGTTACTTTTTAATTAATAGATCTGACTTTTAAAAAACTATCTGAAAAATACAATTGAAATTTTTACAGAAATATTTTATTGTAAAAAAATTACAGATTTGTGTGCATGTTTAATTTTCTAACTTTTGTATATGTTATGTATTGTACATTTTAAAGAATTTTTAAAAAATTTAATGGGAAATAATTCCAATATCAATTAAGATTATTAACAAAAAGAGCAATGATAGCCTATGACTTTTTTTTTTCTTTATTTACTATGAAGCAGTCATTTTGGATGAAAAGTCATCTAAAGAATTCACACTTGTGTTAAACATTTAATTGAACCTAAGTATTTACCTTGAAAGGGCTTATCTAGGAGAGATCTTGGTTTTAAGAAAATCTTAATCATCGTGAGTATAAGAATTGCTTGAGTGTGCTATAGAGGAACATAGATGTATCTGGAGTGCTTTCAAAATAGAATAGAAAAGCCTCATGATTTTTGCTATTCACTCTAACAGATTTCTTAAAGGAGCTCTGGGTTTTGGTTTTGTGATTTTCTGCAGATGTTGGTGTTACAGTGGTCATCTTCGTCACTCTTGACTGCAGTGGAAGGTGTTATCCAGTCCCTCAGAGAGGGTAATCTAAAGTAATGTTCTTCTACATTTACTCATCACTTGATTCTTATTTAATTTTATGGAACTTTCTAAAAGGAAGTTATCCTACTACTTATATATCAGTATTTAGGAGACTGATCCATGATGCTCTTTGAAGTTTACCTAGGAGTTGTGTCCGAATGAAACGAGTTGTAATCAACAGGTTGCTTATGGAAGAGATGGTCTAACACCAAATATAGTCAAGGTTATTTGAGTCAGGGAGTTGAGATAGGGTAGGGTGCATGAAAACATTCTGTGAAAGAAAGCTAAAACTGAAACAGTTGTTTTGTGGCCAGTCCGAGCAAAGACTGTATTTTTAATATGAGGGTTATGGTCAATGTGAAGGTGGAAAGAAGGGCTTCAGGAGAGCAAGAATAAGTCACTTTACATTGATATCAGTCAAGGGAGGGTGCCCTGATCAGCCAACATGAATAGCCAACTTAATTGGCAGTTATGTCCCTACAGTGAAGCCTGAGATACCATGATTGAAAATTCTTAATCACTGGGGACCCTCATTCTAAGATTGTACTTGCCTTTTGATTAAATTTGGTTTTTCATTTGGACTTTCCTTTACAGAGAGAGTACGCTGATTAGGTTATACTAGACCCCAATCTGCTTGTCAGTCTGGTTTTGTTTAGTAATGTCTTGACATCCTCCCTTGTTCTATACATTCTCTTTATTTATTTATTTAGTTGGGAGGGAGGAGGTAATTAGGTTTACTTATATATTTATTTTTGATGGAGGTATTGGGGATTGAACCCAGGACCTCATGCATGCTAGGCATGCGCTCTACCACTGAGCTATACCCTCCCCCTGCTATATTCCCTTTAGAAATCTTGGTCTTTTCCCCTCTGTTCCTTTCCTGTTTTGCTCAATATTCATCTCTCATCCTCATTTTGAAGAAAACAGGAAATAAACATTTGGTGTGTGTATCAGAGGAGAAAGAGGGAAGTATTTCCGCTGTAATATTTATGCTCTGCCTGAATTGATAGTCACCACAGTTTTCATTCTAAACCCTGTGCTTTACAAAGCTATTCGATTTCTTGGTTGCTATTTGGAGGTTGATGGGATTTCTGACCAATAAGGGGGTATCTGATGGGCTCCTATCTCCATTCTCATTTCAACAGGTCCTAGGTTTATAAACTAGATTATATTAGTAATTAGAGGGTATTTAGGAATTAGATTTGAAGCCTTCTAGGCTTTACTTCTTCCCTGATAAAAAGTTCTTAACTCAAGTGTATGGGCAACTCTGCCACTGGGTAAAGAGTAATAGCTCCTAGATGAGTGTCCAGAAATTCTGGGCTCAGGAAATTAAGTCCAACAAGAATTGTTTTATCAGTGTTAATTCACACGTTAAAGCCAGTGATTTTCTTACTTCAGTTTATAGCTTTTCCCTCTCCCATCTCTCTTTTTCCTAAGGATTATAGATTCTCTGTATAGTTTCCATTTAGATTTTTACCTTTGGTGTTCTGGGGTTGAGCTCTACAAATGTTTGATGTTTGGTGTGTGTAGCTACTTTATTTTATTAAAGTAGAATAGCCTCGCTTTTTGCGCACTAGTCCCTGGTTTCAGAAACTTAATTAGGCAAAAGCAGCTATTTTATTTCCTGAAATAAGGGGGTCTTATGTAACCAAAATGAAGGTAATATGGGATGAAAGCCCTCAAATCAACAAAATAACATCTTGTGGTTCATAAATACATATTTTAGATTTAGCTAGCTTCTGACCATATAAATAGACTTAGCATTTCTACTTCAGCAATCTCAACCACGGTGATTTAGTTAATGACATTTCTAAGTTAAATTTAGCAACATACATTCCCAAAATGGTGGGGGAGATTGTATTTTCTTTTTAGATGTTAAAGTTAGATGATATGGAAATAGGTTTATATTTTCCATTTTTAATTTAAAAATTATGTAGCCATAATGCCAGAGAAAATTTTGAAGAGAAAAAAAATTAACCACAAAACCACCAGCCTTTTGTGTATTACCTGTAATTACAGTCATAGCCAAGAATAATTTGTGATGTCTTGGTTCCTTAATGTATCAAACTTTCCTGTTTCTATTTAGTGTTCTAAATATGTTTTAATAAATGTGATTTTTCTGCCCTGTTTTCCTTCTCATCTCTTTGGGGCACTTTGTGTTTTTGTTTTTGTTTTTTGGCTGATTTAGATATGACACTTCGAATATTTTTGTGTATATGGCATTTTATTCTTATTTTTTAAGCTTTTCCTTAAGGATTCTCAGCAGAGGAAATATTGGGTGAAAAAATAGTTTTATAGCTTCTGTAAAAGCATGTAAGACACTGTGATTTTATTGTGGATGGTTAATTATTAACAAATAAAATTGTTAGGTGTTTGAATTAGACATAGTTTGGGAGCCCTTATTACTGAATTCATCTAGAGACGAGGGAATCTCATTTTAAATAAATTTTGAAATAAGTTAAATTTTTAAAAAATGGAATCTTAAAAATGTGTATTTGATATAATCTTATAAATAGGAGTTTAGAGATTATCTAGTTTAACTCATCAAATAACGTGTGTGTGGGTACACATACACGTGCCTATGTTGTACTCTGGGGTTTGGAGGATCTTACAAAGAAGTGAGTAAGTGTAGGGCTATGTAAATGTCTAGGATGTTTTAGATTGAGTGCTAGAGAGGAATATGATACAGCTTTCATGGAGATTCAGCTTTTGTGTGGCTCCATGGAAAAGACTTAAAGGCAGACAGATTTTAGAACTAGTGTAAAAGAAGTCTTTAATAAGTAACTCAAAGTGAAATAAGTCTCTAATAAATTACTCTTAAAAATAGCCAACAGTGGAAATAGACCTCTTCTAGTGGTCAGTTCTGAGTCACTCAGCATATTTAAGTAAACTCTATCTATTTGAGATATTCATTTCTAAGTTTGGGGTTAAATCATCTTTCCTTGTGACTGCAGATAATGCTTTTTAGTTTGGACAGATCCACATATCTTCTTTAGACTGATCCCCATAACATTGAAATTCCTCTTCCATTTTTTTAACCTAACATTTTAATACTCTCAGGGTCCTATATCTGCGAGCCTCTTAAAGAATTATTACCTTCATGTTTACCTTTATCAAGCAGGCTACTTTTTCCTGTCTTCATTTCTTTCTACTTGGGAGATGTCTTATAAACAGTGTTTTCAATTCCTGCAATGCTAAAAACACAAATAAACAAAAAGAAATCTTTCTAAGATTATTTTGCTCAGTTGGTGATTTGGAATCTTTGCCGGGGATGAGTTCATTAGAAAATTGTAGTGGAAGCTCAGAGGTATGGATTTTTGGGGGGACTGGTAATGGGGTGGGAGGAAAGTGATTATTAGAATAAGTTAAATAAAAACTAGTTATGGAAAGATAGTAAGGAACAAGTGTCTTCCCTCTTCTACCATTTGCTTTCCACCAAAACCTTTAAGGCTGATTTTTAAAAAAATTTGCTGCTTTTGATTTTCAGGATTTGCGAACTTAAAAAAAAAATCTGTGTTTTATCTTTTTTGTATTTTGATGCTGATTACCTAGGAATGAACTTATTTGTGAAGAATTGCTTTTTGATGCTGACATGCAACATTCCATTGATTATTGTCTTTCAAATAGTCATATTAAAACCACGTGCTTTTTGCTTGCTTGCTGTATGTTGAGGTGAATTTGATTTAGACTTAATTTAGAAAATTTATTACAAACTTTAGTATTCACCCGAGTATCATACTTCAATTTATTGTTTTCCCTCCCAGGCATAGTACATTTTTTTCCCCTTTATAATGAGTTCCAGAATCTAGTCATGATGCATAATTGGACCAAATCTAGATACATCTTTTAAGGAAGGACAGAAACCAATTTCACTGATAAATTGAGTTTTGGGAGTGGAGTTATGTTGTGTACATCATTAGTACATTTGCAATCTTCTGAATTTAAAAATACATTAAACTGCTTCTGTTTTTTTCTTTTTGTATGCAAATGAATATTTTACAGTGCTAAGTATTCTGCAGTGAATTGCTGAAGGATGATTTTTCAAATTCCTTTTTATTATAGGTAAAATAATTGCATAATATATATAACTATGCTTCTCTCTTGTCTGTTATTGTTTTATAATAACAATTCCTTTTTTCTTACATTTCCCCTTGCCCAGTTAAACTGAAGAAACTTGCTGTATGAAATAAGTTTGGAAATTAGAATAAAGGATGACTTTTGAGACTTCAATATTTGACTTAACATTTTAATATATATACCCTTGAATGTTTTGAGTTATAAAAATTTTTACAAAGGACTTTATAGTGCTTTCAAAGAATATGCCAAGAATGTGTAACTTTTGCATATTAAGAGGGAGTTGAGTGCTTCTGGAGAATTCAAAATAACATTTGTTTTCTCTCTTCTAAAAATATGTAAGTAAGATATGAATGTAAACTTGATTAAGACTCAAATACTGAAAAAGTATGTAGCATAAAATGGCAAATCTAGTTTTTCTTCTCTGTGCTCTCCCACTCAGCCCAGTCCTACTCTTACCACCTTTCACTGTTGACAGTGCTTAAATTTTATGATTATTCTTCCAGATTCTTTACATCCCAAACCCCACCTAACTTTCCCTCCCCCATAAGCTCTTTTGGAATCTGAAAAAGCAAAGTGACTCTTAATAAATATTTTGTTGTCATACTGCTGTGGTTATTGATGGCTGGCTAGCTTGTATTAGTATTGTAAGGGTTTTTCAGTGTTTATTATACTGGGTCCTTTTACATAATCAGTGTGTTCAGTGTCATATTCCGAGGGTTTTTTTGTTTGTTTGTTTGTATTTTTAAGCAAGGTTATAAGACAGCAAAGTGACAGTGTATCAGGATTCTAGAGCCCTGGCTGGCTTCCAGTGTTGGGCTATGTTAGTAACTATTCCTTGTGCAAATCCTGTCATCATTGTAGGCCTTTTTTTTTTTAGGATATGTAAAATGGTAAGTTCAGTCTATTCTGTACCATATATGATTTCTCTCAACTCTAATTTCAAAGCACCCTTTCATTTGGAGAGTAATTCACATTTTAAAAGTATAGAGAGGCTTGGGGTTGTTTTATCACTGTTTTAGGATAATGTTAGTCACTTCTGGTTAGTTTCAAAGCTTTGATTAGGAACTGAAACTCCTGGTTTTAGTAGTGTTCATATAGAAAATATCCTGTTTAATTAGGCCATCTTCAGAAATACATTGTGGCATAATGGAGAATAATATTTAGAATTTTTTGGCAGTCTTATTTTCCCCAGCTCCCTAGTTTACTCCCTTTTCTCATATATACATAATCCATAAAATATTCAGTGGGAGAGAAACCAGCATCCAAATATGATTACTAAGGTATTTATGGTGGTTAAATTTTTACAGAGTGGTAAAATTAATTCCATATGTTAGTGATGTATCTTGAAGTTTTATAGTTTCCTCTTTATTTCACTAAAATCCTAGCAGTTCAAGTCTTAGTCATTTGATTTTAAATGGATCTATGAATTGTCTTCTGTTTTATTTTGTTTTTTCTGGAATCTTTTTGAGTGATCTGTTTTGAATGTTCTATCCATTGTATATTTTGGAATGAAGAAGGAGGAAACACAATCCAAATAATATCTAATTATTTGGGGATTTGATTCATAATGTCATCTTTTTTTTCCCCTCAGTTATGATAAATTTCCAAAGCATTTTCTTTTTGTCCAACTAAAGAGGATAAACATTTTTTTTTTTCACTTTGGTTTTGCTTGTACTTATCCATTGTTCTCTTGATGGAATACTCACATAATTAAAATGAGTACCATGTTTGTTAATAAGTAAACAGTTAAATGGAAGACCTTGGCCAGTGTAATAGATACCACCTAAGTTTTCTTTCTGGGTTTAGCAAAAGAAAATGTTAAGTTTGAATTTTGTTGAACGTTACTGTTTGTTTTTTCTTTTGTTCCTAGTCCCTTCTCTCCATGCCTCTGATTCATTTTTGTTTTTACATGTCTTATTTTGGGAGAAAGTTAAAATTGTGTGGATCTCTTTCTCCTTACCCTCCCTCCTTTTTCCCTCTCATTCCAACAAGTAAATCTTTATTTTTTCATTTTGAAGTGATAACTTACCTTAATTAGGAGAGTCCTGAGTCATAGAATTGAGACATTCACATACTACTGAATAGACAACGCTAAAATACAGTTTTAAAATATCTATTTTTAAAAGATCTTTTTTTCTCCCTATTTTCATTGCCTGTTATCTACATCTGGATGAATTTTGATCCTTCTGGCAGACCTGAAACATTAAGACCTAGCTAAGTAAATACCAGGCATGTGATACACATTTAATGTTTGTTAAATAAATTTTTTCCTACAAATCCTCTCTCCTGCTCCGTATTTTTAAAAAATTAGAGCCTATGAATATACATAGGGAAAGGATGTGTAATTCAGGATGGTACAGGAAATTTAGTCTTTTGAGTCAGAAAAATTTATGTTTGATTTCAGCCGTAATGATTTTTGTTTTTAAGCTGTGACCTGGTAAACTTAACTTCTTTGAGTCTTTCCCTCATGTGTTAGATTGGATGATACTGTTGCACAGACTTGACCATGATGAATATGTGGGAATATTTGTAAAGTAGCTTTTCTTAGTTTTTTTCTGGCTTATGGATGTATATGATCAAACAAATATGTTACCATTGAATTCTTTTCTCCTTATATCATCATTTGTCAAGCTTTGCCTAAAGAATGCTTGTAGCCTACATTTTCTCTCTGCTGCCACATTCTTGAATCTAGTTTGCACATTCTCCCTTATGTGGCTTCTTGATCTTATGTTTGGCAAGGGAAAGATGGTAAAGCACTCTGAGTTTCCATTCCAATTTCTTCTCTTATTCTTGAGTAGTATATTCTGTGCACACTACTTAGCACAGGGTGGTCCAGTTTCAAAAAGAGTTGGGATATTTATCATATTGATTTCTTAACAGCAGCTCTTCACCAGGGGTATGCATTAGAATTCTTTGTGGAACTTTCAAAATTTACATCCCTGGCCCCCATTCCAGACCTGTTGAATCAGCATCTTTGGGGCAGGGCTGGGGTATTAATTAAAAATTCTTCCAGTGATGTTCATACATTCAGTTAAGAATTGGCTTATTGGAAGACCATCTTAAGCCACTAAGGCAGATTAATATTTATATATTTATTTGGATAACCTCATGTTCTTCTCCAGAATTCTTTAATCACTTTCCTGTTACTAAAGAATAAAGTCAAAATGAAGCTTGACATTGAAGTTATGGCCACTGTAGTTTATCCTGTTGATTCTGATTTTTACCATTCTTTTTGATAACTATATTCCTAGTAGTCTGATATTGCAGTTTACTATTATTTTCAACCACTTACTTCTTTTATAATCATCTAGAATGTCCTGTTCTCTTCCCCCATTCCTTGGTCTCTTTAACAACTGCTTTTCTTCTAAATTTTATCTCAAAAGGCACACCTTCTCCATAAACCTGTAGAGCCCTCAACTAGAAGTCATATTCCTTCTTTGAACTGCAGAACACTTATGTGCTTTATTTTTGCACTGATCTTAGATCATGTTTATCTCCAGATACCTTTCATCTCTATTAAACTTTAAGCTTCTTGGTGACAGACTCTGTGTCTGTATGTGTTGCACTCATACCACTCAGTAGAGTGGAACTTTGTTGTACCAAGTATGTGCTGAGCCCCACCCCACCTTCTGGTTTTAGGAAAATTGATTTGCATTTTTATAATGTTTAGTGAAATTTATAAAAATGCTCCTCATATGTTAAGCTAGTCTTAAGTAATTTTCCATAAAATATAAAATTTCTTATTTTTCTTGGACTCCAGACCTGCCTTTTGACAGGCTGCTCCTTGTTTACAACTTGTGTTTTTGTGACATAGGACTCAGATGTCAGGTCAGCTTTTCCTCATGTAATGTTTGCCAGACATGGTTGTTGTTGGGAGACAGTTCTCCATGGGTCTCTCACAAGTTATACTTCTGCAAACAGAGATACTGACTGGCTGCCTTTTTTTCTGGACTGTATTTTTCAAGGATATTTATATGTGATCAGCCTTGAAAGATAGAGGTATTATTTCTCTCCAGAGCAAAAGGCAGGTTTGCTTGCTGTTCAGTGTGATAAAAGTATCTCCCTCCAGAGCAAAGGACAAGCATGTTTATGCCGATTATTAAAGGTTTAGGTTCGTTAAGCTCAGGGTTTCTTTCCTATAACATGACCCACCACATGTATAGTTGTCACCTGGCTGTCTTTGTTACCCTATGGGAATTGAGGCTCGAGGAATTGGCACAAAACCTGACACTGGCTGCTGCTGTTGCCGTGAGTAATAAAGCTCTTTTCTCCGACCTAGGAGTCTTGTATCTTTCTTCAGCATCCATGGAACTGTGGTAGGATAATTTTTTAGCTTACAAGTAGGGTAAAATCTCAGGCCCTTCACAGTTTTTGACAGTTATATGAAAGCCACTCTTTTCAGAACTGCAAAATGGGCCCTCTACAATTAACTCTTACTAAGTCTTAATCTACCTTAAGCCTGGGTCTCTGGAAAAATACCTAGATGAGGCTAGAATTCAGGTTTCTTATGACTACACTGTGTTTTTTCCCCTTCTTATTTTTTTTTTAATGAAACAAAATTTACTCAAATTTAAGACTGTCATTCTGTGATTGTTCTTCTATGAAATGATGTTAACAGTGATCTCTTTTTCTCTTTCTTTTCCCAAAATAAGAGCATTGCTGTGTTATATGGATGAGCTACACTGACAAGCATGTTGATTTGTTTACTTAACTCTGAAGTTTGGATTGTATGTTCTCTTCAAGAGAAAAATGGGGCACTTGGGAGGACAATTTTTGATTAAGTATAACATGACAATTTCAATGATAAGTAACCTAATAAACTAGATAGAGCATAAAACATAGTGTGTTAGATAGTGACAAATGTTAAGGAAAAAGAAAGGACAGGACAGTGTTGAAATTTTAGGTAATGCTGGCTAGGGAAGCCCTCTTGGAGATGACTTCTGAGTAAAGATCTGAAGTAAGTTAGAAGACTAGCCATTTAACTGGAGGAAAAGCCTTCTGGGCAGAGAAAGTAACAAGAACAAAGGCTCTGCAGCAAAGTGTGCCTGGTACAGGACATTGAGGAGGCTGATTTGTAATGCTTTGAAGACATAATGAGAGGATTATAGTGTTGCCCTTTGCTTAGCTGTCTTTTTGTGCTTCAGCCAGAGCGCTTGCTTTTATGTTTATATCTTAGGTACTTCTTCACCAAGGAATGGGATTTCTTCCTTTGAAAATAATTTGAAAACTACTGAACTGGATAACTTTTCTTCTGCAGTGTTCTCTAGTTCTCCTTGACAGTCTCTGTGAGTGCTCATCTTTAAGCAGTCAACACGAGTCCCACGTCAGTGTGTTTTTAATTCAGCTGGTATTTGAGAGCTGTATTAAACTTGACTTTACAGACGTACCTCGTTTTATTGTGCTTTGCTTTATTGCACATTGCAGATAAACTGGGTTTTTTACAAATTGAAGTTTGTGGCAAGCCTGCATGGAACAAGTCTGTTGGCGCCATTTTTCCAACAGCATTTGCTCATTTTATGTTTCTCTGTCACATTTTGATAATTCTTGCAATGTTTCAAGCCTTTTTTTTTTTGTTATGGTTATCTGGGATCATTGATCTTGGGTGTTACTACTACAGTTCACTGAAGGCTCAGATGATGGTTAGCATTTTTTAACAGTAAAGAATTTTCTAACCAAAGTTTATATATTTTCTTAGATATAATGCTGTTGCATAGTTAGTAGACTACAGTATAGTGCAAACAACTTTTATATGCACTGGGAAACCAAAACATTTGTGTGACTTACTTTATTGTGATATTCACTTTATTGTGGTGATCTGGAACTGGACCCACAATATCTTTGAGGTATGCCTATATATGACTTATGCTTTAACACCCACATGGATTATATTCTTTATATTTTTGTTGAAGAGAAGAGACTGAGGCAGACTGGAATAGTTAGGGAATACCTTAGGACAGTATAGAAATTAAAATCTCTTTAGTCAAGGTCTCTAATTACCCCTTGTTACTAAATATAAAAGCTGATTTTCAATTCTTGTTGCCATTGAAAAATTAGCACCATACCATTTCCTCCTTGAAACACCATCCTATCCCTCTGGTTGTACCATTTCTGTATATCAAGGATTCCTCTTACCTTAGGTTTATACCTTGACTGTTTATGCTTCACACTGTCCTTGATTTCTGTATACTCTGATCTATTCTGTGGCTTCAATTACCATCTATATGTTGTTGATTCTTATATAATTTCTAGTCTTAAATCCCACTCTTGATCTCTAAGCAGTTGTAATAAAATTGGCTTCAAGCATATCCATTTTGATGGCTGGTGGGCAGTATGGATTCAGATATTTTAAAGCAACTTTAGAAAGGAAAAATAACTTGTTCTTCCTCTTTCTTTATTTTGTAAAGAATCTTTATGCTGATGCCCATTAGTCAAAGACCATCAGGTACATGCCCATAGTAAACAAAATTGGGTTTGTTGATGCTTTCTGTAAAAAGGAAACCACATATGGTAGGGAACCCATGAGGTGTCTCAGCAAGACTATGCTGGACAAATTTAGAGAATTTGGGCTTTTTAAAGGTTATTTGCTGGAGGACTCAAGGAATTGGTGGGGATTTGCTATGAATTAGGTACTGTCGAGAAGTGAAGATAATTCTATGATTGGTTATCTTAATAAATCTTATTTGAGAAGTGAGAAAACCAGAGTGAGGCTAAAACTGTAATTGATAAAGAAGCAGCAATCACTCGTGTTAGCTGGGATTTTTCTTGTGGTTCTACAGATACCTTGCTTTTGTCTGTATTCAGACAGACTCAGACTCACACTGACTTGGTTTTGCCTCACTTCCATCTTGGTATCAGAGGACCTTATCTGATGTTGGTGATCTGTGAGATTCTGTTTGACAGAAAAGCATCATAACTTAGCTGTGAGTGCTGGGCTACCTCCTACCTATGAGGGGCTGCTTTTCCCTCTCACTTATTTGGAATAGATGTAAAGATGAGGTAGCATTTGGATAGCAGGAAGATTGAGAGTATTTAGAGAGAGTATATGAATAAAGAATTGACATGTTACTGGCTGTTCACATGTGAGAGGCAGTAAAGAAACTTACTCTGAGGTACATGAGTAGAATCTAATTTTGAAGCAGAGGTGTCTAGTTTGTTCGTTCCTTATTAGGGGAAGAGGGTTGGGGTGGGGTTATGTATCAATTACATAATGGGCTTTTTAAAACATACTTATGTTGTGCCAGATACTAAGTACCTTTAAGTTAATAGGGTGAGGAAGGATGCATATCCCTGGTATTGGGAATAAAAAACAAACTGGAGATCCAAGTGGTGCTAGTGGTGTTAAATAATGTTTAAGAGTGTGGGTTTCAGCATAATAGACTGGGTTTGAATCCTGCCCTCACCTCCCAATTAGTAGTGATATGATCTTAAGCAAGTTACTTAACCCCTTAGAACCTCTGTATTTTGCAGATTTAAGTGGGAAGTAATGATAATACCATCCTCATATGACTGCGATACTTGGTATTTAGTAAGCACTCGGTATACAACAGCTGCTGTTATTACTTTTCTCTTATTGGTTACATGCCTTTGGACAAATCACAGAACTCAGAGCCTCAGTTCTGACATCATTTTTCAGGATTGGTCAAAAGGATCAAAAAACATACGTGGTAGCATTTTGGAAACAAAGCAGTGTACAAATAAAATAAATGTTAATGTCTAGTATATTGTCTCTCAAATATTTGAATTTACTTGAGAAGTAAAGGACTGTGGTTAGGTTATGATATTTTTGGGCCAAGTTATACAGGGTCTTGAACGTTAGAATGAGAAATTTGATGCCATGGACTTTAGAAGTTCAGCTATCAGATAGATTTTCAAGCAGGGGGATAAGATGATAAAAATTGTTGCATAGGAAACTTGGAATTGGAGAGGGAGAGCCTAAAGGTTCAAAGACCAGATTTAGGAAGCTAATTTCAGGCTAAGTAATAATGGTGTCCCAGATTAGTGAAATGATAATAGAAGTGAAAAATCTGAGATGTTTCTAAGGAATTACTACGGTTTAATTACAAGTTGAATGTGAAGAATATAGAAATAAGAACAATAAAGTCTTCCTGAACTTTAATTTTGGAAATGAGTTAGTTAAATTTGTTTAGATATAAATAGTTAATATGTTTGAAGAAATAGCCTTGTGACAATGCACAGGATGACCGGAGACTTTTGGTTTTAGGTATTTATTTGGCTTTCCCTGTAACGTAGACCCAAATATGTAATGTCCAAAAAGAAAACTGTTGGGAAAGGATACAGTTTTTGGTGGTAAACTGTAAAGAATTTGGTTTTAAGTTTAACCAAAGTTAAAATAAGTATAACTCTGTTAGAAATGTTGTGATTAAAATCTGTTTGCTGTGCTGCAGTTAGGGGTGAAATTACCTTGAATGCTTCAAAAAAATGATAGATGGAAAGATACATGATCAATCAAATACAGAAAAATGTTAATTGTAGAATCTCAGTGGTGGGCACATGGATGTTCACTATAAAATTCTTTCATCTTTTCCACATTTTTAGAAGTTTCAGTACTAAAATATTGTAGAGAGAGTGGAAATACAAATTGTTTGCTGAAGGCTAGTTTTGAGAATTTCTCTTTCCTGACCTGAGACTTTTGCTTTCTCTATAGGAACTTTCCGCTGTACTTTTTGCCATACAGAGGTAGAAGAAGATGAATCAGCAATGCCCAAAAAAGATGCACGCACACTTTTGGCAAGGTTTAATGAACAAATTGAGCCCATTTATGCTTTGCTTCGGGAGACAGAGGATGTGAACTTGGCCTATGAAATACTTGAGCCAGAACCCACAGAAATACCAGCCCTGAAACAGAGGTGAGTGTAGACCCTGTGCTCCTACCAAGAACACTTTTAGGCTTGCCAATGTTTTTAACTACCTGTCCTTTGGAGAGCAGGTTTGGGTAAGTAAGTTACCAGGAGACTAAATACTATGAAGTTACACAGATTATAAGCTCTGCCCCACTTGTTTTATTAACTTGTGCCTGTGATGGAATTTGTTTGTACTGAATGCAGA
Organism: Camelus ferus; assembly: GCF_009834535.1. NCBI lineage: Eukaryota > Metazoa > Chordata > Mammalia > Artiodactyla > Camelidae > Camelus > Camelus ferus. The sequence continues at coordinate 56,769,849 of NC_045696.1, forward strand.
ACAGTGTGGGCCTCAGGCAAAGATCTTTAAATAGTCATTTGACTTTAAGTACTCACTCAGCTTGGGCCTGCTGCAGCTCAGCCAATTGTTAGCTAGTCCTAAATTGGTTGTGCCTCTTGGGGATATCTGAATTTTCCCAGCCAAGTTCTGAAGCCTGAAGGCCTTTAAAGAATACAGAATCACTTTTTTGTTTGTTTTTGTTTTTGAAGCATTTTAACCACACATTTCTTGCCTTCTTTAGTTTTAAATGCAACTTTCTTGAAAGCGAAGTATAGTAGGTGTTACCTATGGGTTAATACTTCTTACTATGGCTCTCTATTTTTATCAGTGTACCCTAATATTTGAATTGCAGAGGCAGCCTTAGTTTTGCCGTGCCATAAAAAGTGGTTTATATTCTTTTTCTGAAAAGCATAAATGAGAATTGAGGTCAGGGGGGCTTTCCTCTTCTACCCTTTTTCTTTCTTCTTCCCAGTGTCAAGCTGAGGGTCTAGAGTTTATACCCACCTACTCCCTTCCATAGAAGTTGTAATTGTATAGATATTGGGAACCCTCTTAGTATTTTCTGCCCTCTGGTACTGATGTTTCAGAAAAGCTAGTTCTGGGCAGTCCTGAGCAAATTGAATTTCTTTTTGGTCGTTAAAAACAATCCAGTTATACAGAAAGTTTTGTACCTGTTCAGGTTATCATGATTTTTTTTTTCCTAGTATCTGTGTCAGTTAAGATGCCTTCATGATAATAGAAAACCCACTAGAAATAGCTTGAACAGTAAGAAAAACCTTCTAGGGTGACCAGAAGTCCTGAGGTAGCACAACTAGGATTAATTTCACAGCTCAGTTACATCTTCAAGGATCAACATTTGTTCCATGCTCACTTTGCTGAACTCAGCCTGTTGGTTGTCCTCTTGGGACCATGAGGGGAGCTAGCCCAAGATGGCCATGTCTTTCTAGATATCACATGTAGATGAAAATGTTCAGTTGCAGAAAATGGGACCATCCCTTCCTTGTGTCCTACTTGAAGATGGAAGAAAACTTTCTCAGGGGGCCACCTTCATCCTACCCTACCCCCAATGTGGCATCTTTGTCTGGTTACTGATCCGCAAATAATTAAATTCTACCTTATCCCCAGATCAGGAACCAGAGGCTGCCTCTGCAGAACTGTCAGTAGATTTAACCCAAGAGCTATGGGCAGTTCCAGCCTTTCAGCAAGTCAACCCACTGATGACATTTAAAGTCTTCCTATCTTTCTTAAATGGAATTCCTTGCCAGTAACCTCTCCTTTTCCATCATCCCTTATTTAACACTCACCTTAAAAATCTTAAAAAATTTAGTTTTGAAATAATATTCCTCCCTCACCCCTGAGTAAGAGTTATATCTTTTAAAAGTTCTTAAATTTCTTAAATAATGTAAAAAGATTCAACTGAATTGTCACTTTTGTCATCTTTAAGTACAATGTGTACATTCTCTCCATAGAAGAAATTTAAATATGTGAAAGAAGTGAACTTTGGTATCTCTCATCTAGATTTTCTTTAGTGTCACATTTGCTGATAATTTAATTTGTATCCGTGGTGAAGGTAGAAATAAAGTCTGGACGTCAACTCTACATGGGTACAAATGTCTTTTAAAAAATTCTTCTAAATTTAAAAATTTGTTTGACTTTTGGTCAAATCTTTCCTGCCTCAAACTGGAATAAAACTAATCTTGAGTTTCTGTAATGGAGTACTGAAAACAACAGACTTTTTAAAAGTAGTCTCATGCTAACATTTAATTGAATTGTTGTGTTCTTTTACTCTGTTCTTGTTCTTTTCTCCTCAAAGTACTGAACACTTGCCAACCCTCAGAAGATAGTCTTAAGAGTTAATGCTAAAGACCCAGCATAGTTGAAAACTATATGGTCAAGATGATACAGAGAAACAATAACTTCAGAAAGGGCGAGTGAATCACTTAAGATCCTGGATGAAGGAGAGACAGATAAGGACAGGATGTAGTTGGCCAGGTCAGACCGAGAGAAACATTGAGTAGGTGGAGTGAGACAGAAAAGGCATCTGGCTAGCTCGGGGAGACGTGTGTGAGGGCAAACAGGCAAACAGAACAGGCTCAGCACAGCAAGATAAGGACATCGGCTGATGATAGAAAAGACATTAAAAGGAGTCAAGGAGACAACTGGGTGAGAGAGAAGAGACTCAGAATATACAGTGAGCACAGAAACATGAAAACACAGATCAGGCCAAGAGAGACGAGAAAACTGAATGCTTGAGGGAGACCAAAATTCAGAAAGACTACTTACACCAAAGTAAGCCATACGCTACAGTGAAGGCAGCAACACAGCCTTTTAGAAAACAATATGGAAGGTAGAAAAAGAATGACTTAGGGACAGATATGGATTAAATTGAGACAAACATAGTAAATAATGCAAAAAGTAACATTAGATGAATGCAGAAAGGAATAAAAAGTAGAGAGAAACCGCGTATTTGTAACTGTAGCATAAAACTTTAAAATACAGCAAGACAAATGTATGGATTGGGTACAGGGAGATACTTTATAGGCCTAGACTCAGAGTGGGTGAGCAAATAACTGATAAGAAAGCTATAGGGAAGAATGGTTTATAGAGCAGCCCTGGGTAGGGTAGCTGGAAGGCATGGATTAAATGACCAGATCAGCATGGTTTGAACAACTGGAGAGAGTGCATTTTTTTGATAGCAAAAGTGGCAGTGGTCCTGAAGCAGAACAGGAGGAATGCGATAAGCATCCAAGAGTACTTCCAGAAACACAGTGTTCGCAGGGAGAGTTGTGATGGGCCAATCAGATACATCAGAGAAATCTCAACTAAACGTGAGATTGAAAACTCAAGTAGATATAAGTGGGCCAGGAAGAAATGAAAGCAATGGAATAAGCAGAAATGAAGTAGGACCAAAGAGAAGAAAAAATAGTGAATGGTTTCTGAGAGAAGTGGAACAGAACTTAAAGAAAAATGAAGAAGTATTGTCTAGGCTCAAAATGAGATGGGGCACTAAACAGGAAACAGTCCAGAATCCATGGAAAAGATTTAGGGGAAAAAATGGTAGAGAAGTAAAGGAGAAACATAAGGCCAAGAGAATCAGTCAGTAGGCATGGAAAAGAATACAGTAGAAGGTATGGAGAAAGATATAGTTCAGGCACTACGTTAGCAGGTAGTTCATGGAACAGGAAGATAGTTTATGGAATAAAACATGGCTATCTAAACAGAAGGGGAAGTAGAGTCATACCTAGAAGTTGATATAGAAAGCATTAGTAGCAGGCAGAGAAAGACAAGGTGTGAGCTTAGACACACGGAAAATCGAGTATATTCAAAGGAACGTGGAGCAGATTGAAAGTGAAACAAGCAGATAAAACAGGGAGCAGCAGCAAGACTGAAAACTTGACTTAATTCATAGAGATTAGGACACAAGTGACTAGAGAAAGATAAAGAATGATCCTGCCAGGAACAGACTGAAAAGATCATGGGCAGTAGAGGTAAAAGTAAAACAAAATAGATTCAGAAATAGATCATGGTTGCTGTGAGGTAGAAATAATGGTTGGAGATGGATACAGAGAGTCAGCATAGGTGCAGAGATGGTAAACAACTTGATAGAAAAGAGGCTAGTCTATGCATTAGGGTATGCCTTATTTAGTGAGTAACAGAACATTAATTCTGAGTTGAAATCTGGCTTTGTAGAATACTTTTCTGGCTTCTCAGCACACAAAAGAAAGGGGAAAGCCCACAGAACTATGAATTCTTCTTTGTTTAGCTGAGAGGATGCTTTTTAAAATATAACATGTGTTTTGTTTTGGTTTTTTGTTTTGTTTTGTTTTGTTTTTAAAAAATACTTGTGAAAGATGTTACCAGGAGAGATTTTTGCCAGACTAGTGTCTTTAAGTAGATTATGTTACCATATCATTCTCTGCTCTTTCTAAATAGATTTATTGAAACATCTTAATTTCTACAGCCTCAATCATTTATACACACCAGAGGATCCAATGTTTGAGGAGCTTAAATATAAGTATGATGTGTTCTTCTATCCCATGTAACTTTCACCCTGAGGTATAAGAACGGATTCTCAGAATTGGTAAAGCATATGTGCATGATTGCTGGATAGCATTTATATGTAATACTTCAGGAACTGCTTCCCCAGCTGCCCTTTTCTAGCACCAAGATTTAAATTCTTCTTCTTCCTTCTCTCCTCCAATCTAATTTTTATATAGCAAGGACCGTGCAGCAACTACTGCTGGAGCTGCTGGCCTGGCAGGTGGGCACCACCGGGAAGCGTGGGCCACCAAAGGTCCCTCTTATGAGGACTTATACACTCAGAATGTTGTCATTAACATGGATGACCAAGAAGATCTTCATCGAGCCTCACTGGAGGGGAAATCTGCCAAAGAGAGACCCATTTGGTTAAGAGAGAGCACTGTCCAAGGGGCGTATAGTTCTGAAGAGATGAAGGAAGGTAAGAGGAGAAGTCAATAAAATGAATATGTCTTGGGTTCAGTAGAAAATTGCCTGGGCAGTTCTTAGTTTTATTGGAAATCCAGTGTATCTGTTTTACAAAACAATTGCATTATAGCCGGAAGTAAGAAACGGAGCAATAAGCAATAAAACCAACCAGTATACTTGTATTATCCTCAACTTAGTTGAAATAACAGATAGCTTTTTAAATCTCTGTTTTTAGACTTGAATAACTGTCATTTCTTGATCTTAATTTCTTGAAAAAGTGTTGTTGTGTTCAAAGAGGCCAAATTCACCTCTTCTTTAACCTTCTGTTGCCCTGACTTATGTGCATTTTTATTTCTTTGAATTAGGAGCGATAGCTATATACTAGTCCAAACTTCTTATGTTGTCTCCTCATAAATACCAAGGGGTTTGTGCTACTTGAAATATATAGAAAGAAACCACATGAGTAGAGGACAAGGATTCTCACTATCCAAGAAGACTGGTAGAACTTTATACTAGAAGATTTTAGAAATCTCTGAGCCCTGAGGGTTAAGAGGTTACGAATTGCATAATAATCAGAAGTTTGAGAACTGCATGATTTTACTTTTTAAATTTTAGTCTCAAATTACTGGATACAAAGACTTTGGGTGATAATGGTTTAGGACTATATAGAAAATGGAGGGCTAAAACTGGACAAAGATTACTCCGAAACTGGGAAACAGTGGAACAAGGAGTCTGTACCTCTGGTTAGATTTCATCCGCATTAGAATCTATGCACCCCTGTTCCTAGATTGTGTATCATTCCTGAGTATGGTTCTTTAATGCTAAAGAATCATCAGTAACTGAAAACTACTTATCTTTTAGCCTTACTTCTAACCTCTTTCCCCTCATTATTAGCATTTCTTTACTGTGTATGCTAAGAACTGTGAAAGTAGTGTGGAGTTCGGTAGCAATGATAAAAGCAGGTACTACTTCTAGTGTGATTCTCTTTGGTGTTTTAATTCTAGTCAGAAAAGAACTTTTCCTTGGCAACCATACTTCGCTCTCCCCTCCTTCCCACTGATTAGCATGGCTGTGATATTTAGTTATTTTGATTCAAGTTGTTTCAGATTACCTAGTAGTTAGGCTATCAGCTATTTAATAGGCTTGTTTTCCCCAGTTTGGCTTCTTTCCTGTTCTTGAAGCAACGAAGTGTTTTTTTCCTATTAACTTAGGAATAAAATCGAATAAAATAAAACTATTATTAGCCAATATTATATACAATTAGGCTCATAAGCTTAACATTCAATGTTTACAGTTCCTAGAATGATAGAATTTGAATTATTAGGGCTTTAAATAAGTCATCTAGTCTACTCAATTCTGTTTTATGAATGTTTCCTTCTATATAAAGTAGAATATGCTGTTAAGTCTAAATTTATCTCTTTTGCGTTTTATGATAGTTGAATAGGCTTTATCCAGTGCATGTGTGAAGTGAGTCATATTTGCCCTACACTTAATTTTCCTCAGACTTCAAACTATTTTAGTATCTTTCAGAATTTTATAGACTTCAATCATGTCCTCATTACTACACTGAAAGTTCTAATTCCTTTTGATTCTACTTTCCTTGCAAATAGTTCTCTTCCCCTAAGCCATCTCCACCTACAATTTTTGTCTTATTTTCATTGTCTTTTACTGGACCATCTCCATTCATAATATACTTTACTTAAGACCTAGTGACCAGAACAATGAGTGTTATTCATGCATGGATTTATCATTAATGATTTGAGTTTTATTTCAGATATTCTTCTGTTTTCCACCTGATGCTTTCTCTGTTGCTTTCTTTCTGCAAGTATAATTAAGACCAACAACTTAAGAAATATGTGCAGGGATTTTCTTCAGACTCTCTCCTGCCCTTTAGCTGATAGCTTAGATCAGGTTTTTCAGTATATTTTAGATTATTTTTCTATAGGCAGGTTACACTTGCCAGCATTGAATAAGATCTGCCACTTTTCTGCCCACTTACATGACCTTCAGCTTTTCTATATATTTTTGCTATCAGTTTGGCCTTTAAGCACCCAGAATTGCTTAGCATCATCAGTGAGCTTGACAATTTCCCATTATGCATCTTCTTTGTAATTTATAACTCTATTAAATAAGACTGTTCCTAGAACTAGTGTTTCTACTTTGCCATCTAGAGATTTGTTCATTTATCCTTATTTTTTGTTTTCTGTCTTCATCTATAACAGAACAGTTCCTTTTTACCCCAGACTTCTCAAGACCCGTCAGAAATCTTTCAGATATGATGATTTCATTCAGTTTACAAAACTAAATTGCTTTTTCCCTAATTTTATATTTACTTTAGACATTAATCAAAATACTATATTGGTAATATTAAGCTATTTGGAAAATTCTTTTAGAAGCATATAAGCCTTAGAGTCTTGTCTGCATTCCTTGTCTTTTTTTTTTCCTCTTGAAATATGACATTGACACTAAGGGCTCTAAGAAGGTTGAGCCTTTGGCAGTGTTTTTAAATGGTTGATTTTATTTTAATCCTCATTTTTACATTCATGTTATCAAAAGCCTATTGTTTCTGACCTAAACTTTTAACTTCTCAGTTCCTGTTTCCCTTTCTCTCTCTTATCTGCCAAATATCTCATCTTAGGAGTTCTATACTTTATAAAATGTCCCAGGTTACAGCTGATTCATTCTGATGAATTAATGAGAGGATGCTTTCACTTCATCCATGGCCAAATTGGTCATTTCTGGGTCTTCTCTTGATGATAATAGATAACACTAATCTAAGTGCCATGCCTTCACAGACACTCACTAAATCCCCACAGAAATCCAGTGAGATAGATACTACTTTTCCCCCTTTTTTGTACTTGAGAAAATTGAAGCAGAAAAAGATGAAGTAACTTAGCCAAAATCATACAGCTAAATAAATGTCAGAGTCAGGATTTGAATCAAGGAGTCAGGTTTCAATCAAAACTTTTAATTCTTTTATGTATTTTAAATGGCATTATGTTTGGTATTATTTTCAGAATACCAATTACAAATGTTTTTCTTAAAATCGTCATCTGTAATATATGCATACAATGATAGGAGGTATGTGGTGGAAGAAGTTTCGATTCTGATACTGGATTTCTTTTTATAAAGAGTTCAAAGTACACTTGTTTGCTTCAGGAAAATAAAACTGCCATTTATTCATCAAATATTTATTCAGTATCTAATAAGTGATAGGCACTATTCTGTGTACATGGGCTATATTATATCACTGAATAAAAAAAGAAATATCTGTTGTGGAGAACCTACATCTGTGGAATGTAGGTGGCAAAGAAAATAGACATAAATTATTATGTTAGAAAGTAAATGCTATGGGGGGAAAATAGAACATTGAGATTACATGGGTGGGGGTGAATTAAAAGAAGGTGAAACTGGAGTAAAGATGTGAAAGTTACAAAGGAGTTATCTGTATGGATATCTAGAGGAAAAATATCCCAGGCAAAGGAAACAGGCAGTGCAAAGGCCTTGAGGTAGGGGTGTGTGGGGTGTGTTTGGTGTGTACAAACAATACCGTGGAGGTCACAGTGGCTGGAGCAGAATGAGCAAGGGGAAGGAGAAGAGATAAGTAGGTGGGCAGGAGGAGTTCCAGATGGTGTAGGACTTTATAGGCCATTGTAAGGCTTTTGGTTTTTACTCTGAGCAAGGTAAGGAGCCCTGTTTTGATTTCCTTTTATACCAGCTACAGACTTGGTCCTTCATAGAGATTATTTCATATCCAGAGCCCTAGAAGGTATATGCTTTTATCACCTCATTTACAGTAAAAGTAAACAGAAGTTTAGAGACTAAATAACTTGCCCAAAGTGTTACAGCTTGCTTGTGGAAGAACCAGGATTCAAATCTGAGCTTTATTTCTCTTAAAACCCATGTACAGTTGACCCTTGAACATTGCAGGGGTTAATCTGAGTGTAACTCATATCTGTGTTTCCTCCACATCCACGGGTTCAACCAACCATGGATCATGTAGTATTGTAGTATTTACTACAGGGAAAAAAAATCCTTGTATAAGTGGACCCAGTTTAAAGCCACGTTGTTCAAGAATCAACTGTACCTAAAACCATTATGCTGCTTAAGTTCCAGTGGGTGAGAAACATTTTGAATATCTTATGGACACTCGCTCAAAAAATGGAACCAGTGAAGTCTGTGTTATTTTACAATATTATCCTTTATTTGAATATAATATATTAAAATATTATATATTTTATAAGTTATAAAGGAGTGCCTTTTATATTAAAGGATATTGACTTTCTGGGTTTTTCCTTGCAGGTGGCCTGGATATAGACTCATTTCAGGAGCGTGAGGAAGGCCGTGCAGGGCCGGATGATAATGAGGAGGTCATGCGAGCACTGCTCATTCATGAGAAGAAGACCCCCTCTGCCACAGCAGGCTTAGGGGGGGCGGCTGCCCCTGTGACCACTGCCAATGGCAGTGACTCTGAGAGTGAGACCAGTGAGTCAGATGATGACTCCCCACCCCGTCCAGCAGCTGTGGCTGCGCATCATGGAGAAGAGGATGAGGAGGACGATGAATTTGAGGAAGTGGCAGATGACCCCATTGTCATGGTGGCTGGCCGTCCGTTCTCCTACAGCGAAGTGAGCCAGAAGCCAGAGCTGGTGGCCCAGATGACACCAGAGGAGAAGGAAGCATACATAGCAATGGGACAACGCATGTTTGAGGACCTCTTTGAGTGAGCTTTCCCTACCTTTCCTCATTTCTCTAATGCTCATTTCAAAAAGATTTTCTCTACCTTTGAAGAAAAGTATTTAAGTGGCTTTCTGCCCCTCTTGGTGTAAAGCAACTGTTAATCTTGTGCAAAGAATAACGGGAGAGAAAGTGTTGATTTTTATGCCAGAAACTTCCTTACAAGGTAGGTTGGCTATAAGCATTCCCTTCCCTATTACTACAGTATTAATATTTTGCTGTATTTCCTTATCTCATCTTTTCCTTTCCTTTTTAAGACACATTTTTCTCCCTTCTGAAATGAGTGTGAGAAGTCTATAAGGTCAATTCTTCTAGTCCGCCTGTAGAAGCCCACTGTGGTAGGTTACAGTAATTCACTGATCACGTCCTTTTTGTCTGTTCTGACCACGCATTCAAAACAACTCCTGGCATTGCTGCCAACCGAGCAGCTTGGTAACAGGCAAGTCATTGATGAGGAGAAAAAAATCTTAAAGCTTCATGTTGCCCTACAATTGAGGGTGGAGTCAATATGCAGGGGGAGGTGAGAGTGTGTGGAAGAGGGATGGCTGTGCCTAAATCTCATGATCAATATCTAAACTAAAATTTGTGTCTTTAGAACTGACTTGACTGACAGATTCTGTTGTTTTGCTTAATGTCTTTTGGTTTGTATGTTGGATAATAGAAAACAGAAAGTGTGTTTGGTAAGCCTTTAGGAAGAAATTAGAGAAGAAACATGGACATAGAATAAGGAGTCCACATAAAAGATTGAAGAGGGGAGAGCATGAGGAATAGTACCTTTTAGAATAGCCGGAGTTTGTGCTGATTTGGAAAATCCTTCATATAAAGCTGAGATTGGTACCCTTCTTTTTCCGTTCTTCTACAGTGCTATAAATTGTTTAAACAGGCCATTCCAGCAGAAATTAGCATATAACAATTGATTACTTTTCTCTTTTTTCTTCTTTCAACCTCATTGAAGGCGTTTGTCTCTCTTTTGATTCTTGTCAGGCATGGTATTTTAGAGTGTATCCAGTATGTTGTTGAGCACTGTAACCTCAAGGAAAATAGTTTCTTTTTGGTTCTGACGTGTAGCATGGTATTATTCCCTAAGGCAGAACTTTCATACAAGGGTCTATAACAATTGTATTTTTTGTAATATTTTCCATGGCATTGTAATTTTTAAGTATTTATCATTTTGTAGTACATGTATAAAGTTAGAATAGATTTTGGAGCATCTGAGCCTTGTGTGAAGTAATGTTTTATTTACCTGAGTTGTATTAATGACAGAATATTGACAGTAAATCTATTTTGTATTTACTGAAATTTGTTAATTTCTAGCTCTGTAACATCTTGGAGCATAATTAAAATGAACACTCTTCCCATTTAAAAAAAGTTTCAGAATTTTTTTCTCTTACTGGTCATGTTTCAAGTAATAGATGCAGTTGTGTGTAGTCTAACCTTTTTCTGGCACTAAGTTGCCTTAAGAATGACTTAATGTACGTACCTTGTGCACATGGAGCTATTCAACTTTTAAACATTGTTTTCTAAATATTCATAGTTTAGAATTTCATTTAAATAAATAGTGATCAGATGTTAAGTTTTAAAGCAGTTGTAGGTGAACTGTTGGCTCTTTATTTCAATGGTTACGTGTTTCTTGCTATTTTTTTTCTTGAATCTAACTTGCATGTTCTGCTTCTTAAAGCTACGGTTATGTTTTTCCTATACATTATCTTACCAACTTCTTAAAGACTCGTATAGACTAGTTGCATATTTCTGTCATCTCCCTCTTGCAGTCTAGGTTATGCCCTGTTACTATACTGAAACAGCTTTCTCCAGTCCTAATTATCCAACCAGCAGTCCTTTATTTCTCAGTCTCTTTGGCTACTCTTCAGTATTTGATGCTGTCAACCAGTCCTTTCCTTGAAATGTTTTCATTTGGTATCCTAGCCATTACACTGGCCAAGTTCTCCTTATTTCAGGAAACCTTCCTGCTTCCCTGGCTTCTTCCCCTCTCGTCTGCACCACCTGTACTGACTCTCACAGTACCATCCAGACAAGTCTGTGTAGCAGATCTTCATGGAACTTTTTGCAGTCATGGGCAGGGGGATGGGCAATGAGAGCGGTTTTTGTCTCAGCATTGAATAGTTAAGGAATATGAGTGGATCGCATACATCCTTGTTCTTAAACAGTGTCTTCGCCATTCTCACATGTTTCATCCCAAGTAGAGTCCTGCCTTCCTTGCTAAAATTTCAGCTTCCTTTTTCCTTCTCTTATCACCCCCCCCCCAAAGGCCTTGGAAAATTATAAATGTATTAGAGAAAATAACTTAGTTTTTAATTTTTTTTTTTCTATTTCAAGTAGGACCTTAAAAGATCCTATCATATCCGAAGGGCCTACCAAGATATTTCCCTAACCAAGAAACCATTTTTCCACCTCTGGGAGTCAGCATGGGAGGTTACCTGTGGCTTTAAATGAAACTTTTTTCTCCTCTCACTTGTATCCTGGCCTTGTATCTAGTGGAAAACTCCTTTCATTCTATCTGCCCTTGAAGTTGAAGCCTTTTCTTATTTAGTTGCCCCCTTTTCCCAAAACACCTTAAGGATGTTAAGGTGCCAATTTAAGCGATAAAAAGAAAATATCCAATTTGGCATAGCCTGGAAGTCAGGAGACGTTCTAGTCCTAGTTCCAGTTAACTAGACACTTGCACTGTGACACCATTATCTGATGTAATCTTTCTGGGCCAGTTTCTCAGCTGTCAATAATGAGAGGATTGTGGTAGGATCATCAGTGTTTCCTTTCTGCTCTGATATTTTATGGATGTAAGAAGTAGGTAATACATTTTAAAATGAGGCCAAATAATAATAACAAAACAACAACTACAACAAAAAGTCTTCTGATGTGCTATAGCCATTCAAACCAGGTGAGGGATATTTTAACTGAGGAATTCTTATAGGTGCAGGTTTAGGATTTATAATGAACCACAGAATAAACACTAATTAGGTTTTTCTTTTCCTATCTTGCCAAGGTACTTCATTTCTAATCTCAATGACTGAAGAAGAAATAATCGAGTATTTCATAACTCTTTTTGATGTTGTTTTGAGAGAATTAGATGCTGAATGGGAACAAGATTGGGAAGAGCGGTTTATTTTCTATCAGTTGGCTCTATGCCTAGATTCCCAGCCAGGACCACAGTAGAAAGACTTACATATATACTTTCTTGTTCTCCTTATTCCTGAGTTTTAAAAAAAGTAAGAAATGGCAATCAAAACACAGATATGAAAATCTTTAGAATTTAGGAATTGGTATAATTCCATCTTCTATTAATTCAGCATTTTGTTTCTACCAAAGCTATTTCACATGTGTTATCTCTAGCAGAGCTAGGCTAGTATCACTTTGTTTTTTGTTTTTTATTTAAAATCCAGAAGTCTCTTGGAGAAATGAGGAATATTTTCAGAAAGGAAGTGGAACTATAACACTAAATTCACTGTTTTCTTCTGCTGGCTTTTTATATTATGAAGGTAAAATAAACTGTAAACAAGATAAGTACAGGTATTTATGAAACATGTAAAGCCAAATGGGTTGAGAAGGGGTAAGAGTCATGAAATTTTACTTTCTTTGAAGAGCTAAAGGAATGGACTAATTCTGTTGTGCCCTCAAGGGAAGGAACCAAGTACCTTGGCATCTCTTCAGAAAGAGCATCGTGTCCTTCTGCCTTTCCTATTCCAGTTGCAAAGCACATAGGTCTAGTACATAACCCAGTTTTAACAATCAACTGATGTTTCCCATCACACAAAAGTACATTATCACCTACCTAATGTAAATAAGTCTGAGAAATTAATCTGGAAATGAAGGCTGGTGCTGGGTCCTACAGTGCCTTGAATCATGTTATGTATATACAGGATGATCATACAGTTTGTTGGTGTTGGTGTTACTATTATATAAATTTATTGATTACTTAAAAAGTCATCCAATAAGAAATATATATATATATATGTATATATACATACATATATTATATAGTAAAAAGTGAGAACTCCCCACCCAGCCCACTCCTATCTCACTTACTCTGACGTAACCATTGTTGATAGTTTAAGGTGTTATCATCCCAGACCAAATAAGTGCAATCATATACACATTGCCATTTGCTTTTGAAGTATCTTGGAGATCTTTCTGTATCAGTGTATTTAAACCTGCTTCATTTTTTAAAATAACGGCTAAGTAGAATTTTATAATGTGATTGTATGATGGTTTATGTAACAATTTCCTGCTTGAATAGCATTTAGGTAGTGTCTAGTTTTTCACTGTTAAAGTGCTGCAATGAATTACCCTTATATCCACATTCTCTGAACATTTCTATAGGGTAGAATCGTAAAAGAAATAGCCAATCAAAGGGCAAGTCCATTTTAAGTATAGATATTGCCAAATTGCTCTTCAAAAAGATTGTTGGAGAATTTTAAGTAGGGGAACAATTTGTAGCTTTGATGCTGGGTTGGAGTTTAAACCTGGAGATTAAGGCAATGTCAGTAGTCTTAGTGAGTAATTGGTCTAAAGACCTGTCCAAGTCAGTGGAGATAGAAAGGAGGGAACAGATTTGAGAAACTTTGGGGAGATGAAGTTAATGGATTTGGTGACTGTTTGGATATGGCTTTGCCTTGGATGAAGCTCAGGTTTTTGACTGAATTGTTGTTACATTTATCATGATTGGAAATACAGGAGGAGGAGCAGGGTTTGCTCCTGTTTCAGCTCCCCATCTCAGTAAATGGCACCACCATTTCACTTGTGTGCTCAAGTCCAAAGTCGAGTAGTTGACCATCCTTTCTTTTTTTTCATCCTAAGTCCCATTCATCAGCAAGTCCTGTCACATTCAAACTATAATCTAATTTATATAATCTAATTTTGAACGTGGAGATGACAGGACTTGCTAATAAATTGAAAATATATTCTAAATATGACCTCTTATACTTCCACCACTACCAGCCTACTCCAAGCAATATTAACACCCCCTCCCCCCCAAAAAAAACCCTTTATTGACTTTTTCTCAGAATATCTAGATTCTAAACTCCTTACCCTTTTCTATAGGTCCTAAGAGATCTGGCCCCTGACTACTTTTATAACCACATCTGCTATCCTCCCTGTTAACTAACTGCTCTCTAACCAATTGACATTCTCTGTTTTGCAAGTATGCCAAGGTTTTTCCTGCCTCAGGTCTTTGCCCTAACTGTGTTCTCTGCATAGAACATTCTCCATTTTTGTCCTCTTTATTTCATTCTTGGCTTAAATGCCACTTTCTCAGAAAAGCCTTCTTTGCCCTATGTAAAATAATCTCCAATTCATGAGGATATTTTCCTGTTTTATTTTCTTCATAGTAAAATTACTATTTACAATGAACTTGTTTATTTCTTATCTAATTATTTATGTCTATCAGCCTTTCCCCCCAAAGACTGTAATCTCCCTAAGGGCAGGATACTAGCATACGGAATTAATTCTGGCACATGGTAGGCTCTCAACAAATGTTGAATGGCTGAATGGACAGATGCATTGGCACTAGGAGAACATAGTCTTTTTCTCCATCAAGGCATATCATTTTGTTCCTGCCTGAATTGCATATATATTTTTTTCTTAATCAGTTAATTTTATTTACTTGTGGTTCTTGGTACCTAGGGCTGTGTTTCCAAGACTAACAGTAGAGGGTATCAGAATATAGCTTCTTGAGATGTCTAGAAGCTCCAATTCTGGGGAGCCATTAGCTTTAATCTTCCTGGAAAAGGGAATTTAGTGAGTATTTTGTCTAGGGCTGCCCTGTTCAATAAAGTAGCCATTAGCCATTTGTAGCTATTAAGTACTTGAACTGTCTCTAGTCCAAATTGAGATGTACTATAAATATAAGACATATACCAAATTTTGCCGATTCAGTATGGAAATAAAGATTGTAAAGTATCTTACTAATAATTTTTATATTATGTGTTGAAAAGATAGTACTGAAGATATGCTGAATTAGAGGAAATATACTATTAAAGATAATTTCACCTGTTTCTTTTTATTTCTTTTATATGGTGTTAGAAAATTTTAAATTGCATATGTTGCTTACATTTGTAGCTTGCATTTTATTTCTGTTGAACAGCACTGGTCTAGCATATTTTCTTCAGGTGCTAGAGTTAAATATTGTACTTCATGATTATTTGCATTTTTCCTTGTACACAAATTTTAGACCTGAATGCTGTGCCAACTCTCCCCTCTTCCCTTATCCTCTGCCGGAAAGGTTGGCTTTGCTTTGTTGGTAGGCTCTTTCTCTTGGAAACAATAATGGATTTTGCTTCTGGTTTAGTGTTTCCCTTTTTAAGGGTGGGATTCTTTAGGGCGAGATGTTTCTTTGGTGTGTATTTTTCCTGAAGTAGGATGAAGCATAGGGATGATGTCGGCAATGGTAATAAGGAAATAAGAAAGAAATCTTTGACAACTGAGACCGTTGCTGTCAAGTTGAAAGTGCTGCTGACTCCTGGTAACTGAGGAACCTGAGCACCCTGCAATGCCACACCGCAGATGGAGGAGCTAAGAGCCAGTCTTATTTCAGAGAGTTGGAAGCCTAATGTGTTCCTCTGGATGCATGATAATAACACGCAGTGTATGTGAGATCGCTCGCGTGTTTATTGTCTGTCTCTCCCCTTGCTAGAATGTAAGCTCCATGAGGGCAGAGACTTATCTTTCCTGCTCACTGCAGTATTCTGGCTCATATCCCTGGCTCGATGCCTGGCACGTAGTAAGTAGTCAGTACATATTGAATGAATAAACAATTACGCTTATTCAGGCCAGGAGTAAACCATGGCCTTTGTAGAAAAGACTGTTATTTTCTGTTTTTGTTATTATCTGTGTACCTAATGTTTGTGATGCTATTTTGTGTTAATTATCTTCCTGTTTGGAATGCTTACAGATGGTAAGTGTTGATCTATACAGCAAAGTGCATTTTCCCAGCAACTGGTGAAATCACCTAAGCAAAAGTACACCTAACAAATACATCTAACCAAAGGCTCATGTGTGAATTTGTTCTCTTAGTTTATGTTAAGGTCATTCTTTAAAGAGGAAATTGTAAAGAACAAAGATTATGCTATTTCTTCAACTAGGGGTTTTATTTGTCTCGTAATAAAATTGATGATACTGTGGTTTCCTTCATGATTTCAAAGACCCAGCTTCCTTTTATTTTTTTTGTTTGTTTGTTTGTTTTTGGGTTTGTTTGGAGGGGGAGTAATTATGTTTGTTTGTTTTTTTGTTTGTTTATTAACAGAGGTACTGAGGATTGAACCCAGGACCTCACACATGATAAAGCACATGCTCTACCACTATCCTCCCCACCACTTACATCTGTATGCTCAGCCATTCTTGGCAAATATTGGTTGCTTCATGGTCACATAATGGCCAATACTTTACCTTTCTATGTACACCTTCAGGTAGAAGTGAAGGAGTGAGAGGATAAAGGTATATATCAGCTGAGTCTGTATCCCCCTCCCCCCCTTTTTTTTTGTGTCAGATTCATATGACATAAAATTAATCATTTAAAGTAAACAATTCAGTGGCATTTAGTGCATTCACAATATTGTGCAATCACCATCTCTGTCCAGTTAGTTCCAAAACATTTTCATTACCCCAAAATAGAACCCCATGCCCATTAAGCAGTTGCTCCCCATTCCCCTCTCCCTCTAGCCAATCTTCTTTGTGTCTATGGATTTGCCTAATCTGGATATTTAATATAAATGGAATCATGTAATATGTGACCTTTTGTGCCTGGCTTCTTTCTCTTAGTGTAATGTTTTTGAGGTTCATCCGTGTTGTTGCATGTATCAGTACTTCATTCCTTTTTATGGCTGACTAGTACTCCATTGTGTGTATAGACCACAATTTATTTATCCTTTCAGCTTTTGATGGACATTGAGATTGTTTCCACATTTTGACTGTTGTGATTAATGCTGCTGTGAACTTTCCTGTACAAGTATTTGGTGCCTGTTTTCCATTTTGGGGGGTATGTACCTAGGAGTGGAATTGCTGGGTCTTATGATAATTTATGTCTGTGTGCTGCTTCTTTTTAAAGTAATACCTCTCCCCGCACTGTGTACAGTAATTACCATTATTGACTAGGGAGTAGACAGGGCCCTGTAACCAAGATACCTGTTTTGGATGTTAGAGCCAACAGAGTATCAGAACTCTAGGGTTTGTGACCAGAGAGCCTTTCCTGGTAACAACTGCAGAAGACAGAGTAACAGGAAGCATGCTCATGAGGTAAGAATTCAAGCATCCTGAATGTTCTTTCCTGAAGGAATTAGCTTCTCTGAGTTGCCCTTTACATCCATTCCTGGGATTCAGACTCTAAATCATAACATAGACTCATTCTGGCCATCCGAGTACTAAGCTGGCACTGTAAACTCTGCTCCAATTCTCTGTTGGAGTTAAGCCTTTAAGTCCAGGGTCATAGTGGGCTAATGTCTCCATTTGCATGAGGTGAGGCCCTTCCATTTGAACATGCTTGGAAGTGTACCAATATCAGGGGTGCTGGTGAAGGCAATTGTAAGATACAGAGGATGGATCCAGAACTAAATTGCCTCTTACAAGTATTTGCTCAGTATGAAGTCAGCTTTAATCAGCCCTATTCCACCAGCTTCAAAAAATGGGAAACTGGTAGCTTTTCATTTCAGGGGAGTGACCTACCTGGGAGGTCTAAAGTATGATTCTAACAATGTTCCAAGAGTATCCTTCCCTGCTGTTATGTGCCTGTGTGCAGGTATAATGTGTATGTAGGAGGGTGGAAAAAAGGCAAGACAGGGTGGGCCTTTATGTTCAGTGGGTGGGTGGACAGGACATCGCATGCTGTGTGTGTCACTCACATTTCACATTCTCTTTGGCAGGCTGTAACTTTAGTAAATTTAGTGATAACTTCTTTGCTGCTTTTTCCACTGAGACTCATTAAGCTGTAAAATTATGGCAGTGTTTTGGAGATCTCTGTCCATGTCTCCTGCATTAGTCTAGGTCCTTCAAGACTGACACAGTCTTTTTCCTCCCTTCCCTACCCCAGCAGTTAGAAACAGAACCACCTACCAAACAAAGAACTAACCAAAAGTCTGTGACTGTAGCTGCTTTTGCCTCCCATACTACTGTTTCTCAGAGTGCATTGGGCCACTTTGGAAATTCTTAAATATGTCCTCACTGTTTTGACTGACAAATATCACCTCCCCATCTTCCAGAGTGCCCTTGGTAAATCCCTTTGTAAACTTGGCCTTCTCCAGTAAGTGCTTCTCTCTCTCTGCCTCAAATCCTTCCTTGATTTTCTTCCCTCCTCTGTCCTGTGTCCTCTTCTCCACAATCGTCACTTCAGGAACAAGCCTCTTAAACCTACTTCCAATGGTGGATGTGGGTGGTTTTCATTTGTTCTCCCACAGTGTGCATTTCTCCCCGATTCTACGTCCATGTGATTCAGCTGGGATTGATGCCAGTCATAGTGACTGATTCAGAGAGGAGCATATGATCCAGGCCAGATAATGAGAGTTACTTCAGGATTTTTGTTGAAATGAGAAAAAGGCACTGTCTTTTTCTATTGGGATTACTGAACCAGTGGAGCATAACTGGTAGCTGCTGGGGACAATCTTTATCATTATTTGAGGACAACCTGCCTGACAATGAAACCAACACAGAGGAAGGCAGACTCTAGAGATGCAGAGAGACAGATTTCCAACCACAACGCTTGAACACTTAAATCCTGCTACACTTGAAGCCTTTTTACCCTTGCAATTATTTCTATTGTGTGAGTCAATACATTTTATTTTATTCTTAGGCCAATTTGAGTTGGGTTACTATCCCTTGCAATTGCAAGTCTTGACTTACTAGACGTTGCCTATCAGCCCACTGATAGCTCCACTTCATCTTCACTCTGTCTTTACATCTAGGCCCTATTCAGTTGGAGATAGAGTCTCACCTATATCCTAACTACCCTCAGCTCTTCCCACTGACCCACATCTCTATTATAATTGCATACATACATTTATCTAGGGCTTTGTCATGCATCAAAGGGCTTTCCTATCCCGTCTGATTCACATAAAGCTCTGAGGAAGGTAGAGGAGGCATGATTATGCACTTTCTTCGCTGAAGAGACAAGTTGAAAGAAGTTTATGATGATTTGACCGTATCATATTTATGGTCACTGCTGGGAGTCAAACATGAGTTTCCTGACTGCTGGTCTGGAATAGTTCTTTCTTCTACATTTTGTTGCCTCCCCTGGGTAGAAACATGGCTCTAGCATAAACTTACACTCTCCTCTCCCACAGAGACCTCCTTTCTGTAACACCTGTAGACCCATGGGACAGAAAGCTTCATCTTTGTATCAGTACCTCATGTTGGTTGTCCTCTATTTTCCATCGTTTGGATTCCATTTCATCTGTGCCACTTGTTACAAGTCTTTGTTATAGGTTACTTCTCAAGGACTTTACCTAGTTTAGAAATATGACTGGTTCTGGGTTATATTACAGCTTTGGCCTCTCTGCGCATTTGAGAACCCCCTGACTTCTTCAACTCTTCAACTTCCTTAACGATCCAAGACCCCGCCACAAGTTCCCTCAAATCATCCATTATCCCTTCATATCTTCCTGATGTGATTTTTATGCTCCCGTGACTGGGCTGGGGAATGTAGCAGCAAAGATGCTAACTCATGTGCTGGCCCTGCTGCCTATTTTCATCTGGACCCTTCCTCCTGTGCAGATTTTTGGATGGCTTCAATCCTACAGCTGCTGCTTCTCTTTCCTTCAACCTTTGCCAGTCTGTTCATGATCTTGTTTTCTCTATCGTCTTTGATGTCTCAGATCAGTTTGCCTCTGTGTAACTTCTGTAATAAGCATTACTGGTTGCCTATTTAGCAGCCATTACTCCCTAGTATTACCTAATATTTGCTAAGGGATACTCTTCCCAAGGAAGTACATGTGCTTCAGGAGAAGCTAACTCTAAAGTCATCTGTACAGTCAGTCCTGATTGACCCAAGGATAATTGTCATAGTGATTGTGACTATTCACAAATATTCTAGTTCTAGATAGATCGTAGGGTTGCATTTCCTAGCTTGTCGAAGGTAGATGTGACCATGTGACTTACTTTGGCCAATAAAAATGTGAATAGAAATGACATATGTCATTTCCAGGCAGAAGCCTTTAAGGGCTAATGTATGATTCACCTGGTCCCCTTCCCCTTGCTCTGGTGATTGCTAAAGCATGTGGCAAGATGAAGCCTCCATCAGTCTGGGTCCCAGAGTGACTATAATGGTAGAGCTCCCCCTGCCGACCTATACCGGCATGTCGTGAGAGCAAGAAATAAATTTCTGCTATGTTAAGCCACTGAGATGTGGGAGTTGGCTGTTACTGCTGTATAAACAAGCCATTCTAACTGGTACAGTAGTCTCACCCTCTTAGCAGTGCCTGGGTCAGGAACCTAGTCTGAGCCAAGCAGTCATGACATTCCTTGGTCAAGGAACTGGTTGAGAAAAAGGCTGTGACTCATTTGGTACTCTGAGATGAGAAGGGAGACGTGCTGGAGCTTTGAGGATAGAAATCTCCACACTTTTAAGAGAGCCACCAGAAGAGATGAATTCTCTCTTTCCCTGGATGTTACATGTAAATGTGAAGCCTGCAATTACTGCAGTCATCTTGCTACCAGCCTGAGGATAAAGCCAATACACGTGGACAGTAGTCCCAAAAGAATCACAAAGAAATGGAGCCAAAACCCTGATTGAATCATAACCAATCATTACCCTACCTCTGGAGTTTTTCAGTTAGATTAACCAGTAAGTCTCCTTTACTGTTTAAGCCATTTGAGTTGGGTTTCCTATTATACCTCCAAAAGTAAACTAACAATTGTAACTTCCTTTTTCAGTTCTTATCTCTACTTCCCACTCTTTTATTCAGTATCAGAGAAGTAATAGCTAATGAGAGTGTCCATTTATAGAAGACTTACTTTGTGTCTGGCACCAGCCTAAGTGCTTTCCACACAGAGATTCTGATCCCATTTCAGAGTAGAAAATATATGTGTGAGCTTCTTGGGGGCTCTTTTCTTATTTATATTTATTTCCTCTACGATGGTGATTTGGTGCATAGTAGGTACCCACAAAATATTGAATAACTGAACAAATGTAAATTGAGTTTTACTCTTAAAGAGTTTATAGTATTATTGACTATCCAAGTCTCACAAACCTAAAAGGTTGGAGACCAAGCAAGACTTTTAAGCTGTTAGGTACTAAACTGAAGATCCAAAAGGCATATTACTAACAGCAAAGGCTATGAAGAAAACATATCATTATTGTCTGAAAATTGAGAATAAAAAGCTTTTAAAGAAAGTCAGATTTGACCTTAAAAAAAAAAGATCAGATATGGATAAGCATAGCAGAGTGGGAGAGTGGATGTTAAAGTTAGGGCAGTAACAAGCAGCAGCATGGTGTCAGGAAGAACATGGTGTACATTCAATACTTTCAATTTAGGTGCTCAATAATGTTAGATTTTTTTTTCTCATCATGAGACTATAGAGAGCCACATGTTAGATGTCGGCTTGATATTAGAGATGTGTGGCCACAATCCTGACTATTTAGCTCCTTACCTGCTTGAACCCCTTGCACATCGTAGGCAAAGATGTTTATAAAATTACAAAGACATTCATCAGTGCACTATTTCTCTCTAGAGAAAGAAGGACTTGTCTGCCAAGCATTCTACTTCTTTTCTGGTTCTCTAACTTAATGCTGGGCACACAGTGTTGCATAGAAGGCCCTTAGTTAAGTACTTGATTGAATTGATTCAAATTATTTGGTTTGGGGAGACGTTATTTGCCTAGTGAGCCTGGTTTCTCAGCATATCAACACTTCATCAAACCTCTGTCAGATCAGATTCTCAATAGGGTATCTTAAATACATGCTATTAAAATACCTAAATAGAAGTCCCATCTGTTTGAATAGACTGAGCCTGATGAATCAGCCAGAGAGGTGGGAGGCTGATCCAACCAGACATGCACTGATCGGGTGGGGAACAGTCAGCTCTCTCTCCCTTTGCCACCCTAGAGTGCTCACACCAGAATGTACAGATTTATAAAGAGCAACCAGCTAGCAAAATATGAGGACTGAAGGACAGTGTCTGTGGGCTAATCAACAGAG
This sequence comes from Camelus ferus, assembly GCF_009834535.1. Taxonomy (NCBI): domain Eukaryota; kingdom Metazoa; phylum Chordata; class Mammalia; order Artiodactyla; family Camelidae; genus Camelus; species Camelus ferus. The sequence continues at coordinate 56,792,164 of NC_045696.1, forward strand.
ATCTGGCTGGAGCCCCTTGTCCCAACTATGGATCATGCTGAAAAGCATGTCAGCGCAGGAGAAAGAGGAGTCCAGGGACTTTCCCCTTTCGTAATTCCTGTGCCTCTGGAATCTAGATTTTGTTTTCATGCAATTGTGAAAAGCATTTTAAAAAACAGATTTATTTTGGGAACTGTCACTGGTGAAGTCAGCAAGGACTTAAAGACCTAAGATAAAATATGATGGAAAAGTGTTGAGGAAACTGCATCCTTTTTCATTCCGCAAGAAGGATTCTGCACAAATATTCATCCCTGATGTCATCAAACCCTCATTTCCAAATGGTCTTGGCTGCCAGATTCCTAATAACAGCTTCTCAACTACCACAATCTCCCTTTTCCCACCTCCCCTTAAATACCCTAGGTGTGGACTGTACTCTCTGGTGCTGCATTAAAGAAGGAAAAAGATTTGGGGTTCACTCTTCACCACACCAAAATACATGTTTTAAAATGTTCTTTCCTAAACTCTACTCCTCTTGACAGCACTTAGCACATTTGGCCTTGTGCACAGTAGATGCTCAATAAATAGTGTGTTCAATTAAACAGAATCATTCCCCAGTTCTCTTGGCTAAAGGCAAACAATTTGATTTGCTTTCTTATTATCACCATTGATCTGATTTCTCTTCTGCTGTCAACCTGCCCCTCCATACCCGTGTCCTTAACCCAGCCTCCCATCTCATAGACACATGCACAGTCCCACTCTATTCCATACAGGTGATTTTATTGCTGTTTTAGGGTTCTTGTTTGTTTGTTTTTTAAGTGGAGGTACTAGGGATTGAACCCAGGACTCAAGCATGCGAAGCATGCTTTCCACCACTGAGCTAAACTTACCCTACCTCCTTTAGGGTTTTGTTTATAGTACTTTCTGTATTAAATGAGAGGGGAAATAAAAAGAATATAGGAGTCAAGAGATCTGGATTTTGGTCCTAAATGGGTCATTTACTTTGGATCTAAGGTAGGTGGCTATGTGCTCAGATTCCTCATATCTGAAATAATAATAAGATTAATAATAATGATAATAATGAAATGCCTGACTTACCTCCTAGGTTGGTAGAAGTGTCAAATGAGTTAATACATATGAAAGCTCTTAGAGAAGAGAACATTTTGAATGGCTGTTCTTATGATAAGAACCCTTCTGAGTTCATGTACCCAATAAAGCACATGTATTATCAAGAGAATCTTCCATATTGTGTTTCCCTGAGAAATGGGCTTCTTCTCACCTCCTTTCCCCAGGAGAGGCAAACTGGCTGGCTTCCTGGGCCCTGAATGGGACACTTACTCTGATGAATTCACTGGGGCCCAGGGTCAGGCCCTTAGCTTTGCAGCATCAGAACTCGATTTTGGCAGAGCCTCTGAGTTGGTCAGACTCAAGGATGCTGACTCATACAAACTCACAAGAGACTGATATATAACAAGATTGCCAGTTTATTAATTTACAGTGGGAAACATTTGGTCTGATCTATACCTTTGCTCTCTATAGGCCAGTTGCAAGGGAAGAGAGATCATCAGAAGGTTGCTCAGTGAGCAAGGACTTTGGTAAGGGGAGTTAAATGATTCAAGTGTTTTATACCACCAGGCTCTGCTCATCTGGCTTTTGCTATCTTCTCAAAAGAAAAGTGGTCTAGATGTTTCTTGCACCCTGGCAGGGTACCCAGTTCCAGAATTTTGCTTACATGGGCCAGAGTGTGCCAAGTGTGCCCTTTTCCCCACATTCCCTTTGCTGACCAACTCCCTTCTGACCTACACATTGCTCTTTATATATGTTAATCCTTTTCAGACCTCTTTCAGTGGAGCTGTGGTTCCCAAAGCCAGTCTGTTGGCCAGGCTGGGACTGATTGCCACAAAAGCACCTGGAGGACTTACAAAGAAAGACTCTTTTGGCGCTAATAGAAATTCTAATTTATTGGGTCTGTGAAGGGTTTAGGTATTTGAATGTTTACAGAGATCCCAAGTGACTCTGATCTAATGATGGATCAGATGGATCAGATGGATTGATGCTAGTGCAGGTTAGGGAACCACAGATATGAAAGTCTTATTTGGCTAAGGATCTATACTGTCCCTTTAAGATGACTTTGCATATTCCGATCTGATCCATTATGAATTGATTGTATAGATTAACTCTCAGAACAAAACGTTATTTCCTAGTTCTCAAGGGCCAGTCACTGTTGCATCCTTGAACCAACCTTCCTCCCTTTCTTCCTTCTCTCCTTCCTTCCTTCCTTCTTTCCTTCCATAAATATCCAATGCATAAGGAAGTTTACCAAGAGAAGATTGTGACAATCAACACTTCAAATGCCAAAAGCAAAAGCTGCTTTTAGGTGATAATAGACTTTGAGGATTAGGCTATACAATCCCAGTGCATAGGCAACTCTATGACTAGCCAGTAAAACCAAGGCATGGCATGAAACAATCGAGACAGTTCCCCAGTGGTGAGTAACCCTGGGTCTTGGTATACTTCCTGAACTGATGTCCTCTAGGAAACAACCTTCTGCCCACAAGTAACCTTGATGGAAACTCCAAGTTCCATGTCCCCATGGCAAAGAAAACAGGTCACTGTCTTTCCTTTCAAACATGGTTCCCATCTCACAGCTCCTGGCAGTGGCTTGTTCTAGCAGAGCACAAAAAAAAAAAAAAAAAAAAAAAAAAGATATATAGATACACACACACACACACACACACACACACACACACACACACATACACACATACACAAACACACATCTAAATCTGCATTTGGTTATGCAGGTAATCCTGATTCCTTTCTGCTATAACTGGGGACAGGATTGGGAGTCAGGGAGTCAAGATACCTGGTTTATAGTCCTGGCTCAGCCATTCATTCACTATGTACCTTGGGAAACTCTTTTTTTCTACCTAGGCCCCAATTTCTTCTGCAAAAGGAAGGTCAGACTAGATCTCTTAGCATGCTAGGATTCTAAGAATCTGGTGACAACAGTTATCATGTTTCTTAATTGTTTTAGATCAAAGCCAGTAACTGAATACTAGGAAGAAAGAAAGCTAAACATATATGTTAGAAAACTTAAAAAAAAAACACTTATTAAATTCTATATAGATGCGAGGGACTATACTAACTAGTTTACAAACTTTTGATTAATTCTTATCACATCAACTCTATTTTTATTTATTCATCTCTGAGGAACAGAGAGACAAGTAATTTGCCCGAGATCACATGGCCAATAGGTAGAGAAGCCAGTTCTGAAATCTAGGACTGATTCTAGGGCCAGCTCTCTAATATGCCCTATCCTCTGTTCTCTTGTCTGATAGCTCCAACTTCGATGACTGTGTAGAACATTTCTTAACGTTCCATTTGAGATTACCTGACCTTGAATATAGGGGAAAAGAAGCCTCTATCAATCTATGTAGGAGAATTTCCTAGAGACTTTTGTTATGATTATCTTGCTTTGGGAGGGGAGCTGTAAAAGTCAGACTGAATATGTTTGGGTTGAGAGTATATTTTCATTTCAACTGTGTGAGAGGAAACATTATACTGGCCAGCAGACCCTGGCCATAAAATTGTTTTTGTTTGTTAGTTTTATTAGTATGCTTTGCTTCCCTAACAAAAGCTCATAAATGTTAGCCTCAGTTCCTCTGACTGGGTCCAAATAAGAGGAAATAAATCAATAAGGGAAAATCTCCTTTTCTGTCTGGTACTGATCCTGTGGAGGTGAAGGGAAGAGGGAGGCAGAGATGGCTGCTGGCAGGAAGATAGAGAACTATCAAAGGGCTGAATCTTGGACAGACTGGGGATACCACATCTGACTTCCATCCTCTTCAAATGATGACCTGATACCAGCCTGTTGCCTCTGATTTTCCTAGACAGGGAAGTTGGGTGGCTAGGCTGAGCCATGGTCTTGGAAGAGCTATAAACACATCATCAGCCTCATCCACCCCCAAGGGATGATGCCCTAAATCAGACAACAAGTGTTCAATCCTGGGACCAGAAATAGGAGAATAGGGAGGAAGGTGCGGATAGTGTCATGACTTCTTTCTGTTTTCTTCCTTGCTCGCTACCCACAGGAAAGAGGCCTCTTTTTCGTCTTTATGTGACTTGTATTACATGTCATGCAGGTGGGTTGGAAAGAATTGAAAAAGGCTGTCTATAAATTGCTCAAACTAATTTAGAAACCATTCTGCAACATGTACCCAAGCTTACACTTTCAATAATGTCAGAAAAGTTTGCTTTACTTTTGCAATGCCTCAATAGGTTATGGCATTTTTACTAAACCTACAAATGACACAAAGCTAGAAAGTATGGGCACAGAACTAAATAAGAATGCAAAATTGTCTAGACAGACCAGAGTATCTTGTCTAACTCAATAAGAAAAAATGTATCAGAAATAATTGCAGAATTCTATATTTAGGGGGAAAAAAAGAAAATCAGCTATTCAGGATGAAGGAGATTACCTGGCAGTGTTTATTCATATGAAAGAACTGAGAACTCTAATTAACCACAAGTTGAATATTTGCCAACACTGTGATGTATCTGCTGAAAAAAAAAACCAACCCAATCTTTGATTGCATGAAGGGAAGTGAGGTGACGATCACAGGCAGCCCTGGTCCTAGTACAGTGAGCTGTGGTCAGACCACACTGAAGTACTGGGTTCTGTGGTAGTACCACAATTCTTGGGGGATATTGACCAACCAGAGCCAGGCAAATAGGATGGTGAGAGTCAGGAAATCAGAGATAGTTGAAATGGTCACATTTACCCTGGAGAAGAAAAAAAAGTCAACCAAAGGAACAGCAGATCATTGTCTGCAAATATTTCAAAGGCTCTTATGAGACAGGCAGAATAAATTTGTTTTTCCCTGTCAAGAGGTAGAACTAGACTAAGGAATAGAAGTTAATTCAGTTCAGCATAAGGCTGTTCAACAGCTGAGCCATTGTCCTAGAGAGAGGGGTCCCAGACTGTAGAAGTGCTGTGGCTCAGGCTGCTGGGGAGGCAACCTCTACGCTGGGCAGTGGCCAGGTGAGAAGTGAGGAAGTGTTATTTGTTTGATTTATATTCCCTAGACCAAAGGAACCACCATTTTCTCCATTTTTCCCCTATTGGATTCATTTCTCCAATTTCACTTTATAGTTCATATTTTTCCTTGGGCCTTAATTTGGGAGTCACAGAATCCTTGAGGTCCAGGCCTAAGGATTCAAGGCCCATGACTTTCTGAGCAAGGACCACCACTTTGGAAAAACCTGAGCTCCTTAGGGATTCTCTCCATAGTGAAACGTAAGCTCTTGTTCTCATCCATTAGCTTAAGAACAGCAAGACTCACTTTGCTTTTTGAGCATATATTAGGCAATTATTGTTTCTGCTGGAGAAATATTTTTATTATTTCATATATTGCACTTTTATTTCTTTGAGTTTCTTGTGGTAATTCTTAGACACTTTCCCACCTGCTTTTTAAAATGATGAACAGAACTTTGATAATATAATAACTTTATTACATGAAGAAAAAAAAGATTAACAGGAAGTTTCTGCTCCAAGGTTTGTGCAGTTAAAATGATAGCAGGAGACTTCTATCTGCAAAGTGCATTCATTCAGCCTCAAAAGAGACTGACCACCATGCCCTCTTCATCCCTTACCTCACACCTATCCTGCTAGGAAAGGCAGGCAGTCTCATCCTTAAAATCCTTGATCCAGGAGCTGAGGAGAATTACAGCCTAGATTTCTTTTCAGGAGAATACAAGCCTGGCTTCAAAATATCTTGGAATAAAATAGTAATAATAATAACAATAATGACAACAACAATGCTTTCATAGCACTTACTATGTGCCAGGTGCTATTTAAGCATTTTATGTAATATAATAGATTTAATCTTCACAGTAATCCCACAGTACTTGCTATTATTATTTCCATTTGGTGGATGGAGAAAATACGGCATGGAGAATTCATATAACTTGTCCAGGGTCACAGAGGTACCAAGATTGTAGGCTCATGGGTCCTGGCTCCAAAATCCAGGCTCTTAACAACCATACTATATATACTACTATACCATGTACCCTCTCATTTTTAGAACAGTACAATTCCTCAAGATAAATCCATGACTAAATTTCTAGTTTCAACATCTTATAATCTTTTTTTTATTGTGATCTTTTTCCATTATAAAAATAATATTGCAGTAGCTAAGAGTCCTGACTTTAATGTCAGCTAGACCTGGACTCAGATGCAGGCTACTCACTGATAAGTTACTAATTTCTTTAGTTTCCTTCTATGTAAATCTATAGATTTGTAAAGAGGATTAAATGAGATAAAATATGTGATGTGTTTAGGAGAGTGCCTGGCCCAGAGTCAGTTCTCAGAAAATGTTAGCTTTCATTAATATGTGTTATAATCAAAGACAATATGGGAAGACTGAAAGTAGAAAGAAGAAAAAAACCACCCAGAATTCTACCACCTGAAATGACTTTGAGCTATTTTCATTTTTGTCTTTTATCTATGTGTAAAAACAGTAATTTTTTTTGTTTATAATTCTGAGAAGAGGTCCTGGTATCTAGAATGCTCTGTTTGCCAAGTCATGATGGGTGGTGGGGAGAGAATTTGGAGGTTGAAGGTAGAAGGTGAGGAGCGTGCAGATTTGCTCTGCATAACAGAAGGTAAGTGAAATTCCCAGGGGAGAAATAATTTAATATCTGGATTAGATCTTCGGAACAGTCCCTGTTACAAGCAGAGAAGGAAGCCATTGAGGACCCCAAGATTTAGAACTGCCCTGTCAGAATGGACTACCTTTGTGATGTCTTTTATAGCACTTCTCAATTCATTTCAAGTAATGATTAATCTCTGAGAGCCAAGCCTTTGACACTTGTGCCAAAAGACATTTACCTAGCCTTCCATCTCCTCCAAGTCATTCTTCTCTGACCCATTCCACCCAGGGCCAGCTGCAGAGGTCTCGTCCATGCTGCCCTTTCTCAATTCGGGCACTTATGCAAGTGAGAGCACACGTGAGCCAAGTTAAATCAATTACATTAGTCAATAGTCCTGTGAATGCTTTATTAGTGGGGAATCTGGACCAGGAAGATTGCTTCCCTGCGGGCTTGGGTTAAAGATAGCCACCAGAATCCAAGGAGAAAATGATCAAACTAATTGATAGTCACAAGCTAATGTTGCCAAGTGATTTAGCCTAGGGAAGAATTTTACTTGCCACTAAAATCCAATGTTGGTGCCAATGTTACTATTTAATAATTTACTTTTCTTTGATTATTTAAAATTTTATTTATTTATTTTTATTTTAAATTTTATTTTATTTTTAAAACTTTGTTGTAGGGGGAGGTAATCGGGTTTATTTATTTATTTTTAAATGGAGGTACTGGGGATTGAACCCAAGACCTTGTGCATGCTAGGCACGCACTCTGCCACTGAACTATCCCCTCCCCCCTTCTTTGCTTATTTTTATCCACAAGTTGGATATTTTAGACTATCACTTAAAAGTTATCACTTATCCATTAATTAATTCTGCACCATAAAGATTTCAGATTCTCTGTGTTGCTAGAATTATAACTCAATGCCAAAGATTAAGGGGTAGAAATAATACAACGGCACAAGGGTCTCTCTGTTTCTATGGCTAACCTTTGGGGGAAATTTTTCCCTGAAAAGCTTCTTCATTAGCCACCTATGGATAGATGTTCAGCTGGGGCTAATCTGCCACGATTACCCCTTGCTGGAACTATAAGAACTAGTCATTCAGTTTGATAGAGACTGTTAGGAAGCGGAAAAATAAATCTGGAAATAGTAGATAAAATTTGAGAACGTGTTAGATGATGTTCTACAAAGACACATTACATGTAAATCTTCTGTTAAGCATTTAGTAGAAAGTTAGTCAGGATGACTCCTAGCAGATGCACACATTAAACTGAGGAAGGGATGAGAGGGATGGGGGTGAGTTTGGAAGGAGCAGCAGCTTCCCAGGCAAAGCCAGGCCGTTTCAGGAATGCAACGAGAAATCCAGCAAAGGTAAGAGAGAAAAAGCCCAGCCCTCCAGAGTCCAGAGAGTCAAATCTAAAGAGTCCAAAGGGTGAGGTGGTGGCCTTGCCAAGGCAGCAATGTGGGAGGTAGAGGTGCACAGAGAGGACTAGGGAATCCTAAGTTACCAAAGGATCCAGACTTAGAGGAACCATTAGGGTATCCAAAGAAGGCATTCAAGGGAGGCTCTCTCTGAAAGCATTTCAGGGTTGTTTGGCTCTTGTGTCAGTAATTTTTAGCTTCAAGTGAAAAAGAAATTCTGATAAAAGTGTAGCTTAAACAAGATGGACACATACTTTTCTCTCAAATATAAAGTTGGAAAGTTGGTAGTTCGGAGCTGGTGTAACAGCACCACAATCCATCTATGGCTTTTTTCCTTGGCCTGTAGTTTCCATCTTCAAGAATGCCTCATGGTCAAGTTGGTTTCTGCAGCTCCAGCCATCACATCTGCCATACAGGTAAGAAGAGGGAGGAAGCGGGGAGCAAAACATGTTTATCAACTGAGCTGGCCAGTTCCCTTTAAAGAGCATTGCCTGCAATAATCCCCCCCGTGACTGCTGCTTACATCGTTTCACTATATGTTTCATTTAACCAATCCTAAGTGAAAGAGAGGCTGCAGAAATATAGTTTTTTAAGCTTGGTATTGAATTGTTTTAAATAAAATTGGGGTTCTGTTAGTAAGGTAAAAGGGAGTTATGGATATTAAATAGGAAATTTGCAGGCTCTACCATAAACATCAGAGAATGATAAAAAAAAATTATTTCTAACTCCCAGTTATGTGTAGGGTGAGGCTCTAGATGTATTAGTGTTCTCTGGATATCCTTTCACTGATTCTCAGGAAGAGCAAGATAGTTTATAGGCAGCTTATTCCAACACTGAGTTTGCACTAAGTCAGATTAAGGACAAATAACAATGATATTAAAAAGAGATGCCTGTGAGAACAGCCTGGAGGAAATGCATCACAGTGATTACAGTGGTGGGGAGAGTGATGGGGTCATGACTTGTTCAGTTTTCTGTTATATATTTGTTTTATTTTCAATTTTATTTTTTTAAAAATAGAGGATTTTCTGTTGAGTTCTTTTTTCCCGTTTAAAAACTCCTTTTAGATGGAAGGCATTTGGGCCAGCCTACTTAAAGTGAAACAAATGCCCAATGTGCAAAATAAGCCAAAAGGCCGCAAAATAAGCCAAAAGTCCACAAAATGTATTTAGGAAACAAACCAGGGCATTTGAGATTGCCCTTGCAAGAACATATTGTGTGTGTGTCATACTGAGCTCCATATCACTTGGGAGCTATCGTGAGGGGGCAAAGGCCCCCAGGAGGGAAAATCAGAAGATGAGAAAGCTGCCCCAGAAAAGTTACTGAAGAGCAGGCAGGACAGAGGAGGCCTGTGGGAGGGGGACCCCACGTCTAGGTTTTTCATCACTCCTGCCTTAACTCGTTGTACGGTCCTGGGAAAATCAACCGATCTTGCCCGGTTTTCTTACCTAGAAAATGAGAGAATAGGACAGGATAATCATTAAAATTCTTTGCAGTCCTAAATAGTTTTATTTTCTGTTATTGTGGAACAAAGGGAGAAAACGGAAATATTTTGCAAGGTAAGGAAGAATGAAAGTAAGCAAATAGCTTAACATGTGAACAGGTTTAGCCAAAAGTAAAAGGACTTAAAAGTGGAACACGAAAGCAAAGAAACCATTTGGGGGTGGTTTTACGTGCACAGTCAGTATATGGAACCCCTTTGGATTGGGGCCATCCCCCACTGATGAGCTGAAGATGCTCTAACTGCAACTCTAGCACCAGGAGGGGCTCCCCATGTGCATCTGGTTGTAGCCACCCCATTAAAATTCCCCCCCCAAAGGAATTACCTTTGTAATTACACAAGTCAATGAAATGGAATAATTCCCTGAGATAGATTTTTAACACAGTTATTTTTAAATAGCATTAATTCCACAATTCTCTTCACCTCGCCGTACAGATTTGCCTTAGTGTCCACTCCTTCAAACTCCAGTCCTTTTTTCTTTAAACCTCCACAAGTCTTTCTGCCTCAAATTGGGAACATCTGGTAACCAGTTTATCTTACTTTCTGGATGCTTTTTAATTGAAAAAGAATATGTGTACTTTTAGTTGGAAAATTAAGGGTGTGCATCTGTGTCTTTTTGTGAGTACATGCAGAGGATCACTATGGTTCTTCTGAAATATTTTCCTGGAAAATATCTTATAATCTAATATACTGCTCTAATAAGATTGTTTTTCAAATGCAAATAAGGCCCTGAATTCAGCAGAAGAAATGGAGCTTCTCTGCCTGCACTATCATGCTAATTACAGTTATTTTGTTATAATAGCTCTTCCTTGAGCAAAGCTTTGGCTCCTTCTTCCTGCCACCAGCAACTTGGGGATCAGGACAGAAAATCTGTTTCCTGGGTGGGTGAGGAAGTCAATGAGCAGAATATTAAGGAAGAGGAAGCAGAACAGTGCAGATTTAGCCCCAGTTTGGTGGAAATCAAGGCTCTTCACCTTCACTGTGGCCTCAATGCAGCCTCCACTCCTTGGTCTCCGAGTCTTCAGGGTCACTTGAATCAACTTGGAAATCCTAAAGTTTCTGCACCAAGTCCCTAATTTCATTTTCTTGGCATTGATATTCCATGAAACTACTCTTTCAAAATCTCCCTTCATTGGGACAGAGAAAACCCTTCCCAAACTTGTTCCCTCACCCAACACTCCAGATCCAGAGAAAGAGGTACCTCTCTGTCTAAGCTAATGTCTGTAATTTATACCCCTCCACAGTTCCCAGAGACCATACCTTTGGGTAGATCTGAAGGAGCTGGGCTATCTAGCTCTCATTAAAGCCAGACTTGGTACATTACTAAAGACTAAAGAAAACCTGAGGCAGAAAATTCTAAAAGGCAATATAGATGTTCATTAAAAATTCCTGAGGACATGGAGAAGGGATATTCAAAACTGCCTTAATATCTTGTAAACTTTTCTCCTTTCCAAATCCCTCTTCCTTCTTACCTGCCTCTCCTACCTCTACTTCCTACTACGTGATCTTTCCCTCTGGGAGTCCACTTCATATTCTGCAGCCATTTGGTGTTCATCAGCTTTTCAGGTTACCTTCTCCCCTGACCATATGGCACAACTAAGGCTCAAAAATGAGTTGCTCAGGAAAATGCTCTTTCTCTTTAGAGCTCAGAGGACTGGGTGATACTTATCATTCAACATTACAAAATCAGGATAAGGATCATATTTCACAAAGTCATTGTGAAAATTAAATGAGATTTTATATATATATATATATACACACATACATATTCTTAGACTAGTAAGTGGTACAAGGTAAGTGCTAAGTACATTTTAGTTCCTATGCTTATTAGTTATTTTTTCTTGACACATCGCCTTCATTTTTTTTCCTTTTCTAGCATTTTTTCCCTGTGCTCCTTGTTCTCCATCCTAAACAATCTCTATCAACCATTTCTGGCTATTCTTTTTTTCCTTAAATGATAAGCTTTTTGGAAAGATAAGCTATTCCTCTACATTTTCATTTCCTAAGTTCCTGTTACCTCCTCAAGTCCTTGATTTCTAGAAAGTCAGAAGAGGTGAAAATACAATGAAAAGAACACATTGCAACATATAACCCTGCTTTTGACAGGTGTTCGTTCCAGGATGATGGGATGGAGGGACTATGGGCCTTGATGGAGTAGGCTGGTCAGACTTGAGCAGAGTTTGAGAAGAGGGGAAGATGACTTTTCGCAGAGGGTGGGGAAGGACATTCAGATGGGTGTGAGCTGTCGTTTGGAGCAGAATTGTATAAATTGTGTTCAGGGAATAGTAAGGTTGTTACAATGAAGCAGAATATCTGAAACAGAGCAATGAAATGTGAGGTTATTGGACAGTATAATTTGTGGTGAATAAAGTCTAGGCTGGAGGTAATTAGTAGAGAACTTAAAGCAAATGCAAAAGTGCGTGCAAAAGTGCGTAGTTGAATGCAGAGAGCAAGAGTATGTAACTCAGGTTTGAAATTATTAATAATGATGATGATCGGTCTTATTTTTGGAGGGCTGACTATATACAAGGTATTGTGCAAGAACCTCCTAAATGGTCCCCCTACATTTCTTCTTGTTCTTCTGCTAATTCGTTTCTCAACAGAGCAGCCACAGTAATTTTTTAAATGCAAATTTGATCATGTTGACTCCTCCCTCACCCTTCTTAAAGTCCTTCACCAACTTCTCTTGTCTCTTTTGAAAATGACCAAAAACCCTTCTCATGGCCTACTAGGTCCTGCCAGATCTAGCTCCAGCCTTATTAGCTTCAAGTCTTGTTCTCTTTTGGTTCCTTCACACAAGTCCTGCCCTCTCCTGGCAGGGTGCTTTCACGGATGCTCTTTCTTATCCTGGACAGCTCCTGCTTGTACCTCTTGGTCTGGTTACGCTGCTTTGTCCTCCACATCTCCGTTTAAGCGACACATTGTCAGGGAAGCCTAGCTTAGTTTCTGCATTGACTTCTCTTACAGTATTTCCTTCATAGCATAGACAGCCATGGAAGTACACCAAGCAGATCTTCCTTCAAGAATTTGCTTTGCAGCTGCAAAGAGTTCAGTGGACTCAATGCCTTCAGGACCTGCCCCAGCTTTCTAGCCGAGGCCACTTTGTTCCCAGGCAGCTTCAATCTAATGACTGGACATAGTGCATAATCCTAGTGCCTGGTCATTTCTGTCCAGCGTGGGATTCCTCTACTGGGAAATCTTCATTCCTAAGTCCCTCTTGAACTGGCCAAGACTTTGACAGCTCTGTACTGCAGTCTGAGGTCCTTCCTGCCCAATTCTTTCTCTACTCTTAATGTTTCTCAGGCATTAATCCCAATAAATCTCTTATGCTTATAATTCTGTCTTTGCATCTGTTCCCTGGAGGACCCAAATGACACATAGTGCTTATCACTATTTAAACTTATGCATTTATTTGTATGATATCTAATTAATGTTTGCACCACACTGAAAAATTCATGAGGGGAGGGGCCACATCTACACTAGAAATTATATCTTTAGTTATCTTCCAAAATATGTAAAGGCCCTCAAAAATTATTTATGACAAAAAATTAAAGAAATTTTACATGCATTATTATCTCACTAATCCTCAGACAGGTTCTATTTTTGTGATATTTTGAAGATGAGAAAACTAAATGAGAGAGATTAACTTGCCCAAATTTGAATGGAGGTGTGTCTGATGTCAAAGATCTTCTGAGCCGCTGCTTAATTCCCTTCCTGAGCAGGTGAAAAAAAGTATCAGGATGATCTTCACCTAGGACCCTTGGGTTTTTACCTTGCTAGGTCCTTGCTTCTAACAAATACTGTGAGCTTGATTTGAAAAGGACCTTGCTTGACTAATTTTTATATTTCTAATAGTGCTGACACTATAAAGTACTTGCTCCATGTGTAGTTAACTGGATGGCAGTGGAGGGCAGGGATGATGCTTAAAGAAGATGATCCGTGCTGCCTCTGTAGATGCCACTAGAGGAGTGTGCATCAACCCTATGGATTCTCAAGAAGAATTGATGTGGGTCTCCTACCCCCGCCACATCTATATGGCCGTGTCCTCTGTGAAGTTTCCATTCATGCTGCAAAGAAAAATCAGTGCATCTGAGAGCCAGTTATTTCTCTCTTGCCTTCAGAGTTGTGACGCACTTGATACAGCTAAGAATGAATTATTGCAGCAGAGCCTTGGAGAAACCTTAGAGAAAGATTTAGCCTATTTATTTTATAGGGGGAAGAAATAGAGGCCCAGGGAGGTGAAGAAACTTGCCCAAGTAGCTGAGGTAAAACTGAAACTGGATAACATGTTTCTCCATTGCTGACTTCCAGCAGAAGAGACTCGGGATCTCCATTTTGCTTCCTAGCAGGAAAGCTAAACTTGGCTTCAGAGAGAGTCACACAGCCCCCTTTTGCTGGGATGTGGCCCAGAGGGAGAGGAATGAGCCATGGGGATGAAGAAGAGGTCCTAGAATAGCACTACTGTGCAAGAATCAGTATTTCCTAGACAAGCCTGACTTCTGAAAATAAGATATACTCGCTGGAAAGAGAAGTGTAATTGCTTGACTACAGAGTTACCTAATCTAGTTTGGATCTTATTGTTGGAAAGTCTGACCAAATTTGAGTTCTCCTGCACTACTTTCTCAGATCTTTAATAGTTCTGGCCTAAAGCAATCACTGCCTTTTCCAAAGAGATCTGGCCACTGCTCTGACATTGTCTCTGTGTGACTATTTGTGCCTTTCTGGTATTGTTTTCAGCTTATAAATAAAAAAGGAGGCAGAAATAGGTCCTGCCGAAGGTCACACCGCCTCAGTGTTAGAACCAGTCTCTCTTCATTTACAAAGGGATTCTCAGACCAGGAGAGATGGCCCAGGGAGCCCTGGTTCTCCCAGCCACTGGTCTTCTTTGGTGCCTGTCAGCCTGCCAAGAGCCAGTGCCGCAGCTCTCTTAGGCCCATCATTATCCTGGTTGGTGAGGAGGCTCTGCTGGGTTTGGAGAGGGTCGGGGCACAGGGCCAGCCAAGAAGAGAGGCCACGGAGAAGAAGTGAAGAAAAAAATCCTGGGGAAATGCATCAAAACAGTGCTGAGAGCACAGCTCTGGCTGTGGACTGAGATTTGGCAAGATGTGAAATAGCCCTGCTCAAGGTCGGAGCCATGAGGACATTCTCAAGTTGGAAACTGAAATCAATTCTTCTTTCCTTTCAGCCTGGCGGCTGAATCTGGTGGGTGCCTAGGAAGCTGGAACACTAAGAGACAGCCCTGGCAGCTGCATGAGTAAAAGGCAAAAGGGCCTGCGGACACAGGGCTGGGGTCAGAAAGGAGCCCTTCTTTGACCTTTGTCATGGGTCCCTTGCTAATAAAGGCAGAGCTACTCCATGGCCTGTGAAAGTGATCATGGGAATATCTACTGGGGGCTCCCGTTTTCATCATGATTAGTTTATTCATAAGTTTGTTTTTAAAATGCAGGAATTATATGTCCTTGTAGCTAAGGCCATGTTTTGATGAGCAGTGGGAGGTGGGCGATGGGAAGAGGCTCTTCCTCAATCATGAGTTTTAAAATTCAGGGCAGGAAAGCTGCCGCACTTCTTACCAGAGTCTGTTCTTGCCAAGACAGGGTCAAGTGTTTTGGACGATGGAGCAAGAGGAAGGGAGGTGGGGGAGTAGTGAAAAACCAAGCCCCTTTTCTCTCTCTTCTTCACTGCTTGGTAGGTGCATAAAGGTGAATGTAATTTAGGGGTGGAGAAGGGGGCGAAGAAAAATAATGTCCAGGGAAGAAAAGTATCAAAGAATGAGAACTTTTAGAGATGGGAGAAAATCCATATTTTGAAAATTTCAGTGTGAAAGACACATTTTTCATACACATGTAATTTACACAGATAAGTCAGTGAGCAAATAAACTGTGAAGGGAAAGGGGAAGACAATACAATGGCCAGAACAAGGTGGCTGAAGGCAGGCCTGCTAGCCTCTGTAGTGGAGAAGAAAGGGAAAATAATACAGTGGGAGCAAACAGTCTGCCCTTTTCATGTATCAGTTCAATGTTTACTGAGCACCTATTAGGTGCCAGGCATTGTGCTGGACACTGGGTGTTCAGAAGCTGACAAGATAAAAGTTATACCACTAAGGAGTTCACCTTCTAGAAGAGGGAGACAGCTGTTCACAGACAATCTGAGAACAAGGCATGATGGGACAGATTTAATAGAGGTACAAGCTGCACGTTACAGAAGACAGATGAGGCTGAGATTAATTCCATCTGGCAGGGCCCAAAAACCCTCACAAAGGGGGTAACATTTGATCTGGAATTTGGAAGATGCTTTTTTTTTTCTTTTTCACTGTATGTTGATGTTTTCCATATATGAAAAAGGCTAATTTATTAGCTTGGGAAAATTAAATGTCTCCATTTTGCATTACAAGGACAGCAGCAACAGTACGTGGGATGACTCCTTGGGGATGCTATGACCATCTGTCAGAGGTAAGGGCCATATTCAGTTGCTTCAATAGCCATGCAAAAGGTCTTATGGAAACAAGAGAATGCAGAGTTCAGAGAGAACCCAACTAGCTACAGTAAGAAACGGGAACTTCTCCAGGGCAAAGGACAACTCATTATTTAAGAAAAGCAACATTGCTCCCCCAATAATGTGCAGCTAATGCATTCTTACAATCACACCTCAGGTCATAGTTATAATTCATTGTTGTTTTTATATGTGAAATTGCTATAAGAACATAGCAAGTATTAAAGTCAGAGAATGGACTGCCTCACTCAGATGTTTAACCAGAGGTCAGCAAACTTTTTCTGTAAGGCCCAGATAGCAAATATTTTCAGCTTTGCAGGCCACATGGTCTCTGTCACAACTACTGGAATCTACCCTAACAGCAGGAGAGCAGCCAGAGGCAATATGTAAATTAATGAGGGTGATTGTTTTCTAATAGAATTTTATTTACAAAAACAGGGAGCTCCATTTAGTCCTAAGGCCATAGTTTGTCAACCCCTGGTTTTAACCATCAGTTTAACATGAGTCTTCTCAAACCCTCCCATCTCTGTAGCATGAAGCGCAGTGGAGGTATCCATTAAGAGCGTAGCCCTCCTTTCCAACCCCCCATTTCTATTTTCTAATCAATAATTTCCTTTTCTATTTTAAAATCAAAGCATTCTCTCCCTACTTTCTAACCTGAATTTCCACCTCCATTTTTTTTCTGCCTCTAGCCAGGCATATCTTAATAGCTACTTGGATTAATCTTCTCCTCCTTAGCAACAACTGTGGCTCAGATGCTCTGGAAACAGAATTTCCAGAGCTCTATCCTGAAATGTGGCATAGATTGCCAGTTGTCAGCCTCAATATTTATTCTTCTCTTTCCTTAGTAATATAACAACCCATATTTATCTAGGCATCTAGCCATCCAGAACACAGACATGTCCCAGTTTCCTTGTAGCTGACTATGACCAGGTGATTATGTTCTTGCTAATGTAACATAAACAGAAATACTGTGCAGCAACTTCTAGGAAATAATTTTAAAAAGCAGTGATGGGTGTCTGCTGCCCTTCTTCTTCATCCCTTTCTCCATTATTCTACCTGGAAAAATGATGTGATGACCGAACTCTAACTACCCTCTTGGATCATGAAGGCAAAGACTTTGTCTTAGGATGTCAAAATAGTGATATGGAAAAAGCATTAACACTTGAAGACTGTGGACTCTCATACCATCCCTGAGCCATTTTACTTTTACCTGATAGAGAAATAAACTTCTGCCTTGTTTAAGTCCGTACTACTTGCAGCCATACCTAATCCCAATGCACACATTCAGTTGCTTTAAATTTTTAAATGAGGAAAAAGTTTTTGAAATAAAGACTGCAGTGGGTTTCACTGTAGTTCTTAACATGACTATTTTTTTTTAAATGATAATTTTAAGTCTTAAATCATTGAACATTTATGATTGTTCAGTGTGGCAGAAGACAGCATGGGTGTCAATTTGAATTTATTGGAAGTTTGTACTATAGCTTGTAAACTTTCATTGCTTCTTAAGAATTCAAATAACAAATAGAGGCAATGGAGAAACATTTACTAATACAGTAAGTAATCCTGGCATCTGGAGCCTGCCTGGTTCTCTCAGCAACATTGTTATCACAACAGAGCAAAGGTTATGCTACAAACCAGGTTAAACTGGCACAGAGTGCTGAACAGAGCAGTACCTCTTAGAAGAGCTGAGGGCGTACATCTTCTATAGTTCACCTGTTGCATACTTGCACCCCAAGCTTGCAATCAGCAGCAATGCCTGTCCCCTTCCCACCCCAAGCTTGCACTCTAAGGTCAATTTGTTCGAGGAGGTAATCAAGAGGACATGACTACCTGAGAGCTGGACCTGGGTAATCAGAGGCTCTTAACCCCCTCCCCCGTCCTTAGAATGTGTGTTCTTCCCGCCATTCCCACAGTGGGAGCTCTTCCAAGGACATAGCCTTGAGAGAGTAATGTGTTTTTAAGACCACCTGGACAGTATACATGACCTACCCAGTTAAGGCCTCTGTGTAAACTTCAAGATCATGGCTGGAGGGGGAAGGGGAGTGCAGAGATCTACTTGTTTTGTGGCCACCCAGGACAAGCCTCATAAGTAAGTTCCCTGGCTAATTAAAACTGCCAATTACCAATCTGGAGTGGTCTGCCTCTTTCTCCATTCTCTTTTTGCTCTTCCTGTATGTGCACCAGTTTGAGAACCAACATAGCTTCTTGTTGATAGAGGACATATGATAGGACCAGGGAATCCCATAGCTGTCAGCTTACACTCTCAGTTTTTTGGAGAGAAGCTTGTCCTTTGGTTGCCAATCATACTACCTGAATTTTCACGCTGCTCTAGGCGTTCCCTGTGAGGAGGGGCCTGGCAGAGCAGTCCTATTCTGCCTTATACTCCAATACTGGACAGGATAATTTGTCTTTTTCTTCTTTGCACTTGGTCTGAGTGTTCCTTGCCATGTTGATTTGTGTGACACAGGGCAGAGGCATAAAGGTTACACACTGGCCTTGTTTTTCTTTGCCACTAGCTAGGCAATCTGGAAACAGAGATTGCTCCCTTCCTCCTGTGCTTTACTTAAGAAAATGAAAAGGAATAAACCACTACTTTCTTTACTATCATTCCTCAGCAATGCTCTAAGGCAGTGGCCACCAAGTTCCTGAAAGATTTGTCTTTCAGGGGCCCAAGCTATCCCAGTCCATTGCTTATTATTTCAGCCTTTCCTCCTCAAACTCTACAATTCCTCCTTCTCATACTAAGAAAGGGAGATGCTACTGCTCCTCACCCTGATCATAGACTAGAGTCAGCGCAACACTTTCTTCGGGCCTATTATTTGACACCCCATTCCTGGTACCACTTTCAGGTTTAGTTAAGTTCTTTCAGTTGCAAGGAACAGAGATAAACGAGGAGGGGGTTGGCTATTCTAAGGGTATACTTAGATTGTAACTGAGCCTGGAAATCTGGTTGGAGTCAAAGCCGTTCCGGAGATGGGCTGCTTTCTCCAGTTCTCTCAGAGACATATGGCTTCTCTGTGCAACTTTCTGTTTGCTCTCCTGATTGGCTGTCTCTTCATTCATTCACCAAATATTTATTGATCAATTACCTCGTGCTGTGTGGTGCTCTCAACACCAAGGATGCACTAATGAACTTAGCAGACAAAATCATAAAGTTCAAACTCAAATGGGAAGAGACAGGCAAAACACAGGTAAATGTGTAATGTCAAGTAGCAATAAATTCTATGAAGAAAAATAAATCTGGGTAAGAAGATAGAGAGTAGCAGGGTGCTATGTTAGATAGGATGGTCAGAGAAAGCCTCTCTGAAGAGGTAAAATTTGAACCCAGATCTGAGTGAATTGAGAGAGGGAGCCATGGAGGGAAAGGTGTTCTGCAGAGGAAACAGCAAATGTGGAGATCTAAGGCAGAGATGTGCTTGGCCAGTTAAATGATCAACATGGAAATTGGCTGTGGCTGGAGTGCTGAGAGCAGGTGGAAAATTCACAGATATCAGGTTGGAAAGAGGTGTCCTGGGGCCAGATTATGTAGGGCCCTGTAGGGCATAGTATAAACAGTCCTGATCTGATTTACAAATTAAAAGTGTCATTCTGGTAGTTATGTGGAGATTAGACTGCAGGGGAGCAGGAGTGAGAGCAGAGAAGCCAGTCAGACCAGCATAGTAATCCAAAGAGAGATGATGACAATTTGGACTAACATGCTACTGCTGGGAAGGTAGGAAGTGGGTGGATTAGAATAAATTTTGAAAAATTTGCTTGTGCACTGGATACTGAATATGAGCCGAAAAAAAAAATTCAACATCATTTCTGTAGCATTTAAAGATAGTAAGTTCAGTATGTCAATTGAGATATTAGTGACATAGCAGCAAATATAATTTAGAGTTAGATAATTCATAATTTTCATGATCTTCGGCAACTTAAGTAATAAAAACAATAAAATAATAACAACAGAAAGTACTTGACTAGCACTCACAGTATATCAAGCACTATTCTAAGTACTTTATGTTCTACTAACTTAATCCGCAAAATAACCTACAGGGAAACAGGCATAGAAGGATTTCTGACTTGCCCTAGATCACACAGCTAGTGGTGGAGCTAGTATAGAAACCTATGTAGTTGGTTCCAGGGACAGTGCTCTTAGCCATCATGCTCTACTGCCTCATGTGGTTTTGACCTTAAGTCTATTCATATGGTGTCTTACATTGATTGATTTTCGTATGTCAAACTACCCAGGCATTCCTGGGATGGATCCCACTTAGTTGTGGTGTATGACTCTGTTTTCTTGTATTTTGTTGAGGAGTTCTGCTTCTGTATTCAGAAAGGATATTCGTCCCTAGTTTTCTTTCTTGTGATTTGTCTCTTTTTGGTATTACTGGTTTCATAGAATTGGTGGGGAAGTATTTCCCCCGTTCTGATTTTTGGGGAGAATCTATGAAGTGTTGAAAAGCTGGGCTTTTCTTTTGGAAAGTTTGTCAGTTACTAATTACTTGCTGTTATAGATCTACTCAGATTTTCTATTTCTTCTCAAGTCAATTTTGAGAGTTTGTGTTTTTCTAGGAATTTGTCCATTTTCTACATCATGGAGGTGAAGAGATTGTATTGTCATACAATTGTTCATAGTATTCCTTTATAAGCCGTTTTATTTCTGTAAGGTTGGTAGTAATGCTCCCTCTTTTATTCCTGATTTTAGTAATTTAGATATTCTGTCTTTTTTCTTGGGAGGTTGACTAAAGATTTGTCAATTTGTTGAATTTTTCAAATAATCAACTTTTGATTTTGTTGATTTTCTGTATTGTTTTTCTATTATCCATTTCATTTATTTCTCCTCCAATATTTATTATTTCCTTCCTACTTTAGGTTGAGTTTTGTTTTTTTTTTAGTTTCTTAAGGTGAAAGTTTACAGTCCTGATTTGTGATCTTTTATTCTTTTCCTCCCAGCTTTATTGTTATAATTGACAAATAAAATTATACTTAAAGTAAACAATGTGATGATTTGATATATCTATATATTGTGAAAGAATCACCACAATCAAATTAACATATTCATTACTTCACATATTTAATTCTTTTGGTGAGAACACTTAGTTCTACTCTGTTTGCAAATTTTGATTATAGTATTATCAACTATAGTCACTATGTTATATATTAGATTCTCAGACCTTATGTATCTTAAGGATTAAAGTTTGTACACTTTTACCAAACTTTCCCCAACTTTCCCCACTGTCCCCATCCCAAACACATGACAGCCTTTTCACTCTACTGTCTGTTTCTATGAGTTAAACTTTTTTTTCCTTAAGATTTGAAATATTGTGACACCATGTCGTATTTGTCTTCTCTGTCTGACTCATTTCACTCAGCATTATGCCCTCCAGGTTAATTCATGTTGTCGCAAATGGCAGGATTTCCTTCTTTTGGGGGTCTGAATAATATTCCATTGTGTATATATATATATATATATATATATATATATATATATATATATATATATATATACACACACACTATATTTTCTTTATCCATTCATCCTTTGATGGACATCTAGGTTGTTTCCATACCTTTGCTATTGAGAATAATGCTGCAATGAATAGGCAGTGCAGTATCTCTTCAATATCTTGCATTCATTTCCTTTGGATATATACTCAGAAATGGGATTGGTAGATCATATGGTAGCTCTATTTTTAATTTTGTGAGGAACCACTATACTACAATTCCAGCTTTTCCAACACCATTTATTGAAGAGACTACTCTTTCCTCATTGTATGTTCTTAGCACCTTTGTTGAAAATTGACCATATATGCATGGGTTTATTTCTGGGCTCCCCATTCTGTTCTGTTGGTCTGTGTCTGTTTTTACGCCGATACCACACTGTTTTGATTACTATACTTTTGTAATATAATTTGAAAACAGGAATTGTACTATCTCCAGCTTTGTTCCTCTTTCTTAAGATTTCTTTGGCTATTTGAAGTCTTTTGTGGTTCCATATAAATTTTAGGGTTTTCCCTTTTTCTGTGAAACATATATTGGAAGTTTGAAGGGGATTGCATTGAATCTGTAGAATTACTTAGTGTAGAATGGATATTTTAACAACAGTAATTCTTCCAATCCATGAACATGGAATATCATTCCTTTATTTGTGTCTTTCTAAATTTCTTTCATCAGTGTTTTATAGTTTTCAATGTATAGATTTTTCACCTCCTTGGTTAAATTTATTCCTGAATATTTTATACTTTTTGATACTATTGTAAATGAGATTATTTTCTTAAAATTTATCTTTCCAATAGTTTGCTGTTCATGTATACAAACTCAACTGATTTTTGCATATTGATTTTGTATCTGCAACTTTACTGAATTCATTAGTTCTAACAGTCTTTTTGGTGGAGTCTTTCTATATATAATATCATGTCCTAAATATAATATCATATCCTTCTGGGATACCTATAATGCATATATTGATCTTCTTGATTATGTCCCATAAGTCTCTTAAGTTATCTTCACTCTTTTCCATTCTTTTTTCTTATTGGTCTTCTGATTGGATGATTTATACTACCCTGTCTTTGATTTCACTGTTCCCACTTTTGTCTTTGTTCCATTATTGTCATACAACTTATATCTTTATTCATTATAAGCCTGTCAACACAGTTTTATAATTATTGTTTTATGTGGTTGTCTTTTAAATCATATAGGAGAAGAAAAGAGTTATAATTTAAAAATATATTTATACTGTCTTTTATAATTACCTAAGTAGTTAACTTTACTGGTTCTCTTTATTTTTTCATGTGAATTTGAGTCATTGTCTAGTATCCTTCATTTTAGCCCAAAGGTCTCACTTTAGTATTTCTTTTAAGATAGGTGTGTTAGTGATACAATCTTTCAGTTTTTGTTTATCTGTGACACTCTTAATTTCACTGTTTTTGAAAGAAAATTTTGGTGGATATAGAATTCTTGGTTGACTGTGGTTTTCTTTTGGTACTTGAATATATCAGCTCACTATCTTCTGGCCTCTACAGTTTCTGACAAGAAATCAGCTGTTAATTTTTTGTGGCTCCCTTGTGCATGATGAATTTCTTGTCTTACTGATTTCAAGATTCATTGTCTTTGGCTTCCAACAGTTTGATTACAATGTATTTCAATGTGGATCTCTTTGAGTTTATTCTACTCGGAATTCTTTGAGTGTTAGTTATGGGCTGTTGATTAATGTTTTTCGTCAAATTTTGGAAATATTCTTTCTGCCTTTTTCTTTTTTTCTCTCTCTCTCCCTTCTGGGACTCCTATTATGCCTATGTTGATAGGTTTGATGTGTCCTATAGGTTTCTGACACTCTGTTCATTTACTTCTAATTCTAGAAATATATATCCATTCTATTTTCTCTTCAAACTGGATAATCTTGACCTATCTTAAGTTCATTGATTTTTTTTCTTCTGCCATCTCAAAACTGCTGTTGAGACACAGAAGTAAAATTTTTATTTCGGTATTTACTTTTTAACTCTAGAATTTATATTTGCTTTTAAAAAATTATAATTTCTATCTCTTGATATTCCCTATTTGGTAAGACATTGTTCTAGTCTTTTCCTTCAGTTCTTTGAACATATTTATAATACCTGAGGTAGTCTTTGTTTAGAAAGTCCTATGTCTAGACTTCCTCGGGGACAGTTTATATAGATTGCTTTTCCTGGTTTCTTTGCATTTTTTTTTAAACTTTTTTGTTCATAACTATGCATTCAAAATAATATGTCAGCATTGGATATCAGATTGCCCCTCTTTCCCAGGGTTTGCTATTTTCCCCCTTATTGTTGTTGTTGCTTTTTGTTTGTTTAAAGACTTTTCTAAACTAATTCTGTAAATTCTGCATTATTTGTCATGTTCCATAACTGAAGTCTCTGCTTTGTTCTTAGTGGTCAACTAATGATTGCACAGTGCTTTACTTAAATGTTTTGAACTAATATGTCTCCTAGACTTTGCTGATGGGCTTTGTGCTAGGGCATACCTTCAACTCTCTGGCAGTTCACAGCTTTGCTTTATCCCTCACTTCCTGTTTGTGTCGAAACTCAATGTCAGACAGAGTCTAGATCTTAGGACCTTCTCAGATCTTTCCTGGGTGTGCACACAGCCTTGCACATGTGTGCAGCCTTCTAGATTTCCAGGAATATTTTGGAGCTTTCCAAAGCCACCTATGGATATCCTATGCCCCAGCTTTTCTTCTTAGGTGTTTGAACAGCCTCTTATTTGTCCCAACAGTTATCTCCCCTTAAGGCAGTTGTGACATTAAACAATTACCACTAATTATTTTGACAAATGCCCCAGGAGAAAGGTTATATACACTGAATGAGCTCTGAGCCTGATCAAATAAAGCCTGTGAGTTGGGGTTTCCAGGGAGCTGTCAAACAAGTCAAATAATGATAGTTCTCTGAAGTTGGGGTGTTCAAAACCAATTCTGTATCCCTCCAGACTGCTGCCAGACTGCTGATTTTCACAGATATTGTATTCACAAGGCTATTAATTTTTAAGGCTACCGAGAAGCTAGAATGAGGTGGGGTGGAAATATGGCACTTAAAATACCATAAAACTCACTGTTCTTACCAAGATTTGACCATTTTTCTTAAATAGATGCCTCTCAGATTGTAGCAAGTCTTTGGTTAATTTCCAGAGTTCTGAAAAACTTGACTTTGATTATTTTATTTTTTGCTAGTGTTCTTTTTACTTTTATGGAGAAATGGATTTTTCCTCCACCATTCCAGAAGTACTTCTCTTGTATATGTTAAATTTGAATTGTTTATTAGCATAAGGCAAGATTGTAAATTAACAGCATGTAATCTACAACCATATTTGTTTGGTTCTGCTGATTTCTAGCTGTGAGAACTCTTGCCTCAGCTGCCTCTTCTATGAACGGACTATATTAATAGTAACTATCTCATAGGGTTGTTGAGAGTATTACAAATAAAGCATGTAGAATAGTGGTTGGCAAACCATGGCTTGTGGGCCAATCTTGCTCACTATTTTGTTTTTTACGGCTCATAAGCTTAAAATAATTTTTTCATTTTTAAATGGTTTTAAAATCAGGAGTATTTCCTGACACATGAACATTATATGGAATTCAAATGTCAGTGTCCATAAAGAAAGTTTTATTGCTACACCACCATGCTAATTCATTTACATATTATTGTCCATGGCTGCTTTTGCACTAAAACAGCGCAGTTGAATGGTTGTGACCAAGGCTGTTAAGCCTGCAAAGTCTCAAATACTCTCTTAGCTATTTTTAGGAAAAGTTTGCTGACCTCCAATGTAGTACATTAAAAGGCATGAAAGAACTCGATAACTGTTAGTTGTAATTTTTACTAGACAGCTTATAGTTACTACTCAGTCTCTGCTCATTTTTAAAGGTATGCTCTACGTAGTCCACACTGGTCTCAACTCTGTTTCATTAGGTCACATTGTGCTCACCATGGCCTCCCCATCTCAGCATGGTCTGGCTCCTGTCTCCCTCTCTGAGCTCATCTTTCCCTCTTGCTCACTCTGATGTAGTTGCCCTAGCCGTCTGTCAGTTCTGGGAATGTGCCGAGCAATTTCCTTCCTCAGGGTCTTTGCGTTTGCTCTTCTCTGTGTTTGGAACACTCTTTCCCTGACTCTTCACAAATCTAGATTTATATCATTTTTCAGGTCTCAGTTTAAGTGTCACACCTCAGCAAGCCCTTCCCAGATCCTAGAGTAGAATCCCTCCCCCTTGCTATTCCTTATCCAAATATTCTACTCACTTCCTTCATGGCAATGATAATAATCTGTCATTCTCTAATACATTTATTTATTTGTAACTGCTTTTTGTCTGCTTCTGCACTAGAACATTAGCTCCTTGAGAACAAGGACTTCATGTTTCTTACTTTTTATTATAATGTGGTAGTGCCCTCACTAAATATTTGTTGAATGAATGAATAATATTTTAGCTTCAACTCCCGTGGTTAAGTATATTCATTCTCTACTCTTTCTCCTATTCTCATGCCAAGGAAACTGATTGCCACTTAACTTTTTGCTCAAGGGCATGTCCTGGTCTCTGACTGAGCTATTGTTTGGCTAACTTTGGTCAGATAGTCTTCCCTGGTCTAATTGACTATGGCCAGGAACTCTGAGTGATGTGGAGTCACAAAAGGCAAAACGCGGCTCTCTAGGGTCTGTCCTTTCAACAGGAGCTGTGGACATAGGGAAAAAAGTAGGATGCAATCAGAGAACAAATTTGTACTTTTCCTTCACTGCCTGTGCTTTACGCAGTTGCATCTTCCTCAGCTTCCAGGTGAAATCTTGAGCTCAATGAATAGTTTATGTGCTCACAACCAGATAATAAAATCTCGTCTCCTTTGGTCAGTTGTTTCCCTGCAAGAGTCTTAGTTCAGTAATTAGTATGGCTAGTCCAGTGTAATAGCACAAATTCTGAACTTCATTTGAAGTTACATCTTCCCCCTAACTTGTACCTGCCTCAAACTAGAAGCTTGCTGTGCATGGGATGTGAGTTATTTCCTTTTCTTCTCCTCCACTCACTAGGCTCACTCTGGTTCCTTTAATATTGAATTGTCGGGGGACAGGAGAGGTGTGGGATAGCAAAAGTCTGACTAGCACCACTGTAGTGGTCTTAATTTCCTCTGTTTGAGGCAGAGAAGCAAGCAAACTCTAGTGGGGCTTTTGTGGTTTCCTTGGAGATCCCCCTGGTGGGTACTCAACTGTAGCCTCTTCTGGCTGCAGACAACCCCTATCCCTACAACTTACTATAACCTATTGATACTTGTGAGCCTCTTTCTGCTGAACGTTGTCTTGTGCCTCACAGAAAACCCTTCCATGCACTATTCTAACCAGTTCCGGGTCAGCAGCCTCTTTCCTGTGTTGTTCACAATTGACTCATAGCAAACAAATACTGTGGTTCTGTCGTCAGTGGGGATGTAACTACCTCCCAGCTGCAGTGCTGTATTCTGCTGCCTCTGGTCACCTTAGGCAGTCTCTCACCCTTTAGATATCTCACAGTTGACCTGGAGACACATCCTGAACCTTGGTGCTTCTCCCTGACATTCCTCTCACTGGGCTTGAGGTGGAATACAGGGCTTCATCTGGGCATGGTGAGGAAGGAGAATGCCTCCACACATCCACAGCTCACTCTAGAAGAAACCTTTTTTGAATTTAACAAGTACTACTTTATACATATATATTTTGTGTATATTTTTTTTTATTGAAGTATAGTCAGTTTACAATGTTGTGTCAGTTTCTGGTGTACAAATAAGGCTCATGATGAGGAGAGTTTGGAGATTGAGACAAACTGTCTTAAATGTTACAAGCCTTATCACGAGACTTTTTTTTCTAGGCAGGGAACTGTTGATCCACTAATAGTACAAAACAGCAAACCCTGCTTAGGGCATCTAGCACTTCATGCTGGAATGTGAGAGTGACTGGCTTTCATTATCCTAGGGGCTTTGGCCAAAGGTAGAGTCTTATTTTAACATCTCACTACATGTGTCTGGTACCCTCTGAGATATTACATGTCTCATGCATGAAACATTCACTTGTGTGTGTGTGTGTGTGTGTGAGTGAGTTTTTATGAATTCTAAAGATTGCATCATATGCTTTTCAATCTGTTCCGGAGGGTTTGCAAAGGTCTGTGGCCACAAAGTTTTAGCCTCATTTATGAACTAACTTAGACGATTGAATCTATATAAAAATACCATGGGCAAAAAAAAGATCATGAGCAAACATTAAATATTTTAAAAGTAGTTTCAGGTGTGTTAGATGGGGTGGTAGTGTTTTATTGCATGGCAGGTTCTACTTGTATCCCTTGCGGCATCGTTTTTATAACCCAGCTTATAAAGGCAGCAGAAGGTAGTTCTGCGTTTATTACTTATGTGTTGGTGGAGTGAGAAAGAACAATTTCTAATTTCTGCCAGTAAAATTCTTTTCTGTTCCTGTCTGTTGAGCTTGTTCTGGCAGTAATCATATTCTCCCTCCGCTTTTCTCCCCCTAGCCTTAACAGAGATACATTTGTGCTCATGCTGGATTGATGTAGGAAAAGTAGAAAAACTCCTCTTTTTTTAGAACCATTAATTCCTTCTTGAATTCAGAAATTACGATTGAGTACCCTACACATTTAATTGTCTTCTCTGCTATAAAGTGGAGCAAGTTTATGAAGACTGATGAAGAGTTAAATGCTTTGTGGCATTTTATTAACAGCCTGTATTTCTTTAGCTCTTACTAATTATTTTCTCTCCAGTCTTTTCTCTATTCATTGACTCACCCTTTTTTAGAACTTTCTTATTTTGAGTGTGGGTGACATTGTGCCTGGGTCAGAGTTGGTACTCAATATATGTAAACAAATGGATGAATGCTTTTCTAGGAGTATCTGCCTATGTGGGTACCATGTGCACTAAGGTGTTTCAGAGGCCTCATGTTAGGGTGGCTTAATTAGAGAACTGTCCAGGTACACAGAGCTGAGGTTACGTGGCTGTGAAATTGGAGGAACACTACAAAATGGAAGTCCCTATTCCAGCTGATGCTATCTGCCCTTGGATTTAAGCATGAATAGTTTGACCCACACTCTGTAGTCCCAAGGTTGATCTTAACTGGCAAAGAGAAGAAGAATCGTAGACTCTTACAGTCTCTGGCTTAAAAAAGAAATCTGTGGGTCATATTTTATATTACTTGCAGCTAATGCCTGAATAATCAATTAACATATCTCTCAGGAATTCAGGAACCCACCAATAAAGCTGTTAATCCTCAGTTCTCCTCTCTAGTTCATAAGGCTTTTTGTGGAAGATGATCCTCAGGAGCCCTGGGGCATCCTCACCCTGAGGACTGATTCCCTTACCATGGGTACCTCACTCTCCAATCAGATAAGGGGGCTGCTGTAGTTTACCAAGCATGCCTCTCTCTTTTGACAGCTCCTTATCTGCCTTATCTTTTAAATCTCTGTGCTCTTAACTATAGTAAAAGCTGTAGTGAAATTGATCTCTTACTATATTCCAGCCCTTGTGTGAAGTACTTTAAATACATAATCTCATGTAATTCTCCAAAATTCCATCCTAAATCCTAAAGAGAGTTATGCTCTCTCTTTTCTCTATTCACCAGAAGAGCTCATCTGTTCCAAAGACTTCAACTATCACCATCTTATTTAATCTGGATATGTCCACATCACCAGGTCCACACACCAAAAGCTCAATCAGTGGTTTCCCATGGATGACTTGCCATCAGCACTCTAATGCAACATCTTGGAAACCCTTTCTATTCTCCTCTCCCATCTTTCTCTGTGTATGACATCATCACCTTTGCCATTGCCCAGGCTGAAAATGTGTAGTCATCTTCAACTCATACTTCTCCTCCTTTCATTTATATATATGTATTATATATATGTAAAGAGAGAGAGAGAGAGATTGAGACTCAGCAAGTGCTACTGATTTTCTTCCTTCTATTTCTCTCTACCACAATGCTACTTCAGATCTCCTCACCTCACATACAAATTATTGCAATGCACTTTTGGGAGGCCTTCCCAGTTCTAGGCACTTTGCTCTTTGATGCATACTGCTACCACTCTTGGCCAATCTTTTACACACTTCTTTTCTTTTCTTTCACTAACCACATTTTTAAAAAATTGAAGTATAGTTGATTTACAATGTTGTGTTAATTTCTGGTGTACAGTATAGTGATTCAGTTATACATATATATTCTTTTTCAGATTCTTTTCCATTATAAGCTATTAGAAGATACTGAATATAGTTCCCTGTGCTATACAGTAGGACCTTGCTGTTTATCTTTTATATATAGTTTGTATCTGCTAATCCCAAACTCCTAATTTATCCCTCACCTGCTCTTTCCCCTTTGATAACCATAAGTTTGTTTTCTATGTCTGTGAGTCTGTTTCTGTTTTGTAAATAAGCTTATTGGTATCATTTTTTAGATTCCACATATAAGTGATATTATGTAATATTTGTCTTTCTCTGATTTACTTCACTTAGTATGATAATTTCTAGGTCCTCCCATGTTGCTGCAAATGGCATTATTTAATTCTTTTTTATAGCTGAGTAGTATTCCATTTTATATATATATGTAATATATACACATACATACATACACACACACCCACACCATGTCTTCTTTATTCATTCATCTGTCAATAGACATTTATGTTGTTTCCATGTCTTGGCTATTGTAAATAACGCTGCCATGAACACTGGGGTGTGTATTTCTTTTCAAATTGGAGTATTCTCTGGATATGTGCCCAGCAATGGGATTGCTGGATTACATGGTAACTCTGTTTTTAGTTTCTTAAGGAACTTCCATACTGTTTTCTATAGTGACTGTACCAATTTACATTCCCATCAACAGTGTAGGAGGGTTCCCCTTCCTCCTCACCCTCTCCAGCATTTATTGTTTGTGGACCTTTTTAATGATGGTCATTCTGAACAGTATATGATCTTCTCATGTTGTTCTGGTTGCCAGTTACCCACTGAGTTAAGTTCACATCCTTATTCTGGCCTGATTAATCTAACTATCCCTGCTGCCTCCTCCTCCTCCTCTTCCTCTTTTTCTTCTTCTTCTTCTTCTGAATATGTGATGTCTGCCTTACTCAAGCCCAAGGTCCTCTATAACCTTCATCTCTAGGTCTCTGGTCATAAATTTTCTTTCATCTAGAATTATCTCCCTTTCCCTTGATTAAGGCTCAAAGAAGTTAAATGGTCTTCCTGAGGTTGCACTGTAAGTGATTGAGCTGGATTTAAACCTATTCTTTTGATCCTCAAGACAATGCATTCTTTCCTTAGCCACACTGCTTGTTTCAGAATCAGATTAATATAGGATGGAACCATAGATAGAAACTCAAATTGGATTTGTGTAGCACCTGCCTGACAATAAAATACTGCCAGCCCAGGAAAACATTAGTCTCTGAAGAATGTCTCCCATATACTGGACCCCAGCCATGGCAAATGAAGACATTTTAACATATCCAGCCAGATTAATCTGCAAAATATGGCTTAATTTTTATGGCTTTTCAATCTGTAGTTCCTTAAAGAAAACTTGAAATTCAAAAAAATGATAGTGTGATGCTCACAATTTGTTTCAAAGTTACTGAAATTCTCCATTCAGATTCAAATTCAGTTATATGGGCATTGCTCCTAGTTGTCCTAGGTTTGTACTTTAAGCTGCACCCAAAGTTCCAGCACTGTTTTTTTAAAATGATTCTAAAAAAGGATCAGATAGCATATGTTCAAGCTGAGCAAGCTACTAGGATGCCAATAGTATGTTTCTGTCAACTTTTGATTATGGATTTCCTATGCAAATAGGACTTCTCAGGATCCTGGCTAACAGCACTTTTAAGTGAGGACATGACCTTTAGTTCAAATGGATATCAAAGACTACTAGACTCCTATACAAAGTCTTTCTTCGGTGTCCTTAGAATGCAGAGATTTGGATTTTTGATATGACTGCTAACTTGCTGAATAACCAGCAGATGTCTTTTTCCATCTCTGTCTACTTCTCTGGTGAAGAAGGGTAACAGCTGTCTCTTTCCATTCTCCCAAAGGTATCAAAAGATTAAGGATGTTGTGAACATTCTTAAAAGAGGGATTATATTTTATTACATAAAAATCTCATGAATAAAAATTTCACATCATGGCAATAGCTAAGTTTTATTACAGGTACATACAATGGGCAGTTTTTGTTGCTTATTTAGTCAGCCTCATTATTTGCCATCACCACATTGATTTCAGTCTGAAAAGCCAGAATCTCAGAAACATAAACATCAAATTTAATTGAACTATCAACAGTCATGATCTGATAACAACCTGTCAGATCTTTAAGGAGAATTAGAAACTAGACAGTTGTCAAAATCTGCCTCTGGAATCATCTTTTTTTCCCTGAGATTTTAGTGATTCAGCTCCACAGGCTAATTGTTTACAGTAGCAGGAGATATGTCAGCTCATCCCAAACTCTCCAAGCCATGATGAAAGGCTAATAATCTTCTGTGATGAACACAGCAACTTCTTCCCACTGTTTTCCCAATTAAAGAAAACCACACATTATACCACAAACCAGATACCACTCACCACTAATTCTGTTATTAATTCAGTACCTATAATGCATAAAATATTCTTTGCAGTTATGGGGCTGGGGAGGAAGGTTCACAGCTGAATGAGAACACGGCCTCTGCCCTCTAGGAACTCATAATCCAACACAAATTTGTTGTACTATCAATACCATAATTTGTATTTCATAACTAATAACTGAATTATTTTTCTGCCTCTCTTTCTATACATGGAATGGTATAAAAAGCTACAGATGAGTGGTTCAAAAACTTGTGTCTTATGACTGGCTCTGCCATTGACCAGCTTGCTTGATCTTGACAAGTCACCTTCTCTGGCCCCAATGTCTATAAAATTCCAAGCTTTAAAGTTCTACTCATTCTTCCAATATTCATCTGCTATTGTTACAGGACCTACTATATGCCAGGCACTGGTCCAGTTACTTCGGTTACCTTAGTGACCTAAACAGACATATAACCTGCCCTCCTCTTCTCTTACATTCTATAGGGGAGGAAGACAGACAATGAACAACACAATAATAAATAAATAATATAGAGTATTAATTAGAAGGTTATAGTGCTATGGAATAAAGAGCACAATGGAAGGGGAGTGTGATATGGGAAAGAGTTGCAATATTTTACAGAGTGATCAGGTGGGACTAAGAAAGTACCATTTAAGCAAAGACTTGACAATGTCCTAACAATGCCCTCTCAAAATATTTTTTCCTATATGGTAAGAGGGAAAAGAATTAGTGAAGTGCTGGGGCAAATACCACAGAGAAACTTCACCATTTCCTTGTTTTGCTTTTTGCCTTCCTTGCAGCTGAGGTTAGTTATATGGTCTAGAACTTCTCTGTCCAACATAGTAGCTACTAGATATATGTGGCTATTGAGCTCTTGAAATATGGATAGTCCAAACTGGGATATTCTGTAAGTTCACACTTACAGAATACAAACCAGATTTCAAAGAATGTAGACTACCTCATTAATGTTTTTTATATTAACTGCATATTGAAATGATAGTGTGTTTATGTTGGGTTAAATAAAAAATAAAAACATATTTACCTTGTTCATTGTTTTTCAGTGTAGCTACCAGAAAATTTAAAACTATCCATGTAGTTTTATTTCTATTGGGTAGCTCATATCTAGAACTTGAAGTCGGGAGGAGGTTGCTATTAAAGTAAATGTCAGTCTTGCTTTGCTATGTATATCACCTCTCATTTTGTTGAATGTCTTTCGTCGGGCGTTCCTCAAAAGTCCCCCAACACCCACCGCGGCCTCTGGATCAAGAAATGCAAGACAGTGTTCATATTTCTAGAATTTAGGATACTTTAGAGCTATAATTAAGATGTGGTAGGGGCAGAGGAAGAAAAAGAATTTAGATTCTGGAATAGAACATAGGTTCACAAGGGCGTTTTTAGAAACTATGAAACAGACCATTTTTATTTAGTTGTTATGCTAATTAGAGGGAATTATTTCTATCTTTAATCTTCATTCTAAACTTGATGACAGAAAAATGTTAGCTGTCACAAGTGCTGTATGAGGGCAATGCTGCTATAAAATAGGAGACATTTCTCCAAACCACAGCTAGTCATGGAGATCAACAAACTTTGAAGAGTCAAACTTAAAATTAGAAGGGCCTTTATAAAATATAAGTACCTCCTTTTTTTGTTTGTTTTAGAAAGTTAGGGTATGGCATGGGATTAATTCAGCTTAGCTCTAAAGAATTCACTTTCTAGAATCCTGAATTCCCCTGAATCATGTTTTTGGAAGTATTCTAAAGTCAGGGAGAATGTAAAAGATTGTTCAGCTACATTACTTTAAGCAGGCAAAGAACTAAATCCTCCAGCTCAGGGAGTTTTCTGTCTTCTTTATGATGATTCCCCAAGGATAGCAATAAATATTTATTGAAGGATTAGAGATTTTACTGTCTCCCTTAGGAGCCTATTTCAGTATTTTATCCCTTCAATAGTTAAGAAAGCTTGGCTGGTATACAACCAAAAATAATGTTCTTTATTCTAAGCCAATTTCTTTCCTTTTCTTTTCTTTTTCTTCTTCTTTTTTTCATCCATGGAGAATAGTTGTTCTAGTTGAGCACTAGTCTCTTAAAATTTTTCAAGTATACAAGAAGTTTAATGCAATTCATCTCTCTTTTCTTCCCCTTCTCCAAATCATTGTATTTGCTGTGAAGCATTACACAGTTGCACAATATTGTTCTCTGCTTTGTATTTATATTTTTGTGCCTCTGTCTATAAATCAACTACCTTGAATTTTCTTCATTGAATTTCATCCTGTTGTTCTATTTTCTGACTTATCAAGGTCACTGTCAATGTTTTTTCTTTCACCTCATCTTACCAAATAGATGTATTCCTGAACCTGCAGTATCAGAATGCCATGAATCATGACACTACTAAAATATATGTTCCAACAGGGAATTAAGAAAAACAAGGTTCCACTGAAGATCAAGGAAGAGAAGGAAAAAAGAATGCGAGATTATGAGGAAGTCAATAACTGAAAATCAGATAGGCGCCAGGGAAGAGGAAAAGACAGAATTGAAAATAAAATTCTTCCTAGCTGTCATAAATTATATAATCTGAATCATCTCAAGATATAAGCTATTTAGAACATCCAGTTTAGAACAATTCAGTGAGCTTTTCTATTCAGAGCACTTTGCTCTGAGAACAGTGGAGAGTATATCTTGTTCAGGTCCCTAAGGTTCTTCTAATCATTCTCTTCAGACCAATATCACCACTGATGAGTTACTCAATCTAACTGCTCTTGTCTTGCCAGGCACCAAACAAAACTAACTGAAGGGTATATAGCTTTTTACCATTGGTCTGAAGAATCATTGCTTCAATATAAATGTAAAATACTCATGAGACAATTGCTTACTGATGGGTCAATCATCTTGGATAAGAGAGGGTAGGGTTATGACTATGTGGGTTGGGGAGGGGAATTCCTAGAAAACTAGGTGACAGTTCCAGGTATCTGATATAATTACAATTTTCTAGTTTCTTCTCTGTCTCCTTACTGGTCTGTAAGCTCCTTGTGGATAGTGACTGTGTCTCATTCATCTTGGGATCTCTAGGTCTACTTCAGGTTTGGAACAAAAGGTATTCAATAAGCAGTTGATCTGTGAATGAATGAATCTATAGATGGATGAATCAAATAATCTATTCATGAAGAAAAATAAATATCAGCATCAATATTTCAAAGCAAAACCATTCATTTATTTCTTCCCAAATAATTAGTAATAATCTAGTTTGTATACAATTCTACTCTACACTGATGAAACATTAAAGTAATAAAGTCCTTTAATTTTATATGAATTAGTTTGGATGATAAAATAAATATTAACATATAAGTAGAATTATATATATATGAAAGTACATAGAAATGAAAATCAAGGTGACTATCAGCGTGGCCTAGGCTTAATCAAAGAAGGTAGCAAGTGAATCTTAAATCTGAGTTTAATTGAATCCTGGCCATGAATTGATGGGGAGATGCTGAGAGCCATCCAGGCAAAGAGAAAAACATTAGAAAATGAACAAAAAATGGGAGTGATCAAGAGGGGGTGGGTAATGGTAAGACTATTAATCTGATTTACACCATGCAGAGAATACTAACAAATTAGGAAATATTAATAAATGCACATCTATCTATCTACCTATTTATATTTGAGTCAATAGACAATTGGAAGAAATTGGTTGTTCTTAAGCAAGAGAATGACAAGATGAAAAGATTTTTTGGAAACTGTGCCGGGAAGGACTGGAGACCAGAGGAAGAAAGTCTAGCCAGGAGGATATTGTGATGATATGAAGGTAAAATGATTAGTGTTTGTACAAGAATGACAACTATGGGATAAGATAGGAATGAAGAAACATGAAAGACGTTCAGTAAAACAAACTACAGAACTTTGTACCAAGATGTATATATGGAACAAAGAAAAGAAAAGGTAAATTTGAGATTGTGAGTAAGGGTAAAATTGAGGCTATGTGTATCATCAATGATAATGGAGAATTTAGGAAGGTATAATGTTTTGAAGGTGATAGTTTCTGACCTATTAAGTTTTAGTTTCATTAAAAAAGTTACCTCTGGAAATAGCTGGAAATTTAGGACTAACAAGAAGTCAGGGCTAGTTTTTGCATCTTCCTTCCTCTCAGCCTGATTGCTTCACTGCTCCAGGAATGTTTTTCTGTTGTTTATTTGTTTGTTTTTTTATTTTATTTACTGACTTGGACCAAATTGTTTACTGATGGTTGTCTTTATAGGGAGCCCATACAAGCCTGTGAGTCAAGGCAATTATTTATTTATCCAAGTCATATGGACTGAGTACCTTCTCTGTGTTAGGAGCAAAGCTGAGTGCTGTAGACACAAGGGTGGAAAGATGACCTCTTAGTAGACATCCAAACAAATAATTACAAAAATATAACAATTACCAGTGAAACCCCAGTTACTTACTCATCCTTGCTTGAGGATAAAACTCAGGGCACAAAATTCATCATGACACTATGTCCCTAACTCTGTTCCCAACATACTCAGCAGAAAATCCAGCCCTTTTGAAACCTTTAAAGTAGTTTAGGATTCCTTAGAAGTGTCACACATTTTCCCTCAACTACCCCATGGCATGTCTTTTACACACTAGGGTACATGGAAACTTCTGGGTCTAAACCCATCTCAGTATTGCTAGAATATAAAGTATGAAGTGAAGCCTAGTAGGATATGAGGCTGGACAAGCAGGGATAGTCAGATATCCATACTGGACTTGTCTGACTTCTGTAAGATTTCTTCATAGTTTGCTTTTATGAAATGGTACCTAGTCTTCATTGGAATGTTCCCTAGGACTGCTGTTCAGAAGAACAAAGAAAAGCAAACAGATCTCTTTGTTCTGAATACTTGGAAATCTTTCGGTGTGAGTTGGCCTGGCTTTCTCTGATGGAATGCTGTCATTTGCCTCCTTTGGACTCTGCATCTCTCTGTTTCTCTTCTCTTTCTCTCTCTCTCTCTCTTTTTTTTTTTTTTTTTTTTTTTTTTTTTTTTTTTTCGGTCTTATAACAGAGCCTCTCACCAGTTTACTCCCTGGCTCTTCATGGCTAGGGTATCTTCTCCCAGTCATGTGAGACTTTCTCCTGATTTTTTTTTTTTTTTTTTTAATCTTACCTGCTTTTCTGGCCAAGGAAAGGAATCTGTTCTCTCACCAAGCGGTGCTGCCCTGCCACCTGCAGTAGTGCTGAGCCAGCTCTTTACCCTTGGATTTTCCCCAGTCTAGCTTTGAATCAAACTGCAACTCATCATCTGCCTCCAGTTCCACAGAGTAGCTTCCACCTCCTGTCCTCTCTTGATGTAGTCATAATGGTCTTTTGGATTCTTCAGTGATGTCGTAGACCTGTGCTTTGCAAACTTTAAATTACATAGAATCGCCTGTAATTTAAAATGCAAGTTCTTATTTAGTAGGTCTGGGCTGGGGCCTGAGATTCTGAATTTCTAACAGTATCCCAGGTGAATCCAATGCTGCTGGTCCATGTATCACACTCTAGGTAGCAAGGTTCTGAAGACTTTCTTCTTAGGGATCTATCCTGGCTCAGGTCTAAGTATGCCACCTCATCTGAAGATGAGATGATGGCCACCACTACATCTGCCTGGACCAGTCATCCTTTCTTTCATCTGCATTCCTGGATCCCCAAGCTTCCTGCTGGGCCCCTCAGGGGAATCAGTATGAGTCCAAGTGGAGTCAACCACATATCTGGTTACCAAGTATCAGGGAATCTTATTTAGACCCTTGTACTGCCCAGGGTTTCCAGAGCAGCTCTCTGTGTTCTCCTGCTTTCTTTCTGAAACTGTTACCATCCCTGGAGATCTGCTTCCCCCCTACCTTGGCTACAGGGTGGGACACAGACTTCTTTAGCTCCCCAGTCTCACAGCCTCCTGAGGCCCACAGGCCCTATTGGTTTTAAGGGTGTTTCTTCTAATTGTTTTGGCGAAACAATTTTTTACTCCTTTTATAGTAAAAATTATAAACATAAGGAAGTTACAGAGATTAACTCTTAAAATCTTAACCCCTGTTTTGCAGTGGCATCTATCTTCCTCTGAGATGGTAAAAATGAATGCCTGAAATCCTTCCCTCTGTTATCAAAGTGCTGCTTTCCCCTGGATGCCTTATACCTGTTATCTTTGATTTCTTACTGCTTCTCTGGTTATGTGGCTTCCCTCCTTAGTTGCTCTCCAGTATCTGACTCACCCTCTCATGACCCTCTCACTTCTTGTATATTCTGACTCCGACTTCCTACTTGTCCCTTGCCTGCTTCAACCTGTCTAACTCATCATGTTGCTTCCTCCAAGGAGCCAAGGGACCAGGAAACTCTCTTGGTTTGACAGCCATTTTTTAGATGTTTTAGAATGTTGACCTTGCCAATATTACTAGACTCTGTTCCCCTTGACTGCAGCTCTGGCTCCTGACAAGCACTTTGGACCCCGGCTATGTTAGTGCTTTGCCTTTATCAGTGACCTGGGTGTGCCAATGAACTGATTATTTTCTGCCATTTCATTTTGACTCCTTGTTCCTATCCCCCTTTTCCAGTTCTGATCCACACGCGTGCTGCCAAACAACTAGTATTTAGCAGAGAGCAATTAGAGTCATATCTCACATTTATACAAGATTTACTATTAACAAATTGACTGTCCTTGTTATCTTTTATTTATTTATTTATTTAATTGAAGTACAGTCAGTTACAGTGTGTCAGCTTCTGGTGTACAGCATAATATTTCAATCATACATATACATACATGTATTTGTTTTCATATTCTTTTTCATTGTATGTTACTACTTTTAATTATAGGTTACTATGCTACCTTTTAAAAGAGCTGGAAAATCCAAATTTTGTATTATAGATTCCAAATAAATTGAGAAGGAATATACATTTCTTTAAAATTTGCCCCACTATTTCTCAACTGCATTGGCCCCTTTTCATATGCTGTTCCCTTCTAATACTTCCCCCCACTTCTTTTTACATGGCTGGTTTCTTCTTATCATTTACATCTTAGTTTAAACCCCACCTTCCAGAGACCCTGATGTCCTATCTGAGACATTTTCACCTTCTTGTTTCATTATGCTTGGCTACTGTATTCTGCTTATTTTCTTCTTAGCCTAATCACAAACTTTTTATATATTTATTCATCTCTTATTTATAAATTTTATCTATTCACTAGGCTATAAATTCTACAAGGACACAGGAACTCTATCTGGTTAGTCCAATATTAAATCAGCAGCATGCTGATTTAAATAAATATGTAAATCAGCATGCTATATTATAAGTGTTCAACAGATACTTGGAGAATGGATGCTTGAATTGGATCTAACCTTGGTAGGAGACAAATATGCCAGCATTAACTCAACCAAAAGAGTGTTTTAAGGCTTCTCAATGATAGTGGAGTTCCAAAACTTTGAGTTGAAACAGGCTGAATGGGAAGCCTGAAGAGTCCTGGGAATTCTGTGATACTAGAAAACCCTGGTATGTTTCAAGGCTAATCAGCAATCAAGCATAGTTGGCCTCTTGACCTAGTTTTTGCTGAAATCCCTATTGAGACCATCAAACATGATCAATTATTGGATTAGCAGACAAAAGATTAATGGTTTGAAAAGCTGACGTAAGGCATTCATATTCTCTTAATCTGTCCCTTAAAAGATTATTCTTTTTTCTCTGTCCCTAAATTATTTGCTATAGCTCCTGTATATGACTGAAAATATGATCACTTACTGGTTTTTATTTTTCTCTCAGTATAATTGAAAAACAGATGTTAGGTCTCTAGTTGAATCAAGAGGTGAGGAGGGAAGTACAACCTGGTATGATTAGGGAACAGAACTGTGCATGATTTTAGAAAAGTTAAATATATGGTTAGAGCTCCCTGAAAAAAGCACTGAAGAAAATTAGAGTAACTTCCTGTCATAGTTGCTAGAAGGGCAAACAGGAGAATAGTGAGATTTTTATACAACATTCTCAGTCTCTGTTCTCAGAAGAAGGCTCCATTAAGCTTAGACTATCCAACTTTATTAAACCTAGGAAAAGCAAATAAGCTTCATGTAAAAGAATAAAACAGATGTGAATGCAGGTAAGTCTAACTATAAAAGGGAAGGAAGAGGAAAGGCATTCTTTGTGTGCACAGCAAAAATCATATTCTTTCCCTGGAGTGTGAAACCATTATAACAACAAAAGTGCTTGGTAGAAGTGAAGCCAAAAATGTGCATATGACTCAGCAATTCCACTCCCAGGATACACCCAGTAGAAAGGCATACACGTATTCACCAAAAAAACAAAGAAACAAACAAAAAAAAACCCCAAGCACTTGAATATATACAGAAACACTATTTATAAT
Source organism: Camelus ferus (assembly GCF_009834535.1). Taxonomy (NCBI): domain Eukaryota; kingdom Metazoa; phylum Chordata; class Mammalia; order Artiodactyla; family Camelidae; genus Camelus; species Camelus ferus. The sequence goes on from NC_045696.1 coordinate 56,832,601, forward strand.
AGCCCCAAACTGGAAACTACCCAAATGTCCAACAAAAATAATAAGGAAAAAATAGTGGTATTTTCACACAATGGAATACTATCCTGCCATGAGAATTAAGATCTAAAACTGTATACAACAATAAGAAAAAAATTCACAAATGTAACATTGAACAAAAGAACAGACACAAAGAATATATATGATATGATTCAACTGATATAAAATATGAATACAGGGAAATCTGTGCTATTGGAAATCACGATAACAGTTAATATTGAAGAGGAATGTTAGGACTAGAAGGAGCCTTGGGATTTAGGGTTTCTGGAATGCTTCTAATATTCTGTTTCTTGATCTGAGTATTAATTAAATGGTTGCATTCAATTTGTGAAAATTCATCAAGGTAAATGCTATCATATATGCATTTTCTACAGATATGTATGACTTACTGATTTTTAAAAAGATAGTTCTCCTTTGGGACTAAGGATTCTCTTCTCTCCAGCTATCAAATAGTTACTCTTTTTTCCCTGCTTTCATCCTATTTTGATTGGTGTCTTGAAAACTCAAAAGAGGGACAAGAAGCTGTGATTTAAATGACTAAACACAAATGAAAGGAGTGATAATCAAAGAAAGTTTAAAAAAAAAAAACAGGAGGAGGAAAGAAAGCAAGAAGATTAAAAAAAAAAGAAGAAAAAGCAATCTTATCAGCTAGTGTCAGCTCTTGTCACTCCTTTTTTGTGACTGAGCTACTTGACCTTCTCCCTTAAACAGCTGCCATCTTCCCTTAGTCAATCCATTCCAGAGAAGTCAAGTCAAGTTCTACACAGTCTGGGGGCTCTGTCAGGAAGACATGGCAGAATGGAGAAAGGAGAAAGAAAAAAAGGGGGAGCAAAAGGTAAAAAGAAGAAAAGGAGCCATTACCTTCAGTGAGGCTGTTTATAAATCACCACTTGCACAAATGTTTTGAAATTTTTTCTTATTTTCTTGTCATTTAACTATTCAGTGGCCACTTTGGAAAACACACTCAATAAAAAACATTAGATTGTAGTTTTCAAGTCAAACACATTTAAACTAGATACAAATTTTCCACTTATTCCTAAATATAAGCAAAACACTAAACTTACTTATTCTTTCAGTACCATAATTAAATTTTATTTTTTAAAAATCTATTTCAAACAGTATTTATGGAAGTGAATTCCTTTCATTCTCAAAAATTTCAATGGCCTACAGGAGACAAGAACTAAAAATTACTTTCTGACAAGACTCTTCTGAGTAACTGAAACTTGATCTGGCTGAAGCCAGTGAATTAAGCCGCAAAGACAAGAGTAAAACAGTTTGATCCCAGTTATTACTGACATGTAGGATGATTTGTATAGTCTCTTATCTGTTCCTGGGTTGTTTACATAATAACTTCTAGGTGAAAAAGCCCAACTGGCTCTTTTGTCTACAGAATACCAAACTTCAGGAGCATCTGAATGATCCCTTTTCCATCTAGAATTAAAGCATTAACATAGACATTGTTACTGCTTTCCTATAAGCAGGAAAACAAGCTCTCAGATGTCAAAAGAAGCCCCATGGCCTGTTTTGTCCTAGGTAAAAGAAACTCCAATGATTACCACTGAAAACGAGGTACCAATTCCTCATTTTTATAGATGAGTTAGTAGAGGCGAAATAGCTCATTCAAGATTATGTGGAAGTGGGTACCTGGAGCCCAGACCAATCCCATCGTGGCATCCCTGGGTAATATGTGATGCATGTTATCATATATTATTTTTAAGAATCTGCTTTCTGTTCAGTTTCAGAGTACAGAAGAGGATTCAACTACTTTCAGTTTTTAAACTTTAGATATAGTTACCATAGAACTGGGAGTATAGATTGTAGAATAAATGCATTCCTCATCCCCTGCCAAAGCATCTTTAAAAAATGTGTTCCTACGAGGATATTTTCTCTGTGCCTATCTTTTATACCATAATCTTTTTCCTGCCCTTTCCCAATATCACTCAGTCTTGCATTATCTGTTTTTATTCACTCATTCTCATTTCTAGCTTCAGCTGGGAGATAATTTAAAAATAAATACATAGATGAAAATGTTTACATGTAGACCTTTCACTAGTTTAAAGGGCCTTCTTATAAGAATGTTGAAGTAGAAATAAAAGTCTGTCTTACATCAAATTTTACTCAAATTCAACTTCCTTTTGAGAAATATTTTGATACAGAACATCATTCTGAATTTTTAAAAATAAATTATTTTCTCCTCCCTAATCTTGAATAATTGTGGAAATTTAAAGACTATTGGGAGTAAATAAATATTTTGTTATGTAAGTAAATTTTTTACAGAGTCTTTAAAAGAAGAAAGCATTTATTTTTTTTCCTTTGGAGAAAAACAAAGTTTAAAAGAGTTATCTTAAACCCTAGGGTATCATAAGAGGAGTATGTAATCTTTTACAGTTTGCAGAGTATTTTAACACAAATTAAACTTGTTTGATCCTTGTAAAAGTGAGAAATAAGCAGTAGAGACATTATTATTCCCATTTCATAGTTCAAGAAAATGAGACTAAGAGAGGTAAAGAGATTTTTGCACAGTCAAATTGCAGATTAGTGGTTAGAAATGATTGAAAACTAGATTTTTTATCTCTAAATCCTGTGTGCTTAATTTTTTTTTTAATGCTCTACATGGCTGCTACCCCTGTTCACCCTCACCTCCCCCCACCCTGTCAACTGCCCTTCCCACTCTACATGGTGCTTCTAAGGTGACCTGCTCAGAGAATACACTAAGGAAGACATATTGAATTAAGAATTCTGGCTGTACAAGCCTCCATCCTCCTACCCAAGTGAAAAAATTCTGGTGAAGCCATCTGTTTAGTCAAGCATGTGCCTGATGGCTGTGGGAGGATCGACAACTGTACCACCATGGATTCAGGCCCTAGAGAGTAAATATTGAAACATGTGTTTGTTTCTGTACATGTGCCTCAGGGCTCACTGATGGGCACATTTCAAGGATCTAAATAATAATAGTGATGGTGATGCTGCCAACCCCAGTACGACTGCAGTACCTGAGCTTCACTTGAAGAAGAGCTCTGGCCATTTTGCTGATTACACATTTTCTCTCCCTTTCATGCAGCTTCTCTAGCCAAATCCCCACTGACCCCATATCTGCGTTGGTTCTCTCCTTCTTACTCTCCCAGCCATATTTTCTCTTTTGAAGGGTCCACTCTGTACTCCCACAGATTCCTAACAATTGATTTCTCCCAAGGAAATGCCTGAATTACCATTTTTCTCCTCTATATGAGAGGATATCTCATTACATGTATCAGTTAGAAGCAAATAGCATATCATCAAGATTTCGAGAGTATGGTACGCATCAGGTGTCACGAGAGTATGCAAAAACAAATAGAAAGCTGTATCTGCACTCCTCACAATTGATTTGGAAAGTAAAAGATGAGATAACTTAAGAAAAGCAACCTTTAAATAGATGCTCAGTAGTATATGTGATGGCACATACAGGAGAATCAAGTGAAATCAGGTGGGGTTACACAGGGGTAGCTTTTAGGAAGAAGAGAAAACAGTGTCAAATGGTGATGTAGGTGGGATTAGACCCAGTAATCTCCATCAGCACACATTCCCAAACTACCCCAAATAAACACACAATCCAAACCAAGAAAAACAAATTTCCTATCCAATTTCAGCTTTAGAACAAGACCCCTAGCTACTCCCGTCAGATCAGTTTTCTACATAACCTAAGTTCCTAAAATTTAGAATTCCTGGAGGTACACTGAGAAGAAATGAGTTTCAAAGGAAATGATGCATGTAGAATTTTAGAAAAAATGGTTTGAGAGAATTTTTCCAATAGGAGACAGGGGTTTGTACAAAGCCGGTAACAAGCATAGAGAAAGTGAAAAGAAAAGCCACATCAGGTTGTAGGGAGAAAAGGAAATTGAGATTGGAAAAGAAGGGTGAACTGATGGAGGTTCCTGAAGGTCAGACAAATGGTAACAATGGCTAACATTTCTCAAGCCTGTTATATGCTGGGCTCTGTGTCAGGTATCATAGTATACTATCTTATCTTAGCTCCACAACAACCCTACCAGAAAGTGTTATGAATCCTGTTCTAGACGATACAATCAAAGATTAATAAGGTTAACCAAAGTCACACAGCTAATAAGTGACACATCTGCCTGAATCTGCTGTCATTCTCTTTCCCCTTTTCATAATTTGAATAACAAGTAATTTAGGTTGACTATGCTAGGAAGTTGGAAATCTTTATAGGTTTAATTTTTCAATTCAGTTTTATTTTTGTCAGACTAATATGTGCAAATAGTTTTGAAGGTCAAATATAACAAAATTTAGCAGTTTCCTCTCCATTTCTCTCTCACCATCACCACATACTGCTCCTCAGAGGCAACCATATCCATTTCTTTCCATTTTTTTCATTCTATTCCATTTCTCATATTTCAAAATGAAATGCATGACTGCTATGTGTTGTTTCATCATTTTATAACATTACCTATTCATATCTTGTTTTCATAGGTGAGGATTTATCTTTTATCTCCACCTCTTCCTCTCTCAACTCTACCCTCTCAAAAATTATAAAACTGTTGGGGAGGGCAGTAAATTAATGCTAAATGTTAAATTATGATGATGGTATAAATACTGTTTACTGCCTAGCTAGTAATGTACCCTGATTATGTTTCCTTCTTGTATACCTTTTTGCTTTTTTTTTTTGAAAAAGAAATTGCCCTTTTTTTTAAATGACTTTGTTTCCTATCCACTTATTGCCAATTCTTTCTAAATTCCCCATAGATTTCTAGAAACATCTCACAGTACTATTTCCATATGGTCACTTGCATCAAATAACCTATCAGTCCACGTCCCCCTCTTTTTTTTTTTTTTTTTGTCTTTGAGAACCTTCTTTCTGCCCCTCTCTACTGCTCCAATCTGGATTTGTTACCCAACTGTCATCTTGCACTACTCTCTTGTGTTAAGAGTTCATGTTTCCTGAATTATGTATCTTTTTACTTCTCAATGTACTCTACTGCTTTTAGTGGACCACTCCTCCCAGAATCATCCTAAGAAAGGGTACAAGGTAGTTCCAGGCCTTGAATGCCTAGACATATTCTTAGTCTGTTCTTATAATTGATTGATAGTTTGACTTAGCATAGAATTTAAGGTTAAAATTTCCCTTAGACTTCTTTTAATTTAATTTTTATTGAGGTATAATTGACACATATTATATTAGTTTCAAGTGTACTACATAATAATTGGATATTTGTATACACTGAGAAATCACCACCACAATAAGTCTAGGAGAATTGTATTCTTTTTCCCTTAGACTTTTGAAGATATTTCTCCAGTATCTTACAGCTTCTGGTGTTGATATTGAAAAGTCCAGTGATTTCCAATCCTTTGTGATTTTTATTCCCCCAGAATTTTCTCTTTATGTCTTATGCTATTATTTTCTATGAGTCTTGGTCCTTGAGTCTGTGTTAAAAATTTTTTTCCTTTCTAGTATTCATCTCTTTGTCATTTATTCTATATTTGAGAACTTTCCACATCTTTGTCTTCCAAGCCTTCTAGAGCATTTTAATTTTTATCATACTTTTGTTTACTGAAATTTCTTAGGCTGTAATTGTTCTTCCCTCTCCATTTTTGCTTCATAGATGCAACAGCTTCTCTCTTTTCCTCCACAAATAGTGAATTATGAGTAATTTATTCTTAGAAAGTTTTTTCTTTTCCTTGCATATTCTTCTATGTCCTTTCCCCCCTCCTGTTTGTTTTGTTCTATTTTTCATGTTCAAGGCTTTCTTTAAATGTCTGGCCACCCTAGCCTGATCATTCATAGGTAAGGATGAGGAGCTATGAAACTGGAAGCCCCACATGGGAGGGCAGTGTAGGCTGATAAAGCAGTCAGACGGCTTCTTTACTGAGGGCCTCCAAATACCAGGATTGAGTATTTATGTTTTCTCTGAAGTTTCTACAGAGAAAAATCCTCAATCTATTGTTTGGGGCCAATACTCCAAACTTTGTGAAGAGAGTTTATATGAGGAAGTAACGGGGAGGGGAGCAGTTTTCTTAGTCAACATGCAGACTTCCATTTATTCCCAAGATTTTCAGCTCCAAGCCTCATTTCTCCTCTAATGATCCTAGCATCCACAAATTCAGAATCTCCCTAGTCCATTTTTCTTGAAAATAAATCTCTAGTCTTAAGCAAGAGTAAAAGAAGCAGCCTAGGCACTGTAAGCATTTGGCATATAGATGTCCATTAGTCCCCTGTTATCAGCTTTGTTCTTGCATCTGCCTTCAAAGGCTCCTGGTCTCCTAAGTCCTGAGACTCTCAGTGGTTGTATGGAAGAAATCACCCAACTTCTCAATGGTATCCCACTCTATAAGTATTTTTATTGCTTCCTCCTTTCTGCTAAAACTATTATGCCTTCATACACAGAGTTTCTTTTCTTGTTCTTTTATCTAATGAGTTAAGAACAAAACCAAAATTACTTTACCTTCATTTTAGTGACACTTTTAAGATATGAAATATGTGTACATGCTTAATCTGCCATGTTTAACATAGTCACAGTTTGGGTTCCCTGGAAACAGATCTTGAGTTAGTTTGGGGTTCAAGGTTAGATATCAATACCTGTGAAAAGAAAGAGAACGAAGCAGGATTGAGCAGAGGGGAGAAGTCAAACCATGGTGCAGGTCAGACAGAACCTTGGTCAACCCAGCAAGGAGCTCTGTAGTTAGCAGTGCTAGTCAGAACTAGCACTTAGCAGTGCTCAGTTAGCAGTGCTAGTCTTGATCCAGCAGAAATAGCGGCACCTTTATACCCCCCCCAACGGAATGTGGGCTGCCCTGGGAAGGGTGTGACCTTGGGTGAAGAGGAAAAACTCAGTTTTCCACCTGTGCTTCTCTACCGTGAGTCTCTACTACTCACACAGAACAGTTCACTTCTGACACTTCTGGTCGCCAAATATGTGGAGGTTTTCCCTCAGAACAAGCAATTCTTTGCAACACCAACTGGGTGTCCTACAATTTAACTGAGTTCTGACACTACCTACCAGAGATAGTGTCAGATCCCACGGGGTAAAGGCTCAATCCCACAAGACTGCTCTTACCCCACTTTAGATGCCAATCACAAGTAGTAGGCCCCTAGGTCACCCACAACTTATGTCCATTTTGTCTACAAATCAGATATTCCCATGATCCCCTCCTCAGCTTCAATTAATTTGCAAAAGTCACTCGGAGAACTCAGGGAAACACTTCTGTTTACCGGTTTATTAAAGAATATGATAAAGGGCACTGATGAACAGCTGGATGAAGTGGTACATAGGGTGGAGTCCGGGAAGGTCTGTGACATAGGACCGTCTGTCTCTGTGAGGTGGGGTGTGTCACCCTCTTAGTAGGTGGTGGATGTGTTCACCAACCTGGAGGCTCTCCAAACCCAGTGCTATTGGGATTTTTATGAAGTCTTCCTCACATAGGCATGGTCAATTATTAACCCATTTCTATCCTCTTTCCCCTTGGGAGAAGTAGGGGACAGAGAAGGTGGGGCTGAAATTTCCAAGCTTCTAATCATGGCTTGGGCTTTCTGGTGACCAGTCCCATCCAGGAACCCAACCAGAGTCACTTCATTAGAAGCAAAGATGTTCCTAGTGCTCTTATCACTTAAGAATTTACAAGAGTCTTAGGAGCCCTGTGTCAGGGATGGGGTCAAAGAACAAATATTAGAACAAGAGATATTTCTAGTGCTCTTATCACTTTAAATATTACAAGGGTTTTAGGAGCTTTGTTCCAGGAACCGGGGGCAGAGACCAATATTTTTAATATATTTTTTCTATTATCTCACATTGGGCAAGGCAGCTCCCTGAAGCTGAGGCCGACCCTGAAGGAGCTGATGGCTATAGGCTATCTGCTGACTGTCTTCCTCACAGCTGGGCAGAAGTCCTTCCTTGAAGGGGGATCTGGGTAGTGATCTCCCTGTCTACCACAAACAGGAAACCCACCATAGGTTTTCTTTTAAAACAGTTTTATAAAGATATAATCCACATACCAAATGATTCACCTACTTAAAGTATATAATTCAATGGCTTTTTAGTATATTCATAGAGCTGTGCATCCACTACCATAATTTTAGAATATCTTCACTACCCACCCCCTAAAACCCTGCCCCAATTATCTATCACACCTCAGTCCTCTCATCATCCCCAGCCCTAGGCAATCACTAATCTACTTTCCATTTCTATGGAATCTGGACATTTCATATAAAGGAAATCATACAATATGTAATTCTTTGTGACTGGCTTCTTTCATGTAGTATATTTTTAAGGTTTAGTAATGTAGCATATGTCAATTCTTGAGTTCTTTTTTATTGCTGAAGAATCTTCCATTTTATGGATATTATTTATCCACTTATCAGTTGATGGACATTTGGGTAATTTTCACTTTTTGGCTACTGTTAATCATGCTGCTATAAATATTCATGTACAAATTTTTATGTGGATATATGTTTTCATTTCTCTTAGATATATACCTAGGAGTAGAATTGTTGGATCATATGGTAACTCTAAATTTAACTGTTTGAGGACCTGCCAAACTGTTTTCCAAAGTGGCTGTGCCATTTTCATTCCTACCAGCAGTTTGTGAGGGCTCCAACTTCTCCATATCATTGCCAACATTTGTTATTGTCAATCTTTTTAAAATTATAATCATTCTAGTGGTGTGATGTGGTATCTCCTTGTGGTTTTGTTTGGCATTTCCTTGATGGCTAATAATGCTGAATATCTTTTCATGTGCTTATTGGCCATTTGTACAACTCTTTGCAGAAATGTATGTTCAAAGCCCTTGCCCATTTTAAAATTAATTTATTTGCCTTTCTATTATTGAGTTGTAATAGTTTTTTATAGACTCTAGATACAAGTCCTTTGTCAAATATATAATTAGCAAATATTTTCTTTGTTTTTTTACTTCTTTTATGATGTCCACTAAGGCCCCATTTAAAAATTTTTTGATGATGTCCAGTTTAATCTATTTTTTCTTTTGTTGTTCATGCTTTTGGTTTCATATCTAAGAAACCATTCTGTAATCCAAAATCATGAAGATTTATACCTATGTTTTCTTCTAAGAGTTTTATAGTTTTAGTTTTTACATGTAGGTCTTTGGCCAATTTTGAGTTAATTTTTGTATATTATATGAGATGGGGGGGCCAAATGTGAATATCTAGTTGCCCCAACCACCGTATAAAGCTTGAGAATGCCATGATTAATTTAAAAAATTAAGAAAATAGCTACTGAATATCTATTCCAAATACAGCACTATAATAGGCAATATGAGATATAGGACCACTGTCCTCTTTCTGGCTATTAGTTTCTGATTCTTATTCTCTGACCACTTGCTTTTAAGGTTTTACTTGTTAATTGCTAGTATGAGAGTGTTGAACAGGATAATGATCACGCACACGGCATTTAAAATATGCCACTTAATAATTCTTTTGTGGTTGACTTGCATCCATTAAAAAAGCTTATTTTGAGTAGCCTTGTTTAAGTGCCTATGAATTCAGGAAAAATGGATTGGGTACTTAGCATTCACCAAGCATTGAATTAAGTACCAGAGATACAAAGACATATGAAATATGCCCTATTCTGTCACTGAGCTCATAGTCTTGTGGGAGAGCGTGACACATTCTAAAGAAATTTCAACCCACTCTCTAAACTGTCATCCTATCTCACACCAAATCATCTTGTTCATGACATTCTAAGAGACTTACTGAAATCATAATTTGTTTTTAGAATGTCTTTTATTTAGCAAACCTCTAACCTCAATCAAGGAAAATGATATATTTTTTAAGAATTCCATACTGGCTCCTGATTTTCATCACTTCTTTATCCATGTGCTTATTTACCATCTGTTTGCAGTTTTATACTTGTTTGTCCATACTTCCAAGTCATAAAAAGAGTTACTCTCTTTTACCTTGCCACTTCTGTTAATTAGGCACAAGTTATCTATTTCTAATCTCTAGGCTTCTTTACTATTTTCTATGATTACTAAACACTAGTCTGTAGTGGTTCTGTAAAATTGACTTTTCTTGCTAATTTAGTTAGGAAAAATTTCAACCTTGCATATGACTTTTTACATAAGAGTCTTCTTTTCTATCTTAGTAAATGCAGTTACTTCATAGTGGACCAAACAGGGCAGGGAGAAATAGTCCAAAATCAAGGGCTATAATGAAGAAGTTACATTATGCAAAGTAGGAAAAACAATTTTAAAAACAGATAATGGATGAAGGTGACTCTCTGTAATTTAATGGAATGGGAAAATAAATGAGTATAAAGACACTTACAATGATCTAATTTTTAAAGCACAACATATATTTTTGGTGCTAAAGATTCTAGTAATGATAACAAAAACTCATCTGAGTCTCAAATCTCCTTATCCTAAAATAAATACACTTTGGTCTGAAGACATGGTACAAATTCATAAGTGTCGTTCCTACCTTTCCTCTCAAATTCCAGCCTCACCTTAGCTATATGGACTCTGGAATCTGATTATATTCTGTTTCCTAGGAACTGGCCTACCTGGCTTTTTCAACCCCTCTCAGAGTAAATATCTTTTCTTCTGGCTCAAAACTCCCAGAATTATTTGAGTTCTTGCATTTAACCTGGATTTCTTACTTGAGAGATGTGCTTTATCCACAGGAATGGCAAAAGTAATTGATGTGTGTTTCCCATTTGAGCTCAATTATTGATTCTCACAACTTGGGATAATCTGAACTCCTGGAATTAACAGAGAATGTAATGTTTCTTCAAAGTTTGAGAACTTTGTAGAATGAGTGAATCTTTCCAACTGTCCATCACCTATTACTACTGTTGATGTACCCAGCAGAGGTTTCTGAGATTGCACCAATTCATTAAGGACTTCCAAATATGCTTTAAAGTTACTCTTTAAGAAAAAAATTAAACCCATGATGTTTAACATTTTCTTGTCCTTTGTCTCCTGCTAAAAATATAGAGCCATAGAAAACATCCTCAAGTGAACCCAGTTTCAGTTGCTGGGTTCCTACGGACAAAGATTTTACTACAAGAAAATTCATGGAGTAGAAACTGTTACTTAAAAGAAAACAAGTGATTAGAAGCCAAACTCTACCAATGCTCCCAGCTTATGGTTAGAAGTGAAATATATCATCTTTCCCCTGATTTTCACATGCAGACAAAGAATTGTGTAAGCAGTATTTTCTATTTATCCTTGTTATTATAATTTCACTGTTTATCTTGCACCATGATGAGTGGAGCATTATATGTGAAATCATTATGAATTATTGTTGGCAGCGAGAAGATCAGCCAGAAGAAGTGATTAAAAAGAGAACGAGGCAAGGGTCTGGTGGGGGGAGGCCGCAGTGCCGCAGCTGCTACCTCAGCATGAGAACAGAGACCTGTTACGCACGTGGGGGGAACACATGGTCTGCCTCCATCCTTGCAAGGCTCCTATTTCCGCTGAATTCTCTACTGACTCTAGTTCTCAGTCCAGAAGGAACTGGCACAATGCTTACTGCCTGGAGGGATGAGAAATAAAGACCAAGACCCCCACAGTGCCTTTGAATAAGTAAAGCTTAGAAAGCCACAGAAGGGTGGACAGATTGCTAATAGCAGCAGGAGGTGGGTATGCCTTCTATAACATGGTCCTAAGGGAGTACTGTCTATGGGCTACCAGAAAGAAGAGCCAGATCTCTGCCAGAAAAAAATCTCCTTGCCTGGGTAGGGACTGTTTAGGTCTGTTTAGGAAGACTGGGCACACATAAGCCGTCATTCCTCTGTTGGAAATTGCCTCTTGGCATGGTGAACTCCTCATTTTTCACATAAAACACACTGGCACCTGGACACAAAGCTCCTTGGAAATTCTCCCAAGTGCACTTTCTGGGACATGCCAGGTTCATGGCAATCACTTTAGATCACAGAATCCTAGAATTAAAGAGCCAGAAGGGGCCTTAGAGGTCATCCAGTTAGCTATGTCTGCCCAATAGACATGGAGTGAATCATGAGTTTTCATCAAGTTTGGCATCTGCCTGTGAATTTACATGATGTCACTTTGGTACTGACAAATGAGCAGCCCAGCTAGAGCCAACACTTGTGTGGGATGCTTTATCCACAGGCATTAGCTGGTTAATTTGATGAGAAATCAGTTCTTTCTGACTCAGTGGACTGCAGCATCAGACTCTCGCCTGGTCTGGGCTTCATTTTCTTGTCACTGTCACCATGATGGCTGGGGCTCTGATCTTCTCCCTTCCCCGCTCTCCTGCTGACTTGCTGGTGGGCTGACTGATTGGCTCCCTCTTCTCTCCTCTGCCCACCCCAATGCACTCTGCTTTCTCAAATCTCTCCTCTCAAATCAGGAAGAAAGGGGGACCCAGATCAGGCCTCATGTCTCAGGATGATGGTTGATTGTCCACCTTCTCTTAACCTGAAGTTCCTCCCTTCTCTTCTGGGGTCAGGACCTCTCCATTCTCCTCATCCCCTCCCTCATCAGCACATTGGGAGGATTAACCAATAAAAGGCCTTCACTGTTCCTGATTTCAGCCTATGGGTCAGGGCCTGAGACCAGGCCACACAGAAAGAGGCAATTGCACAGATCCAGTTCCAAAGAATACCTTTGAGTTGGGTAAAGACACAGGAGTCTGCATCCTTAAACTAAGGGGACATCCAGTTATAGAAGCAATGAACCAGAGGTGGGATTGGCTGCAGATCTTTTTCTTAAAATCACTTGGCCAAAACCTGTCTCCCCACCTGAGGCCATGAGCCTGAGAGAAAGACACACACACATCAGAGAGAAGAACACTGAGACAAAGTAGGGAGAGTATGTGACTGAGATAAACCAAAACAGGGAGACAGATTTTACCTTGCGGATGAATAAAAGCAATGTTTTTCCATTCCATTTCTGAACCAATAAGTAATCCTAATCTTGCCAGAGAAGTTTGAGAGTTATGATAAATGTCTGTACTAACAGGGAAAACCCCCAGGAATTCTGAATCTGTGATTTTCAACCTTGGCTTCACATTGAAATCATCTGGGGAGCTTTAAAAATATGGATGTCTGAGTCCTATTCTCAGGAATTCTGATTTAATTAGTCTAGGGTGCTGTCTGGGCACTGGAATTTCTAAAATCTGCCTAGAAAAATTTAACTTAACAGTCAAGATGAGAACCAATGTTCTGAAAAGGAATGATCATAAGTAACAGGGAAACTTTCCAGAGATTGTTTCTTTTTCTAGAAAGAGAGGGACCATGAAGCATCTTGGAATCACTTTAGGACTCTCTTTTAGAAGGGCAATTACCTTGGAACCTGAAGGTGGTTTCTTTGAGACAGGCAGGTGTATAGGAGCCCTGGAGACTGAACTCAACAGTGACTGTCTAGAGAAGAGGGGATATGATTAGATGCTTAGGGTTTTGAAAGTTCAAAAGAAAATTTACTCAATCCTTAGCTGCAGTTTCTCAGAGAAAAGGGATAGTGGCTCAGGGCTGGCTGATGTCCTGGCAGGTGTCTGAATATGATTTGCTTTTGCTGCTCTATGCATGAAATTCCCTCCTCCCTCTTATCAAGTTCCCAGGTCAAATATCACCTCTCCTCTCTGTAGTTCTCTCTGACCCCCTCAGTGTAAAATTGGTCTATCTTGCATTCCTAGAATACTGCAGGAACATTTCTATTCCTGTCCTTCTCACACTCTATTAGTTATTTGTTTACCTGCCTATCTCTTTTCCCAGCTGGTCTGTGAACTTCCTAAAATCAGTGACTTCACTTTTTATCTTTATGTGGTAAATGTTGAGAGTGCCTGACCTATGGTAGGTGCCTCCCAAATATTTATGAAACTAATCAGAAACAATAGATTAGGTTCCTAGACTAGGGCAAAATCCTGTTTAACTTACAAAGTAATTGAAATCAATATACAGGTAATGAATGATAGAAAGCAATAATGTGGGATCATCTCCATATTTAAAGTACTATGAAATTTGTTTAAACATACAGAATAATTAAGAACATAAAATACAGAACGCAGAAATTTCTCAACATGCTACCAGTCAGTGGTCCAGGCATCATGTACATGGGGTGGAAGGGTCCCTGGAGGTGAGGCTGGGAAGGCTGGCTGCAGCTTATTGTGAGAAGCTGCACATGCTGTAGGAGGCATTTGGACTTTATACCAAAGTTTTGCAGAGCTAGAGAAGTCCTCCAAGCAGGAAATGACAAAATCAGATTAGTCATTTAGAAAAGGATCAATCCATTTACAAAAGGATCAATCTGATGGCTCTCTGAGATTTATCATAGTGTGGCAAAGTGACAACACCAGGTAGGAGGCTACTGTCTGAGTGAGAGATAGCAAAATGTGTCCTTTATTCTCAATTCCAAATAATTGACTTAGTAATTGTTATAGGCTGAATCGTGTTTGCCCCAAAACTCACGTGTTGAAGCCCTAATCCCTGCCCCACCCCCCAGTCTTCAGCATGTGACTGTATTAGGACATAGGGTCTTCAAAGAGGTAGTTAAGTTAAAATGAGGTTATTAGGTTAGGCCCTAACCATTGTGACGGATATCCTTATGAGAAGAGGACCTTAGGACACAGATACTTATACACAGAGGGAAGACCAGGTGAAAATATAGGGAAAAAATGGCCATCTCCAAGCCAAGGAGAAAGCCCATAACAAAGCAACTCTGATGACATCTTGATCTCAGACTTCTAGCCTCTAAAACTGTGAGAAAATAAATTTCTGTAGTTTCAGCCACCCAGCCGAGGTTATGTTGTACGTTATGGCCACCCTAGAAAACTAATATGCCGATAAACTCATAGGACACAATCTGTTGGTGAGTTGTAAGCTGTCGTTATGTATTATTTCTCATGACTGGATGCCCCAGGGCTTGGTGCAGTTTAGGGACCAGAGAACAGATACTTTAATATACAGTGTGTGACCCAAGTTTAAAATAAGAACACCCTGGAAAGGCCTCATAGAAACCCAGGGTTTGAACAAACAACAGGAACCTGTCAAAAACCTTGAATAAAGGTATTTTCCATCCATTTTAGATTTCCCTCAATGAATACATTAGAAATGGGTATTTTTCACTTCCTCTCTCTCTCCTCTCCCATTTGACTTCAAACATGCACTCACGCACACTTAAATGTACTGACAGAATCTGCAGTACAGCCCTGGGGGCCTTTTGGTAGCAAGTAATGCTGCCCCACACTGGCTACAGTGACCACAGGAGAAGTAGTCATCTGACCCAAACAGAGATGATGTCGAGGCCAGGCTGACCAATCAGCTGCTCCCTCCCTCTCTCTCTCTCTCTCTCTCTCTCTCTCTCTCTCTCCCCACCCCCCTCTGTGTCATTAAGAACCAAGAAGCCTAGAAGCTAAGGGCACTGGCAGCTGAATACTGTTTATGGTGGACTCCTAGATTGAAAACTGAGAATGACTGTTGCAGAGGTTTCTTGATTTGGTTCCTCAGAGGCCTCTCAGTTTGTAGATAAGTATCTTTCTGAGAAACTCCACATCCCCCTTTACTTGAGTTGTTTTAAGTAGATTTCTCTTCCCGGCAACCAGGCATGCCCTAATACAAAGGACAAAATGACTTCTAAGGCTGAGATTAAGCTTCAGCGACTAAAACCGTGATTAACCAGTGATATTTGCCAAAATGTATGTAATTCCACATATCCTTTTATTCTTTAGAGCAGAGGACAAAGTCCATACTGTACAGAAGGGCAAAGTAGAGAAGGAAAAAAAGGTGGCAAAGTAGCTGCTTCTGTGATTCATGTAAACTTTCTTTTGAATCTTTTTAAAATAATATTTTCATTTATATATGAGTGAGTACATATGTACGTATATGCATAGGCCAAATATACCAGAACACTGGATAGTGTTACTTAGAAAAGAAAGAAGGCAGAAAATATAGAATTGAAGCATGAAGTTCCATGATATATATAGAAAGCAAACAATTTAAAATCTATTCCTATAAATGCTAAAATGTACACGTGTAACATGACTACATAGTCTAATTTTTTTCAAGAATCTCTAAATAGATGCCTGAGTTTTTCATTTACTTCAGCAATTTCAAGTGTTATGAATAACTGATTGAAAGGCTTTATCTAAACCCATGTATTATTTTAATCAAGAAAAATTTTAGTAGCTTTCTGAATTATAATCGAATTTCTGTATGTGAGTATTTAAATCATTCTTAATCCTCTGAAAATACTTGATGGGTGATTCTGGGGTGTGACTCACTGTCCTCTTCTCTCTGAGTCAGTTCCGCCACGGGTCCACTGCTTCTATGGGCACTGCCATCGATTCAGGCTAAGGGCCCGGCTTCCTCTTTCTTCTCAGAGGGCTGGGGAGGCTTTCTGGAAGCAGTGGAACATTTCTGGCAGGGTTCTGCACTCAAGATTAGGATCTGAAAATGGGCTTCTAAGCTGACGTGGGTTGGCTGTCCAGGAAGAGGCCTGGGGTGCTTCTTCCCTCACTGACCCAGGACTGGCTGCCCTCCTGGGTAGCCCTCCAACTGGCTCTCATTAGGAGAGAGAAGCTGGGTGAGGTGGATCTAGCCTTCCCTTCTCAGCATCTGTGACAGAGGAAATAACTGGAAGTCCGAGATTAAGTGATCAGTCCAGGGTCAGAAGAACGGAGGCCTGGCTGGCTCAGAGAACAGGAGCAGCAAAGCAATAACCACGTAAGGACAAGACAGAATGGTCCAATGCACAGATACTGAGATCAGGCTACTGAGGCTCAGTCTCCGGCCTGCCATTTATTTACTGAGGTTCTTGACCTTCCTGAGTCCTAAGGTCCCCATCTGAATAGATATACGGTAACAATAGTACCTACCTCATAATGTTACTTTGAGGACTCAATGTGGTAATGTATGTAAAATTAGTAGCGTCTATCTCATATGTGACAAATGTTTTATATTAGAAATATAAAGCTCGCCAACCTAGAGGAGAGACACGCAGTGACAGGGTGAGGCCATGGGCAGTAGCCTGGAGGGGGTATAAGGTAGGTTGAGGCTGCACGTCATACCGCCTTGCTCTGTACCTGTGCCCATCCCAGAGGTAATCCCTGCTCTTCTGGCTGGGCAGCTGCATCATCACATAATAAAATAAGAGATTTGGAGACTCCTCAGAAAGGAAGGAACAGCTGGGCTTTTCTCCTCTACTCATCTTATTTTTGTTCCCTGTGAAGTCCCCTGTAGCTACTGAGATTAAAAACAACCCCTACCCCCCAAATCTCCTCTCCGGTGAACCAAGAGATTTGAGCAGCAGAACCAGTGACAGAATATCTGGCTGTCTGGCTCCTGTGTGCTGGCGCCTCTCCACCCCCACCCATCTCCATCCTAGTTTTGGCTTCCCTAGTCAGACTTCTCTGCATAGCAGCAGAGGGTGTGCTCAGAAGCTCTGCCCAGTGACTGACGGACCTGCAGCAGCCCCCGCTGAGGAGGCCAGGCTGTGATTCAGACTTCAGAGCACATTTGGAGGGTATTGCTTCTCAGCTGCCAGCAACGGCATTAGATTTTGTGTGGGCACTCTGTGGTCACTTTTCTGATGAATCAGTTCTCTTGTCTACCTAACCCTCTTCCCAGCAATCCTGTACCTTTCTTTACTCCTGCCTCCCCTCTCATTCATCTCCTTATTTGTCCTTGTGAACAACTACATATTTCAGTGTATTTGGATAGAAAGTCCTCTCTCTAGTCTGATGGACAATGAAACTGACATGTGAATCCCTTTGGGAGGATTCTACTTAATAATAGATGAGGCTACTCAACGGAAGCCCCTTAGCCTACAAACCCAAAGCCATCCAGGGATATCTGAGGGTCTTCAGCTGGATCCTCATCCACATCCTATAGACATTTCATTCAGCCCTCAGGTGCCCAGATTCAGGCCCCCTGTCCCCAGTATATGTGTGCAATCAGACTATTCTTTTCAGAGCCTGGGACCCTGAACCTTCAGGAATATGTCTGGTGCCTTTCATTGTCCTATGGTAAGTCCATCCAAGTTATCTTATCTACATACATATTATATTTTTGCAAAGCACACAGATCTGTTGATTGTGACTAAGATATTTATAACATAGGGAGCAGAGCACTAGGGTTCGAAAGATGTGCCCTAGAGATTGCTGTGGTTACAGTGAGTGAGAGTAGAGAGGCAAGCTGGCAGGCTCTGAACCCCTGTCCCTGCCCCAGTTCAGCAAGAGAACCTCTGCTTTATGAGTTTTGCATATTTGGTTTTGCACCAGATTTTGTATATTTGTTTGCCTGTTTAAATCCATTCTCTGCTCTTCTCCATCTTGCTCTTTTCCCCCAGGAAGCTGACTTCTATGGACTGAGTTCTTTGGGTTCCTTGTCCTCTTAGCTGGATTCAAATAATGGGAGGAGCAGCAGGAGATTGGAGGGCAGAGGAGAGAGAATCAGGCGTATTTATTCCTCTGACTCCTTCCCTTCTAGGTTGTGGTTTAGCAATGGCTACATTCCTCTATTAAAGTTCACAGCTCCTACCTGGTGGTGCCAGGTTCTGGTAACCACTCTGCCCACACACTTTCCCCTTCAGGTGTAGAGGTGGCCATGCCATCCCTCTGTGGCTAGCCCTGTGTTATTTTTTCCCATCCTTTGCTGGTTTCTCTTTTCCACACCAAGACTTCTGTGAATAAGTCCCTTCATAAAACTCTCTTCACTTACCCTTTTTGAGTTTTCCATCTGTGTTTGAGTTTTCCATGCCAGGACTCTTACTGATTCAGTCCTCTATTGTAAGATCTTGTTTAGTAAAGGAGTCTACTGCTAAATAAAATTTGGAAAACCACAACATTGGATCAATCAGAAGCATTATAAGAACAAATGTCACATTTTTTGTGAGTGTGAATTACTCAAGTGGCTGAAGCAATATCTTCAAAAAACCATTGAATTAGATGATCTTTACCACACGTTTTAAAGTTTCTATTGAAAAAATGCATTTAATTCAATACTAAATTTATTTACTAAATAGAGG
This sequence comes from Camelus ferus, assembly GCF_009834535.1. Taxonomy (NCBI): domain Eukaryota; kingdom Metazoa; phylum Chordata; class Mammalia; order Artiodactyla; family Camelidae; genus Camelus; species Camelus ferus. Next base: position 56,851,564 of record NC_045696.1, read on the forward strand.
CTAAAATGACTCTGGAATCAGACTGGAGTCCTGACTCTGGCACTTATCATCTGTGTGACATTGAATAAATTACTTAATCTCCCTAAGCTTTAGTTTTCTTATCTGTAAAATGGAAGTAATAACATTCCCTAGTTTCATGGAATTGTGAGAATTAAATGAGATAATGTATATACAGTGCTCAATACTGAGCTTGATACTTAGCTTGCTACCCAATAAACTCCTACTATCATTATTTATGATAATAAAATGCAAAAGCATATATCAAACCAGCATAAGTTGACAGTTTGAAGAAGCAATAATTTGAAAATCTCAAGGTCTGGATGGGGAAGCAACAAGTGCTTCATTTACACAAAACCAGGCCAGTTTCTTCCTGGAGCTTGTAGGTGTTTAAATCAGTCTTCTTGTGCAAAGATCCATGGTGAGCCAAACATGCATTCCCAACCAGCAGAGATTTGCTGGTGCCATCAGTAAATTCAGCCAGCGGTACAAATGCAGTGAAGGTAGAAGTTACCTGAGGAAGTTACCAACGTTGGAGATCCTCCTTCAAATCTTGGCTCAAATGACGCATTTTCAATGAGATCTACCTGTGACCCATATAAAACTGTAACTCATCCCCAGTCTCTGGAGCTCCTGATTCCCTGTATCCTGCTCAGCTTGTTTTCTTCACTCCATTGCACCCATCACTGTCTTACATACTATACAATTAATTTATTTACTTATTACATTTCTGGCTTATTGTCTGTCTCCTCCAGCTGGAATATAAGCTCCATAAAGGCATATTTGTCTTATCTGATATCTGCCAACTCAGTTCTCAATAAATATTTGTTGAATGTTGTTGAGTCATCTCTGGATTACACTGTGTGTGAGGTTTGGCTTCAAGTATGGTAAATGATAACCACTAGGTGATTATTTAAATATATTCAGTAGATGTTTACAGCCATTTCACAGGTCTGTGAATGTCTGGCCTCTACTTGAATTGTGTCTGTTTAGCAGTCTGGCACAAAGTGGGCACTCAGTAGGTGTTAGATCCCTTGTCTGTTTAACTGTGTATTTGTTGTTTTTCTTTTTTAAGATCATTCCTTGAGTACATGCATCTGTGTGGGTGGGTAGACCTCAAGGCACATCTGTGCTTGAGAGCAGTATTAAAAGCCCTCAAATATCTATTTGGAGCTTATCAGAGAGAAGACATTAATTGCTTCTTTAGTATTCCCTCTAACTTTGGGTGTTTCCCTTTATTTCCTTCCTCCCTGCAAGAGTGACACATTTAGTTTTCTAAGTTTTAACCACTTAGTTTGTTTTCTACATTGATAGGACAGAACCAAGCAAAGTCCAGCAAAACTTTTTTTAGTCAATATGGGTCCTGTTTGTACTGTACTCTCCCACCACCTCATTAGAAAACTTTGTGATTCCTGTCCAAATTACCTTCTAAGGTAGGCAGAGGCCCCATTCACTGTTTTCTTCTGATCAAAGGTGAGATTGGAAATTAGCTTGATAATCCATAACATTAAGTCCAAAGGCATAGTATAAAAAGCTGAAACTAAGTCCAAGACAAAGGACTTGTGATGGAGAATACATGATGCTGAGTAGAAGCATCTTAGAAGGAGAAACCAGAAGTTTTCTGAATCAAAGGTAGGAGAGCTTTTATAGAACACCTGGAATATGAACTGTCAAGGGTTATCATCTGTTCTGGATAAATATTACCTGCCTTCTGAAGACCAGTGGAGATGAGGTATCCTAACAAGGGATAGAAAATAGGTTTCATCTCATGAGCCAACTCTGTTTGGTGATGGTAGTAATTAACTGAAATAGTGTTTCTAAGAGTGTGGTCCACCAACCAACAAGATTGGGATCATCTGGCAACTTGTTAGAAATGCAGATCTTTGATTCTTACCCCAAAACTACTGCATCAGAAGCTCTGAAGTAATCTCTATTGTAATAAGTCCTCCTGGTGATTCTGACGCACACCAGTGTTGGAGAACAACTGGTCTGGAATAGTGTGTTGAGTTTCTTCACTGAGCTCAATATGTAATAATCCATTAGTGAGGTTACCATGAACATGGGAGAGAGGGGTGGCAGTGAGTAGGCTGTGTAATTTCTGATCTCAGACAGAGTTCATAAATACAATGCAAATGAGCAATCTAAACAAGCTACCACACTTTGGCTACCCAAAAGTTCTGAAGAACTAAAAGAACAATTGGTCAAAATAAATAACAAATGCAGAGGGAATGGAGCCAGTGGACTGAAGGATAGCCACAGGACTCCTCATCCATAAACAGGGCTCCAGAGGAGACTCTAAAAAATATGTTTCACTCTAAATTTGATGAGATGTGATGGTAATATTTATTATGATGGGAAAAAATGAACCCATATATATCCAGAACTTCTTCTCTTTTGATCCAAAAAGAGAATTATGTGTTCACCATCTGAGTTTATGGATCTTTTCTTATACAGACTCGGTGTGAGAGTTGAAGAAGAGGATTGAAAGGGGCCCAGACAGGAGAGCTTGCTCTATAGGGGCAAGAGAAGGTGGTTATTGGAAGGATAACATAATAGGCCCCCAAAGGGAAAGGAATTTGGGGTAAAATCCAGAATGGGTTGGTTTGGGGAAGAGATTTACTATGAGTTTTGAAAGTAGTTTGGAGATAGAATTGAGGGAAGTGAAAGGTATAGAGAGATGGACAGAGAAAGTTTTAAGAAATTTTGCTACGCTTAATAAAATTGGTATTTTTGAGAGACTTCTGTAAAAACTTAATTTGGTTTTTAATTATTATTACTGTAATTACTATTTTGGTTTCTTTGCTTATAGACTTCTAATTTAAAATTTGGGTCGTTTTCCTAATCTGCTGATTAGGCCTTGAAATCTAGGGTGAAGCAGTGGTTGCAACAAACCTCTACCCACTTAGAGACTGGAATCAAGAAGCATATTACTCTAATTATTCAAACACCATTAGGAAGAAAGGGAAATAGAAAGAGAAAAGGAGAGAGGGAGGGGCAGAGAGAGAGATAGAGAGAGGAGAATAAATAAATCTATAGTAATTGAAATAGGGCTTTTCTTGATTCACTAAGGAGTTGAAAGATCATCATTGACAAATAAGCTTTCAAATATACATGAATGAGAACACTAGGCTATATTTTAACAACATTAGCATATTGTCCTACCTATATAAATTGTCACTGAAGTTCTGTTTATCTGGTGTTATTGCATAATCACCTGCTCCACCTTGGCAATGAAATGAAGCCTGTAGGACTAGAAATTTGTTTACATTTAACTCTGTGGGGATCCATCTCTATATTGGTACCTGCTGTAGGTTGGCATCTACATGCAAACTAGCCAATTATTTATATTTTTATTTGTGTTCCCCACAGCCAATTTCTGGTAAAAACCAATTTCTTGCATGTATAATTCTAGGAAGAAATGTAATTCTAATGAAAAAAAATGTTCACAAATACTGTTCAATAAAATATACAATTCTAATGCTGCCTGGATGGATGGCCAAGCACATTTTTATATGTAGGAAGCGTACTGAAGTTGGTTTATTTTTTTTAAAAGGAATCCTTCATGGATATAAGAGAGAAAGAATCATAAAGAAGAGAGACAAGTTGCTTTTTCCACTATTCTATCTCCACACGTTCTGTTGCTACTTTTGCAAAGTGAGCAGAGAAAGGTAGCCAATTAACTTCCTTGAGTAACCAAATAAATACTTAAAACAAGTGACTACACAAAAACCTGTCAGCAGCCTTCATTTGTAGGCAAGGTAACACGGAGAATCAATAATAAATTGACCAAGCACTTGTAAGAAGCATGCATTTGTCACAGGTAGGTGTTGCTTACTGACAGTACTCCTGAATTTCTTCCTGTCCCCAGATTCCCCTTACCCAAGTGGCTGCTCTTTCCTAAATCCACCTGGAGGTTCTGCATCTTCCCAGGTCTCGGAATAAGTCTTAACTGACTCATTGATTTGAGATCAAGTCAGATTTGTTGACGGCTCCTCTAATCCTAATGTCTGTTCTGACTGTTCCTGGTTGGGTTCGTTTCCTATTTCCTAATTACTTAATTGACTAAGCTTCTTGTCAGTTTCTCCATATCTCATGTTTCTCTGTTTTCTGAAGCTTATCTATTTGTTTCTTAGTGCTGCTGCTAGGCTGCTAACAAAGTACCACAAACTAAGTGGCTTCAACAACAGAAATGTATTCTCTCACAGTTCTGGAGACCAGAAGTTTGAGATCAAGATGTCAGCAGAGTTGGTTCCTTCTGAGGGACTGTGAGAGAGAATCTGTTTCATGTCTCCAGGCTTCTAGTGGGTTGCTGGACCTCTTTGGTGTTCCTTGGCTTATAGAGACATTACCCCGATCTCTGCCTTTATGTTCACATGTCTTCCTTGTGTGTGTGTGTCTATCTCTTCATGTGGCTTTTTAAAATAGGGACTCTATCTCTTCATATGGCTTTTTAAAATAGGGACACCTGTCATTTTGGATTAGGGGCCCACCCTACTCAAGTATGACCTCATTTTGACTAGTTATATCTATACCGATCCTATTTCCAAATAAGGTCACATTCTGAGGTACTGGGGTTAGGACTTCAACATGAATTTTGGTCAGGGGGACACAATTCACAACAGCTTACTAACTTTTGTCCTAATTTCTAAATGCTGACCTGCTTGATTTCTGTCAGTGGCATGCACATGGTTCACTTTCGATTGCTTATTTCCCAATTCTTTGATAGGCATCTTGGATTTGATTTGAACTTCACTTGATTATACTCATAATCTTCCTCCTCTTTCCTATGAGATTCATGAGATTCATGTCTCATTATGCCTAGCCCTGTGTAGTAGGCAGAATAACCCTCCCACCAAAGATATACAAATCCTCATCCCTGGAATCTGTGAATATGTTAGGTTCTGTGGCAAAGAGAAGTTGAGGTTACAGGTGGAATTTAGGTTGCTAATAGGGATATGACATTATCCTGGGTTGTCAAGGTAGATCCAATGTAATCATAGGATCTTTAAAAATGGAAGAGGGATGTCAAAGAAGATGGTCAGAGAAAGAGGTGTGATTAGGAAAGCAAGGACAAAGAGATGCTGTGCTGCTGCTTTGAAGATGAAGGAAGGAGGCTGTGAGCCAAAGAATGTGAGAGGCCTCTAAAGTTGGAAAAGGCAAGGAAACAGATTCTCCCCTAGAGCCACAAGAAAGGAGCACAGTCCTGTTGACACCTTAATTCTGACCCAGTAAGACCCATGCCAGACTTCTGAACGTCCATAAAGCCATAAAATAATAAGTTAGAATTGTTAAGGGACTAAGTCTGTGCTAATTTGTTGTGGCAGCAATAGAAAAAAAAAAATCAGAAACTCCTGAACGTGTCCTATGTTTATAGACACCAGGCTTTGGGTGACTGTGAACATTCTCCTGTTTCCCTGGTCCTAGGCTTACCCCCAATTAATACATTTTGCCAACATTTCAAACCGAATGAAAATGCAATAGATGCACATGGTGTTACGCATTAGAGTTGCACGGGTGTTGGAGCCCGATTTGACTGCAAATTCTGGTCTTGCCACTTTTTCGCTGTATTACTTTACACAAATCACTTAATCTTTCTGGGCTTCAATTACCTTTCCCTTATCTGCAAGAGGGCTCATTAGGCATACCTCTTACTATGAGGATTAGTAATAATATCCATAAACGTAACTAACCCAATGCAGTGTACATATTAGGTACTCAATAAGTGATAGTTATTATGATGGCATTTTAAATTCTTTAGAGCAATGTTTCATTTTTCTACCTCATATTATGTTTAATCAAGGCTCATTTTGGAGTCAGAATATAAACAGATATTAGGATCTTGAAAGGAATAATCAGTGAGGCATTGCATATTATAGTACTTAATGATGAATGGATGAATATTCAGGTAGAATCAGAAAACTGTACAAATGAATCCAATTATTTTTTGGTGAGAGAAGATACACTGAAATAGAAGATGACACCTGTACCTTGAGTTAATTGTGAAATATGTGTTGTCCTTCAGTAGACAGAGAATAGAAAGAAATTCTCTCTGTTGAATAATAATGTAAGTAACTTGAAAGCTGTTTGGGAGATCACATGCATGAATTCTTTCTCCTTCAAAGGATTCTACATCTCATGACCTAAATTTGCTTCATCATGTCATCACATTATCACGAAGTGAAAGCCACCAAAAGATCTTTAGAAATATGGAAATTATAAAACATCTAAAAACACTCATAACAAAAAGTAGTTTATTTTAAAACTATTTTAAAAAAATGTCTCCTGCTTAAAAAAGAAGAAAGGGCACAAAAAGCAAAGAATGCTAAAGTGATACTAAAACCTTGTAGTAAAACTTGAGGGTGAAGTAGTAATTTCCTTTGAGAGTTTAAAAAACCCCTCCAAAATAGCTATATTGATAATCTTAATGTACTAAGAAAAACAGGGGCAAATCACCTAAGGCAGTATTTTCTGAGTTTAACTACAGAGCTACAAACTTGAGAATATTTTAAAACCATGGAATTTAGTAACCATTGCCTCTGAATCAAAGAGTGCAGTTTTGTTAGGTATTTGCCAACTAAATGATGGGTAAATCAACTTAAAACATATTTGAGATTCAAAAAGTATCTTTAATTTTAAGTCCCAAAGAAAATAAATAATAGAGTTTAATGTATTAAGAAGCAGGAATAATTGTTATTAGTTAATTCTGGATGCTACAAATTTCTTAGATCTCAAAATTAAAAAAGAAATATGGAGCCAGCTCTATGATCACATTTTACAGAACTGGAAAGCAAATTGTATCACTCTTGGAGGAACAGATGGGCTTCAATGGGTAATTCCAGTTTTAGAGAGCAACTGTGATGACTGGAGTGAAGCCAGAAAAGCAGCTGGAAGGAAGAGGCTCCCCAAAAGATTGGGGGTAGCTCCTGGATGGAAGTGGAGTACTTAGAGAAAATATATACTTTCCACCTGGGGTGAAGCCAGATGCCATGTGCAAACAGGTCGAAGGTCAAAGTATGACATCAGAACACTTGTGAAGAACAAGGAAGTGAGTGGGATTTATGAGGAGGTAGGAAGATGTGGGGTGTGTCTAGAGGAGAGAGAACTGAAGAAACAGAGTCAGGAACAGCATGACATCACTCAGGATCATTGATCAGGAGCAGAGTAGGGGACACACAAGGGGGCTTCAGAATCCAGCAAGTCTTTTACTTTCAAAGATGAACTTGTGAGCAAGGCCTCATTTCCACATTGTCAGCCAAGACCTTCTGCCCACTATTCTCAATTCTTAAAGTGGTCAGGCCTGGGCAGGTGGACAGCAGTGTGAGTCCTGGCAAGCAGCATCCTTATGATTTGATATTATAAAGACAGAATGTCTTCAGGTGGTAGTTCCTGAACACAGGCTAGGATTCTGCTAAACAAATATGTCCTGAAGTATGTTGGAAAGGCCTTTGCACAGTAAGGCTACTGGCATCTCCTGCTTTTTGTCTGACTAAGATATCTCTGACTTCAGCCAGTGACAAAATTAAACGTTCACTCCAAACCACAATATAACCTGATTCGTGATAAAGCAGAAAATTCTTTCAACTTGAGCAATCCTGTAATTTTTAGTAGTCTGTAAAATGAGAAAAATGAGATATCAGATGCCCAGAGTCAACTGGAAACTTCCTAATATCTCAGTTATTGATTTATTTAATGATTTCAGGCAAGTGGCCTTGTATAAGAAGTAAAGTCCTCAACTGCATTTATAATTCTAAATAGAATATATTGGTGTGATATCTTGCTCTTTGAGTTGGGAACACCCTAACCTAATTCCAGGGTTGATAAATGGTTGTTACGTGAAGTAGGAGTGTTTACTCTAGCTTACCTAGATGAATAGATAAGTATACATAGATAAAATACAGAAAAACATCTGAAACATTGCAGGTTGATGCTACATGCAACCCACATCTGATTAGAAAGCATATTATTTCAATTCTGCCTCCTAAATATCTCCCAAATCAATTCACATTGTTTTCCAGGCCTTTTAGTCACATTGTCCTAGTTTAGGGTCCATCTCCTGGATTATTGAAACAGCTTTTTAATTGTCTTCCAGCCTTGTTCTCTCTCATTTCTTCCAATTCTTTTTCATACTACAGGAATTATGGTTTTTCTAAATATCTAATTGGGACTTTTCTCTTCCCTGGTTAACACCTTTAGTGGAGCCCCACATTTTGGGGGATAAAGCCCATAATTCTTAAAATGACCTGCCTATCATTCACTTTGCCAGTTTGAATTCCATATTCCAGCCCCAGTGGACATCTTTGAGCTCCTACCTGCCATGCGCTCTCATCTCTGTGTTTTCTATTTTATGTTCTCTTGGCCTGCAACACTCTTCATTACATCTCTCCCACTTCTCCCCTTCAACTTTCATGGCTAGTGCTGCTGGTCCTTCAGGTGTGATAGACACTACTTGTGCTCACCAGTATCCACCTTTCCCTCTTCATCCTTGGCACATGGCTACACTACAGTCCTAGCCTCCCTCGCAGTTAGGTGTGACTATGTAAGTGTGGTAGGAGTGATATGTCATTGTCAGGCCTGATCCACAAAGGCCTACCACAAGCAAACCTTGTTCTATTTCTCTATCCACCATCTGACTGGAAAGAATTCAGACAACTTTGAGGAGGACAGAGGCCTAAGATGAAGGTGCCTGGACTTTCATTTGACTGTAACATGAGCAAGTGTAATCACTAGTATATTAAGTTGCTAAGAAATTGGGGTTTGTGTGTTTCAGCAGCAGGTATTACTTTCCTTAGCAACACAAGGTTTTAAATTTCCCTAGGAAGCCTTCTTTAACTGACAATATCTGTCCTCACTACTCTACTGCAAGCTCAGTAAGAGTAAGGGCAGGCCCATTATTTTATTCACTATTATAGCTTCAGTTCTTATTACAATATTTGTATACAATGCATGAACAACCAAAAATATCTGTTGAATGTTTAAGTAATTGGGTTTATATTGAAGCTTAGAAAATTCACATTTGAGTTTTCAGAGGTTAAACATGTAGAATTAAATTTGGAAAAGTTCATTTAATTCCTTTATAGCACAGAGAGGAAACTATGAAAAACTGGGAAATTCTCACATACGTGCAAACAAACAAAAGACCAAATCAGCATGTTGGAAACAAGAACTTTAATACAAAGTGCCTCACTTTGCCACTGTAACTGGTCTGCTTTTTTATTTTACTTAGAAGAGAAAACGATGATAAGGATATCTGTCACCTGGAGCATCAAGAAGCTTTTGAAAAGCTGAAACAGGCTCTGATTTTTCTTATCAGTTTTTAGAGCTCCGGGCATTTCAAACCTGTTCAAAGTGGCAGTTGACAAGTCCGATAATGGTTGGAGCACTTTGTTACAAGACCACAAGGTGACAGTCATCTACTTATGAGAAAAATGTTTCCCAGAGAAATAAACTTGTGTTTTCTATAGCATTAATATAAAGCAATTTGTACTTGAACAAACCAAACCTCTATCTTTGTCCAAGATTTGTTTATGTGTGTTAAGTGATCATTAGGCTGTCACTTAATTAGGGTATGCTGAGCCTAAGAGTGGTATATAGAAATGATTCTGGAATGGCAGTGTGAATGAATTTTTTGAGAGGGAGAGAGAGAGAGAAAGATTGCACACTAGTGAATAGAAAGCCTAAGATTTTCACATTCATGGATCTCCTTCAAGTAATAGATGTTATTAATGGCAGCTGAGAGTAAGGGAGGGGAGTGTGGCCAAGACGGTAGAACAAGAAGATCCTGACTTCACCTTCTCCCAGTAGCACACCAAAATTTCAACTATTTATAGAACAACCATCTATGAGAATGACCTGAAGACTAGCAGAAAATTTTTTCACAATTAAAGATACAAGGAAGGAACCACAATAAGATGGGTAGGAGGGTGGTATAGTAAAAACCACACCTCTAGGCAGATGACTCATGAATGGGAGGATAATCACAAGCAGAGGTTCTTCCCAAGAAGTGAATGTTCTGAGCCCCTCATCTTGTTCCCCAGCCCAGGGGTCTTGCATTGAGAAGACAAGCTCCAGAACATCTGGCTTTGAAGGACAGTGGGGCTTGTGCACGGGAGGACAAAAAAGCTGTTTGAAACAGATGCTTCACTCTTAAAGGGTGTACACAAATCTCACATGCTCTGAATACCAGCACAGAGGTAGTAAACTGAAAGGAGACTGGATCAGACCTACTTGCTGATTTTGAAGAGCCTCCTGGAGAGGCAAAAGGCAACTGAGATCCACGTGGGGACATAGATGTTGGTAGCAGCCATTTTAGGGAGCTCATTTTACCAGGACACTGGTGTTGACAAGCACCATTAAAAAAAAAGACTTTTAATTCATTAATTTATTTACATAATTAATTATTAAAATAGTTAATTTACAATATTATATTAGTCTCAGGTACACAATATAGTGATTCAATATTTTTATAGATTATACTCCACTTAGATTTATAAAATATTATTTATATTCCCTGTGCTGTACAAAACACTTGTGTCTTATTTATTTTATACATAGTAGTTTGAACCTCTTAAACCCGTACTCCTATCCTGCCCCTCTCCCTTTCCTCTTCCCACTGGTAACCACCAGTTTTTTCTCTTTATCTGTGAATCTGTTTTGTTATATTAATTTGTTTGTTTTATTTTTTAGATTTGACAACTTATAGTATTTATCTTTCTCTGTCTCACTTACTTAACTAAGTATAATACCCTCCAAGTCCATCATGTTGTTACAAATGGCAAAATTTCATTCATTTTTATGGCTGAGTAGTATTTCAATGTACATGTATACCAAATCTTCTTTATCCATTCATCTGTTGATGGACATTTGGGTTGCTTCCATATCCTGGCTATTGGGGTGCACATAACTTTTCAAATTAGTGTCTTCATTTTCTTTAGATATATACCCAGGAGTGGAATTGCTGGAACATATGGTGGTTCTATTTTCAGTTTTTTGAGGCACCACCATAGTGTTTTCCATAAGGGCTGCACTAGTTTACATTCCCAACAGTGCACTAGGGTTCACTTTTCTTCACATCTTTATAACTTCTGTTATTTGTGATCTTTTCAATGGTAGCCATTCTGATAGGTGTGAGGTGATATCACATTTTTGTTTTGATTTGTATTTCACTGATGATTAGGAATGTTGAGCATCTTTTCATATGCCTGTTGGCCATCTGTATGTCTTCTTTGGAGAAATGTCTTTCAGGTCTTCTGCCTCTTTTAGAATCAGGTTGTTTATTTTTTTGATATTGAATTGTAAGATCAATTTATATATTTTGAATATTAACCCCTTGTCATATAATTTCCAGATATTTTCTCCTATCTAGTAGTTTGTCTTTCTGTTTTATTGATGGCTTCCTTTGCTGTGCAAAAACTTTTAACTTTAATAGTTACCATTTGTTTATTTTTGCTTTTGATTCCTTTGCCTTGAGAGAGAGATCCAAAAAAATATACATTGCTACAATTTATGTCCAAAAATGTTTTACCTATGTTGTCTTCTAGGAGTTTTATGGTTTCAGGACTTATATATAGGTCTTTAATCTATTTTGAATTTATTTTTGAATATGATGTGAGAAAATGTTCTAATTTCATTCTTTTCTATATAGGTGTTTAGTTTTCCCAGCACTGTTTATTGAAGAGACTGTCTTTTCCAATTGTTTATTTTTGCCTTCTTTGCCATAGATGAATTGACCATATGTGTGTGGATTTATTTGGGGCTCTCTATTCTGTTCCATTGAGCTATGCATCTGTTTTTGTGCCAGTACCATACTGTTTTGATTACTGTAGCTTTGTAATATAGTCCAAAGTCAAGGAGCATGATACCATCTTTGTTCTTTTTTTTCAGGATTGCTTTGGCTATCTGGGGTCCTTCATAGTCCCATATAAATTTTAGACTTATTCATTCTAGTTCTGTGAAAAATGTCATCATCGGTAATTTAATAGAGACTAAATTTAATCTGTAGATTGCCTTGAGTCATATGGACATATTAACAATACTAATTCTCCCAATTCATGAACACAGGATATTTTTCCATTTCTTGGTATCATCTTCAAGTTTCTTCATCAGTGTTTCATGGTTTTCAGAGTATAGGTCTTTCACCTCCTTGGTTAAATTTATTCTTAGGCATTATATTCTTTCTGTTTCGATTTTAAATGGGATTGTATTTTTGCTTTCTGTTTCTGATAGTTTATGATTAGTATATAGAAAAGCAACAGATTTCTGTATTTTAATCTTATATCCTACAAGGCTATTGAAGTCATTTATTAGTTCTAATAATTTTTTGATGGAGACTTTAAGGTTTTCTATATATAGTATCATGTCATGTGCAAACAGTGAGAGTTTTACTTCTTTCTTTCCAATTTGAATTCCTTTAATTCCTTATTTGTCTGATTGTTATGCATAGGACTTTCAATACTCTGTTGAATAAAATTGATAAAAGTGGACATCTTTGTCTCGTTCCTGATATTAGAGAAAAAATTTTCAGCTTTCACCATTGAATATGATATGTTAACAGTGTGTTTGTCATAAATTGACGTTATTATATTGAGATATGTTCCCTCTATACCAACTTTGATGAGAGTTTTTATCTTGAATGAACATTGAATTTTGTCAAATGCTTTTTCTGCATCTGTTCAGATGATTATTGATTTTTAATCTTTTTTTTAAACTGGTGTATCACATGATTGATTTGTGGATATTGAACCATTCTTTCATCCCTGGAATAAACCTTACTTGATCATGGTGTATAATCCTTTTTATATATTGTTGAATATGGTTTGCTAATATTTTGTTGAGGATTTTTGCATCTATATTTATCAGAGATATTGACCTATAATTTTCTGTACTGTCTTTGTCTAGTTTTGATATCAAGGTTAATTGTGGCCTCCTAAAATGAATTTGGGAGCATACTTCCTCTGCAGTTTTTCAGAATAGTTTGAAGAAGTGGGTGTTAGCTCTTCTTATACATTTGTTAGAATCCCCATGTAAAGTTTTTCAGTCTTAGAAATTTTGTTTGTTGGAAGTTTTTTGATTACTGAGTCAATTTCACTAATAGTGATCAGTCTGTTCAGACTATCTATTCTTTCTGATTCATTCCTGGAAGAGTGTATGTTTCTAGGAAGTTATTCATTTCTTCTATGTTGTCCAGTTTGTTAGTATATATCTGTTCAATGTGTTTTCTTATGCTTTTCTTGTGTCACTGTGATATCTGTTGTAATTTCTCTTCTTTCACTTATTATTTTGCTTATTTGGGTCTTCTCTCTTTTTTCCTTGTTGAGTCTGGCTAAAGGCTTATTATTTTTGTTTATCTCTTCAAAAAAAAAAAAACAGCTCTTGGTTTCATTAATCTTTTCAATTTTTTGTTATCTATTTTATTTATTTCCTCTCTGGTCTTCATTATTTTTGCCTGCTAATTTGGGTTTTGTTCTTCTTTTTCTAATTCCTTTAGATGATAAGTGAGGTTGTTTATTCACAGTTTTTCTTGTATCTTGATTTAGGCATGTATTGCTATAAATTTCTCAACTAGCAGTGCTTTTGTTGCATTTTACAGATTTTTGGAGGTTGTGTTTCCATTTTCACTTGTTTCAAGGTATTTTCTGATTTCCTCTTTGATTTACTTATTGACCCATTGGTTTTTAGTAGCATGTTGTTTAGACTTCATGTGTTTGGGTTTTTCCCATTTTTCTTTCTGTAATTGATTTCTAGTGTTATACCATTGTGGTTAGAAAAAAATGCTTGATATAATTTATATCCTCTTAAATTTGTTACAACTTGTTTTGTGGCCTAGCATGTGGTCTATCCTGGAGAAACTTCTATGCACACTTGGCAAGCACCATTTTGGAATCCTTCCTTTAATCTATTAGCATTGGGGGATTACCCACCCACCAGCAAGCTTGCGCCAGCTTCAGGATCTCCTGGGCCACAAAGTCAGTTGCGCCAGCACCTAACCCCTCCCAACTGAGAGCCAACATCAGCTCCAGGACCCCCAGACTGCACAGCCAGACATGCCAGGACATAGCTCTACCTACTAGTGGACCAGCAGCCACCACATGAAGCAGGGCCCAGTAGCCAATCAGTCCAGGGCCTCATCCTGCATACCAGTGTGCCCACAGTAGTTGACCTTATCACAACAGAAGTGTCCAGGCAGCCCACATACTAGGCACTCTCAGAGCATATAGTTCTGGTGACCACAGCAGGGTTTGCTGCTGGGGCCTAAGGATGTCTCTTACATAAGACCACTTCTCTATGACTTTAAAATGTAACTGACCTGCCTAATACATAGAAATAAACACAGAAAATTAGACAAAATGAGGAAACAGAGAAATATCTTCTTAATGAGGGAACAGGATAAAACCTTAGAAAAAGAACTAACAAAGTAGAGATACACAATCTCCCTGATAAAGCTCAAGGTAATGATCATAATGATGCTTGATAAATTCAGAATAAGAATGAATGAACACTTAGAATTTTGACAAAGATAAAATGTAAAGAAGACCTAATCAGAACTGAAGAATAAAATAACTGAAGTATAAGGATACTAGAAGGAATCTTCAGTAGATTAAATGATATATGTAGTTATATATAGTTATATATGGTAACCACAAACCAAAACCTATAATAGATACACACAAAAAAGAGAAAAGAATCCAAACATAACATTTAAGTTTGTCATCAAATCACCAAAGAATAGTGCAAAAGGAGAAAAGATCAAAAAGAACTTTAAAATACCAGAAAAAAAATGAACAAAATGGTAATAGGTACAAAATGGTAATAATGTACATACCAAGTACATTAATTTAAATGTAAATAGAGTAAATGCTCCAATAAAAAGACATAGAGTGCTGAATGGATTAAAAAAAAAAGAACCATATATATACTTCCTACAAGAGACTCACTTCAGATTTAAAGATATACATAGACTGAAAGTGAGGGGATTGAAAAGGTATTCCATACAAATGAAAACAAACAAATAAAAAACTGGAGTAGCAATAATGAAGAAATCAAAGAGGAAATTTAAAAATACCTATAGACAAATGAAAATGGAAACACAGTAATCGAAAATCTATGGCACACAGCAAAAGCAGTTTTAAGAGTGAAGTTTATAATGACACAAGCCTACCTCAGAAAACAGGAAAAATATCAAATAAACAATATAAAGAAACTAGAAAAAGGACAACCCAAAGTGAGTAGAAGGAAAGAAAGAATGAAGATCAGAGAAGAAATAAATGAAATAGAGACTAAGAATAACCATAGAAAAGATTGATGAAACTAAGACCTGGTTCTTTGAAAAGATAAACAAAATTGGTAAATATTTAGCCAAACTCATCAAGAAAAATATTAGAGAGCCCAAATAAATAAAATCAGTAGCAAAAAAGGAGAAATTACAGTTGTCACCGCAGAAATACGAAGGATTATAAAAGATTACTACAAAAATTATATGCCAATAAAATGAACCTAGACGAAATGGATAAATTCCTGGAAACATAAAAGAAATGGCTAAACTCCTCCAAACTGAAAGAACCAGAAAATATGAAAAGACTACCAGTAATGAAATTGAATCGATAATTTAAAAAAAAACCCCAACAGACAAAAGTCCAGGATCAGATGACTTCATAAGTAAATTCTACCAAACATTTAATGAAGAGTTAACACCTATTTTCTTAAAGTATTCTGAAAAATTACAGTTGGAGGAATGCTTCCAAATTCATTCTCTGAGGCCAGAATTACCCTGACACCAAAATCAAAGAAACCACAAAAAAATAAAATTACAGATCATCCCTGATGGACATAGATGCAAAAACCCTCAATAAAATATTAGTAAACTGAATTCAACAATATATAAAAAGGATCATATATCATGATCAAATGGGATTTATCCCATGGATGAATGGATGGTTCAATATCTGCAAACAAATCAATGTAATACACCATGTTAACAAAAAGAAGGGGGAAAAATCATGTGATTATCTCAATAGATGCAGAAAAATCTTTTGACAAAATTCAACATCCTTTTTTGGTAAAAACTCTCAACCAAGTGGTAGAGGGAACATACTTCAATATAATAAGGTCATTTATGACAAATCTATAGCTAACATCACATTCAATGGTGAGAAGCTAAAAGCATTTCCTCTAAGATCAGCAAGAGGACATGGATGCCCACTCTCACCACTTTTATTCAATATAGTATTGGGAGTCCTATCCAAGCAATCAGACAAGAAAAAGAAATAAAAGGAATTCAAATTGGAAAGGAAGAAGTAAAAATGTCAATATATGCAAATGAGGTGCTACTATATATAGAAAACCCTAAAGTCTCCACCAAAAAAAACTATTAGAACTAATAAATAAATTCATTAAAGTTTCAGTATATGAAAGTAATATACAGAAATCTGCATTTCTATACACTCATAACAAACTGTCAGAAGAGAAATTAAGAAAACAATCCCATTTACAATAGCCTCAAAAAGAATAAAATACCTAGGAACAGATCTAACCAATGAGGTGAAAGACTTGTATTTGGGAAACTAAAAGACATTGATGAAAGAAACTGAAGACAACACAAATAAATGTGAAGATATACCATGCTTATGGATTGGAAGAATTAATATTGTTAACATGTCTATACTACCCAAGTGTATCTATAGATTCAGTGCAATTTCTATCAAAATACCAATGGCATTTTTCAGAGAACTAGAACAAAGAATTACAAAGTTTGTTTAGAAACTCAAAGTACCTTGAAGAGCCAAAACATTCTTGAGAATAAACAACAAAGCTGAAGGTATCATGCTCCCTGATTTCAAACTATACTCCATATTTACAGTAATCAAAACAGTATGGTACTGGCACAAACCAGTGTGGTAATTGCTCAATGAAAGAAAATAAAGAGCCAAGAAATCCACACTTATATAGTTAATTAATCTGTAATGAAGAAGGCAAGGATATACAATGGGGGAAAAGACAGCCTCTCCAAAAAACGGTATTGGGAAAACTGGACAGCTACATGCAGAAGTCTCAAACTGGACTACTTTCTCACACCATATACAAAAATAAACTCAAAATGGATTAAATACTTAAATGTAAGACCAGAAACCATAAAACTTCTAGAAGAAAACATAGAAAGTACACTCTTTGAAACTGGTCTTAGCAATAGTTTTTTCACAAATGTCTCCTCAGGCAAGGGCAAGAAAAGCAGGGAATTTGAATAGACATTTTTCTAAAGAAGACATGCAAAGAGCCAACAGGTACATGAAAAGATGTTCAACCTCACTAATCATCAAGAAAATGCAAATCAGAACCACAATGAGATATTACCTCAAACCTTTTAGAATAAGTATCATCAAGAAGAGAAGAGACAACAATTGTTGGCAAAGATGTGGAGAAAAGGAAATGTTATGCACTATTGGTGGGAATGTAAATTGGACAACAATATGGAGGCTTCTCAAAAGATTAAAAGTAGAACTACCATGTAATTCAGCAATGCCACTATTGGGTATTGGGTATTTCTGAAGAAATTATAATCACTGTCTTAAAGAGATATCTGCACCCTCATGTTCATTGCAGGATTATTTACAATAGCCAAGGTATAGAAGCAACCTAAGTGTACATTGATGGATCTATAGATAAAGAAGTTGTAGCATATCAATATGACAGAATATTATTCAGCCACGAGAAAGAAGGAAATCTTGCCATTTGTGACAACATGGAAGCACCTTAAGAGTATTATGCTAAGTGAAATGTCAGAGAAAGACAAATATTGTACATTTCACTTATATGTGGAACCTAAAAATGCCGAACTCATAGAAATGGAAAGTAGAATGATGTTTGTCATGGGCTGGGGGTTAGGGGAGATGTTAGTCAAAGGGTACAAACTTCCAGCTATGAGATAAGTAAGTTCTAAGGATATAATGTATGGCATTGTGGCTGTAATTTACAACACTATATTATATACTTTAAAGTTGTTAAAAGAGTAGGTATTAAATGATCTCACCACACATAAAAACAATTGTAATAATGTGAGAGGATAGATGTTTTAACTAACCTTATCGTGGTAAGCATTTCAAAACGTATTTGTGTAGCAAATCATCATGTTGTGCACTTTAAACATATTACATGGCAATAATATCTCAAAAACTGGAAAACACACACACTCCCTCTCCCTCAGGGAGAAGGAGCAGGTATGTACCTCCTAGTGATGCTTCTCATCATACCACCAGCATCTTAATGAGGATTCACTGAGGACCCCTGCTAGTCAGGAACGTGGCAAGGTTGCCCACTGTCACCACTACTAGTTAACATTTCACTGGAGTTACTACTCATTTCAAATGTATGTGAGAAAAACATCTAGGGGTATAAAATCAGGAAAGAAAAAGTAAAATTATGACTATTTACAGATGATATCATTGTATGATTGGAAAACCCATGAGGATCAAATGACCAAAAAAAAAAAAAAACTACAGATAATATAAGTATGTTGCTGGCATATAAAATTAAAAGATAAAAATAAATAATTTATTTTAAAAAACCCAAGTCTTATAGTTACAGGAACATAGGTACCATATTAGCTGGGACATAGGTAACACTAGAATGCTGAGATGTTATTCTCATATATAAGATTTTTTAAATTACCCATGATTAAGAACAAGATTGGTCATCAGCTCTGGGGCATGGCCAAACTTTTGGTCCAAACAAGTAGGTGAACTGAAATTGTGGGATTAGGGAAGGTAAGTCACTGGTAGATAACTGTGTAGAAAAGAGTTTGATTAAGTCATGATCATAGATGTCTATTAACCTATCATGAGGATTAGAGATGTTTGATTAATTCTTTATTTTTTGAGAGTTGGAATCTCAGAATCCCCTCATCAAATATCTCTCAGTATTAGAAATTGGGCAAACTCAACCACTGAGTTGACCCAGAGCATAATAAGAAAGACTAAATGTTTGGAATCAGAAAACCTGGGTTTGAGGTCAGTGTTCTGACACTTAATAGCTCAATGAACTTGGAAAAGTCACTCTGCTACTCAGTTTTCTCCATGAATATAATACTCCTTTTCCTCAGTTTCTTCCAGGGTTTTTGCTAGGTTCAGATCTTTTTGTATATAAGATCTTTTGTATGTAAGATCTTTTTGTATACTTTTAAATGCTACATGAATGTTACTTGTTATGATGATGCTGATGACAAGAATTCATATGCCCAGTGTGGTGCCTGGTTATTACTAAGGAATAACTAATCTCTCCTAATTACCTCCTTCTAGAAATCACAGCAGACTCTTGAACACTGTCATTCATAAATACCTTTGCGTTCAGAGAGCAAACAGATATCTAGGGTCCAATTGCTGGAGTCATGGCTGTGCTATCAGCTAGCACATTTCTGGTAACCTCTCAATGTTACTGCCAACCTGAGGTGTGGTTGTCAGCTCACAGTCGCCTGTCATCTGTCAGAGGCTGAGATTTTTAGTGAGGGAAGAAAAGTCTAAGGACCGTTTGCTTTTTTGCCCTTGAAAAGAAAATAAAATTGTTTGGTAGAAAAGCCATTTAAAGGTCTGACAAAAGCCTAACATTTATTCTTTTAAAATGTGCTATTATGAAATAGTTCAGACATATAAAAATTTATAACAATTTATAGTAGACATTCACATATCCACCACCCATCTTAAGAAATAAAACACCAGCAATATAGTTAAAGCCCTTTGGTACCCCTCCTAGATTGCATCTTGAATTTTGTTACTTATAATACAGGGCATTTTTCTGTATTTTTGCTACTAACCAACTTCAATTCTTTATAAGAACAGATCTTTCTAGGCTTATCACAGTTCTATATCCCAATATTCTTTCTTTTTCTCCTGTTTTAGAGGTTATAGTGCTTCTTTTTAAAACTAAATTTCTCACTATCGTACATGTTTTTAACATCTCAAGAATTCAGTTTGGTAGAATATATATATATATACTTATAATGAGGCACCAATACTTATTATCTTTATAAATTGCAGAATGTCTCCCCTACTCCTCCCCCTCCCTGAACCTCTTCCCTCTTCTTATTTGCATTGGCATGTGGACTTCTTGTTCCCACCAAATGAGTCAGTCGAGATAGAATGAATGTCAGTGTCTCCTGAAAAAAAAGATACCATACTGTCTTGTAAAGCCACAAAAAAGCATTAGCTTGAGCTAACGCTGAAAAAAATTGGGAGAGCTCACAAAAAAGTCTGGATTTCTGGCTTCTTTAAAAAAATTGAAAAGACTGATAGTATAGCACCCACATTCCTAAATGGTAATAATCCACTTGAACCAAGTAGCAGCTGCTTCTTTTAGATGAGGCACTATCCATTTTGCCATATTCCTGTGACACCTTTTTTCTCCTCAAGACTAAAACCTATACCAATCGCCATTTATTATCACATTTGAACTGCTGATGATCCTCACGGTAGAGAAGAAAACCTTTTCTTTACCCATATCAGTACTATGAAAAGCGGTGAAACAAAGAAAAAAAAATCTATCAAAAAGGCCACATCCACTCTTAAGCTACCCTCAAAAAAACACAGATGCCTAGAAAAAACAGTTTGCTCACTTCTCAATCATAAATTTAAGTCCCCCTCTTCTCCTAACAATCAGATTGCTGGGAGTTTGAAATTTGTAGATACTGACAGGCATATGTAGAATAGATAAACAAGATTGTACTGTATAGTACAGGGAAATATATACAAGATCTTGTGGTAGCTCACAGTGAAAAAGAATGTGACAATGAATATATGTATGATCATGTATAACTGAAAAATTGTGCTCTACACTGGAAATTGATACAACATTGTAAAATGATTATAACTCAATAAAAAATTGCAAAAAAAAAAAAAAAGGAAAAAGAAAATTACTTACCATGGGGGGAAAAAAAGAAGACAATCAGATTGCTGCCTTTAAGATCCTCTTCTATACAAATGTTCTCTGGTCATCCCCACCCCTCTCCACAAAACATACAACCACCATCCACTTCCCTTGTCTGGATTCGTATGTAGTTTTAACATAGACTTGAGGCAATGGGTTTGGAAAATGAGACAAGAGAAATATAAGAAGAGGATAAATGTCAAAACACTCTCAGTGTAAGTTAGAGCTTTAAATTTAGGAGTGAGACACAGGAACCAACACATCGTAGACAGCACTCTTTGCAAAAGAGTTTCACAGTAGAGACCCACTTACAATATGATTTATAAATTGTTGCTACTGAGATTAAGGTGTCTGCTCTCCTAACATCTCATGAGGAAGCCAATCTAAAATGTGATGATGAAGGATAAGCTCTAACCTTGGAAATTATATTGAGAGGTAAGGCTTTAATGACCAAAGCACTTTGTGGACTAATAGGGAATATTAAAAAGGAAGAGAAGGAAAGGGGAAAAGATTGTGAGTCTTTAGCTAGCAGCATCCAAGGAAAATAGCACTGTCTGTCTGGCAGGTAGACACAAGAATTTCAATCCCTAGCAAGGTGTTCTCTGGACAGAGCAGGTATAAATCTTCTGGCTTTTGCATAAATTATTCAAATACCTTCTCTCTGGCTTCATGTTTAATTCTTCTAATTATTATTTTGGGAAGAGTGTGTCTTAGCTAATAGAAATGAGGACAAGTACTCCCTGATGTAAGAACATCTGATTTACAAACAACTGGAAACTTTGGGATATTTTCTCAATATTATAACCCTGTTCCACGTACCACTCTTCCCATCCGTGAAACCCCTGCTAGTTGTTCTCCTATTGCAGATCACACAAGAAGGGACATGTAGAGGTCCTTCTATATCAGAACTTCTCTTTCCACCTCTTCTTCCCTAAGCCCCTCTACCATCTCTGTCATGGGAGGTAGAGTGTCAAGGGAAAGCTGCTACCATAGGATAAATGTATTCCTGGTGTCTTTATGTAGAATTCAGAATGTCTTTTCCTATATAAATAATATTATAAACTGTGGCTAAATGTAGTTGAAATAATACTGAAAGTATAATACTCAAACATGTTTTTGGGTGGATCAGTCTTTTTGAATTAATCTGGGACTTCAAGTATGATTGAAAAAACATATTCCACACTTAAAAAAAAAGATTTATGTACAAATGAGATTTTGGGAACAATCTGTTTCTGAATTTGAGAAATGTCTTTGCTCTATTGCTATTATAAATTATTGCTCATCATTAACTTATAATAACCCTGGCTTCCTTATTTTTGATTTTTTAAACAAAGGAATGTAATTAGGAGACCTGACATCTTCCAGGAGCTAGGGAAGACTAAGCAAGCCTAAGTGGGGGCCTGAAAGACATGAGGAGGTAGCCACTTAACCAAATGGAGAACAAGTATCCCTGTTAAGGGAGCGTATTTGCAAAGAACCTGAGGTGAGGAGGAGCTTGACAGGATTGGATCCTGCAGGATACCACAGGCCATGTCACAGATCACAAATTTTAGACTTTAATCAAAGATGGGATATTCCATGGGATACCATTGGAATATGTTAATCAGGAGAATGACATGATGACACGATTAGATTCAGCTTTAGATCCAATCTCTAGTCTATAGTGACCCCACAAAGGTTTAGCCACCCCCCGCCCAAATTAGCTTGTAGCAAATAGCTGCTTCAATCCACTATACTGCTACTGGTAGTATTTTGTATAAAGCATTTCTATAGTGTAGACAGCAGCCTTGTATATAATGCATTTCTTAGTCCATTCTTGGAGTAAACCCTTAAAATTTAGGATCACTGTGCCCCACATTGCTTCTTAGAAAAATTGACTTTAACTTCTTGGCCTAAGGAATGAATAAGGTGATTGTTTTCTTTATTTCATCTTTAATCTTTTAAAATCTAAATAATTTATCAATTTTTCTACTAGCTTCTAAGTTCCTTTCTAGAAATTTCACAGGGTTTAAAATCAATGTCAACTTTTTTTTAGACAACTAGAAATTCATTTAGGGAACTGAAGTGGCAATTTATTAGTAAACTGACATAGTAAACTGACGTAGAAGCCCATTGCTTTACTTTGTATTTGTTTCTGCATTTGGGCCATTCTGCAAAGTGGCAGTTACTTAAGGTCTGAGAGAGTAAGTGCAGCAACCAGATTGCTTAATTTATGACCAGTGAGATATTCTACGGAGAATTTGGTTATAAAGATCATACTATGCTTTATATTATAAGCATATCTAGGGACTCTTTGGCATCAGTCTCTTTAAAAAATTAAATAAATAAAAGTAACTAAGTATAATACAAACCTATCCTAGGCTTGTGCTATTGTCTTTTTCTCACATGTGCAGAACTGTCTCTGATTATCCGGAGAGCTCAGCCTGCAGAAGCAGTGTGTGTGGGGGCGGGGTGGACAGAACGAAATTTTGGCCCTCCATTGCAAACTACTGCCTTTTCAAATGATGCACACATGCTCGATCCATCTGTCTTCAAGGACTAGGCAGAGTAGTCAGTAAAACTTTCTATTCAGAGTTTGAAGTTGCATTGCCAAATATTAATAACTCATTTTATTTATAACTGAGTCGCCAAAGTAGGAAAAACAGGTGGTACTCATGAAGAACTCAATAGTAGCCAAATTTCAAAGGTCAGATGCTGCAAGTGTGGAATGAAAGAAAGCATTTTGTATTCATTCTCTTGCTGTAAAAATGTTTCCCTGTGGCTCCTTTTCCAAATCATAATACTAGTACTTAAGACTGCCCAGGACCTCTCTCCAGAAGTTGTTCAGAATGCAGACTTTTAAATATATCCTCACGGTCCTTCATTTCCTTCCCACATAGTCTCTTGCTCTGATAAATTATGGTCATCTAATCTCTCAAATTTATCTGTGAATTGTTTTAGTGGTGATTGGTGTTAAACCCCTCTTGGAGATGATGACTGCACAAAACAATGTCTATAATGGTGAAAGAATTCAGTTATGTGACATATCAGTAGGAGAGATAATTGTGCGCAGATAGGATCTTTTTCTTTCTCAGTCTCACATTCTTTGGTCACGAGACTAACAATAAACTTCTGAGAAATCAAGAATTGAAGAGATGCCAGGAGACAGTTTAACGAAGTTCAAATTTTCAATAGGGAAAAAAGGTTATCTTTTGGCTTCCCAGTGTCCCTCTATCCTTCTTTTCATAGCAACACTGATTCTTCTTTTGAGAAATTACCACTTTGCCCACTGGAATGGGATATTAGGGTTACTTGATGTCCCCTAGCCATGGGGTGGCCCTGTGACTCATTATAACCAATCAATTCCTAACCCCTAGATGAGCATCAAAAAGACTGAATTTGTGTGGATTTCATTCACCCTAATAAGGACAGTGTGAAGAGACCATTCATTTATTCTTATTACTGAGACAGCCAAAATGGCTCTGGTTTTTGATCTTTCTGAGCCTGGTTATTTAATCTTCTCTTTTTTGGCCTTTCAATGAATTCTTTTTTGTTGCTTAAGATAGCTAGAGTCAATTTCTGTTGTTTGCAAACAAAGAACTCTAATTGACACAAATGTTTGTTCTAAACTGGGGAATATGGTATTTATCCTGTAAGATTCTAGGTATATGGGCAGTCATTAGTATTATCTTTCCAATTCCCCTACCACTTATGTGGTAGGACTGGCCTTCCCAGTCTCTTAGAAAGATTGGTCAAATGATTATTTTTTTTTTTTTGGCCAATGAAAATGTGATTGGAAACAATATGTAGTAATTCTAGGTGGAAACTTTAAAGAGCTTGTGTTTGCAGTTTGCCACTGGGAAGCTCCTGACCAGATGAAGTCTGCTAGCATGGGTGTTTGAGAGACTGTGATGAGGAGAGCTTCTCTGTTATTTTACATGTGACTTGCAGTATGAGGTTGCTAGAAACTTTTGTTAAGCTATTGAGATTATGGGGTGGGGAGTGTTACTGACAGTACTACAAGAGTGACTTTAGAGGATGTAGAAAAGTGGATAGTTTCCTGGTTACCAGCACTGAGTCATAAAAGACAAGACATATTGGGTATTTTACTCTCTTACTTTTAAAAATCAGAGTCATTAGACTAGAAATATAAGGAAAATAGAAAAGACTAGTGTTTCTCAAACTTAGGTAATAATTAAATCTTACCAAGAGGGAAGAGGATAGACTATCTAAATTATTTTTATTTTAATGGTAATTAAATATAAATGAAACTATATACCAAGATCATCCAATATGACTCTAATAAAGCTACAAAGTCAGTATTATTAAATTCATCCTGTTAATTTCATGTGACAGTTGATATTGTTTAGATGAGCTAAAATCCCAGTTTATCTATGTGAACGTGGTACTAACTTCCATGGGTTTGGTCTTCCAATCCTACCACATGCCATGTGATGATTCAGGTCACCCACGTCTTTTCTTTATTTGAAACACTGCAAAATCATCACTTAGAGAGGACATAATGATGTCATTTGGCCTGCTTTTTGTGTGCATGCATCATTTAAGTATTAAGGCATCCTCAATTTTTTAAATTAACAATTAAAGTAGTAGTTCTTGGTACCAATGTGAGGATAAATGCAGACCCAGAAACAGAAGCGTGGGAGTCCTCAGTAAAGGACAATATAAAGAGGTCATCCAAATTATATTGAATATGTCTGTATTGATATAATTTTTAAAATAAAAGAACATTAGAATACTTCTCATATGGAACTTGAAGACCTCTGAGGATGTATCTTTGAACTACTAGGAATAGCATATTCTAATTTGAAAAATATTGAACTTGATAAAAAATGTCAAAGTTTCAATAATAAGGCACAATATATCTAACAATACTGGACAGTCTTATGGATAGAAAAGATAGGTAAATTATTAAACCATAGCCTAATTAGTTGGATGTTTATTAGTGGGTCAGTATCAACTTGGACAGAGGTTTCTAGTGTCATGGTTTGGAGCTCTGTCCTTAGATTTGTTTTATTCTATAATTTCATCCAAATCACAAATAAAAATGTTGAATATGTGCTAAACCAATATCAGTGATAAACTGGAGATGAAAATGAGTATGTTGCATAAAGAAATATCCAAAACAAAGTTTAAATCATCTCTCTCTTAAGATTTGATTCTTATGTCATCAGATGTCTATTCTACCCACTACCCCACCTGTTTGCAGTCATGTACTGACCCCCAGAAGATTACTCCTCTTCATTTTTGTCACTCTCTCCAGTAATACTCCTATCTTGATTCTTGATGATTTCTTTATGCACGCAAATGATCCTTCCAACTGCCTGATTTTTCAGTTTCTTGACTTCCTTTCTTCCAGTGACCTTGTCTTTCATCTTACCTCAGCCACCCTATAGGTCATAACTTAAACCCTGTGCTTGTCAATAACTGAAACCCTTGTATGATTTCAATGTCAAGCTTTGACTGACTACCCCTTCCTTTAACCTTCCTAGTTCATTTCTTTCAGCGTCTCAATTCCAATAATCCCTTGAACCTGTTACCAGGAGAGGGGAAAAAAGTTATCTCGGTTCTATTTACCTGAAGAAAATGAATTTTTAATGAGAGACAGAAAGCATGATATAAACAGAAGATTTGATTAGTAAAGTAAAAAGGTGGTAAAATATAGTACACTCCTGAGAACTGGGGTCAAGCCAACCCAAGAGAGGAAAGAATGGTGCCACTCCTTTGTTTTTTCCTGTTCTTATATCTTGGCTTAGGGGGCATTTTCATGATTGATTGATTAACTGCTCACGTTCCTTGTGCTCAGGCATGCCCATCCCTTTCGCACATGTCCCTACCCATGATGCACACAGAGAAACAAATCTAAGGGAGGGGGCTCAAACTGCAATGTTAATTACATTATAATGAGCATTGGGTCAAGTTAAGCCAGGTCCTTCTCTCTACTGAGCAGCCACAGCCTTCAGTTCTAGCCAGCTTCTTTGCTGGCCCTCATTTAGAGAAGTTAAAAGTTTTTGGACCCCTTATCCTGAGCGCAGGTGTACTGTTATTTTCTGAGTTGCTCCCTCCACCTTCCTCTCCTCTTGCCCAGTGCTCACTTCTATCTAATTGCCTAACAAACCCACCAGGAGCAATAAAGTATCTACCCTATTTCCTTTTCACTATGTCATCACTTATGTCTTCACTTCCTTAGTTATTCAGCTTGAATTCCATAGTCAATCATTATATTAACTCCCTTGCCTATACTCTTCGGCCTATTTCTGCTTTCTCACTGTATTGTTCTCACTTGTCTTCAATCCTAGTTAAAACCAATTTTATGCCTCTTGCATGCCTGTACTTGTTTAGTTGACATGACTAAAGAAAAACACACAACTATACTGACTGATCTCAATTTATATTCATTATCATTAATCGTTAAGTGGGCCCTTAAGGCTGCCTAGCAATTATACTCCCACTCTGTTAGACTTAGATAATTATTTCATTCCTTTTTTCTTCTTAAACCTCTAACACTTCTTCCTTCATCCTCACTTTTAGTTTATGATCTTTCTTCCTCTTTTCCTGAGAATATAGAAGCAATAATTAAAGAACTTCCAAAAGCATCATCACCTTTTCTATCTACCCTTATGCATCTGTGACCATATACTCTGCTTTCTCCCCTGTTATTATGGATAAATCCTATGTACTTCTAGATAAGGTTAGGCTCTCAACTTGTGTTCTCAGTCTTTTCCCTTCTCTCCTACTCAAGAATATGTCCAACTATTTTCCCCACTTTTCATGCATCATTGATTTCTTCCTCTCTAATGGATTTTTCCTAATAATAAATAAACATGCTGTTTATATTCTATCTCAAAAAAAAAAAAAAAAACCAAACTCCCTTCTCTTGATCTCACTTCCCTTCAGCTATGTGCCATTTCTCTTCTTCCCTTTACCACAAAACCCAAAGAAAAATGTATTTATACACTTGATCTCCAATTCCTCTATTCCCATTTGTTTTTAATCTTTGCTAAATAAGCTTTTGCTCTTGCCACTCTATCACAACCACTCCTGTCAATATCATCCATGACCTCAAGTCTTCATCTTACAGATTTTCAGCAGTATTTGACACAGTTGAGCATGCCTTCTATTCACTTGGCCCAAAGAACACACTCTATTGGTTTTTCAACTATCTCTTGGTCCTTTTAATTCTTGTTCCCAGGTCATTACCTACTTGTGTTGGAATGCCATAGGGCTCAGTCTTTGTACTTCTTCTCTTTTCTATCTATATTCATTCTCTTGGTGGTCTCTTCCAAAATCATGCCTTAAAATACCATCTAAATGCTGATGACTCACAAATTTATATCTTTCTAATATTCATAGCTTAGACCTCTTCCCTGAATACCTGACTTAAATATCCAACTACCAACTAACAAAGACCTAAATATTAACAGGTCCAAAATTAAGTCCTGATCTGCCCTTCCTTCAAAACCTTCTCTTTCCTAAGTTGTTCCCTGACCAACTAATGGCAACTCCATTCTTTTAATTGTTCAGGCCTGAGACTATAACCTTCCATTGATAGTGTACCACTATATATAGTGATAGGAGCCGTATCACTTATTTAATGGTTCTTGATATTAGTAAATTTAAAAAAAATATTGATCAACTACTTAGCTCAATATTTTAAGTAAGAGGACTTCTATTTTATGGTATCTAGGGTCAAGAAGATTGTCTCCATATTTCTGGGAACCATAATTTAAGAGGGCTATAGGTATTTGGAAAGTAATAGGAGGAAAGTAGCTAAGATATTGAGGGAAAGTAAAGCCATGTTTTATGAGGAATAGTTAAAGAAACTGAGGCTATATTTAATGTAGAGAAGAAAGAAATTGAAGAAGTGATATCTGTTATTAAATATTTCTAGAGTCCTTCACGTGGAAGGGAGATTACCATACTTGGGCTGTCCATCTTGGTTCACTTAGATCATTAGAGATGTGACAATGCTTTCTTCTTCTAAGAATGGATGGACTTGATGATTAGCCACTAGGAGAAAATGATACTGCAAGATTTACACCATTTAGTTCCCAAGACATCATTTATATATTTATAACAAAAAAAAGAAAGAAACAATATCTTGAGATGTTTTACAGTCTTAATATCTTGCTGCATGTCCTGAGGATTTTTGTATGATTGTTACTTTGCAATATCTCTAGGTGTAGAGGAAACCCATCATTCAGTGTCCTAAAAGGAAATGTTTAGTTGGAAGTTACTACATCTCACATGAGAAGGAGATGAGCAGGTATCTCTTGGGTAGAGAAGTAGTGACAGGATCATGTCCCTTGACCCAGAATCTACATGAAACTTTTTCTGTCCACTCTTTAGACAGAGGGTTCTTTTCTGCTCAAGTGTGGAAAAGTTTCAGAAAAGAGATACTTCCTTCAAGGGCTAGAAAACAAATGGGAGTTAATGTGATATCTGTCACTCATAGTTTTGAACCTTTTACTCATGCTTATAAAATAACCTATTATTTAATTTTTGATCTAGCAAGGAGATAAGAGTCTTTCCCTGAGCTTCAGCCAAGAATTCCCAAGAAAACTTCCTTTAGGACCAATAGGTCAAAGTTGCAGCATGACTGATTTTGACTTACAATAAAAGCAGTTTTATCATTTTCCAGGATGTATTGCCTCTAGAGGGGTGATTCTCAACTTTGGCTTCATTTGAAATCACTTAGGAAGTATTAAAAAATTCTGATTTCTGGGTCCCAACCACAGAGATTCTGATTTAGTTGTTCTGGTCTGGAGCCTCAGAGTGGAGATTTTTAAAAGCTCCCATGGATTTTCCACTGTGTAGCCAAGGTTGAAAACCTCTTCTCTAGAGGCATTTTACTCCATCTTGACATTGCTGGGGATAGGTAAGTGTAGGATATTGGGAAGGGGAGGCTTCATGTTTTAGATACATGCTGGAAGGCCACTTGGAGCACATGCTGTTGAGATAATTTAAGTAATAAACAGTTGATTGCAGTAGGTGGCCTTTTATATTTTTCCCAACCTTGAGATTCTATCATTTTATCAACCTACCACAATGCACATATATGGAGTCAAAGAAATATATATAAGGACACAAAAATTCCACTGAGATATATAAACGAGGGTGATTTTGCTAATATAACTGCATTCCTAGTTTCTGCCTCTTTGGGTGGGTGAACTATTCTATTTTTCTGGCTGCTTTTCTAATAAAACTGTGTACATGACACAGTTTTATTAGACTACATTATGCACAGCATCATTGAGTCAAAGAGATGTTATTAGCCTGCTTGAAGAAGCTTCTTAACCAGCTGTGAGGGCTTGTTAATATACATTATGATGTTAATAGTGCACATGAGTATGTGTGAGTAGGTGGTAGGGGACAGAAATTTAAACAAAATTAAAAATGTGAGAGACTGCAGCACATGGGAAATAAATTCTCGTTGCCACTAGTCTCAATTATTTTTCATTATTTTCAAGGTCAAGCTGGCAATTTTTCACAACTTCTACCCACAAATGCCCTTCCCGATTGATTGACTTTTACAGCTAGAAGCTCTCCTTATACTCAGGAGGCAAGCCTGCTTTTTTATTTTATTAAAAAAATCTAAATGCCAAATGAAAAGAATACTGGGCTTCTGTTTATTTTTATCTGAATATCAAAACACCATGCAAACTCTACAGCAGCTGGCTTAGTATTAATCTGGGATTTTTAAAAGAAGTTTAAATGATTTAAAAAATAATATGCTGAGGAAATTGTTATTCTTACTGAATCCAAATAAAGCCTGTTATAACCCTGGTAGGTAGGACTCTCCTAAATCTTCCTTTCCACTTGATAAAGTGTGCTCTCTGGTGTGGCAAGAGAAAATCTTTCCTTCACCATACTTTTACCTTTCCTATTGTAGAATGAAT
This sequence comes from Camelus ferus, assembly GCF_009834535.1. NCBI lineage: Eukaryota > Metazoa > Chordata > Mammalia > Artiodactyla > Camelidae > Camelus > Camelus ferus. The sequence goes on from NC_045696.1 coordinate 56,882,361, forward strand.
AAATATCTTATATTCACTTATAACTGTGTAGGACTTTCTCTCATGGATATTTTTTCCCTAAAAATAAAACAGCTTGGAGAATCAGGGTAAATGATCATAATTTTGTATGTAAAGAAACAAGAGGCTCCCATTGTCATACTGATAAACAAAGAGAAAGACATATATGAAGTGTGGTATAGGAGGAGAGTGTGGCTAAAATGTGAGAAATGGGGAACAAGGAGGGAGATAGAGACTGTTAGTAAGAAAATTCCCTCTTCAATTACCAAAGGGGTGGGGTGAGAGTGGGAAGGCACAGAGGGTGCTGATGTTATTACTGTCTTGAAGATGTTGGTAGGAGAACCAGGACATTCTCATTTAATGGCTTGTACTTTCTCTAGTAAGGGCAAAGCCATCAGCTAGGGTTACAGTGGGAAAGGAGAAGTTGGAGAAAGTAAAAAGGTAATGAAATAGTTCTTACAGACTATGACCATGTTTCATTGGTTATCTTACTTTACTCTTGAATCTTTAACAGTTTGTTCTCTGGTTTTACCTCTCTGCCCAAGAATGATTCCTATCCCCTCCAGCCCTTCCCATTTTACTTTTTAATCTTCTCTGCTTTCTCCTTTTCCTTTACTACCAAACTTCTTGAAATAGTAATTTATGAAAGCTACCATGTCTTGCTCATTGCATTTGCTCCTTAAATCCTTAGGGGTTAGGAAAAGACTCAGGAAGAGCTAAAACCAGCCTTCTCTATTCTTTGACCTCTTCTTCACTGAGGCACCTGGAAGAAATAATCGGCTATTCTTTCAATGCAATCACAGGGCTCTGCTTATATCAGCCACATTACTCTCATAATAGTGTTTATAATTAATTGTTTGCATATCTGTTACTCAATTACTATAAGCCTTTCAAGTTAGTATTACTCTTTCTCTTTTTTTTTTTCTTTTGCCCCCTATAACATCTAGCATTCCACCTAGCACAAAGTAGGGATGCAATATATACTTGTTGAATAAATGAAGCATTTTATCTAACTTGTGGCTTTATTACATTTAAAAAAATTCAGGACTGAAATTCTAGCATGGAGCATAAATATCACATATTATTATTTGTTCAGCAAATATTTATTGGACACCTACCATATGCCAAATACTACTGTAAGTGCCAACAATACAACCATGAACTAAATGGACAAAAATTGGTGTTTACGGATTATAAAACTGGTATCTACTCTTGGTATTTTTCCTCTTCTATTATCCTGTACTGTCAAAGACTAAGGCCTTCATTAAGCCTGATATGCATAAGGGGAGTTAAGCTCCTTCCTTATCATCTGCTTTGCTTCTCACATCTTTTAAAACATATGCTTTTGTAGCTACTACCCTTGATTCCTTTAGCCATCTTCCTTTCTTGGACTGTGGAAATCTCTGTAAGAGTTGATGGATTATAAATATGGTAACCACATTTTAAAATGTATAAATCAGGGCACATATCCTTTTTTTAATGAATGAAAGATTCTTTAAATTCTATGCTGCTTTACAATTTTCAAAAGTTTCACACACATGATTTCATATAATCCCATAATAACCCATTTTTCCCCTTCCTCATATTGCCCTTCCCCACTTCCCTCTCCTCACTGGTGACCACTAGTTTATTCTATTTCTTTTTTGTTTTATTCACTAGCTTGTTTTTTTTTTTTTTTTTTTAGATTCCATATGCAAGTGATATCACCTATTTGCCTTTGTCTGTCTGACTTATTTCACTTAGCATGATGTCCCCCAAGTATATCCATGTTGCTGCAAATGGCAAAATTTTATTCTTTTTAATAGCTGATTAGTATTCCATTGTATATATCTATAGCTATTTATGTATCTATATCTATACCTATAGCTATATCTACCACATCTGTACCCATTCATCTGTTAATGGACAGTTAGGTTGCTTCCATATCTTGGCAACTGTAAATAATGCTGCTATGAACATTGGGGTGCATGTATCATTTTAAATTAGTGTTTTTGTTTTGGTGGAATTGCTGGGTCTTATGGTAGTTCTATTTGTAATATTTTGAGAAAACTCCATACTGTTTCCCACAGTGGCTGTACCAATTCACATTCTCACCAACAGTATAGGAAGATTCTCTTCTACACATCCTCACCAACATTTTGTATTTGTATTCTCTTTGATAGCCATTCTAACCAGTGTGAGGTGATATTGTGGTTTTGGTTTGCATTTCCCTGAAGATTAGCTATGTTTAACATCTTTTCATGTGCCTGTTGTCCTCTTTGGAAAGATGTCTGTTCAGTTCTTCTGTCCATTTTTTAATTGGGTTGTTTGATTTTATATTGAGTTGTATGAGCTGTTTATATATGCTGGATATTAACTCCTTATAGGTCACATCATTTGCAAATATTTTTTCTCATTCAGCAGGTTGTCTTTTTGTTGATAGTTTCCTTTGCTATGCAAAAGCTTGTAAGTTTAAGTAGGTCTCAGGCCACATAGTCTTATAAAAGGTTTATTTTTTTCTTATTTGTAAATAAATTTACATCAAAGTCTTATAGTGGTATAAAATTTAAATCACATTTAATTATACATGTAATGAATAACTTTCATTTAAAAGTATACAATTACATAAAGAGAAAATTAAAAATTCAGCCAAGACATGTATTAGTTAATACAATATTTGCATTGTCATTTTCATCATCTGCTGTTGAAATGATAGCACATTATTCCCTGCACACTTGTTTAAAGAACTCAGCTTGCTTAATAGTTGTTTATTCTTTCCAGTTTTTTTCCAGAATTTCTTGCCAAGTCTCTGAATACTCCATGTGGATTATTGGGAAAGATTTTACAGTAATCAGTGGCTGCCAATGGTTATTACAATTTCCAAAAGTTATTAGTGAGGAAAAACACAAAAAAAACAGAACAACATCAAAGAATAAGCAAGTAAACAATAATAGCAAAACTCTTCTCCATCCAGAGTTTGAATAAAGGGAGACTGAGTTTAAACATTTTCTTTCTGTTTGGAAGAATAATGTTTTCCTTGTTGAAAATCTTTAAACATATTCAACCATCTTTGATCTATAGATATATTTTCCTTCATTGTATTTCACTAGCAAGTTGTTGTTAAGATGTCACCTAAGAACACAGTGTTAATTAAAAAGATAATATGCCTATTTTCCAAGATTTTCCATTCTGTACCTCCCCAGCTGAACTTAGCCAAGCTTATAATTTCTACAAAGATTTCCTTTCTAAAGGACTAGTTGTAGTTGTAGTTAATTATTAACTTATAAATACCCAGCTGCCTACTTCCCAATGTCCAAATCATATCAAACAGCATTTTAGTAGGTTTCATGTTAAGGTCTCTTATAATTCTTTTATGATCACCAGTATTCGTAAGACACACCTAATATTGAAAAGGGGAAAAAAAAAAAAGCTAACATAGAGGGTTTCCTATGTGCCAGGCAGTGTGATGAATGCTAAAATGAATTCTCTCACTTAATCTTTACAACCATCCTATGAGGTTGGTAATTTTATCTTCCTTTTATAGATAAGAAAATTGAAACACAGAATCTAAGTTAAGTAACCTGTCCAAGGTCACATGCTGAATAAGTAGCAGACTCGGGTCTGTCTGAAATCAGTGTTCCTGCTCTTAAAAATACATTATTGTGTATCCTCCTCCACAGGTTTTACCACTCAAATTTAAAAATGGCATCATGGAAAACTGGTATTTGTTGAGTTGCTAGCAGGTTTTTTAAGTGGCTTTGATAGTTTGATAGAACAATGGTATAGAATATTTTAAATAGATGCTGTCCCAGAAAATTTAATAAATTTGGTTTCCATAATTAAAGCACATTAGTTAGACACAGACACATTTGAAAGACCACGCAAAACAAAGTAATACTTGCATTAAGTAAGGGATTATGACTGAAGACAAGAGTGGGAATAGTGGGGAGGAAGCAGTGAGACAGAGAAATAAAATTTGTTTTTCTCATTGAGGAGAGCTAGAAGAAGCCATAAATCATTCTGGCTATTACTGAATAAATACTTGTAAAGTTCTTCAGCTTTGCAAAAGGTTAAGAGAACAACATTTTGTAAGCCCAAGCTAGCCAAGGAGCTGATTGAAAGGGAGGGCTTATCCTGAAGGGCCAGAGAGGACCCACTTAAAGGGTTTTCTCTGGTCTTAGAGTCTGCAGCTGGGCAGACAAGAAGTCACTCATCCTTTTCCTACTCTCATAACTCTCTCTGGGAATTTTTGTTTATGGTAAAGCAAAGTCATGCTGGCATCCTGTCTATTCTCTAAAACTGTAGTGTGCCAATTTTAGCAGAGCTTATAACTAATGTGGACATTTACAAAATCTTATCTTAACATTTTATTAGCCATTATAAAAATTAACTAAGTAGTGGCATTATTAAATTTTGTGACTGCTATCACAAAAACAAATGCATATTCCTATTTAAACTGGTCCAAGCATCACGAGTCATGGTGTACCAAAGCTTTAGGAAACAAGAGAGGGTGGTTATAAAAGAAACTTGTCTCCAATTGTCTCCATATTTCAAACCCAGGAAAGACTGTCAACACTTTGTAGTTTTTAATCATTTACATCAGGGTCAGAGCATTTATCGTCTGTGGTCTGAATCTTTCTCTCCTGTTCAATTTGTATGAACAAATTCCAAGGGTTCACATCTCTATTTGGTCTACAGTGGTGAAAACGCAACCTATTTTTAAGTCTTAAATATTCTTTTAAGATTTAGTTGTTTTCCTATGAAATTATCATTCTGTAGGTCCATCTATATTTCTTTCTTTATCCTTTAAGCTCTCCCTGTGCTTATTTTCTCATTTTCCCCTCAAATAACAATAGCATATGACAAAATTATAATTTTAATTTGTTGATATAATTGAATGGAGGTTTGTGTTATTACTTTTTAAATTCCAAAGTCAAACGTGTCAGTGACTTTCTTTCTAACCTCAAAGGTCTATGGAAACTTTTATATTTTCTTCCTCTAAACTGAAATTACAAGCATTGCTGAAATCATATGTTTTATCTTGTCATAGTTTTCTGCTCTGTTTAGTTGATTATGCTTACCAATTTTTATCATTTTAAAACCCTCTCTGAGTTTTTTCAACATCTAAACAGAAAAAGTCAATGTAGGTGGTATGGGATATTGCTTTACAAAAAGATTCATTGTCACGTGAGTTCTCCACAGGAACCTAAGGTCATAATGAGGGTATAAATTGGTGAAACCTTTTAAAAATGGAAATGATTAAATAGATTGTGTAAATATACATATGATTGAATATATATTGACATTCAAAATGGTATTTCTGAAGAATATTTAATGAAGTGCAGAACACAAAATGTTTATTTCACAACAAAATGTTTAGTTAAAAAAACAGGAATCAAAATGGTATATACTGGACAATTCCAATTTGTTTAAAAATGTCCTGGAAAGGACTACAAATAAATGTCCAGATTTTCTAAAGTTTCTATAAAAAGCACTCCTTACTTTGATATTCAGATATTCAGGCATATAAATAGAAGTATTAATAAAAGCTGTGATCTCCAGGTATCTCTAATTGGTAGACAGATACTTTTTAGGATTCCTGTGCTTATGCCTACTGTAGGCTACAGTTCATCTCTGTTGGCCAGTAGCTACCTAGATATCTATTTAATTCCCTTTTCAACAAGGCTTTGTAATATTTAGGAATAGAAGGCAATACACATTGACTAAATAAATAATACAAAGACAGAATTCTGGATTGGAAGGAACCTCAAAGTTCATCTAGTCCAAATTCTCTTCCTCTCCTTCAATTTCAGCAATAGTCAACCTATAGATACAAGGGACTTTTTTATTGATAACAATGGTAAAATAAATTCAACTCTAAAGTAAGTTCCTATAAACTATTTCACTAAAGATAAAGAGTAATGAACATAATAACAATATATTTGTATAGTGGTTTGAATTCTGTAAATCACTTTTGCATACATAATCTAATTTCTCCCTTATAATAGGCCAGGTAATATAAAGGAAGAACTGAGGCTTAGAGGCTGAAAGGACTTGCTAGTATTTCAGCTAGAAGTACTAACACTAAATCCCAACACTAAATCCCTTTCTCTTACCACATCTCAATGTGATGAATGGATATGTGAAAATCTATTTTTAAAGATGTACAAAGAGCTGATTTTAATTACATGTTTAATGGCAAATATTTGAGTTTTGTTCTAGAAAGCTTGAGTTCTGTTTGCAATTCTGTCATTGATTGTGTACTGAGCCATATTCTGTATGTTTTGGGTCTATCCTAATGACCCCTCCCTGTTTATCTAAAACCCATGAGAGCTATAACATGATCTAATTAACCCTGTGGTTTCTTCCTTTGTGGGCATAGAGTATGTTGAATAAGGGATTTTAATGCTTGTTGCTATTTCCTGCCATGTGACAGAAAGCTGACAATTATCAATCAGTACTTCTCCTAAAGGATGTAAAATAGTGTCAGAAAAAAGTCAGATAAAGATTTCGGAAGGAAAGATAATTCTTAATCCTTTTAAATACTTTCCAGAAAGGCTATAGGTGGAACCTGTTTTTCAGCTGTGTTCTTTTAATGAAATTCTAACTCCTAGACTGGTAAATACCAAAGGATGGTGCTATAACTTGATGGAGGAGTCAGAAATGGGTGATAAATTAGGTTGCTTAATCCAAAAGCCAGTATCTCAGGGTAAGCAGATTGGAAATGTTCACTGTCACTGATGTAAATAATTGTCAGCCTGGCCTTATGTCAGCCTGGTCTTGCATCATCACTCTCCCTCCACCCAAAATTCCCTTCCAGCTGTTATGATATTCCTGAGACTATAGCCTTTCTGGGCAATGTCTAATTAGTTATTGAATAACTGATTATCTTCTATTTTGGTGGGATACTCCCCTGGGACTCTTAACATATTTCAAATTATACTGAGATTTCTTGTGAAATAAGAATCTTCCATTAGCCTGCCATCCCAAATGTTCTCTGCTGTTAGTTCCCACTCTCCACAACTCTCAAATGTCTTTTTAGGTCTAGTGTCCAAACTCCTTAGCAGATATTTTCCTTTTTTTTCCTGTTCTGTCTGTTTTACCCTAATACTTATATTGTATAATAATTTCCTTTTCTAATATCAAATATCTATATAATGGGATTTCCTTAATGTCTCCAAAGAAAACTAACAGCATGAGGAAAGAGCTTCAGGATATGATTTATAAGAATCCAAATTCCTATTTCACAACTGACTAAGTGTATGATTTGGGGCATACTACTTAACACTTCTTTGGTTCCGTTTTCTCATCAGTAAAATGGAGTTATCAGTAGCTACCGTATGTTATTATTGTGAGAATTAAATGAGAGACTAAATGTAAAATTGTTTTCAAAATCCCAGCTCATAGTAGATGCTCTCCTCAAAGAACCTTGAATTTGATTGTCATATTATTATGGGCTGAATTGTATCCCTTCCACCCCCAAAGTCATATGTTGAAGTCCTAAACCCCACTACCTCAGAATGTGACTGTGATTGGAAATAAGGCCTTTAAAAGGTTAAGTTAAAATGAGGCCACTAGGGTGGGCCTTAATCAAGTCTGACTGGTGTGCTTTTAAAGGGAAATTTGGACACACAGAGACACCAGGGATGCATATATGCAGAGGAAAGGCCATATGAGGATACAGTAAGAAGGAATTCATATACAAGCCAAGAAGAGAGTCCTCAGAAGAAACCTAATCTGTTGACACTTTCATCTTGGACTTCTAGCATCCAGAACTGAGAGAAAATTAGTTTCTTTTGTTTAAGCCACCCAGTCTGTAGTATTTTGTTATGGTAGCCCTGGCAAACTATTACACATATATCCACTATTTCAAAGTAATTGACCCCACCTTCTTCTTGTTCCAGTTTCTCTAATTAGTAACAGGGCAGTGATTAAGAACATGATCTTAGAAGTTAGACAGCCTTGAATTTGAAGACTGGGTTGGTTATCCACCTAAATGACCTTGGGTGAATTTCTCAAATGTTTTTGAATCTCAAGTTTCCTCACCTGTAAAATGGGAATAATATCTATCTTATAGAGTTATAGTAAGGATCAAGTATGAAGAGATGTTTGTAAATTTCATATTCTATTGTCTCATATAAAGGTGCTAAATAACTTTTAGAACTTATTATCCTTATATATGATGGACCATTTATGTGTGTTTTGTCAATTTGGCTTAGTATTCTCCAAGCCTGGTCAGTTTAGTAAATCTCTGTGTGAAGTGCCACACATGTATATATTTTCTAATTACTTGATTATTTTTGTGGTGTGGAAAAACAGCATCTGTTAACTTCATTGTTGGCTTGAAGCTGAGATCACAAACCCATAAAGTGAGCTGTAATATATTTTAAATGTATATCCTAAAAATCCTTCTAATGTATTAGATTTGTTTAAGTGATATGATAATTTTGCTCCAAGGACCAAGTTTAGACTGTTTTTCTTGCAGTTCTTCAAACTTGTCATTTTAGGAAGACACATGGCTTATTAGAAACTCCTCTCCATGAGGTATTCTAGTTTGCAGTGGAATGAACAAGGCTCCACAATTTTATCATCTGACTCAATTCTAAAGTTCTCTACATTATTTATAAGGTATATTTCATATCTGGTCTCATTCCCTTTACCAGATGGTTTACAGAATAACATCTTATTTCTCTTCAATTAATTAAGGATAGAATTTGCTTCCATAGATAGTTCACTGTGCTTCTCTCATCTAGTAAGATTTTTAGGCTGTAACTGTTTATGCTGTCTCCTCTTATACATAATGCACCCTGTCTCTTGCTCATTTCTATCTTTTGCTCAGTTTGTAAACTGGCATCATAATATGCTTTGTTCATAGTGTCTGTCTCTCCCTCTATGAGACTACAATTATGTGAAGATTTTTACTTGCTGTCAAATAATTATTCAAATTAATACTTACTATAGGCACTTACTATGTATAAGGCACTGTGCTATCTATCCACTGTGGAGGAAGAAGGATATTTAAAATAGCCCCAAAGAGCCCACAATCTCAGCATTCTAATAGTATTTTTTTAGGCTTCTAATATTTGTTTGGAAACATTTATATATTCTGACTTGATTTTTCTTCCACTTCCCATTCCTATTTGTTGTCCTATCTGAAGGGATATCTACTCTGTCACCTCTTTTTAACCCAAGAAGGCCAGTAAGTTCCCTCCAGGTCCTCAAGCAGAGTCTTTGTCAATGTTTTGTGTGCTTTTGCATTCTCAGTTCGCTGGTAATTTTTAGAATAAAACCATCATTTATCTTGCTAAAGTAGTACAGTTGTTAGTGATAAATGGTTTGAGGGGTTTTCTTGCAAACTCTACACCTCACTTTGCTGAATCAGGATATTTTCTTTTATATTCTCATCAAAAGGCCAAACCATCCCTTGCTATAGGCTTGCTTTCCTTTGTTTGAAAATTAAGTTGCCAATAGACTTTCTGATGAAGGAATGGAGGGCACCTGAATCCATTATTTTAGATAACAATGCCTAGTTCTCAGAGTTAGAGCAATTCCCCTCCCCCCTTTTTAAAAGAAAAGCAACACATAAAAAAGAGAAAAGCAAACTCTTTAGCTTCAGTTGGAACTTAGAGATGAAATGGGCAAGGAAAAAGAGAGTAATAACAGATATATATTTTTTTAGGAATCCAATATAATATTTGGAACTCTACAAAAATCTAATTTACATCAGACATGGCCTTTGTTTCACCCTTATGTTTGCCCCTCCAAAACCGGATATAATTGGGTACCATTCATAAATCTTTTACTAGTAACTATTAAAAACCAACTGTTCAAAACCCTTTAAGCGCATCTTATATGAGAAATATTGTGTCAGGTGCTGAATAAAATAGGAGAAATTTACAATACCTTGCCTGACTCTGGTGTTAACCGTCTAACTGTGGCAATGGGATACTACCAGGCAGAATTGGGGGGTCTTTGGGAGGTCTCCAAAGGAGTAAAATAGTACTGAAAAAATAAAAAATAAGAAAAGAGATGAGCATTGAGCTGAGGATCCAAAAAAACTGGGCTCTATTTTCCATCTCTGCCATTTCTGTGCTATGTGACTTTGGGCAACTCATTTTTCTTTCAGGTCTCCCTTTTTATCCCTCATCCTCCCCACCCCTCCGTGTACCCCCCAAAAAAAGAAAAGAAAGAAAAAGAAGAGGTTATCCTAGAAGATCTCTTAAATGTAAGAATATATGGGATGATTACTAACTAGCTGTCTTGCATTGCCCAGATTGAAGTCTAGGAACCTGAGCTGCCCTCATTTTCACAGATTAAGAAATCGAGGTCCCCAAACTCCCCTAATTCAGTAGTAAGTCAGGGCTGAGGACGACATCTTTCCATCCTGATGCTATTTTTTTCAATCCTGCACCAAATAGTGCATCTTTCAAAATGATTATTGTGACTCACAGAAAAAGCTTAAAGTATATTCTTGACACGGTTTACTAAGTGAGAGAAATGTTTCTCAAAAAAAAAATCTTTGTATATGTGAAAATGGGGAGAAGGGGCAAGTCTACGTAGAGAAAATAAGGTGATCGAATCATTCCTTAGGAACTGTAAGGTTATATATTCCAAAACTTCATTGGAATACAATTCCGTATGGCAGAAGTGACTCGTTAAACAATTATGCAAGTAGCACAGCAGTGAGAGGAACCCGTGGATGCACCTGGTGAGCGGGGAGAGGCTCAGAGGTGATAAACTGCAAAACACTTGACCAGTTCACAATATTGCCAGAGTCAAACCTAGAGAAAACCTTCCTGCAGCCTCGGACTCAAGGCGCCCAAGTTCGTACGCTTCGTGGCATTCTATTGACTCACACTTGCGTCCTTCAACAGGTAGCGCCAATTACAGCCCCCAAAGCACGGCCCCCCGGCATACTGGCCAATACCGCTGTCAATCAAAGACTTTACCTACCTTTCTAAATTTTCCCCTCCCCCTTTCATTGGCTCTTCCTTCGACCTATCCCTAAATTTCTTCCGCGCCTCGCGACCTCGGAACTTGGCCTTTTGGAGCCTAGGATTGGAGCCGAGGCTACTCCCGCCCTTTGACGTCCCAGAGCTCTCCGCTCCTTTCGCGGAGCGAGGGGGTGGCTCGGGGGCGGGGCTTGCCTCCCACGGCGGGAGGGCGGAGCCTGCGGTGGAGGTTGCCTGCTCCGTTAGGACCTCGGAGAGCGCCGGGCGCCGCGACCAGAGGGACTGGAGAAGCGGCTGGAGCCGGGCGGGACCGACGCCTGCGAGCCCGCGTCCTTCCGCACCCTCTGTTTTCCGGGCTGGCAGGCGGCTCGTGGCGGCTGAGGAAGGTGCCTAAGTCGAGAGTCAGATAGTCATCCCTCTGGGACGCCGACGCCGCCGTCCAGCCGCGGCTCCCTCACACCTGTGTGTGTTTGTGCGCGTGAGCGCTCGCGCGCGAACGTCTCCGTGAGGGTGTTTTGTGTGTCCTTCGGATGGGCGCGCGAATGTCTGTGTGAGGGTGTTTGTGTGTTCGCGCGCCCAAGGGCGAGAGCCCCTCGTCTAGGCGCTTAGCCCGGCGAGTGACCGCCGGAGCGGCGGCTCTGCTCGCCCAGCAGGCTGAAGCGGGACTCGGCCGCAACCGTCGCCACCTCTGCCTCATGTCCCCCGCCGTGCTGCGGGGAGAGCGGACCGGCGGGCGAGCGTGCTGGCAGCTGCAGGCAGAGCCGGGCGGGAGGTTTGGGTGGGAGGGGAGGAGGGGGGGGCAGAGACGCGGGGAAGGAAGGGGAGGAGGAGGGAGAAGCCAAGGCAGCCGGCGACGCCGCTCGCCTTTCCCGTCGGCTGTTGCGTTGGGTCACCCGCAGTTGCTTTGGGGTCCGGGCTGTTCCTTGTGGGGAATGGAAAAAGGCCTCCCTGCATTTCCTACTGAGAAAAAGGGAGCGTTGAAGATGATGGGGGAGAGCCCAGAAGGTGGTGGCAGAGTAAATACCAGCTTTCCCCCCCACTTCCCATCATTTTTCTGAAAATAAGATACTGTGAGCTCAGCCTTTAGGAGGAAAGCCCGCCTTTAAGAGAGAGAGTCTTGGTCTCTTGGCCCCTGGTTTGATTGTATAATAACGATGATATAATGCTAATGACGATGATGACACTGCCTTTTATTTTTACCGGGGTGTTGATAAAGCGTAGCTACAGCTGGGGATAAAGCCCTTAAAAAATTGATGTATGAGGAGGAAATATTGTTGCTCTCGGAGTTGTCTTTAAATTTTTATTTTTGAAGGATATGCTTTTTAGAATTAAAATTTGATAAACTGAAGGCTTTTTTTTTTTAAAATCATTTAAAGCCAATGCTCGTAAAATGGGGACTGGCTACTGCCATGACTGATGAAAAACTAAACACTTTTGCCCTCGTACAATTCTCTGTGTTTAAGTCACCCTTTCCTTTGAATTTCTCAACAGTTTTTGAAATGAAGAAGTTTAATTTTCGGAAAGTTTTGGATGGCTTAACTGCCTCCTCCCCTGGCAGTGGTAGCAGCAGTGGCAGTAACAGTGGTAGTGGGGCTGGAAGTGGTTCCGTGCATCCAGGAGGGACTGCAGGGGTTCTCAGAGAGGAGATTCAGGAAACCTTGACTTCAGACTATTTCCAGATTTGTAAGGTAAGTTTTGAATTGGCTTAAAACTTATTATTTCTTTATTTTGCTGCTGTGAGGAAATACACACATTAGGTTCTGGAAATTGTTGAGATGCCAGTATCAATCTGGTGCAGAGAATTCTGTGAGTAGGTCAGTTTGAATTAATAGAGCTATTCTAGGCATCAACGTCAGCATCAACTTAAAAAACAATGATAGTTTAGAGGGGAATAAGCAAACATAAGAAGTAGAATCTTCAAGATAATATTAAGGCCCAATTGTGGACTTTTTATTGTAATATTTATGTATGAGTAGTAAATGGAAGGAGAAAATCATCATTCTGGTTAATCCTGTACTGTCATTCAGAGAAATTAATTTTATTTCATTATTCAGTATAAAATGATTAAAGGTATTAAGATGTTGCTAGAATTAAGTAGGTAATAGCTAGGTAAATATATTCATTTTTAAAGACCTAATGATATTGTTTAAAATTCTGAATAAAAATACCCCTGGATTCTTAAATTCTTAATAAACAAACAAGCAAATGCCAAATGGGCTTAATAGTTAAGAACTTGTAACACTTGTAAGAACTCAAAAACAGCCTATATTCTGGTTTAGTGAGGAAACATTTTAGGTAATTATACTGTAGTGTTGAACTTCTAATAAATAACTAAAAATAGATATTCTGATGGGGGGAGATGAGAATTTACCAAACAAGCATTATGTTAATATAGAGAGATACTGTTCTATTTTCTGACACAAAGTGATTTATAATTTTTATTGTCCTTTTTTGGGGGGTAGTCTAGGAATGTCATGTGCAATGAAAAAGTTAACAAGTTGTTCATATGATGCAGATATTGTTTTATAATTGTATTTTAATACATGAGAAGAAATAGTAAATTTTTAAAATTATAGAAATTGTTTAATTTTTAATATTTCAACACAAATTTTTTGAAATTAAAATTATTTTTATAGTAAACAAATTATGTATAAAGGGAAAGTTTCAATTTTTGCCTTAGTTTCTGTTCCCAGTAGGGTTATAAAAACATTAAATCTATAATTATTAAAATATTATATATTAGTTTACATAAAAGCAAGTTTATTTAGAATTAGGTTAGATATACAGATTTGATTCTAATCTACCCTGTGAAGTCTATATACAATACAATTTTGTATACAAAGGTATATACAATTTTGTCCTCACTTTGAAATAATAGATATTTTGTCAAATTAGGGAGGAGCTTAATAGTGGTCATGAGGCAAATGTGTCCTGGAGGTCAAATTTGAACTGCTCAGCAGGGGAATTATGCCCTAATTCTGTAATCTTTGACGTATTAGTATTACCATTCCAAGACTCTGAAAAGATTTCCAAATTCTCTCAGTTCATGAATGTCATAGTGATGCAGGAGAGTTTTAGTAGAGGTAAAATTGATATAGAAAAGATAAATTTCTGAAACAGAATGGCATGGGTCTGTTGAGTTTATAAAGCTGGTAGAGAAGGTATTAAGTAAAACATTTCAGGGGAAATGGGTGAATGCAACAGAGGAAAATGGGGTATATAATCTCCTTTCTATTTATTCAGACAAAAAGTCATGCAAAGTGGCAGAAGTTAAATATGTACTACTTCAAAACTATGGTAGGAAAAACACTGGCCTAAGAATCAGAAAATTTATATTTATTTAATGCTCTACCACTTTCTAGCCCTATAGTCTTCGGCAAGCCATTTATCTGCCTTGAGACTTGATTTTCTCATCTGTAGTATGGTAATAAGTATTTCTTCTTACCTAAGAGGGTTGTTGGGAAGATCAATAAGACAAATTAGGTGAAGGCAGTGTAGAAGTTGGAAAAGGCAATGAAATGTATGTTTATATTATTGTTAAAGTTTTAAAATCACCTTGTTCTTGGTGGAATGACTATAACTAGTGGGTTATAAAATATTAGATAACAATTTATAAAGAAATTATATGGATAGATAGCTATTTGAGCTAAACACTGATAATAATACTGAAATCTTAATGGGGAAAGTACTATGACATTTTTGGATAGGAATATAGTTAATTTTAAAAAGTGGTTGTATGACTTTAGGTTATCTGGATGTAATAAAATATGTTAAGATGGATTAAGGAAATTTCAAAATTAAAACTGTTACTAAAGTGGGGAATTCATTTGGAATCACTGATTAAATATACAAAGAACATTCTAATCTGAGTACTAAGCAGTTGGTATCTTCTGAGTACTTCTACCTTTTCAACATGGCCAAAATTAAAGTATAAGTGTAGAATGTGCTCTTTTGAAAACCGTTTTCCTCTCTATTATTTGATCAGTCATCAAGTCCTATGTATTCTATTTCCTTAGTATTTCTACAATTTATTCCCTTTTCACCATCTCCAGTACTTGTTCATTCTGTCATATTTTCTTGCTTGGTCTCTTGAAATCACTTCCTAACTGATCTTGTCACCTCTTGTTTTACACTGTTCTAATTCATTTTGTTACAATGATGATTATTTCTAAATTATAATGTTAATTATGTCATTTTTCCTGCTAAAAATTCTGTTGGTTTCCCTAGAGCAGTGGTGATCTACAAACAAAAATATTATGTGAAACCACAGTAAATAACATCTATTAAAACAAATAAATATGGTACTTTATTGGCATACATTTAAAAAATAAATTATAATCAATTATTCAGCCCCACAGGAGAGTCTGATATACAGTTAGTCAGTATTGAGAACCAGTATAGTTGGTACTTGATATACTTTATCAATAAAGTAGCATATACATAGGTGGTTGGTTAGTTGAAGAGATTAAAGCATAAATTCATTAATAATGCTATATCTTAAGCATTTTATTTTTTAATGTTTTTTCTTCCTTTTTTAGTTTTAGGTGGAATTATTACAGTTCGACTGCACATATACATTATATTACATGTAAATACATATATACAATATACTGCACTTTTTTTTAGTTTACATATATGTACTGATCATTGTTTCTAAGCAAAAATTAGAGCTTTAGCTTTTTAAACTTACATGGTTAACAAAGGAATAAAGCCAACTACAAAATAAGAATCAATAGAATGTGGTAATCCAATCATAAAGGACAGTCAAATGTGCTTACACATATTCAAGAAATCAGTCATCTAAGTTATAAATAATAAGTAGTTCATTTGTGTCCTTATTATTATTTTTTTAGGTTCCTCATCTAAATGATGTCATGTGGCATTTTCCATTGTTTTCTTTTTTATTTAAGCATTTGATTTTAACTGAAAATACAACTCTACATCAATTTACAAATCTTTTGATAAATGACAGATTTCTTTTATTGAGTATTGGTTCTCTGATTGGAGTTCTGTGTGGACTTCTAATCCACAAACCATCCCAAATTCATTATCTACAATCTTCAGTTTTAGTTTGTTTAAAGTAGAATAAGGACTTATATGCTTTTGGAGGAAACTTAAGTATCAGATGAGATATACACACACACACGCACACACACGTATACATATATTTATCACTGTATAAGTGGAACTTAAGACTTCATGTAGTTTTTATATGTTGTAATAGTTCTTCAAATACATCTCTCCTATAAATAAAAACATATTTCAACAAACAAGTAAATTCTAGATGATATGTAACACCTGACAATTTATACCCATGTGTGTATAATCTCAATGAATAGATATATATATATACAGACATATACAAAGTATGGATGAACATATGTATATATGTGTGTGTATGTATTTTCTAGATATATTTTATGTTCATCCCTGTAGTTAACTGGCCCATACCTAATTAGTCTGGGAGCAGGAGAGTATGAGTATTCTAGCTAGAGAATTTCCTAGTTTTAAGCATTTAATGAACCATTAGTATCAATCTATGTTTTATGAAGAGAATGGAGAGTTATTGTTCATCTAGTAAGTTGGTTAAATTAAAATGAGCTTCATCTGTAAGATATACCATTTGACCTTCATAACAGTACTATAAAGAAGTCAAGGAAAGTGTTAGCATTTTGGTTTTACTGAGATATCTGAGGCCAGAGAATTTAAGTGGTATCCCTATATCTCCAAGTTGGTAAGAGACATAGCTAAGTTTAACACTCTGGTCTTTGATTTTCAAATCCAGTACTTTTTCTGCTTCATTTTTCTTATTCATTAGAAAAGGGAACATGATCAATTCCTCAGGAAACCTAGAGACTTTGAGATGATAAAGACTATTCTGTTACCTCTCCCTTAAAACTACATCCCAAATCTGACCATGTCTCTTCCACCACATCTCTTGCTTGGACTATTTTACAGCCTTCCAAGTGTTTTCCCTGCTTTCACGCGGGCTTTGCCATGATCCCCATCTCATAATAGGTAAAAGAATCCTTTTAAAATTTAAATCATATCATGTCATTCCTGCTCAGAACTCTTCAGTGGCTTTTCATTTGTCTTAAAATCAAAAGTCCTATTTTGTCTTTAAAAGCTCTAAATGATCTGGCCCCTGACAAGACATAATTTTCAACTATTCTTTCTGTTACTTACTCTGAACCAGCTACATTAGCTTTTTTACTATTTCTCAGGCTTTATTCCTGGCTCAGGGCTTTTTGCATTTGCTGTTTCCTTTACATGGAACACCTCCCCCCCAAATAATTATATTGTTCCATTTGCATCAGTCAGTTCTTAGTTCAACTCTTAACTTCTCAGATCTTCATTGACCTCTGGTCATCCTGTTTACTCTCTACCCTTATCCTGATTATTTTTTATTGATAACACAGTACAATTACCTGTTATTTGCTTGTTGTTTGCTTCTCCTATTATAATGTAACTCCTTGAGGGCAGAGGTTTATTTTGTTTACAACTGTTTCACTAATTCATAGAACAGAGCCTGCCACATAGAAGGCAAATATTTGTTGAAAGAATGAATGAGTAAGAGCAAGGAATCTGATAGAGTGATGTGTTAAGAGCAAAGTAGATGTCATTTTGAACATCCTTTTGGGAAAGGCTTTTATTAAATACATTTTATATTACATAAACACAAGGAAACCATTGAATGAAGGAGTGGCACAACTTTAGGAACATGTTATGTACTTTTCAGAAAGATATGGAAAACATTGTAGAAAAATTCAATTAAATTTATTTCAGTTTTTATGAGGAAGATACTAGGAACGTTCTTGTTTCCAAATGATCTTTATAGGGGAACAATTCAGAAGTATTAGATTGACAGTGACAAACACATGGGATGTTCTAGACCTAATTAACAAAATAGACAAAAATAAATATATCACCAGAACCAGATGGCATAATTCCTAAAGTTTTGAATAAACTCTTAAATTAGGCAACTCACTATTCATCAACATTTATAAGCTGTTTTTATAAATAGTCATGGTGTCAGAGTCAACATGTAGATAACTAGTTTAACTTCCACAGGGAAATGGATTTGTAATCATGATCTTTATACCAAACATAATATCAGATCTTCCCAACTAAATAGGTGTAAGATCAGAAACATAGTCATGTACTGTGGAGAGTTGGGCTGTCTAGGACCCTGGAAAGCTGAAAGATTAATTGCCTAGATATCCCTTCTCCAGGCTTTTCATCATCTCCATAATTCTTCTAATTTCATATCATTTTACTTGGGAAGTTCTGTAACTGAGATTGGCACAAGTCAATGATCACAGTTCCACATTTCTGCAACTTTCATTCATTAAAAGAACTATACAAGAATCCCTGAGATGTGTAGACTTGTCTCATTCTATATTTACAAACTGATAGAATTGAAGAGAGTACAGTTGACACTGCAGGATAACTTATTATGGTTAAAGTGTCTGACAAAGACTTCATGCTCTTGTCACCAAAATGGACAGTAGAGGATAGACATCTTTAAGAATAGTAATGGAGGCAAACCAGAAGAATTAAACTACCTTAGGATTAGGTAGGATTGAAATGTGAACAAGTTTAAGAACCAAAAAGAATTATAATAAATTTTTAAGAACTAAAAAAAACAAAGCCAAGTTTTTCAGTACTCCAGACTTTCTACTTTGCTTATCCTAAGAGCATAAGGGTGCAGATTCAGGCTCAAGTAAGGGAGTATAGGTTTGTGGGAAGTAAGTTTACAAAATTTTTAGGTTACCATAGATAACAATTATGTTTTCTCACAAAAGGTCCTTTGGTCCTAGTATATTGTCAACAAATTGGGTTGTTGGTCTCACTTAGTATGGCAGTTCTTACGTTTTTAAAAACAAACAGTGCTGTCATGCTTTGTGTATGTCTCAGTATAGAACTAATTTAAAATCTTACATGATTTCTAGTTTGTTTATCTGTTGGGTTATTGCTAGTGATCTAGTGATTAAACCAAATTCCTATTTCTTGAATTTTAGTGCATTTATGCAGACCCCTTCTGCCTTCCCTTGAAAATGTACCTGTGAGAAATCATAGGGTTAAGTTCTGTTGTTTACTTTTAATGATAAAATGATCATATTGATTTCCTGCATTATAGTTCTATGACCCATTTACATATTAGTTTAATAGCAGTAACTTTGACTATCTCCATTAAAGGTTTCAAGTAGAAACCCTGTTTTAAGCTTTTAAATTGAGGGTTTTTTTTTACCATAAGAGAGAATTAGGTTTTTTTTTTGTTCCTACTTAATTGTCAAAATAATGTTCTTTATAAAAGATTTTAGTTATAATGACAGTTCTTATCTTTTTCATTTAAAAAAAGAATATAATTTTTCTTAATTTTGTTAATATTTAAAAGATAATCTTTTAATGTATGTTAAACACAAATGTGTTTATTTAAAAATATGTATTAAGTATACTGGGGAATCATTTCTAATTTTCTAAGTAAAGCTAAAAGTTATTTGTGAGGACTAGTAGAAAATCAGTGATTACATTTTTAGAAAGCAAAAAAATCATATTTAAAGGATTTATAGAAGGTGGTTGTAAAGAATAGAACAACACCTCCAAAAAGTACATAATAGGCCTACTGTAATACCTATGAAGAGGCTTAGTTAAGGGGAGCATTCATAGTCACTGAAGGAATACAACAAGAAGATATTTTGACAAGTTTATTGTTCAGAATGTATTTATTATACAGAGTTAAAAAAATGATTAGGACATAAACC
Source organism: Camelus ferus (assembly GCF_009834535.1). Classification (NCBI taxonomy): domain Eukaryota; kingdom Metazoa; phylum Chordata; class Mammalia; order Artiodactyla; family Camelidae; genus Camelus; species Camelus ferus. Next base: position 56,902,054 of record NC_045696.1, read on the forward strand.
ATTCCTAGCCAACTGACTATAGTAAGAGTGAAATTATGTGTTTTTGTTGATTTATCAGTAAAATCACTTATATTTTCTGGACTTATGTAGGATATTAGAAGAGTATGATTTTAGTTCTATTGGAGTCCCCAAATTACCAATCATTATAGGTGGTGTAGAGAATGATTTTGAATACAATGATGATATATAATCAATATAATGAATTTTAATTAAAAATATAGTATTTAATATTTCAATTTTAGTTGTATCTTATAATTGGATTATATATATCCAGTAAGTATCTCTTGAATTGAATGTATCATAAAAACAGCATCATATTGAGATATGTACATTTCATTATAAATAATGGTGGTTTTAGATGTAGGTTTAATACCTGGATTTAAAAAGTAGGGTAGCTAGAGAAAACAGTTATGTTTTTTCAGGTTTTCTGCTCTGTTAATCACCTTATAGATTTCAGTCATGTTAGAAATCTAGTACTTTACCTAAATGAACACAATAAAATTGGGTTGTCAAGAAAGTTGATTGCATTGCTTAATGTTCAGTCTAATTTGTTCATTGTAAATTGACTAAAAACCTGTTTATATATCTGCAAACCAAAAAAATTTGAAAATTAGCAGTACAGTAAATTAAGAAGTTAGATTAAATCTGGAGGAAATGCTTACAGTTTGTAAACATTTAAGTAGATGGAAAATGTAAAGCTAGCAATGGAGGCATAGGAGAACTGAGCAGAATGATACGAGGAAAACTCAAGAGTAGAGGCAGATAATCTGAAACTTTCTTTGGAAAGAATATTAAGAAAGAAATTCAAGAGTATCTCAGCACTGCAGAGAGATAAAAGATGGAGAAAACAAAACAAATGAAAAACAAGCAAACAAACCAGAAATACCAAAAAACAACTGAATTAGGCCAAGAGGAAGTTGATTAGGGTAAAAATATTTTCAGTAAGATAATGGATGGAATTAAAGTCACACTATAATAGAGAATAGAATGGATAGAATGGATAGAATCTGTACTAGGTGTGTAAATTGATTTCATATAAGAGAAAATTGTTGGAAATGTAGCAGAGGTGGTAGATTCTGATAGCATTTTGGTATATCGTAGGAGGGGGAATGCAGTTGACCCACAGAAGAGAAAATGAGGCTACCAGAAAGGGAAGGGTAGGGTGGGGAGTAGAGGTATGATTTGCCCCTTAAAATAGTAAGGGTATTTGTTTTGGAATTTTTTCTTTACTTGAGGAGAATACATATTTCATTTGAATTCTCAGTAAACTCTGTGCTTTATCTCCTTTCAGGTAAATAATGATAAGTGATTCTACTAGAAGATTATATTAGTTTCCTAATTCTGCTGTAATAAATTACCAAAAACTTAGTGGCTTAAAACAACATAAATTTATTATCTTGCAGTTCAGGAGGTTAGAAGTATGAAATGGGTGTCACTGGGCTAAAATCCAGGCTTTATAGGACTGCATTCCTTTCCGGAGGCTCTAGGAAAGTGTTTACTTTCCTTTTCCAGCTTTTATAGGCTACTCACAATTCCTTGATTGTGGCCCCCTCCTGTCTTCAAAGCCAACAGTGATCAGTTGAATCTTGCTCACATTGTATCACTTTGACTCTAATTTTCCTGCTTTCTTCTTCTATATTTAAAGACGATTGTATAACATTGGGCCCACCAGGATAATTCAAGATAATTTCCCCATCTCAAGGTCCACTGATTAGCAACCTTCATTCCATCTGCAACCCTTAATTTCCCCTTGCCATATAACCTAATATATTCACAGGTTCTTTGGGGAACCATTATTCTGCCTGTCACAAAGATGCTCATTACTTCCTCCTGTCTTTTTTTTTTTTTCTTCAGTTATTTTATGGAAAACAAAATAACAAGAACAGAGACGATAGTATTAACTCCCAGCTTCAACAATTATTAACTTTGGAAGTCTTCATCTCCCATTTCGTTATTTTAATGCAAATCCCAGACATTATACCATTTTATATGTCAAAATTTCATAGATCAGATGAAGACTTCCCCCCTCCTTTTAAAAATATAAACCCCAAACCATTGTCACACCTAAAAACATTAACAAAAGTTCTTTATATAATCTAATATGCAGTTAATGTTTAAATTTCTTTAATTATCCAATAGTATCATTTTATAATTGAATTGTTTGGATTAGGATCAAAACTAAGTCCACTTTTCATTTTCACCTGACGAGCTTATTTTTTAGTTCAGTTTGTAGAATGTCATAGAGTTTGTTTGTTTTAAGATCAGCTATCTTGTGCTTTTGTGTGTGTTGTTGGAAACAGAACTCTGATTCCTTTCTGAACTGGAGGACTAGATATGAGGAACTAGGTGAGCTGTACAGTGTACTACAAGATGAAAAGTAGACTTAAAAGTTATTTCTAGAGATGGTTACATCTTTTAAGGAATTGGAAAAGTAATATTTTAAGTCAGCCTGAGCTATTCCTACTTTATGTTGCCACTGTGGAGTCGATTGCCCTGAGAATATTAGAAAAGAGGAAAACAGAGAAGACATAGGATATATAATAGTGAATAATAAGAGTGGAGTAGATTCTTTAGGTTGTACTCAATGGTATTAACTTTTATCTATGAAATAGGTTACTGGAGGAATAGTATGGGATACAGTTGCACATATCTCTTAACTAAAAGATGAAAAAAAATCAAACATTTGCAAGGACTCACTAAACAATACTTATATAGCAAGAAGCTAAAAGTGGATTGGTCAAGTCTATTAACTTAGATTTCTTCTAAGTTATAGGATATCCAAGATTCAGATTAATAGGCTAAATATACTTGAAGAACTGAATTGGAAGGCAGTAAGAGATTTCTTTGATTTTTCCAGTTTCATCTTAGCCAGAATTCCTTTGTTATTTGAGGTAATGTTCAATACTCTTTTTTATTTTGATGTTATTGAGGTATAATTGATATATAGCCCTGTATAAGTTTAAGATGTACGGATAATAATTTGATTTACATACATCATTAAGTGATTATTACAGTAAGTGTAGTGAACGTCCATCATCTCATATAATTACAAAATTAAAGAGAGAGAGAAAAAATTTGTTTTCTTGTGATGACAACTCTTAGAATTTACTCTCCTAACAACTTTCGTATATAACACAGCAGTGTTAAATTGTATTTATCATGTTGTACTTTGCATCCCTAGTACTTATTTATCTTATAGTCAGAAGTTTGTACCTTTTGACTGCCTTCATCCAGTTCCTCCCAACCAACTTCACACCATACCCTCTGCCTCTAGTAACCACAAATCTGATCTCTTTTTCTATGAGTTTGTTTGTTTGTTTTTGAAGTATAACTGACCTAAACATTACGTTAGTTCCTGTAACACAACATAGTGATTAGAATTTCTATATATTTCAAACTGATCAATATTCAGTACTCTTTTCTTTTGACACAGATATTAGGTATTACCCTAGGCATTAGGTGATTTCATTTACTTATTATGTACATTATTTATTATGTACTTATTTATTGAAGGCCTATTTTATGTATAAGTCTATATTAGGCACTTTTTAGCTGGGCCATTTTTTTTTTTGGAATGAGTTGGCAAGGCCATCTCACACTATATGAACCATTTATATTTTTGTGTGATTAATGATTTGCATCATGTATACTTTATTTTTTGTAACTTTTATGAAACTTCCTCTTTTATTCTTTTTTTAATGAAATTTTAAAAATGGCTTAAAATCTTTGCTTCTTCCCTCCTGTTTGTATTTCTAGTGTTTTTGCATCATTTTTAGTGTATTTGCTGTTTTGCTCTTCGTCCTTTGCTTACTTTATTTTCTATTTCTATTCTCTCGGCTAAAAGCTCTTTTATTCTAAAATGAAAAAAACCTGGAAAATGTTTAAAATATATTTATTTTGTCACAATTTTCATTCTCCTAATGAGTCTAATACTCTCATTGGGACTATTAACATATCAAAATAACTCTTTTAAGTCATAGATTCTTTTTTTTATTCATTGCCTCTTAAAAGGATTAAAAGGTGTTTAATCTTGATCTGCTCAGCATAATCCTCATAGAATTATCTTCAAATTATGCTATTTGATAACCTAATTTCTGTCTTCATACAAAGCATTTATTACTTTTATCATACATACATTTACCATAAAATTTTTATTTAAATTAAACATTTTTCACACGCTCATGTATTTTATTCTGAGGAGAGCTATAGGTTTAAAAAACTTAGAGTTAAAGATAAATTTTGAGAGATTAGGGTGCTAAGAGCTGAACACTTGAGAGTTGACAGCTGAAAGCAACATAGGAAAAAGCAGGGAAGGAAGAACTTGAGATATAATTTACACATACTAAAATTCATAGATTTTAAGTGCTCAGTTCAGTGAGTTTTCATAGCTATATGTACTTATGTAAACATCAGTCAAAATATGATATAGGATATCTTAAATTTTCTTAAAATTTCTTCCTGCCCCTTTCCAGTCAGTTTCCAACTTCCACTTCTTTCCAGGGGCAACACATTTTTTACTTTTATCACCATAGCTTAGTTTTGCCTGTTTTTGGACTTCATATAAATAGAATCATACCATATATATATATATATTGTCTGTGTGTCTTCTTTCATGTAACATAGTGTTTTTGAGATTTGTCTTTGTTGTTGAATGTATCAGAAATTTGTCTCTTTTTTATTGCTGAGTAATAGTCCATCAGGTATTTTTATGAAAAGTTACATTTCCATTATAAATATAAACATGCTTGTAACAAAATACAGCAGAGTAGAGAGAAAAACACTCCCAAATTATTCAAATTCATACTTTGAATCCTCAGGTACAGGTAATGATTAGTGATTTGGGAGGGTACATTTTATTTCAGTATTTTTTATGTTTAATTTTTTGTTATGTGAAAATAAATGACCACCCAAATGAGAACAGAGGCTGCTTTTTCAAAGTTTGTTATAGTAAGGGAGTCAGCCACCATTGCTTGCATTTGGCAAAGACTCAAAGGCCAGCAAGGGAGTGGGGGAAGCTTTATAGTGAAAAAAAGCTTAGGCTTCAGGTATGCTCTGTTTTTTTTTTTTTTAATCTACCTATTTCTTTATTTTTCCCTTAGGTTTTTTTTTTTTAAAGTATATTTTTATTGAAGTATATAGTCAGTTTACAATGTTGTGTCAACTTCTGGTGAACAGCACAATATGTCATATAGGAACATACATATATTCCTTTTCATATTTTTTTTAACTGTGTTACTACAAGATATTGTCAGGTATGCTCTTATTGGAGGTTGTTGGAATGGGAAGCTGTAGGCAGACTGACTATAAGTGGGGCATCTTTATGACTGGTTTGGGAGTCATATTTGGCTTTCTCATTAGTACTGAGGTTGAAGTGTGATGGAGGAGGGGCCTACCAAAAATTAAGGAACCTGACAGTCATTGACCAAGCCCTAATGTTCTGGGATAATAGCTTCAGAGGTTGTGGTTTGGCTTCCTGGAATGGTTGCTGCAGGGATTGTAGTTCGGTTTCCTGGGCTGATTGCTGCAGAGTTTGTGGGACAGAGTTCTGTTGGCATACCTTGTTCAGTGTTATATATTGTACTATATGTTCAATCTCAGTTGTATTTTGGTATGTGTTATTGATCTTATATAGAATTCTACACCCTAGGACTTTTTTGCTTATCATTAAACATAAATGTTTTATTTCATGTTGTGATGAGTTTTTTTTTTTAATTTTAATACTTTTATATTTAAAATTTTTTTAATTGAAGTACTGTCAGTTACAATGTGTCAATTTCTGGTGTGCAGCACAATGTTCCAGTCATACATATAGATACATATATTCGTTTTCATAGTCTAAGTTTTTTCTTAACATAAGCTTAATGGCTTTATAACAGTCCATTTAGGGGATGCACTTTGGTTATTAGTGGAAATGGAGGCTGTTTTAATTTTTTCCATTCTTTTAATAATGCTGTTATGAATGTCTGTGAGTGTTAAGCCTTCAGCATATTTAGTATTATTTCCCCAGACTATATTTTTAGAGGTAAAATAGTTGGATTATATGTCTTGCTGAATTACTTCCCAAAAGGATTCATCAATTTAAACTCACTTTAGTAATATATAACTGCCAGTTTAATGATACAGTCACCAGCTTTAGATATTAAAAAATATATTTTCTAATTCAGTAGATGAAAAAAAATAGAATTTATGTAATTTTAATTTATATTTTTTGATTATTTAATTTCCTTGATAATTGCCCATATATTTATTAACCAGTTGAGTTTCTTCTTTCATGAATTGTTTTTTCGTATCTTTTACTCTCTTATCTGTTGATTGTTAGTAATTTTCTATTAGTTTGTCTAACATTTTTATACATTAAATATATTAATCTTTCGTCTGCTATATTTTTGTGAAAATATTCCCTAGTTCAGTTCATTTTCGCTTGTTCATGATTTTTGTTTATATATAATATTTATTTATTTATCTATATTTTTTGTATGGCCAAATCTATTGATTAATTTGTTTATCTCCAAAGGAAGAGAATGCCTCTAAAATTCAGAGTTTTGGTTAAATATTTATTTCTGTTTTTTTCTAGTGTTTTGATCTTTTATAATTTAACTTTTTTATCCAGTCAGAATTTGGTTATATAGTGGGACTCTAAAATAATTTTTTTCTCCAAATAACCAATCAGTTTTAGCATACCATTAACTATCTCAGTAAGATTTTAGGAAGGGCTTGTTACAGGATCTGGGCTTGTGTTAGGTGATTTTACCAAAGTTGGGAGAAGCATGAATTGAGTGTTGTCAGAAAGTTGGGGACATTTCTATCATTTGATATCCTAAGAATTTTCATCCAGGAGGCAAGAGGAATGTCATGGGGCCAAAGCCGTAATTGATAAAGAAGCAGCAGTTGCTTATGTTAACTAAATGAGGGGAACGTTTAATCGTTAGTGTAGTTTGTGCAATGTTTTATTTATCAGTACCCATACATGATTCTGCAGTGATTTTGTTGTTTCTTGCTTCAGAGAGTGGCCTTGTTTGATGTTGGTTTTCTCTGGAATTGTTCATGTTCAACATGAGAACACTGTGGCATAGCTGTTAGTGCCAGGCAAGCTGCAGCTAACAGCTATTAGAGGCTGCTTTTTTTCTCTTTTAGCAATTTATTACTTTTAAAGTAGGTTTTGTAGCTAAAGTTGCTATAAAATGTTGCTATCAGGCTTGGTTCAATACCTAGATAAGAGAAATGTTTCTTTTGGCAGCCAACAATCCATATTGGTTGATTTGAATTTGTTATATAGTTATTGGACAACTATTGTTTAGTATAATTATATACTTGAAATAGAGTACTGGAAAACAACTATCCTAAATAAGTATAACAATTTCTTGTTTTCTTTTCATTTTTACTATTCTCCACTTATTTACATTTTCTTTTCTTCCCTATTTTGAGAAGATAATGTAGATTTTATTTCCTTCATGAAATACTCCCTGGCAGGCAGCCATTTTTAAATTCCAACAGGTAAATAGAAGATTTGAAGTAACTCATGCTTTTCTGAGAGTTAAACCCACCATATCTAGTATTTTTGTATAGCTAGGAGAATATATAGTAAGCACTGTTGTGTCTGTATTAGTCTGAGTGAAGTAAGCTGCCTATAATACTCTGATTTTTCTCCTGAACTATGTGTGTGACATCAGCTAAACCAGTTATTTTAACTAAGTTCCAGAAGAGAAATTATCTGGCCTGCATCACTGCAGATATTTTACAATGCTGGAATAGTCTTACTTCTATTTTTCTAATCCTTTCTTTTTAGTCACTTCTATACTGGCAAACATAGATTATTTGATAAAAGAAAATTATATGAGGTAAAATAATATCCTTAGCAAATATATATTTTGAGGAGAGCATTGTATTTGGGAACAGAATGACCAGGCTGTTGCATGAATCATGCTCAGAAACTTAACTCACTGAGTCTGGTGGAGATTCAGGCAAGGAGGTGCGTAAGACATAGTCACAGAAAGCAATTAATTTGTCTAAAGCTTTTATTTGCTTGCGTTAGTGTGACATAGGTAGAGATTAAGATTCAAAATGAAAGCTAGTGAACTTGGAAGAGTAGAGGAAAGAGTGATGCAAGAGAACTGTGATACTAAATAAGAATCCAAATACACAGATTGATTTCAAGGAATCAGGATTAAAGACTATTGGGGAACTAGCAGCAAAACTAACTTAACATCAAGTCTGTGGGCCAAGGTTTTTAGTCCCCTTAATCCAATAAAAGGATTACTTTTAAAGGAATGGTAGTAGTGTGCTAGAACCACCAAACAACTTTCTCCTTGTAACTTCACACTACAAAAAAATTTTGAGGTATTTTTTCTGTGCCTTTAATTCTCTCTGCCCATTAGTTCTAATGAACTGTTGCTTTTTTTTTTTCATGATTGATTTCTTTCCCTAGGTTTTTCATCTTTCTTTGTTCAGCCTTTCTTTTTGCTTTCTCTGTTGTTTTTGCCAAATTATATCCCGCTTCTGTTTCCAGATTAAGAATAATTTTTGATACTAAATTGTCTTGAAGGATTTTAAAATTTCTTTTCAATACTTTTTAAATTTCTCTTAGGATTTCTTCTTTGACCAATGTATTATTCAGAAGTATATTGTTTAATATCCAAGTATTTTGGGTTTTTTTCCTAGCTATCTTTCTTACTGATTTCTAGTTTAATTCCACTGTGGTTTTATAACATACTTTATATAATTTCAATACTCTAAAATTTGTTAATATGTGTCCAGAGTATGTTTTATCTTGGTGAATGATTTATATGAGTTTGAGAAGAATGTTTATTCTGCTGCTGTTGGATGAACTATTCTACAAATGCCAGTTAGACCTAGTTAATGGATGTATCATTCAGTTCAACTTTTGTCCTTTTGACTTTGGCCTGCTGAATCTGTCAATTAGAGAGAGAAAGGTATAGGAATCTCCAATTACAATTGCAGTTCTATCAGTTTTTGCCTCATATATTTTGATGTTTTGTTGTTAGTTGCATATAAATGAAAGATTGCTACATCTTCTTGGAGAATTGACCCCATTATCATTATGTAATGGCCTTCTTTATCCCTGGTAATTTTCCTTGTTCTGACATCTGCTTTGCCCGAAATTAATGCAGCTACTTCTGCTTTCTTTGGATTAGTGTTAGCTTGGTATGTTTCTCCATTTGTTTACTTTTAATTGATCTGTGTCTTATAAATAAAGTAGGTTTCTTGTGAAAAACATATAGTTGAGGTCATTTTTTTTTAATCCAGTTTGACAACCTCTGTCTTTTAATTGGTGCATTTAGTCTATTAATGTTTAAAATGGTTATTAATATAGTTGGATTAACATGTATTGTACTTGTTACCATTTTCTATTTGTTGCTCTTGTTCCTTGGGTTTGTTTTGGTCTTATACTCTTTTTCTATCTTTTTTGGTTTTAACTGAGCATTTTATATGATTCAGTTTCTTTCCTTTCTTAGCTTATCAATTGTACTTCTTTTTAAAATTACTGTCCTTGAGTTTACAGTATACATTTACAACTAATCCAAGTCCTCTTTTACATAACACTCTATCACTTCACGAGTAGTACAAGTTCCTTATAACGGAGTGTTCCAAATATCTCCTCCTGTCCCTTGTAACACTGCTGTCATTCATTTCACTTATCTATAGGTTATAATCACTGAACCCATTGTCACTATTACTATTTTGAATAAACTATAATCTGTTAGATCAATTAAGAAAAATAATTTTTTAACCTTTATTTACTCCTTCTCTAACACACTACTTTTCTTCCTTTATAGATTTAAGTTTCTGACCTATATAATTTTCCTTTATTCTGAAGAATTTCTTCTAACATTTCTTGCAAGGCAAGTCTACTGGTGACAAGTTCCCTCAGTTTTTGCTTGTCTGGGAAAATCTTTATTTCTCCCTCACTTTTGAAGATAATTTCACTGGATACAGAATTCCAGTTTGGTGGGTTTTTTTCTTTAAACATTTAAAATATTTTACTCTATTCTCTTATTGCTTACATGGGTTCTGAAGAGAAATCTAATGTAATTCTTATCCTTAATTCTCTGTGGGTAAGGTTTTGTTTCTCTAGCTTCTTTCAAGATTTTTCTCCTGGTCTTTTATTTTCTACAGTTTTAATATGATATCCTAGGTGTAGATTTTTTGGTATTTATCCTACTTGGAATTCTCTGAGTTTCCTGGAACTTTAATATGGTGTCTGTAATTAATTTTTGGAAATTCTCAGTCATTGTTTCAAATATTTGTTCTATGTCTTTCTTCTCTTTCTTATATTCCCATTATGTGTGTTACACCTTTTGTAATTGCTCCTCAGTTCTTGGATATTCTCTTCTGATTTCTTTATTCTTTTTTCTCTTTGCATTTTAGTTTTGGAAGTTACTATTGACATTTCTTCAAGCTCATTTATTCTTTTCTCAGCTGTGTCTGGTTTTTTGATGAACCCACCAAAAGCATTCTTCCTTTCTGTTTTTACAGTCTGATTTTTTGCATTTTGTTTTTGATTCTTAGAGTTTCCATCTTTATATTACCCACCTCTTCTCCTATTCTTGTGTATCATCCACTTTTTCCTTTATAGCCCTTACCATATTAATCAGTTGTTTTAAATTACTAGGCTGATAGTTCCAAACTTTTTCTGCCATATCTGAACCTGGTTCTGATGCTTCGTATCTCTCCAAACTGTTTTTTTTTTTTTTTTTGGTCTTTAAGTATGTCTGGCCTTTGTGTCTGAGAGCCAGACATGATATACAGGGTAAAAAGGAACTGAGTTAAGTAGCTACCTAGTGTAAGGCTTTTATATGGCTAGTGCTAACCTATGTTTTGTGTTTGCTGAAGCTGTAGTGTCAGAGTGTAGTATGGTGTCCTTGTTTTTCTCTTCCCTGTTGTCCTTGGATTTCCCTAGACACTCCTGCTTAAATGAAATCTGAGTTGGATAGTTCTTTCTGTTGTTTTCCCTGGTTATTATAGAGGAGCACTATTGATGGTGGTGGTAAGGTATAGGGGAGGAGAAGTATTATTGTCCTGTGATTAGAACTGAGTTTTTTTTTTTTTTTTCTTTTTAAGGAGGGGGTGGTAATTAGGTTCATTTATTTATTTATTTTTTAGTGGAGGTACTGGGCATTGAACCTTTGACCTTGTGCATGCTAAGCAGGCACTCTAACACTGAGCTCTACCCTCCACCCTAGAACTCAGTTTTTTACTGAGCTTGTGCCCTTGGGTTGTGACTTTCCCAAGTGCTTTTTAGTTTCTTTCTTCTCTTTTCTTTTTTTTTTTTTTTTTTTTCACTTCGGTGAGACAGGAAGGCCAGAGTTAGTATTTCCCTTCTTCTACCTTGAAGACTAGAGGTGGCTGGAGTTGAATATTTTCCTTTCCCCAGTCAGTTAGGCTTTGGTAAAATAGTTTCTCTCAAAGGCAGTACTTGTTAAGAAGAACAGAATGATCTGGTCATGTTTCAGTTGGCTACTTTCCCCTCTTTCCCTGCCAGGTGCAGGCAGAATTTTTCCCTGATCTTCACTGTGAGAACCCAGCAGGGTTTCTGGAGATAAAATTCACTAAAGTGTAGGTTCCACCACTAAGACTGGGCTTCTTGAAGTTTTTAACTTTAAAACCTGTTCACACTGAATTGCAAGTGATTTGTCAATTACATTTTAGGTTTTCCTACTCTGGTACTGGTTCATATGTAGAGGTTTCTGCTCCAGTACGTTGTGATTCTCTATATCTGCCTGTCTGCCTCTCCAGTTTTGGAGGGCATTGGTTTGCCCTGTGACCTCAGTTCTCTGATGGATCTGAGAAAAATTGTTGATTTTCAGTTTGTTTAGCTTTTTTCTTGTTGTATAGATGGGAGTGACAACTTCTAATTGCCTATATGCTAGACTAGAAACTAGAACTTTAGTATTTTTATTAATCAACAAATAAATTTAAAACCTTGAAGTTTATACTGGAATTAATTTATATAATTAAAAAAGGGTTTCAGCATTGCAATGATAGTAAAAATAAATAATTGTCAGTGATTTATAACTTACTGAAATATTTGTAGACTTTAAATCTGAGTTTGAAGTATATTAATAAGGGCATAAATTTAAATTTTTCAATTATATTGAGGTTCATTGTGAGTTACTTTAAATTCAAGAAGTATTTAGTGAGTATGTGAAATATATCCAGAAGTCTTTTTCTTTTAAACTTTTATTATCATTATTTTTTATTTTACAACTAATGCATATTCCTTGTAGACAAACTAGAAAATAGAGGTAAGCAAAAAGGAAAAAAAAAAAACACATTATTTTACCTAGATATTACAACCATTAATGTTTATAGCATTTATTTCCAGATGTTTTTCTATGCTTATGATTACATGTAAAAAGTTTTTATATAAAAATGAGAGCCATACATTCTTTGCAACTTTTTCCTTTTTTTAAACATTTTTTTATTGAGTTATAGTCATTGTACAATGTTGTGTCAAATTCCAGTGTAGAGCACAATTTTTCAGTTATACATGAACATGCATACATTCATTGTCACATTCTCTTTCACTGTGAGCCACCACAAGATCCTGTATATACTTCCCTGTGGTACACAGTACAATCTTGTTTATCTGTTCTACATTTTGAAATCCCAGTCCCTTCCCATCCCCCTGTCCCTCTGGCAACCAGAAAGGAGTGATCAAAGTACTGAAGGAACTAAAAGAGACAGTGTTTAGAGATATACAATGTGTCAAAAATGAAACTGAACCTATAAAGAAGAACCAAATAGAATTGGTAAACTCATTGGCTGAAGTGAGTGAGAACTGATCTAAAGGCTGTACAAAGCAGGCTAGATAATTCAGAGAAATGAATAATTGACCTGGAAGACAGGACAACAGAAAGTACCCAATCAGAACAGCTGAGAGAAAAACAAATAAAAAACAATGAAAACAAGATAAGGGATCTATGGGATAATATAAAGCATGCCAATCTATGCATAATAGGGGTTCCAGAAGGGGAACAAAGAACAAAGGGAGTTGAAAAGGTATTTGAAGAAATCATGACTGGAAACTTCCCAAACCTAAAGAAGGAATCAGATATCCAAGTACAGAAGGCTCAGAGGGTCCCTAAACAGGAAGAACCGAAACAGACCCACACCAAGACATATCATAATCAAGATGGCCAGAGTCGAGGATAAAGAAATGAGCCTAAAGGCAGCAAGAGAAAAAACATAGAGTGAGTTACAAGGGAACCCCCATAAGTCTCTCAGCTGATTTCTCTACACAAACACTACAGGCCAGAAGGGAGTGGCAAGATAGAGTCAAAGTCCTGAATGAAAAAAAGATGCAGCCTAGAATACTCTATCCAGCAAGGCAGTCCTTTAGAATAGAAGGAGAAATAAAGAACTTCACAGACAAGCAAAAACTAAGTTTAGCAACACTAAACCCATGCTAAAAGAAATACAGTTCTACTCTAAATAGAAAAGAAGCAGGATGCTACAAAAATGAGAAACTCATAGACATAGAACTTTTTCCTCTTTAAAACATTCTGAGCATCTTTCCTTGTCTGGTTACTTTTTTTTTTTTTTCAACATATTGTTGAGTGATTGCCTAGAATTCTGTTATAGTTATGGATTCCAGCTTATTTAAATCAATCCCCAATTACTCTAATAGTTTACTTTCACAAAATACTACAATAAATAACCTGTGCACATCTTTATATATTTAGATTTCTTCCTTATGGTAAATTCCTAAGAAAAGTTCATAGCCAGAGTAACCATATTTTTAAGGTTTTTGTTACGTATAATCAAATAGTCTCACTGAAGTTATACAAGTTTATATTTTTATTAGAAGTTTATATTTATTTGTTAATTATAAAGAAGCTTATGGAATACTTGTTTCCCTTTACCTTTGAAGACCCTGGAAATTTTTGCCATTATTTAAAAATTTTTTGGGTATATAATTGGCAAGATATGATAACTTAGGTTGTTTTAATTTGTATTTCATTGTTTAGTAGTGAATTTTAGACATAAACGTATTTATTGCTTATTTGCATTTCTTCTGTAGTGAATTTGATGTTGTCTTTTGAATATTTCATTTGGGTTGTTGGCTTTTTCTTAGAAGAACGTCTTATATACTAAAGATAGTAACACTTTGTCTACTGTGTTACGTGTAAAAAGCTATTATAGCACTTTGTTTACTATGTTATGTAAAAAAGCTTTAAGGCTCTTTTAATTTTATATAAATATGTATCCTGCCAAATTTGTAATATTTTATTAGTTTTTCTTCATATGTTTCTTGTAGTAATACATTTTAAGCCATCTTGAATTTTATTGTTATATGATGTGAAATAGGAATTGAATTTTATCGAATGATCAACCAATTGTTCCAGTACCAGTTATGGAATAAGCCTTTTTATCCCTTACTGATTTGTTTGTTGCTTTTAATCATATATTCAATTATTTTTATCTACTTGAGCTTCTTTTTAACATTTTATTTCATTAATATATGTCTTCCTATATTATAATTATTTTATAATGTATTTCAATATTTTACGCTTCTCCCACCACTTTTATATTTCACTTTTCAAAAATTGTTGGTTATTTTCAAGTTTGTATTTCCAAGTGAACTTTAGTCTTCTCTTTCTCAAGTTTCATGAAAAATCCAATTTCGATTCTGATTATTCTACATTATATTAAAAAAAATTTTTAATTGAAGTATAGTCAGTTTACAATGGTATACAGCATAATAGTTCAGTCATACATACACATACATATATTTGTTTTCATATTATTTTTCAGTTATAGGTTACTGCAAGATGTTGAATATAATTCCCTGTGATATACAGTATAAACTCTTGTTTATCTATTTTATGTATAGTAGTATCTGCAAATCTCAAATTCTCAATTTATCCCTTCCTTCTCCCTTTCCCCCAGTAACCATAAGTTTGTTTTCTATGTCTGTGAGTCTGCTTCTGTTTTGTAATTAAGTTCATTTGTCTTTTTTTTTTAGATTCCACATGGAAGTGATATCATATGGTATTTTTCTTTCTCTTTCTGGCTTCCGTTAGAATGACAATCTCCATGTCTATCCATGTTGCTGCAAATGGCATTTTTATTCTTTTTTTATAGCTGAGTAGTATTCCATTGTATAAATCTACCACAGTTTCTTTATCCAGTTATCTGTTGATGGACATTTAGGTTGTTTCCATGTCTTGGCTATTGTGAATAGTGCTGCTATGAACATTGGGGTACATATATCCTTTTTTTTTATTAAAGAAATATAGCTTTCTTTATTACAAGAATGAAAGTTAAATGTGATTTAAACTGTAAGTAAACTTTAAGCATACAGGAGTTATGTGGATAGTTTTATTTATTTTTGCATAAGCACCTGGATAATAAGAACAGAATGAGCAAAAAATTATATCAACTTTTATTTTTATTTATTAAGAAAAGTCATCATGGTGTAAAAACATGTACATGCTTTCAAAAAAATTAATATACCTTTAAGCCCCTGTCCTGTTTCCTAGTTTTGCCACAGAGGTAGTTTTTACTTGCTTAGCCATTTTAATTTTATGTGCCAAATTATATGACTATACTGTTATTTCTTGTAAATCGATTTATATTATCAATTTACTTTCTCATATGATACAAAGAGTTATTTCACAAGAACTTTTTCTGCTTTCTATATAGTATATTGCTTTATAGTTGGTTCTTAGCATTTATATTATCATGACTTTTATTTTTAATAGCCACCCTAAGTGGGTGTTTTATTTTTTCCAATTCTGTATGTCATCTTGTCAATTATCTACTTTGCTGATAATCTACTTTTAAGCACAGAAGTTTGTCATCTTGATGAAGTCCAATTTATTTATTTATTTTTCGTCTGTGCTTTTGATGTCTTATATAAGAGTTTGTGGTATTAGCTCTTATATTTAGATTGTTGATCCATTTTTTTAAATTGAGTTGTAGTCAGTTTACAGTGTATCAACTTTTGGTGAACAGCACAATGCTTCAGTCATACATAAATATACATATATTCATTTTCATATTCTTTTTTACCATAAGCTACTACAAGATATTGAATATATTTCCCTGCATTATAGCAGTATAAACTTGTTTATCTATTTTATATATAGCAGTCAGTATCTGTAAATCTCAAACTCCCAGTTTATCCATTCCCACCTCCCTGCCCCCTGGCAACCACAAGTCTGTATTCTATGTCTGTGAGTCTGTTTCTGTTTTATATATAAGTTCATTTGTATTTTTCTTTTTTTTAGGTTCCCACATATGAGTGATATATTTTTCTTTCTCTTTCTGGCTTACTTCACTTAGAATGATATTTTCCAGGGCCATCCATGTTGCTAGAAATGGTATTTTATCATTTTTTATGGCTGAGTAGTATTCCACTGTATAAATATACCACAAATTCTTTACCCAGTCATCTGTCAATGGACATTTAGGTTATTTTCATGTCTTGGCTTTGTAAATAGTGCTGCTGTGAACATTGGAATGCAGGTATCTTTTTGAATTAAAGTTCCCTCTGGATATATGCCCAGGCATGGGATTGCTGGATCATATGGTAG
Organism: Camelus ferus; assembly: GCF_009834535.1. Classification (NCBI taxonomy): domain Eukaryota; kingdom Metazoa; phylum Chordata; class Mammalia; order Artiodactyla; family Camelidae; genus Camelus; species Camelus ferus. The sequence continues at coordinate 56,918,613 of NC_045696.1, forward strand.
AATCTATTTTTAGTCTTTTAAGGAACCTCCATACTGTTTTCCATAAGGCTGTACCAAGTTACATTCCCACCAGCAGTGTAGGAGGGTTCCCTTTTCTTCACACCCTCCCCAGCATTTATTATTTGTGGACTTTTGAATGATGGCCATTCTGACTGGTCTGAGGTGATACCTTATTGTAGTTTTGATTTGCATTTCTCTGGTCGTTGGTGATATTGAGCATTTTTTCATGTGCCTATTGATCGTTTGTACTGCATTGCATTTTAATGTTAATTTGGGGAAAGCTTGGCATCTTTTGACAATTGAATCTTCTGATTTTATGGTATGCCTCTCTAGTTATTTTTTTTTTTTATATTGACCAGGAATGTTTTACAGTTTTAAAATATTTTTTGATCATTGTTTAAATACACATTTTTGCTAGGTTTCATTCTAGAATTTTATTTGTCTTGTTTTAAGTTGTTTTTTGTTTTGAATAGAATTGCTTCTTACAATGGTTTTTTTGTTTGATACTAATCTAGAAGAAAGCTGATATTTAAATGCCTTTTGAGATATGTGAAGTTAAGTAAAAAGAGGAAAAATAAGTTGAAAGCTATTGCTAGGTTTACTGTGAAAAGGTAAATCAGTTCAATTTTCCTTTCTCTACTACCTGCCTAATTTTCATAGTAAATTAACAATGGATAATTACTTTGCAAGCAACTCAATCATTCCTTGGTTTTTATATTTGGAATTTGTTCTGAAAGGAAAATTAGATAGTGATCTTCTCTTAGTCTCCTTAACAAAAGAAATAACAAGAACTTAAGACTTAGGAATTAAGATTCTGTGAATATTTGGTGAATGAACTGCTCTGCTTTTTCTAAGCTAGAAATAATAAGAGAACTTTATGGGCAAACTCAGTCAGCCTACTTTGGGTCAGTTATTGGGACACCTAAAGTTATCTTTTGGGGAATATGGATGTTTTTGAACTTATGATGTAAGTTTTACTGTTGTTTTCTTGGAATGGACCCTCATTGTCTCTGTGATAAAAAGAGGTGCTCAGGAAGCAATGAGGGAATATGAGAGGATCTTTGTTTTGGATGAAGGATTATGATATGAAGCACTGTTTGATTAACTGAAAACACTATGGATACACAATATGGTAGTTTACAAAGTAATTTGAGTGAGTTTTAGTTGTTTTTTTATTTTCCTAACCCATAAATGTTACCCTAAGCTGATCAGTGCCACCTTCAGTTTTAGTTTTTGTTGGCATTGAGTCAAAACAATTTCTAAAATCAAAATACCCTATATTAAACCCTAAGACATTGATAAAATAGTGTTGTAAAGAGTACACAGTAGAGAGGAAACACCCCTGCTATATGAACACTCCTTTGTACAATATCCTTCTTACCCGTACTTATTTGAAGATATGAGGTATATTTGATGTTTTCCTTATGAAAACCAATACTAATAAGAAACATATGAATCTCTTCTACATAGTGTAGCTTTGGACAACTATATTTAGTGAGATTTTTTAAGTTTCTTTGAATTCTTAAAAGGTATTTCAATTCTTTTTTCTGATTTCTCTCTGAATGACAGTGCTAATCTGACTGGTAGAATAGTCTATATTCCAGAGGATTTTTGAGATAGATAAAGAAATTGAAAAACACGAAATCCTATTTACCCTCTGATTTGGCTAACTGAGCATTCTTTAACAAAAATTTTTATACGGAAAAATTCAAATATATACAAACATTGAGAAAAGAGTGTAAAAACTATATATATCCACACAGTTTCAATAATTATCACATTTTGCTGTTTTTATTTTGTCTATTCTCAATTTCCTCACACAGCTTTTTAATTGGAGTATTTTATTAAATTTTATTTAAATATAATTTCTGATTCACATAAAGTTTGCAAAAGTAGTACTTCGAATTCCATTATGTCTTCACCTAGGTTCCACAAATATTATTTTATTACATTTGAGTTACTATTCTTTCTCATTTTCTGAACTGTTTTACAGTATGTTACAGACATAATGCTCCTTTGTCCCTAAATACATAAGCTTTTATTTTCTTGAGAGAAGGACTTAAAAAAAAACATGAAACCACAAAACAGTGATCAAAATCAGGACACTTACATTGGAATAATATTACTATCTAATATATAGACTTTATCCAAATTTTGCCAGTTGGCTCACTAAAGTCTTTTATGGTAAGATAAAAATAAACTTGGTTCTGAGCCAGGATCTAATCTACGATCACATGTTATATTTAGCTGTCAAGTCTTTTTAGTTCTCTTTAAAAAGGGGGCAATTACTCTTCTTTCTTTGACTTCTATTATCTTGATATTTTTGAAGAGTTCGTGTAGGTTATTTTGTAGAATATAGAAACAATTTGTATTTACTGGAGTAATTTAAAACAAGTCCCTAGATATTTATTATTTCACCTAGCAGTGAAACATGTTATACTTGAGTTTATATTGCTAACATGTAAAGATTTAAGAAACAACCATAGTGATGTTATCTTACTCAGCAAAATTAATTATAATTCTTTAATATTATTTAATGTCTAATACTTACTTCTTCAGTTTTCCCTGATTGTCTCAAAAATGTCTTTTTATAATAGATTGTTAGAATAATGATACAAAGGCCATACATTCTATTTCTTTGCCTATGTCCCTTAAGATTCTTTTAATTTATAATAATTCCCCTTCCTTTTCCCCCATGCTATTGATAGTTGGAGAAACTAGGTCATTTGTCTTATAGAATTTCCCATATTCTGTATTTGGCTGATTGCTCAATTAAGTGCTCTTAACTTTATGCTTTTTAAAAAGGTGGGCAATAGTGTAAGAAGGAAATATTGGTGCAAACCACTTCCTCTTGATCTACTCCCTTGGCTCCAGGGTGTTGTTTTCATGCTGCAGGCATTCTTCTTTACAATGGTATAATGTTGATGATGACTCTTGAATCATGATTTGGTTTGCTTTTCAGTGTCTGCTGAAAGTGCTCATTTTAGAGTCAGGCAAAGTGATCAAGTCCAGTCTAAAAGTATCAATTGAACTACCATGGTCACTGAAAAATTTAAGTATATAATCAAGGCTTATTTTGTCTCATAATTCTATTCTACTCCATCTAATACAAATATGACTTGCTTTGTTCCTAGTCCTAAAGTTGTTACAACAGAAACAAAGGATTATTTTTCATTAGCTTGTTCTTCTGAGACTAATTTATTTAGAAGCAGAGGCTTACTTTTATTGACTCATCTGCTTTATCTTGCCTAGGGAAACACAGTTGAATAAGGTAAAACATAAACTATTCTTGCCAGTAAGACTAGCTCAAGCTAATGGCTTTTTACAATTCCATACGCCTTAGCTAACTTGGCATTTCAATTTTTTTTAATCACTTTTTTCATGTTTCATCTCATACATAAATATAAATATACCCATATTCCCCACTAACTAGACTGAATCATCAGCCTGTCAGGAGGAGAAGGTAATGGTAATCTGAGAGATGCTAAACAGAGTAAGTGGATTTTAAGGACCAGATGAAGTCAAGGATAGTCAAAATGAATGTCTGATATAATTTTTGATATTATACTATAAAAGGAGGCAATGATAATAGTGAAAATTTGTTGTATGCCTACTTCTGGTCATGCACTTTGTGACACACTTTAGAGGAATTACTTCTTCTGATTGTCATCATAACAACCCTATGAAGTAAGAACTGTTCTTATTCTAATGAATCAGGTAGGAAGATTGAGGCTTAGAGAGGTTGTATAAATTACCTAAAGTTACATAACTAATGTATAGGGCTATTATTTAAAATCCAGTCTGTTTAACTTGAGAATTAACTCTAAACCAGGGTCAGATTTGCCTGTTTTTATAACTTGTTTCACTATTGCCAAGTAATTTATTACTAGTAGTTCTGACTCTTACTTTCTGCTTATTTGCCTGAACATAACCTCCACCCACTTAAATACTTGAATCTTTTAGACTATCTTGAGTCTTTTCAGACAGACCTGCCTAGTAGCAAAGGCAAGCCAGTCTTTAAAATAGGCAGGTCTATCTACAAAATCTTGTTACTGCCAAACCAAAGGCTTTGTTTCCTTTCCTTTTCTTTTCTCATGTCTTCTTTTCTTTTTTCTTTTTTTGACTTTACAAATAATCATTTATTTTGGTCATGAATCTGTGAGTTAACTAGGCAGGTTTTCTGATCTGGACACACCAGCTGACCACGGATGCATGCTCAGCTGTCTCCCATGTCTAGGATCAGCTGTTGAATTGGCTGGTGGCTAGATGATCTATCATTGTCTCACTAACATGTCTGGAGGTTTGTGCTGGCTATCAATCGTGACTGGTTTTCTCCCTATGGCTGCTCATTCTCCATTATGCTAGATTGGGCTGGATCACGTGATAGTCTTGAGGTTCTAAGAGGAACAAGAGACCAGTCTCCAGTGCATCATAATTTTCAAATCTCTGTTGGGTCATGTGTACTATTATCCTTTTGGTCAAAGCAAGTCACGTGACTAAGGTAGAGGGGGCGGGACAATATAGGCTCTACCTGTTGATTGGAAGGAAAGAATTTTTGGTCACTTTTCCATCTATCAAGGAACTCCAGGGTAGGAAACACAGTGGCACTTTTGAAACATTCAAGCTAAGATTTAGAGTTCAATCAAACATCAGTGTGTGTGGCATGATGGAGAACTTAAACTTATTTTTCTGAGTAGTTATTTAATTTCCTGAATTCCAATTATTGAATAATTAATTCCTTCCGTAGTGATTCTAGATGTTTTCTTTATCATATATTAAATTCAACAAAAAGTCGTGGTATGCTTCTGAGATATATCAATTCTATTTCATTCACTGGTGTCTAGTCCAACCCTAGTAGTATACTGATTTATTACAGATTTAGAACATGTTTTATTAAGTGGTAGACCTAATTTTTTCTTACTACACTTTTAAAGTATATATATTTCTTGTTGAACTTAAGAATCTCTATCTACCTCCTCCAGTACACATAAAATGCATTGAGATTTTGATTTAAAAATATATTAAATACAGAAGTTAATTGGAGAAATAAATACCTTAATATTTTTCCTATCCATTCAGGTATGTGATCTTTTTCTCCATTTGTTCAAATCTTTTATATTGGTCTTTTTTTTTTTTTAACATTTTTTATTGATTTATAATCATTTTACAATGTTGTGTCAAATTCCAGTGTTCAGCACAATTTTTCAGTCATTCATGGACATATACACACTCATTGTCACATTTTTTTCTCTGTGAGTTATCATAACATTTTGTGTATATTTCCCTGTGCTATACAGTGTAGTCTATTCTACAATTTTAAAATCCCAGTCTATCCCTTCCCATCCTCCACCCCCCTGGTAACCACAAGTCTGTATTCTCTGTCTGTGAGTCTATTTCTGTCCTTTATTTACGCTTTGTTTTTGTTTGTTTGTTTTTGTTTTTGTTTTTTAGATTCCACATATGAGCGATCTCATATGGTATTTTTCTTTCTGGCTTACTTCACTTAGAATGACATTCTCCAGGAGCATCCATGTTGCTCCAAATGGCATTATGTTGTCGGTTTTTATGGCTGAGTAGTATTCCATTGTATAAATATACCACATCTTCTTTATCCAGTCACCTGTTGATGGACATTTAGGCTGTTTCCATGTTTTGGCTATTGTAAATAGTGCTGCTATGAACATTGGGGTGCAGGTGTCATCCTGAAGTAGATTTCCTTCTGGATACAAGCCCAGGAGTGGGATTCCTGGGTCATATGGTAAGTCTATTCCTAGTCTTTTGAGGAATCTCCACACTGTTTTCCATAGTGGCTGCACCAAACTGCATTCCCACCAGCAGTGTAGGAGTGTTCCCCTTTCTCCACAGCCTCTCCAGCATTTGTCATTTGTGGCTTTTTGAATGACAGCCATTCTGACTGGTGTGAGGTGATACCTCATTGTAGTTTTGATTTGCATTTCTCTGATAATTAGTGACATTGGGCATTTTTTCATGTGCTTTTTGATCATTTGTATGTCTTCCTTGGAGAACTGCTTGCTTAGGTCTTCTGCCCATTTTTGGATTGGGTTGTTTATTTTTTTCTTATTGAGTCATATGAGCTGCTTATATATTCTGGAGATCAAGCCTTTGTCGGTTTCACTTGCAAAAATTTTCTCCCATTCCGTAGGTTTTCTTCTTGTTTTATTTCTGGTTTCCTTTGCTGTGCAGAAGCTTGTAAGTTTCATTAGGTCCCATTTGTTTATTCTTGCTTTTATTTCTTCTAGGAGAAAATTTTTTAAATGTATGTCAGATAATGTTTTGCCTATGTTTTCCTCTAGGAGGTGTATTGTATCTTGTCTTATGTTTAAGTCTTTAATCCATTTTGAGTTGATTTTTGTATATGGTGTAAGGGAGTGTTCTAGCTTCATTGTTTTACATGCTGCTGTCCAGTTTTCCCAACACCATTTGCTGAAGAGACTGTCTTTATTCCAATGTATATTCTTGCCTCCTTTGTCAAAGATGAGTTGACCAAAAGTTTGTGGGTTCATTTCTGGGCTCTCTATTCTGTTCCATTGGTCTATATGTCTGTTTTGGTACCAATACCATGCTGTCTTGATGACTGTAGCTCTATAGTATTGTCTGAAGTCTGGGAGAGTTATTCCTCCAGCCTCTTTCTTTCTCTTCAGTAATGCTTTGGCAATTCTAGGTCTTTGATGGTTCCATATGAATTTTATTATGATTTTTTCTAGTTCTGTGAAATATGTCCTGGGTAATTGGATAGGGATTGCATTAAATCTGTAGATTGCCTTGGGCAGTGTGACCATTTTAACAATATTGATTCTTCCAATCCAAGAGCATGGAATATCTTTCCATTTTTTAAAATCTTCTTTAATTTCCTTCATCAATGGTTTATAGTTTTCTGTGTATAATTCTTTCACCTCCTTGGTTAGGTTTATTCCCAGATATTTTATTACTTTGGGTGCTATTTTAAAGGGGATTGTTTCTTTACTTTCTTCTTCTGTTGATTTATCCTTAGTGTAAAGAAATGCAACTGATTTTTGAACGTTAATTTTGTAACCTGCTACCTTGCTGAATTCTTCAATCAGCTCTAGTAGCTTTTGTGTGGACCTTTGAGGGTTTTCTATATATAGTAACATGTCATCAGCAAATAATGACACTTTTACCTCTTCTTTTCCAATTTGGATCCCTTTTATTTCTTTCTCTTGCCTGACTGCTGTGGCTAGGACTTCCAGGACTATGTTGAATAGGAGTGGTGATAGTGGGCATCCTTGTCTTGTCCCAGATTTTAGTGGGAAGCTTTTGAGTTTTTCACCGTTGAGTACTATGCTGGCTGTAGGTTTGTCATATATAGCTTTTATTATGTTGAGATATGTTCCCTCTATACCCACTTTGGGGAGAGTTTTTATCATAAATGGGTGTTGAATTTTATCAAATGCTTTTTCTGCATCGATTGAGATGATCATGTGATTTTTGTCCTTTCTCTTGTTGATGTGATGTATTACACTGATTGATTTGCGTATGTTGAACCAGCCTTGTGTCCCTGGGATGAACCCCACTTGGTCATGATGTATAATCTTTTTTATGTGTTGTTGGATTCTATTTGCTAAAATTTTGGTGAGGATTTTGGCGTCTATGTTCATCAGTGATATTGGCCTATAATTCTCTTTTTTTGTAGTGTCTTTGCCTGGTTTTGGTATCAGGTTGATGGTGGCTTCATAGAATGAGTTTGGGAGTATTCCCTCCTTTTCAATCGTCTGGAAGAGTTTGAGAAGGACTGGTATGAGTTCTTCTTTGTATGTTTGGTAGAATTCCCCGGTGAAGCCGTCCAGTCCTGGACTTTTATTTGTAGGGAGGTTTTTAATTGCTATTTCTATTTCCTTTCTAGTGATCGGATTGTTCAAGTGTTCAGATTCTTCTTGATTCAGTTTTGGTGGACAGTATGTTTCCAGAAACTTGTCCATCTCCTCTAGGTTATCCAGTTTGGTTCCATACAGTTTTTCATAATATTCTCTTATGATATTCTGTATTTCTATTTTGTTTGTTGTAATTTCTCCATTTTCCTTTCTTATTTTGCTAATTTGTGCTCTCTCTTTTTTCTTCTTTGTGAGTTTGGCCAGAGGTTTGTCGATTTTATTTACTTTTTCAAAAAACCAGCTTTTGGTTTGGTTGATTTTTTCTATGGTCTTGTTAATCTCTATTGTATTTAATTCCTCTCTGATCTTTATTATTTCCTTCCTTCTGCTGCTTTTTGGGGCATTTTGTTCTTCTTTTTCTAATTCATTCAGGTGGTGGGTTAAATTGTTTATTTGAGATTGTTCTTTTTTGAGGAAGGCCTGTATCGCTATAAACTTCCCTCTTAGCACTGCCTTTGCTGTGTCCCATAGGTTTTGAGTGGTTGTGCTTTCATTATCATTTGTCTCAAGGTATTTTTTAATTTCAGCTTTGATTTCCTCATTGATCCATTGTTTTTTCAATAACATCTTGTTTAATCTCCATGCTTTCCTTTTTTTCTCCTTTGTTTCTCTGTTGTTGATTTCCAGTTTCATGGCATTGTGGTCAGTAAAGATGCTTGAGATAATTTCTATCTTCTTAAAATTGTTGAGGTTTCTTTTGTGCCCAAGTACATGATCGATCCTGGAAAATGTTCCATGTGCACTTGAAAAGAATGTATATCCTATTTTTGGGGGGTGTAATGCTCTGAAAATATCCACAAAATCTAGTTTTTCTATTGTAGTATTTAATTTCTCTGTTGCCTTGTTTATTTTCTGTCTGGAAGATCTGTCTAGTGATGTTAATGCAGTGTTAAAATCTCCAACTATGATTGTATTCCCATCAATATCCCCCTTTATCTCTGTTAGTAATTCTTGTATGTACTTAGGTGCTCCTATATTGGGTGCATATATATTAACGAGTGTAATATCCTCATCTTGTATCACTCCTTTAATCATTAGAAAATGTCCTTCTTTACCTTTCTTTATGGCCTTTGTTTTAAAGTTTATTTTGTCTGAAATCAGTACTGCAACACCTGCTTTTTTGGCTTTTCCATTTGCATGGAATATCCTTTTCCATCCTTTCACTCTTAATCTATATGTGTCCTTCTCCCTAAAGTGGGTCTCTTGTATGCAGCCTATTGAAGGTTCTTGCTTTATTATCCAGTCTGCCACTCTGTGTCTTTTGACTGGAGCATTTAGTCCATTAACATTTACAGTAATTAATGATAGATGTGTGTTTATTGCCATTTTGAACTTATCTTTGCAGTTGAATTGGTATATCCTCTTTGTTCCTTTCTTCTTCCTTTTGTGGTTTGGTAATTTTCCTTTGTATTATCGAGGATTTTATTTAATTTTTGTGACTCCTTTGTAAATTTTTGGCTTGTGGTTACCCTTTTTTGTAAATCTATCAACCCATTACTATAACTGTCTTTATTAAACTGATAGTAACATGATCTCAAACCCATCCTACTGTTAAAAAAATTTTAAAAAGAAAGAAAAAAATATTCTATATTTCCCTGCCTCCCTCTCCCACTCTCAGTGATTTGTATGTCTTCTTTTATAATTTCATGTTTACTTTATTTGTAATTCATGAGTTATCACCTTTCCAGTTGTGTGTTTCTCATTTCTGTAGCATCCTGCTGCTTTTCTATTTAGAATAGCCCTTTCAATATTTCTTTTAGCATGGGTTTAGTGTTGCTAAACTCCTGCAGCTTTTTTTTGTCTGTGAAACTCTTTATTTCTCCTTCTATCCTCAAGGATAGCCTTGCTGGGTAAAGGATCCTAGGCTGCATCTTTTTTTCATTCAGGGCTTTGAATATATCTTGCCACTCCCTTCTGGCCTGTAGTGTTTGTGTAGAGAAATCAGCTGAGAGCCTTATGGGGGTTCCCTTGTAACTTACTCTTTGCTTTTCTCTTGCTGCCTTTAGAATCATTTCTTTATCCTTGACTCTGGCCATCTTGATTATGATATGTCTTGGTGTGGGTCTATTTGGGTTCTTCCTGTTTGGGACCCTCTGAGCTTCCTGTACTTGGATATCTGATTCCTTCTTTAAGTTTGGGAAGTTTTCAGTCATGATTTCTTCAAAAACCTTTTCAATCCCCTTTGATCTTTCTTCTCCTTCTGGGACCCCTATTATGCGAAGATTGGCACGCTTTATATTATCCCATAGGTCCCTTATGCTATTTTCATTATTTTTTATTTGCTTCTCTTGTAGTTCTTCTGAATGGGTGCTTTCTATTGCCCTGTCTTCTAGATCACTAATTCGTTCCTCTGCATTATCTAGTCGGCTTTGCACAGCTATTAGATCATTCCTCATCTCTGTCAATGAGTTTACCCATTCTACTTGGCTCTTCTTTATAGCTTCAATTTCATTTTTGACATATTTTATATCTCTAAACACTATCTCTTTTAATTCCTTCAGCAATTCGATCACTCCTTTTTTGAAATCTTGATCTAGTAGGCTATCGGTGTCTATTTCATTGATCTTTCTTTCAGGGGATTTCTCTTGTTCTTTTAATTGGGAAAGGTTTTTCTGCTTCTTCATCTTGCTCATACCTCTTTGGCACTGTGGTTTATGGAGTATCAGTTGTTTATTTTGGTCCTTAAGGATTTTATCTATCTGATGCCTATTTAGGGATAGAACTTAGGAAAAAAGGAAAAAGAAATATGAGAGAGAGGGAAAGAATTTTAAAAGAAGGGAGAAAGAGGGTTTGAAAACAGTGTATAATGAATAATAGAAGAGTGAGTTGAAGCAGAGTATTAATCGGGTTGAGACGTCCTTTTGAAACCTTTACAAAAAAGAGGGGGGGGAATGAATAGATGTATTTTAAACCTGTGTCAAATCAATAGCAGGACATCAAAACCCAAGAGAAACAGAAATGAATTAAGAAGTAAAGATTAAGAGAGTAATAGAAAATAGAACAGGTAAAAACAGATTTAAAAAAAAAAAGGGGTGGGGAGTTTGTCGGTGTTCTCCTGGAGTCTGTGTCCTTTTAATGTGAAGTCTTTCTGTCTTCGTCCTGTTTTGGAAGCTCAGCTTGCTGTTTTCAGAGGCCCTCCGTTGGCGTCCTCTTCTGTGCTGCTTCCAGCACCTGTCGGCAAGCAGATCGCGCCTCCTCCTAACACTGGGTCAGGTGCACCTCTCTGCTGTGGGCGGGCGGGTCGCTGCCCCTCCGGATGCCGCAGTCAGCTGTTGCAGACTGGCCGGGTAGGAGGGCGGGTCGTGCCCCCTCCCAGCACCTCGGTCAGGGGCTGTGTTCCTGCCAGAAAGGCGGGGGGGGGGGGGGGCGCTCACCTTCTACCTGCGCCGCTGGTAGTTCCGCTCTCTGTGCGGCTGTGCGGCGCTCCGCCCTGTGCGGCGCTCCGCCCTGGTCAGCGCTCTGCGGGTGGGCTCGGGGAAGACCGAGGGACAGCCCTGTCCCTGCGCTGAGCCAAAACCCAGCTCCTTGTTTGTCTTTGTGGAGCAAGTTCTCTGAGGGACCAGGATGGAAGAATCCTATCTGCCCCGGGCTGCAGGCCAGTCTCAGTCTGGCCTTTGAGGCTGCTAAGCCCTTCAGTGTGGATGCAGGTTTCGCCCCCACCCCCGCCTGAGTGCTCAGCGCGGAGGATATGGTGGCGGTGGCTGTGCCTGAGCCCCGCCTCTCTTCCCCCGAAAACTTTCGGGGGTTTTCAGAGATGCGGGTGTGCACCCTTCCCCCGAGAGCACATCAACCTTGCTGTTTTATGGAGGGCCCAGGTTGTTCTGCCCTGTGCACCCACAGCCACGGCGCGCAGCCCCTTGCTTTCCCCCGGGGCTGCCTCCGTGCAGCCACTTCCGTCCTCCGCCCGGCTTGTGCAGGCTGGCCCTGCCCTCGGCTGCCGGCCCGCGTCTCAGGCTGGGTGTCCGGGGGGCGCTCTGTGCCCGTTTAACTTAGTTCTGTTAGTCAAGGGCTGCTCTGTACAGATCCAAGCCTCGGAGGCTACCCCTCCGTCCCGCTGGCCTCTCAGTTGGAGAGGGGAGACCCAGCGAGCGAGCGCCAGTCCTCCCCTGCCGCTCCCTCCCCGCGGGACCCGTCCTGCGCTGCTTTGCCTTTTGTTCTTTCTTTTTTCCTTTTCTCCTACCAGATTTTTGGCGTCTTTATCTTTTGAAGAGGGCGATGTTCTGTCGGAGTTCCACAGGTCCTCTGGTTGGCTGAGTGGGTCTGTAGTTGTGGGTCTTGGTGTATCTGTGGGAGAGGGTGACCTGCGAGCGTCCTTCTACTCCGCCATCTTCCCGACACACCCCTATATTGGTCTTTTTATGCGATATATTTCTTATTTTGATGAATCCTGATTCTCCATCATAGAGTTTTCATTATTAGTTTTTGCTACTATGAATAAGCATATTTATCCTGAATCCAGAAACTTCAGTGAAATTGATTAGTAGATTCTAAATTTTATTTATTTTTGAAAAATTAACGAATGTATGTATTTAAGATGTGCAGCATGTTGTTTTGATATATGTGTACATTGTGAAGTGATTACTACAGTCAAACTAATTAATTACTTCCCATAGTTAGCATTTTATGTGTGTGTGTGTGTGTGTGTGTGGTGAGAACACTTGAGATTTACTCCCTTAGCAAATTTTAAAGATACCCTGTATTATCATTAATTATAGTCACCATGCTGTACCTTAGTCTCCAGAATTTATTCATCTTATAACTGAAAGTTTATACCCTTTAATCAGTATCTCTCCTTTTTCTCCATTTCTCCCCCTGCTTCTTCCATCTCTGGTAACCACCATTCTACTCTCTGTTTCTGTGGATTCGTCTCATGTAATATTTGTCTTCTGTGTTTGGCTTATTTCACTTAGCATAATGTCTTACAGGTTCATCCATATTATCACATATGGCAGAATTTCTTTTTTTTTTTAAAGGTCAAATAATACTCCATTGTGTGTGTTTGCACATGTGTGTACACAGTATTTTCTTTATCCATTTATCCATCAACAGATACTTAAGTTGTTTCCAGATCTAGGGCTGCTATGAATAATGTTGCAGTGAACATGGGAGTTCACGTAACTCTTTGAGATAATGTTTTTATTTTCTTTGGATATATACCCAGAAGTGGGATTGCTGAATCATATGGTAGTTCTAGTTTTAATTTCTTTAGGAAGCTTCATACTGTTCCCCATAGTGGTTGCAACCAGTTTACAATCCCACCATTTGTATATCTTCTTTGGGAAAAAATGTCTGTTGAGCTCCCCATTTTTTAGCTGGGTTATTTGTTTGGGTTTTGTTTGTTTGTTTGTTATTAAGTTATATGAGTTTGTATATATTTGGATATTAACCCATTATCAGATAGATGGTTTGCAAATATTTTCTCCCATTTCATTGATTGCCTTTTCATTTTGTTGATGGTTTTCTTTGCAGTGCAGAGACTTTTTAGTTTGATGAAGTCTCGCTTGTTTACTTTTGCTTTTGTTGCCTGTGCTTTTGGTGTCAGTTCCAAAAAACTGTTGACAACACTAATGTCAAGGAGCTTTTCCTGTATGTTTTCTGGTTTCAGGTCTTATATTCAAGTCTTTAATCCATTTTGAGTTGACTTTTGTGTATGGTATAAGATAAGGGTCTGATTTTATTCTTTTGCATGTGATTATCCAGTTTTCCCAGTGCCATTTATTGAAGAGACTATTCTTTCCTTCTTGAATATTCTTGGCACCTATGTCAAAAATTTGTTATATATGTATGGTACTCTATTTTGTTCCATTGGTCTATGCATCTGTTTTTGTGCCTGTACCACACAGTTTTGATTACTACAGTTTTGTAATATAATTTGAAGTCAGAAAGTGTGTTGCCTCCAGCTTTGTTCTTCCTCCAAATTGCTTTGGTTATTTGGGGTCATTTGTGGCTCCATATGAATTTTAGGATTTTTTTTCTATTTTGTGGAAAACACAATTGGAATTTTGATGGGGAATTGACTTGAATCTGTAGGTCATTTTGTGTAGAGTGGACATTTTAACAATGTTAACTATTCCAATCCATGAAGACAGTCTATCTTTCCATTTATTTGTGTTTTCTTTGATTTCTTTCACCAGTGTTTTAAGAGAATTATAAGCCAATATCCCTGATGAACATAGATGCAAAAATTCTAAACAAAATAGAAGCAAACTGAATTCAACAGTATGTTAAAAGGATTATGTACCATGGTCAAGTCAGATTTATCCCTGCTATGCAAAGATGGTCAAAATACACAAGGCAATGAACGTGATGCATCACATTAGGAAAATGAAGCATAAATATAGGATCATTTCAATAGATGCAGAAAAAGCATTTGACAACATTCAATATCCTCTCATGATAAACTCTCAACAAATTAGATATAGAAGGAATGTACTTCAGTGTAATAAAAGCCATATATGACAAGCCCACAGCTGATCATACTCAGTGGTGAGAAGCTGAAAGCTTTTCCTCAAAGCTTAGAGCAAGACAAGGATGCCCACTCTCACCACTTCTATACAACATAATACTGAAAGTCCTAGCCAGAGTAATTAGGAAAGGAAAAGAAATAAAAGGCATTCAAGTTGGAAAGTAGGAAGTAAAATTGTCTATGTTTTCAGATGACATGAGTCTTATATATAGAAAACACTGACGACCCTAGTAAATATCTTGTTGACTTCCTATACTGTTGTTGGTGGAAATGTAATTTGGTGTAGCCACTATGGAAAACAGTATGGAAGTTCCTTAAAAAACTAAAAATAGAACTACCATATGATCCAGGAATCCCACTCCTGGGATATATATCTGGATAAAACTAATTTGGAAAGATACATGCATCCCAATGTTCATAGCAGCACTATTTACAATAGTCAAAACATGGAAGCAACCTAAATGTCCATCGACAGATAATTGAATAAAGAAGATGTGGGATATATATACACAGTGGAATAGTACTCAGCCATAATAAATGAAATAATGCCATTTGCAATAGTGTGGGTGGACCTAGAGATTATCAGACTAAGTGAAGTATGTCAGACAGAGAAAGACAAATATCATATAATATCACTTATATGTTCTAAAAAATCTAAAAATGATACAAATGAACTTATTTACAAAACAGGAACAGACTTAACAAACATAGAAAACAAATACATAGTTACCAAAGGGGATAAGGGGGAAGGGTATATTAGGGGTCTGGGATTAGCAGATACAAAGTACTATATGTAAAATAGATAAACAACAAGGTCCTACTGTATAGCACAGGGAACCATATTCAGTATCTTATAATAATCTAAATAAAAAAAATGTGGAAAAAGAATGTTTATGTGTCTATATATATATATATATACACACACACACACATACATATATATATATATATATATAGATGAATCACTATACACCAGAAACTATACACCACATTACACACCATACACCAGCTATACACCAGAAACTAACACAACATTGTAAATCAACTGTACTTTAATAAAAAATTAACTTAAAAATTTTTTTAAAAATTCTGTTGAAACAAATAAATTCAATAAAGTTACAGGATAAAAAAATCAGCACGTAAAAATCGGTTGCATTTCTACACACTAATAAAGAACTATCTGAAAAGTACATTAAGAAAACAATCATGTGTATGACTCCAAGAAAATAAATAAAATACTTAGGAATGAATTTAATGAAGGAAGTGAAAGATCTGTACACCAATGGTGTTCTTAAGATTTCTTTTTCTATAGCTTTCTGCTGCTGCTACTCAAGGGATCAGGGATTAAAATCTAAGTATTACCTTTGGGATTAGTGTTTTCCAATGTGAAAAATACCTTCATCCATAGCTTCTATTTCAGTACATGAGTTTGATATTCAGCTTCCAGTGTTTTCTTTCTTAACTTTTTCCCTACTATTATTGTGACACCCCTCCCCATTTTAGGAGTAAAAACACTGCTAGTCATTATGATAGTCCCATTGTGAAAAGGTATTTAGTCAGTGTGTTATTTTGTAAAATGTGTCTCCCAGGTGTTGTCTTTCCAAGGTATTTGTTTTTTGAGTTTTTGTTGCTGTGGTATTAAATGTGTTGACATTCTGAGAGTTGAATTTTGGGCAACAGATTAAATTAATGGAAATTATAAAGGTATACGGAGCCAAAAAATATTTACATTGCTTCTGAAATTCTGTTTTGGTGAGTAAAACTCTTAGAGCTCTTAGTCAGAATAAATAGCTTGCATTTTACCCCCTCAAATATTCACTTGCTTATTGGTTTTTACCCAGTGGACTGTGCTGGCTACAATTGAGGCCTATTACCAGCAGCAACTTGAGGTGGAGGCCTCACAAAGCACAGGATCACTAACCTATATATTTTTCCTTTAGTAATTTCTGCCAGTCTTTTTCTTTTCCCTTTGAGCATGTACCTTGTTCTATTATTAATCATATATTTCTGAGTCCTTGCATCCGTATTTACAGTACCCCGAACCACAATACTTTTGCTATTGTTTTTTCTGCCCTATTTGTGCAAAATGAACTGTTTTTACACATTCCAGGAAAATTAAAAAGCTAATATTTTAGATTTTTACAAGTATCTTGAGGTATAAACCTTAAGAACTGTAAGGGTTTGCATGGATCAGTTTCTTCTTAACATGACAGCACTTATTCCCCATACCCTATGACTCAGAGATCAGAGATGACCACTGATCCTTCTTTTTTGATACAGTCTTACTCTTTTCTTGATTGAAGCATTAAGCACAAGGATCACTAAGGATCACTTGATCTTTTTTACACCACTAGTGAAATTAGGAGCTGAAGTGTTTGGTTATTGTCTTTGTGGTTTCTTTAACTCAGTGTCTGATACTGGTATTGATTCTGTAGCTCTGATATTTCTTTTAATTCTTTTGAAATGCATTTCTCCCTCTGGCTTTAAATTCATATCATGCAAATCAGAAGGTTACATTCTTTCACCCCGAGACAAGATTAGAGTACTAAGAAGCTATAGGGCTCTCATTTCCAAAGCTATCAATCAAACTGTGCATCCACTAGTGTGGTGACTTTGGACAAGTTGATTAACCTTACTTAGCCTCAATTTCTTCCTCTTTAATGACACCACCTATCTCATGGAGCTATAGAAATAAATAGAAAAAAGAGATAACTCATGTAGTGTTTTTCACTATACCTTGTATGTAGTAAACAAATGGTAGTGACAGCAGCCTTGAGGGGCAATGACTATGCATATAGTATTCATTGTTTATTTCTAATGCAGCGGGAGGAAAAATGACTAGGTCTCCTAACTCCTAGCATGATACTCTTCCACGTCATCCTATTTATAATTTTGCCTCACAAGATTTTTATTTTCTTTTTTTATAAAGTGATTTTTATTTTACCCCCAGGCCAAATTATTTTTCTATGACTACTAATTTCCATTTTTATTATTTATCAATGAGAAAAGATCTTTAAGTTCACAGGAATTTGTTTGATAGCTGTATAGGCACATATAATAGATTCAATAAAAAGATATATAGTATTTCTCTCAAGCATAGCACAGAATTAAGTTGAAATATTAAATAAGTTGGGAATAGAGACTAGTGTAGCCAGAAAGAAAATAAGGGTTTCAGATAAGTAGGAGGGTTTAAGTGGAAGTACTAGATAGCAAGACAGATGGAATGTAGTGATGACAGGAAAGATACTGTGAGTGAATAGAGGAATGCCAAATGTGGATTCTTGAAAGAGATCTGGAAGTGTATGATGATGAGGCTATGCTCATTTGAGGCTGATAGTATTAACTGTGATGGTCAGCTGAATTGAAAGAGAGGAAAGAATGATATAGTCAAGGTGAATGACAGATTGAAGCAAGGACATTGAAGACATTAGGCTGTTAATAGGCTGAGAGTAGAGAGAAACTTCATAATCCAGATGATAAAGTTACCTAAGAAGGTAAAAATGAGTCCTATGGATGGAAAAAAAAAAGGAAGTTCTTTGGAAAGAACAATCTGGCCACATTGAAGATTGTTTTGTCCTTTATTGAATGATGAGGATGATAGAATTGGATACCCTTTGGGTATACCCATAGTTACTTCATGTTATTAGTGTGTTTGTTTCCTATTACTTATGTCAGTACATATTTGTATGTATATCTCTGTACTTTTCAGTGGTGAGAATTAGGCCTATTCATTTATTATTTGGTATGTTTTTTGAAGGTATGTTTTAGCATAGCTATGTGGTATTATGAGAGAAGGTGATAGTATGAGAGATAACAAGATAGTGTTAGAGGAATGTAAATTCATTTATTTTGAAATTGATTCCCTCATATTTTGAAAGAACACCTTTCTATTACATTTAAGTACTATAAACTTATATTTACATAGTATACTCAGATTTTTTGGGGTAAGATTAACCGATTGCAAACTATAGAATCAGAGTTACTAGATTTGTTAAACTGTTGTAATAAAAGTCAATAGTTTTTTGAATGCCTATAGGGATCTTAAGTTTGAAACAACAGAAGCTCTAACCCCAAATGTTTTGTATTATAATATGGTAGGAAGAAACACAATTAGATAGTAAAAAAATAACCTACTTTTATATTAGATTTAGTGATATATTAGTACCTATAACATATCCTTAATTAAATAGCTGTATATATTAAATATATTATCCAAATGTGGGTGCTTGTTCTGTTCTAACACCTTAGCAACCTTAGCATTACATAATTACATATCGTTACAATAATTCACAGGGGTGCTCAGGGGGAAGAGAGTGAGAATGATAACTATTGAACTTTTTAAGTTCAATCTCAAATGTGCTTTTGTTACTATGGAGAGTTGAGACAGTAGCTTCAAATACAGAGATAATTATATATTGGTTTAAGATTATTCTACATAGAGATTTTATTTCAATACTTACAGAATATTTGGTTGCAGTTATTCATTTTTTAAAAATAGAATATTTTCTGAAGGAACTACTGCTTATGTGCACAAATCATATTGATGAACTTTAAAAAAACTGTTTAATCATAGTACTAAGCTTAGTGAAGAGAACAACTTAAAAGCATGGTCCCTACTCACAGAAGAGGTTAGAACTTATTTGGGGAGGCCAAAGGGCAATAATCATTCTTCAGTAATTCTAAATAGTGCTAAACTGTGGTGTTGGCTTAGAATTTTAGCAAATATTCCATGGAGGACTGAGGCCTTCTTGACTTGGGATTTGAGAGATAAATAGGTAAATATTTTATTTTTGAAACATATTAATAATTAGGATCTCATTTGTTTATCACAATGTATAAATAAATTTTCCAATGGATAAATAATGTTTTCCTAAAACAACTATTAGGTTTTTGTACATACTTTGAAAAGAAATGTTCTTAGCAGCTTCAAACACAGAACAACAATGAAAAAGTTTTTGAAGTATATAAAGAAATAATTGCTTGTTGAATACTAAATCCTGATGGGATTTTGTTGTCATAACTACAGTAGAAACTAATTACATCAGCTCTGCGTTTCTGAGTTCTAACAGTTGTGTTGTAACTTGTATAGTATTAAATAAACATTCATATATATGAATATAATTCTGTTATTAATCACTAAGTTCTGGTTTAGTGAAAAATATTTTGTCTACTTAACCATTTTATATATTAGAAAATACATTATTTAGTGCTACTGAATAAAATATTTGTATTTAGACTTTAAACAAATTTGACAGACTTCAAATTAGCTAAAAATAAAAATGAGGATTTCCCCACAATTTTATTGGTAATTGCTTATTTCTAGTAGAGGGAAAAGATGCTGATTTTGGTTTATTCACCTTGTAGCTAGATAACTTACCAGATTCTTCTTCTTCTAAAATATTTTAGTAGTCTATTTCATTTTTTACTTTCCTATATTTATATATTTATTGTTTCAATTTCTTGTCTTTCTTTTCTTGTCTTACTAAATTAGCTTGAATCTGTAAAACAATTATTGTAACCATGGAACAACTCGCACTGATGGGAAAATTCTCTCAGTTTCAATGATGTGTGTTTCCAATAACAGCCAAATCACTTGAACTTTGTTTTTTAGGGCTATGTGTATATGTCCATAGCTCTTCCCTAAATCTGATGTCATATTGGATCACTGAAAATACTGCTTAATAATTTCCTGCTCCCTTGGATAAAGGAAAAGACTGAGTAAGAGAACCAGGATAGGCATATGACACCATGGAGTGGCATACTGGTAACAAAATAACCAGTTCCTATGAAACCCCATCATACTGCAACAGAAAGCTAAAATTGCTCTATATGCACAAGTATGGCAAAATATCTGCTTATGCATGTGCCATTGGCAATTGGTACCAGTTTTCCAGTAAGACTTTTTTAAATCTCTTGAAAGAATGATAAAACCATCATGTTCAAAGATCTAAAAGGCAGTTGATATTAAAATTAAGAATAAAGCCCAAATATATCCTCATTTTATAAGATATTGGGAAGTCAATATAATAGAAATGTAATGTTAATATTTTGAAATTTTATATCCTTTTTTCATTCTAGTTTTATTTTTATCACACTCAATCATGTACATAATTTTAAAAGTCAGATAATTTTATAAGACGTATTATAAAAAATTAATAACAATCTGTCCCCTTCCCTCTCCCATTTCCTAGTTTCTAAAAGCAACCACTTTTCAACCTTCTTGCTATTTATTTTGGCATTTACCAAATGTGTCTGAAAATAACATCTTTATATTGCTACTTATTGACTTTTCCAAAAAAGATTTTTTTTCCACCTCATTACGTATAGAAGCACCCTTGCCATATCCCCATCTTCCTAATAAATCACAGCAGTCAGTGTTAACACTTTATTATTACTACTCTCTTATTTTGCCTCACAAATGTTTTTATTCCCTGAGGTTACATTTTTTTTAAGTTTCATTTGTTTCGTTTTTATGTACTCGTCACTAATTCAACCCCAACGTCTTCCCCAATTGACCAGTTATCTTTCAATATGTAACACACATCAGGTATATGATTCACAGAGAGGGAGTAGAGAGAGACAGACAGATGGAAAGAGAGAGAAAGGAAGGGACTATTTGTATAAAATTCGAACAATCCCTAATGACTTAAAAGCAAATCAGTTGTTGCTTTGGTCTAAGAACAGAAAGCGGGATGGACTGCTGTGAAGTTCACAAGTGATGAAAAGGTTTAATTGTGGTAGTGATTTTCCAGGAAACATCACATAGTACAGTACATATAATTTCAGATTTTTTTAAGCATTATAAAATACATACTTTTGAATATAGGCACAAAATACTAAATAAGGTGCTAGTAAATCAAGTAATGTATACTACCAATGATAAACCATGACCAAATAATGTTTATTCCAGAAATTTAAGTATGTACATATACCTTATATTTTATTTGTTACTAACATATTTCACCTTTTTCCTTTCCTTAACTTAAATTTTAAATTTGCCTCAACCTTGAAACTGGGGGCACTTCTAACTGCTTCCAAATTAAACATTGACAAGATACAGACACAGAAAAAGCAAATAATACTCTTCATCATATAAATGTCTCTGCAAATGCTATTTCTGTATATTTTTTTTATTGATCTTGACTTCCTAGCCTTCAAAACTGTGAGAAATAAATGTCTTATTTAAGCTTCTTAGTATTTTGTCATAGCAGCCTGGACAGACTAATATAAAGAGTAAAACAAAAGAAAAGAGAAACAAAATATTAGGAAAAGTTTGGTATTTAAGAACCTCATTTTATTTGTTGGTGATTAGCTTTACTTAACTTCACCCATTGAACATAAACTATAGTATTTCAACAATCCATTCTGACTGCATCTAAAATTGAGAATTTTTGACCTTGACAAGTTGTCTTCAGACTTGGTTATCCTACATTTTTCTCTGCTTCCTTTTTTTTTTTTTTTTTTTTTTTACTGCATCTATGTCATTCCAGTTGATAACCTTGATTCTTTTGAAATTAGCCAGGTACCTCAACTGATAGTAACTTCTTATTATATACAGTGATGATATAATACCAGAATATTTGATATTCTTGAGGAGTACAGTATTTTTCTTTCAAATTTAGATATAATTTATTCAGTTAAAGTATACATTTCAGTAGTTTTCAGTATATTCACAAAGTTATGGAACAACTACCATAATAAATTTTAGAAAACTTCATTACCCTCAAAAGCAACTGTGTACTCATTAGCAATAGATGCCCATTATCCAGAGCCCCTACCCACCATTCCTAGGCAATCAGTAATATAATTTCTGCCTCTATAGATTTTCCTGTTTTGTACATTCCATATGAATGGACTCATACAATATATAATGGGTTTCTTTCAGTTAACATAATATTTTCAAGGTACATCTCTGTTGTAGCATGCATTATACTTCATTCTCTTTTGTTGATGAATAATATTCCATTGTATGGATATACCAGATTTCATCATCTGTTCATAGTTGATGGATATTTGAGTTGTTTCTACTTTTTGAATAGTTCAAATAATGCTGCTGTGAATATTCCTATAATACTTTTATGTGGATTTCTTTTTCATTTTTCTTGCTTACATACTCAGGAGTGGAATCCCTGGGTTATAGGGTAGCTCTATTTCACATTTTGAGGAAATGCCAAACTATTATCCAAAGAGACTACATGACTCTTCATTCCCACCAAAAATGTATTTGGACTTCAATTTCTCCACTCTTTGTTAACATGTATTAATATCTATCTTTTTTGTAGCCATCCTGGTGAAGTATGCAGTTGTATCTCACTGTGGATATGATTTGCAGTTCCCTAATGGCTAATGATGTTGAACATCTCACCATGTGCTTATCAGTCACTTATATATGTATTCTTTGGATAAATGTCTGTTTATTAAGATCCTTTGCCTATTTTTAAATTGAGTTATTTAACTTTTTATTATTGACTTGTGAAAGTTCTTTCTTTATTCTGGATATAAATTCCTTATCAGATAAATGATTTGCAAATATTTTCTTCCATTCTGTGGGTTGTCATTTTACTTTCTTGACAGTATCCTCTACAGCACAAGAGTTTTTAATTCTCCCAAGGTTCAATTTATCTGTTTTTAATTTTGTTGTTTGTGCTTTCTGTGTCATATTTAAGAAACCATTTTCTAATCCTAAATCACTAAAATCTAAGCATATGTTTTCTTCTAAGGTTTTTATAGTTTTGGCTCTTATATTTAGGTCTATGATCCATTTTGAGTTAATTTTTGTGTATAATTTAAATAAAGGGTCCAGCTTGGTTCTTTTTTTTTTTTTTTTTTTTTTGAATAGCAGGTACATTAAGTTTATTTATTTATTTCTTAATGGAGGTCCTGGGGATTGAACCCAGCACCTCATTCATGCTAAGCAGCAACTCTTCCACTAAGCTATATCCTTCCTGTCACCAACTTGATTCTTTTGCATGCATATATCCAGTTCTTGCAGTATCATTTGCTGAAAGACTGTTCATTCCTCATCGAATTGTTTTAGCACCCTTGTCAATAATCAATTGACTGAAAATGTGAGCAGTTTATTTCTGGAATCTCAGTGCTGTTCCATTGATCTAAATGTGTATCCTTGTGCTAGTGCCTAATTGCCTTGATTACTGGAGATTTGTGTAAGTTTTGAAAATGGAAAAGTTCTCCAACTTTGTTCTTCTTTTTCAAGATCATTTTGGTTTTCGGGGTCTCTTAAATACCCATATGAATCTTAGGATCAACTTGTCTATTTGTGCAAAAAAGCTACCTTGGATTTTGTTAGGGACTGCATTGATTCTGATGATCAATCTGAGGAGTTTTATCACCTTAACAGTATAAAAGTGAAACCTTTCCTTTTAATTTTTAATTTTTTCACAATATTTTGTAGTTTTATTATATAAATTTTGTACTTTTCTTCATTGTATTACTGAGCATTCCTTTGGTTGCTATTGTAAATAAAATTGTTCTTTTAACTTCATTTTTGGATAGTGCATTGCTAGTATATAGATGTATAATTGATGATTGTACATTAATTTTGCAATCTTGCTGAACTTCTTCATAGGTTCTAATAATTTTTTAGGCTTATATACACAAGATCATGTCACCTACAAATACTTTTAGTTCCTTTTTTTTTTTTCTTGCCTGGTTGCCCTGTGTAGGACATAGAAGTGTCAAGAGCAGACATACTTGTCTCATTCTAGATCTTAGAGAGAAAGCATTCGTTTTTTTCAGTAATTAGTATGATGTTTGCTGTAGATTTTTTATACATGCCACTTATCAGATTGAGGAAGTTCTCTGCAGTTCCATTTGTTGGGTCCTTTTAACATGAATGGGTGCTGGATTTTCTGAAATAAATTTTTGCATCCTCTGAGATGACCATGTGATTTTTGTCCTATGTTCTATTGATATAGTATATTACATTAAATAGTTTTTTGATGTTAAACCAATCTTGCATTCCTGGGATAAATTCTACCAAGTCATAGTGTATATCCTTTTTATATGTTGCTGGAATTGGTTTGCTAGTATTTTAGTGGGGATTTTAACACCTATTTTAATAAGAACTATGGTCTTTGTTTTCTTTTCTTGTGATGTCTTTGTTTCTAGTGTCAGGGTAATACTGGCCATAGAAAGAGTTGAGAAATGTTCCCACCTCTTCTGTTTTTTTAAGAGGAACTCTATTCTGATTATTGTTATCTACATTGCTCTCCATGAAGATTATGAGTATCTTCCTCTTGACAATTTTGTGTATAAGTCAAAATAAGTAAGACAGTTCAGAATCAAGAAGGAAACACCTTGGTTAAGAATTATAACTAGAAAATGGATTTTCCGGGTAATTATTTTTACCCATTTAGGTGAGCATTTTTGGAGATTACAGAACTGTAGTTGGTTGGTTAAGGACATTGTGGTATGTTCATACTGTATAATAGGCTTTACAACTTTAAATGGGTTGAAGTACATCTACATATATTTTTTGTGGAAAATTTCTGTGATACACTGTCAAGTGAGAAAAACAGATAAATATCTGGTTACATATTAGTTAATATGCATGTGTGTATATGTCCATATATGCTTTAAAAGAAAATGAGGTTATTCAGTGAATGCCTTACTGTGTTTTCTCTTGGGGATGAGTTTTAGATAAACTATATGCTGTATTTCATCTTTCATCTTTGAATATTTATAAATGTGACATTTTATTATAAAATTATTTCCATTGAAAAAATAGTTCTTGGAGCATTAAATATTTGGCTGAAAAAGATGTAGAATCCCTTTCTTCCTGACCTATGTGGATATTCTATTTTTTTTTTTTTTGAAAAATTAGAGCAAATTTAATATGGAAATTAGTTCCTATCTAATTTGCATATTCCTTTTTTACATGTTAGTCTTATCTCCTTTTGATATTTTTCTTCAATTTTTTTTCCCATTATGTTGTTATGAACGCTTTCAGACATACAGAGGAGTTGAAAGAATTATACCATGGACACTCATAAATGTGTGTATACACACACACACACACACACTCACACACTCACACTTTCCACCTAGACTGACAATTACTATGTTGTTACCTTTATCATATGTCTATCCAACCATCTCTCTATATTATTTTTTTGGATGCATTTTGAAATAAGTTGCAGGTGTCAGTACACTTCACCTCTTTAAAGTTCAGTATGCATATTATTAGCTAGAGTGCAATATTTGTTTATAATACTTTTTTTGAGGTACAGTTTACATACAGAGAAGTCACAAATTTTATTATACCATTTGATTAGTTTTGGCTAATGTATACACATGTGTAATTCAAACTTCTATCAAAATATTGACAGTTACCTTCACTCAGTAAATTTCCTTCATACCCCTTCCAGTCAGTTCTCCTCAAGTCAACTGCTATTCCGATTTTTTTTTACCATAGGTTAGTTTTGCTTGTTTAGAATTTAATATAAATGTAATCATAATATATGTACTCTTTTGTGTATTGCTTCTTTTAATATAATCTTCTTGAGAATCATCCATATTGGTACCTACATAGGAGTGGAATTTCTAGGTCATAGTACAGGCATATGTTTAGTTTTTAAAGAACTACAAGACATTTTCCAAAGTGGTTGTGTCATTTTACATTCCTACCAACAACATTTGGTAGTAGTTGTTTTAAAATTAAAAATATAATTATTTTAGTTATTCTGGTGGTTGGGTATTGGTATCTTGTTGTGATTTTAAGTTTTATTTCTCTGATGACTATTTTTACCATTTGCTCTCTTTCAGACAGTTCGGCATGGTTTTCCTTATCAGCCTACAGCATTAGCCTTTGATCCAGTTCAGAAAATCTTGGCTATTGGGACAAGAACAGGTGCTATACGAATGTATCCTTAATTTTTGGTTCATTATTTGCTATATTATTACCAATTACATTTCCTTAAATATTCAGGTAAGTGAAGTATTTATGACCAAATAGTTTATTGTTTCTTTAGAAATGAATAACCCACATCAGCAAATTTACTGGCATATTTTTAATGCCTGTGAGATAAGTATTGATGTCTCTTTTAAAAATACCTGATATTGGTAATTTGTGTCTTCTCTTTTTTCTTGGTTAGTCTGGCTAGAAGCTTATCAATTGTACTAATTTACAAAAATGAACTTTTTGTTTTACTGCTTTTCTGTATTATTTTCCTATATTTTATTTCATTGAGTCTTTGATCTTTTTTATTTCTTTTCTCTTGATTAACATTGGGTTTAATTTTATCTTATTTATCTAGTGTTTTAAGGTAGAAACTGAGGTCACTGATTTGAGAACTTTCTTCTTTTCCAGTTTTTACCTGTAGGGCTGTAAATTTCCTCCCAAATTGTGTTTTAGTGTCATCCCATTTTTTTACACTAAACTTTTAATTTTGAGATAATTGTAGATTTAACTGTAGCTGTTAAGAAGTAACATAGAGGAGTTCCATGTACTCTTCATCAATTACCCCCAATAGTAACATCTTATAAAATTATAGTATAATATCACAACTAGAATATTGACATTGATATACTCAAGGTAAAGAACATTTCTATCACCACAAAGATTCCTCAGGTTGCCCTTTTATAGCCACATCCTGTCTCTCCAATTCTCCCACTCTCATCTTTGACTCCTGACAATCACTCATTTGTTTTTCATTTCAATAATTTTCTCACTTTAAAAATGTTATATAAATGGAATCATGCTGTATATAATCTTTTGAGATTGGCTTTTTTCATCCAATGTAATTCTCTGAATTCATCCAAGTTGTTGTGTGTATCAATAGTTCTTTTTTATTCTTAAGTAATATTTTATGGTATGGATGTACCACAGTTTGTTTAACCGTTCACTTATTGAAGGACATCTCAATTTCTAGTGTTTTGGCTATTATGATTTAAAAAGCTATGAACATTTGTGTATATACATTTGCGTACATATTTTTTTGTAAACATAAATTTTCATTTCTTTGGTATAAATACACAGCAGTACAGCTGCAGGGGCTTTATGATATTTGCATGTTTAGTTTTATGATAAGATCCCAAACCATTTTTCAGAGTGTAGCAGTTTTATAT
This sequence comes from Camelus ferus, assembly GCF_009834535.1. NCBI lineage: Eukaryota > Metazoa > Chordata > Mammalia > Artiodactyla > Camelidae > Camelus > Camelus ferus. The sequence goes on from NC_045696.1 coordinate 56,946,075, forward strand.
AACCACCAGCAGTGTATGAGTGATCCTGTATCTCTGCATTATTACCAGCATTTCATGTTATTGTAGCCATTCTGATTATTTTCTGGGGATATCTCATTGTGGTATTCCTGTATATTCTAGATACTAGTCTTTTGTCAAATATATGGTTTGCAGTTATTTTCTTCCAGTCTTTGACTTCTCTTTTCACCCTCTTAAGAGGACCTTTCAGAGTCCAGTTTATCAGTTTTTTTTCTTTATAGATTGTACTTTTTGGTACCACCTTTTAGAACTCTTTGCCTAACCTTAGATCTTAATTATTTTATTTTTTATAACAATTTCATAGTTATACAATTTATATTTAAATACAGGTTCCATTTTGAGTTAGCTTTTTATTTGTATTTGTCTGGTTTTGGTATTGGGGTAGTACTGGTGTCATAAAATGAACTGAGAAGGGTTCTCTGCACTTCTGTTTTCTGGAGGAGATTGTGTAAAATTGGTGTTAATTGTTTAAATGTTTGGAAGAATTTTCTAGTGAAAGTACCTGGGCCTGGGGATTATTTTATGAGATTTTATATTACAAATTCAATTTTTAAAATTAGTTATAGGTAAAATTTATATGGAATCACAAAAGACTCAGAATTGCCAAAGCAATACTGAAGAAAAAGAAGGAAGCTGTAGGAATAACCCTCCCAGGCTTCAGATAATACTACAGAGCTATAGTAATCAGAACAGCATGGTATTGGCACAAAAACAGACACATGGATCAATGGAACAGAATACAGAGCCCAGAAATAAAACCACAGACTTATGGTCAATTAACCTTCAACAAAGGAGGCAAGAACATACAATGGAGTAAATACAATCTCTTCAGCAAATGGTGTTGGAAAAACTGGACAGCAGCATGTAAATCAGTGAAATTAGAACAGTCCTTCACACCATACACAAAAATAAACTCAAAATGGCTTAAAGACTTAAACATAAGAAAAGACATTATAAATATCTTTGAAGAAAATAGGCAAAACATTTTCTAACATAAATCTTAGCAATAATCTCCTAGGGCAGTCTACCCAGACAATAGAATTAAAAGCAAAAATAAACAAATGAGACCTAATTAAACTTAAACTTTCACACAGCAAAGGAAATCATAAGCAAAACAAAAAGACAACCTTCAGAATGGGAGAAAATTTTTGCAAATGATGAGACTGATAAGGGCTTAATTTCCAGACTATATAAACAGCTCATACAACTTAATAATAAAAAAACAAACAACCCAATCCAAAAATGGGCAGAAGACCTAATCAAGCAATTCTCCAGTGAAGACATACAAATGGCCAATAGGCACATGAAAAAATGCTCAATATTGCTAATTATCAGAGAAATGCAAATCAAAATTATTATGACGTATTACCTCACACCAGTCAGAATGGCCATCATTCAAAAGTCCACAAATAATAAATGCTGGAGAGGGTGTGGAGAAAAGGAAATCCTTACTATAGTGTTAATGGGAATGTAGTTTGGTGCAGCTGTTATGGAAAACAGTAGGAGATTCCTCAAAAGACTAAAAATAGACTTACCATATGATCCAGCAATCCCACTCCTGGGCATAGATCTTTTAATTTGAAAAGAAACATGCACCCGTGTTCATAGCAGCACTATATATAATAGCCAAGACATGCAACCAACCTAAATGTCCATCAACAGATGACTGGATAAAGAAGAGGTGGTATATTTATACAATGGAATACTACTCAACTATAAAAAAATAATAAAGTAATGCCATTTGCAGCAACATAGTTAGACCTGGAGATTGTCATTTAAGTGAAGTAAGCCAGAAAGAGAAAGAAAAATACCATATGATATCACTTACATGTGGAATCTAAAAAAGAAAACAAATGAACTTATTTACAAAACAGAAACAGACTCATAGACATAGAAAAGAAACTTATGGTTAACAGGGGGTTAAGGGGATGGGAAGGGATAAATTGGGATTTTGAGATTTGCAGATACTAACTACTATATATAAAGTAGATAAACAGCAACCTTCTGTATAGCATAGGGAACTATATTCAATATCTTGTAGTAACCTATAGTGAAAAGTATGAAAATGAAAAAAAATTAGTTATAGGACTATTTTAGTTTTCTATTTTATCCGTTAAATTTGAATAGTTTGTAGCCAGTCTTACTAGTGGTTTATAAATTTTACTGATATTTTTAAAGAACCAGCATTTTGTTTAATTGATTTTGTTTTATTTTCAATCTCTTCTGTATTATCTTTATTTTTCCTTTATTCACTTTTCATTGAGTTTATTTTGCTCTTTTTCCCCAGTTTTTTGAACCTAAGTTACTGATTTGATACCCTCTTTTCTATGGTATATATCTGGTGTTTTTCTTCTCTCAGCACTCTTTAACTGGATCCCATAAATTTTGATATATGTATTTGAATTTTCATTTAGTTATATATAGTTTTAAAAATTCCTTCAAAGCTTCTTTGAGCCATGAATTACTTAGAAGTATTTTAATTAATTGACAAGTGTTGGAATTTTTCTTGTTATTGATTTCTAGTTTGATGTTATTAGGGTCAGAAAACCCACTCTTTATGATTTAACTTCTTTTAAATTTGTTAAGATTTGTTCTGTGGCCTAGGGTATGATCTATCTTGGTGAATATTCTATCTATAGACTCTGGAAAAACATATCCATTCTTTTCTTGTTGATGGAATGTTTTATATGTATCAACTAGATATTGTTGGTTGATTGTGTTGTTGAGTTCTATATTCTTGCTAATTTTCTGTTTGATAATTCTATCAAATTCTGAGTGGAGTGAATTAGGATATCCAGCTCTAGTTTTGGATGTATTTATCTCTCTTTCCAGCTTCATTTGTTTTTACTTTCTGTATTTTGAGACTTTGTAATTTTTGTACACACATTTAGGATTATTATGTCTTCCTGATTGATTAATCCCTTTACCATTGTGTAATGTCTTCATTTAATTTCAGTAATTTTCTTTGCTCTGAAACTGACTTTATCTGATATTAGTATAGCCATTCCTACTTTTTCTTTTAAAGTAACATTTGCATGGTATATCTATTTCCAATCTTTTACTTTAAACTTGTGTCATTGTATTTGAAGTGAGTTCATTATAGACAGTATATTTTTGGATCATTTTATTTCTCTTTAATTGAGGTGTATTTGACATATAACATTATATTAGGTTCAGATGTACAACATAATAATTCAGTATCTGTATATATTGTAAAATGACAACTAAAGTATGTCTACTTAACATGCATCACCACATGTAGTTACAAAAAAATTTTCTTCTGATGAAAACTTTTGAGATTACTCTCTTAGCAACTTTCAAATATATTATGGAGTATTATTAATTCTAGTCATGATGCTGTGCATTACATCCTCAGATTTTATTTATTTTATAATGGAAGTTTGACCTTTTAAGCATTTACTGAGTCTGTCCACCCCACATCTTCCACCTTTGGCAACCACCAATCTGCTCTCTGTATTTATGTGTTTAGTGTTTTTGTTTGTTTGTTTTTGGGATTCCACTTACAAGTGAGATCATACAGTATTTCTTTCTCTGTCTGACTTATTTTAGTCAGCATAATGCCTTCAGTGTCCATCTGTGTTGTTGCAAATGACAGGATTTCATTCTTTTAATGTGGATGAGTAACATTCATATATATATATATATACACACACACACACACATATATACACACACACACATTACACACACATATCTACATATATATATTATACCACATTTTCTTTATCCATTCATCCATCAGTGGACACTTTGGTTGTTTCCATATCTTGACTATTGTTTCCATATCTTGACTATTGTAAATAATGCTGCAATGAACATGGGAGTATAGATACCTTTTTGAGTTAGGTTTTTGTTTACTTATGATAAATACCCAGAAGTAGAATTGCTGGATCGTATGTTAGTTCTCTTTTAGCTTTTTGAGGAACTTTCATACTGTTTTTCATAGTACCTGCACCAGTTTACATTTTTACTAACAGTGCACAAGTGTTCCCTTTTCTCTACATCCTTGTTAACACTTGTTTTTTTCTTGCCTTTCTGATAATAGCCATTTTAACCTATGTAAGGTATGATAGCTCATTGTGGTTTTGATTCGCATTTCCCTGATGATTAGTAATATTGGGTACCTTTTCATGTACCTCTTTGCCATCTGTATGTCTTCTTTGGAAAAATAGCTATTCAGAGCCTCTGCCAATTTTTTACTTGAATTGTTTGCTTTTTTGCTGTTGAGTTGTATGATTTGGGTAATGCCAGAATTTGTTTTTAGCCTCTCTTCTTCTCAATCCTTTGATTGGGAGAACATCCTTTTCTTGGATTTTTTTGTCTTTTTTTTTTTTTTTGCCTGTGCTAGTTGATGGTCCTGGATTGGAGACTTTTGCAGTGCCCTGTCCAGAGTATATAGGACACAATAAGGAAACTCAAGGAACTCACTGCTGAGGCAACTCAAGTCCTGAGGTGCCTGAGCATTCCTCCTCCTTTTTATCTCAGAATTTCCTTGTACTTGTTTGTATTATTATCTCCAGGGTTTTTGTTTTTGTATTTAGTTGTAAGAGACAGAAACTGAGAGGAATGGGGCTATTCCTTCTTGGCAGAATTATAATTCTCCATCCCTAAATTTTCATATGTTGTGTTTTCCTTCCATTCAGCTTAAACTATTTTCTAATTTCTGCTTGATTTCTTTTCTTTACTAATGGGCTACTTATACGTGTTTCATTTAGTTTACAAATACGAGAGATTTTTCTAGAGATCTTTTATTGATTTATAATTTAATTCCATTGTGATTAGAGAATATACCTTATATGACCTGAATCCTCTTAAATTAATTGAAGATTGTTTTATGGCCCTGCCTATGGTCTATCATGATAAATGTTAAATGTGCATTTGAAATAAATGTATATACTGCTGTTGTTGGGTGGATTTTTCTGTAAATATCATAGGTAAAATTGATTGGTAGTGTTATTCAAATCTTTATTTGTGCTGATTTCTATCTATTTCTATCTATTACTGAGAGAATGGTATTGAAATCTTCCACTATAATTCTAGACTAATCTGTTTATCCTTGCAGTTCTATTAGTTTTGTTTTATTTCATGTATTTTGAAGATCTGCTATTAGCTGTATGAACAGTTAAGATTGTTAAGTTCTTTTGATGAATTGACTCTTGAAATGGTTTGGTTTGCTCTGCTTTTGTTTCACATCATGCAATATTAGGTTATTGAAATGAGTTTGTTTTTGTATAGATGCTTACAGCTCTGAATTTCTATTTAAGAACTGCTTTGCCTGTATCCCTGTGTTTTATTATGTTGTGTTTTCATTTTAACTCATCTAAAATTATTACCTTGTGACTTCTTTGACCTATTGGGTACTTAGGGACCTACTGGTTATTTAGGGATGTGTTCTTTAATTTGCATATATTTGTGAATTTCCCAAGTTTCTTTCTGTTACTGATTTCTAACTTCACTCCATTGTGGTCAGAGAACATAATTTATATGATTTCAATCCTTCTAAATGTATTGAGGCTTGTTTTATGCCCTATCTGGTTTCAACTTCTACATAAAGGAGATTGGAAGTTATCACTCCCATCCTTACAAAAATAAAATGTTAGTCAAACCTAAAATCAACAACTTTTCCTGGACCTATTAGAGAAATAGGGCTGCAGGGCATACCTCCAACCCAAAATCTGGAGAAAACAGCAAATCTAGAGAGTCACAGCTGTTACAGAAGCTGCTGGAGCCGTATGTTGGTAGGGAACACGCAAATGATGATTTTTTTCCCCCCAAATTGTTGGATGCTGAATGTGTGGCTGACATGAAAGCAAGAAACTCCTGGGGGCCAAAGTGTTAGGGGAAGCCCTGTACTTTCATGGGTTTTACCTCCAGGAAATATACCATGTTCTCAAGGTAAGGATCTGGGAAAGATCCCCTCAGGGCTCTGAAAAGGGGAGAATAAGAATCATTGTGAAATAACCCCAGAGTATTTTACATAACAAAGACCTGTTTTCCTGGAGGAGAAACTTTACAGGAGCCTTATCCCGGTGAGAGGAAGGCCATTTCTCCAACTTTAGCCCCTTTAGCCTACATGTCTCTCCGATGTGAGGGAAAAGACTGTTCTCCTTGAGAAATACTTGTGAAGGTCACATTTCAGGCACACAGGCTGAGATTTAATCAAAATATTATTGAACACGTCCCCTCTTCAAATCTTATCACAACACTAACCAGGCTCCAGTATAATAACAGATTTAGATGCACTCAGAAGGAATAGAAAAGTCTGAAGTCAAGAGAAGAGATAAAAACAAAGATATTACAAAGACAGACAGAGAAAGATAAATTTTACATGATATCACTTATATGTGGAATCTGAAAAATAGTACAAATGAATTTATTTATAAAACAGAAGCAGACTCTCAGACATAGAAAACAAATTTATGATCACCAAAGGGAAAGGGGAGGAGGGGTAAATTAGGATTAGGGGATTAACAGATACATACTACATACATATATATATAATGAATACATAACAATGACCTACTGTATAGCATAAGGAACTACATTTAATATCTTATCATAAGCTATAATGGAAAATAATTTTAAAAAGTATATATGTATATATGTAAAACCAAATTAATTTGCTGTGCACCTGAAACTAACACAATGCCATAAATCAACTGTATTTCAATACAAAACTGAAAAAAAAAACACTAGAGAAATTGGAAGTTTCTGACATATATAGCTACAGAAAACATCAAATACTCAGATTAACATGAATGCCCACACTAAGGGCCATTTGCCTCAGTTATTGTTAACATATTGAAACATGTCTGACTTTTAACAAAAAAATTGCAGGGCATTCCAAAAACAATAAAAAATGCAGTCTAAGCAGGAATAAGAAATACACTCTAAACAGATAAAGAAAGCGTGATAACCAACTCAACTATGATGCAGATTATGGAATTATTAGATAAGGAATTTAAAATTACTGTGATTACTATGCTAAGAGCTCTCATGTAGACATTAGTTAACATGTCTAGAAGTTGACAACATGTAAGATGGGTAATGTAAACAGAGAGATGAAAACTCTTAAGAAATATTCAAAAAGAAATGCCAGAAATCAAAAACACTGCAGAAATGAAGAATACCTTGGATGAGCTTATCAATAGACCAGACTTGGGCAAGAACATTGGGTTTGAAGATAAGTCAGTAGAAATTTCCCAAATGGAAAAGTAGAGAGAGAAAATAATTGAAGAAAAAGCACAATGAGTATCCAAGAACTGTGTTAACAATTTCAAAAGATATAAAGCAAATGTTAGTGGACTACCAGAAAGAGGAGAAAGAGTGAGAAGAACAGAACTATATTTGAAGTAAAGGTGGCTGAGAACTTTTCAGAATTAATAATAGACACCAAATCACAGATCAAGGAATCTCAGAGAACACCAAAAAGGATAAAAACAAAAGAGAGAACTGCACAAGACATGTAATATTTACTGTAGATAAGCTAATACAAAGAGAAGATGTTGAAGGAAGCCATAAGAAGGAAAATGCCTTACTATTACAGGAACAAGGATAAGAATTACAGTGGACTCTTCTTTGGAAACCATGTAAGCAAGAAGAGAGTAGAGTGAAATATATAAAGTGTTGAAAGAAAAAGCCAGCAACATATTATTCTATATCTAGGAAATTATTTTTCACAAGTGAAGTAGAAACCCTGAAAATTTCAAAAAAATTGTTAAAACTTATAAATGAATCCAACAGAGCTGCAGGATATAAAATCAACATGCAAAAACCCCCAAATGTTTCTGTACATTAACAATGAACAATCTGCAAAGGAAATTAAGAAAACAATTCCGAGTGCAATAACATCAAAAAGAATAAAACATTTAGTAATAAATTTAACCAAGGAGACAAAAGACTTGTACACTGAGAACTACAAAATGTTTCTGAAAAAAATTAAGACCTCAATAAATAGAAAGACATCCTATGTTCATGGGTTAGCAGACTTAATATTGTTATGTTGTTGGTACTTTCAAAGTGATCTAGAGTCAGTGCAATCCCTATAAACTCAATGAAACTCTTTTCAGAAATAGAAAAATACCACCCTAAATTTCACATAGAATTTCCCAGGACCCCAAATAGTTCAAAGAGTCTTGAAAGAGAACAGAGTTGGAGGTCTCACACTTCCTGATTTTGAAACTTAATACAGAGCCATGGTGATCAAACCAGTGTGGTAATAGCGCAAAGACAGGACATATATACCAATGAAATAGAATAGAGAGCCCAGAATTAAACCCTTGTGTACACAGTCATGATTTTTGACAGGAGTGCCAAAACCATTGAATAGGAAAAGGACAAGGTCAACAAATGGTGTTGGGAAAACTAGATATCCACATGCAAAATAATAGAGTTGGAACCTTACCTTATACCACATACAAAAATTAACTCAATATGGATCAAAGACCTAAGTGTGAAAGCTAAATCTATAAAAACTCTTAGTGAAAACACAGGAAGAGTTCATGACTTTGGATTTTGCAATGATTTTTGGATATGACGTCCAAAGCATAGGCAACCAAAGAACAAAATACATACATTAGAACTCTTCAATATTAAAACTTCTGTGCATCAAAGGACCTTAGTAACAGTGAAAAGGCAACCTATAGATTGAGAGAAAATATTGACAAATCATATATTTGATAAGGGATTGAAATCAGAATATGTAAAGAACTCCTACAACTTAACAACAAAAACCAAACCCAGTTTAAAAATAGGCAAAGGACTTGAATAGGTATTTCTCCAAGAAGATATACAAATAGCCATTAAACATATGAAAAGATGCTCAACATTAGGGAAATGCAAATCAAAACCACAATGAAATACCACTTCATACTCATTAGGATAGCTATTATTTAAAAAGTTTTACATGTACCTATATATGGTGGTATATTATTCAGCCTTATAATGAAAGAAAATTTTGATGCGTGCTGCAACATGATTGGACCTAAAAGACATGTTTAGTGAAAGAAGTCAGTTACAAAAGGACATATGTTGTATGATTTAATTACATGAAATTCCTTAAGTAGTGCAGTTCATAGAGACAGAAACTAGAATGGTGACTACCAGGGCTGGGGAGGGAGAATGGAATGGAGAGTTACTGTTTAATGGGTACAAGCAGTTTTAGAAGAAATAAAGGTAAATTAGAATCTCTTATTTTTTCTTATTCTTTTTTTAATTGATATATAATTGACATACGACATTGTATAAATTTGGGATATACAGTGTGCTGATACATTTGCATATTGCTATATGATTACCAATATAGTATTAGCTAACATCTTGTTGGTTCCCAGCCTCAGAATCTCCCCAGGTAAAATTCAAAACTGATCTCCATAAACAGAGGGCAAGGAAAGGCCAAAGAAAGAGGCAGACCACTCCAGATTGGTAGGTTGCAGTTTTAATCAGCAAGGCAATTAATATACAAGGCTTGTTTTCGGAAGGCTGAGAGACTGGTAAATGACCACAGTGGTCCACCAGAATCTTGAAAGTTTACATAGAGGCCTTAGCTGGATTCATTCATGTGTTCAGTCTGGATGGTCTCAACAATACATTACTCTTTCAAAACTGCATCTCTGAAATGGCTACTAGAATGGGACTTGTAGTTAGACTGTATATTCCAAGGACAGGGGGAGGGCTGTGGAGCCTCTAAATGCTTGGGTAAACTAGTGGTCTCATTCTCTTGATGACCTCCTCCAAAACACCTCTGTCATATCCCATAATTACTTTTTATTTTTGTGGTGAGAACATTTGAGATCTAGTTTCTTCACAACTTTGAAGTATATAATACAGTAATTTTAACTATAGTGACAATGTTGTACACTAATCTCTGGAACTTAATCATCTTCTACAGTATTTTTCTTTGACTTATCCCACTTAGCATAATGCCCTCAGAGTCCATCTATGTTGTTGCAAATGGCAGGACTTCCTTCTTTCTCATGGCTGAATAATATTCTATTGTCCGTGTGTGTGTATGTGTGCATAAATACCATGTTTTCTTTATCTATTAATCTGTTGATAGGCACACAGTTTGTTTCCATGTCTTGGTTCTTGTAATAATGCTGCAGTGAGCATGGTGGGGGTACAGATATGTCTTTGAGAGAGTGATTTCATTTCCTTAGTATATATATATATATATATATATATATACCCAGAAGTAGAATTACTGGATCATGTGGTATCTCAATTTTTTATCTTTTGAGGAACCTCCATACTGTTTCCCATAACAGCTGTACCAATTTACATTCCCACCAACAGTGCAAAAGTGTTCCCTTTTCTCCACATCCTCTCCCACACTTGTTATCTCTTGCCTTTTTGATGACAGTCATTCTAACAAGTGTAGTTTAGATATGCATTTCCTTGATGATTAGTGATGTTGAGCATCTTTTCATGTACTTGTTGGCCATTTGTATATCTTCTTTGGAAAAATGTCTGTTCAGGTCCTTTGCCTTTTATTTTTTTGTTATTGAGTTGTATTATTTTTTGTATATTTTGGATATTTACCTCTTACCTGATAAGTTTTGCAAATATTTTCTCCCATTCTATAGGTTGCTTCTTCATTCTGTTGATTGTTTCTATTTCTGTACAGAACTTTTTAGTTTGATATAGTCCCACTTGTTCATTTTTGCTTTTGTTGCTTGTGGGGTTTTTTTTGGCCTATCAAAGAAAGCATTTACAAAGCCAATGTCAAGGAGATTTTTGCCTATGTTTTCTTCTAAGAGTTTTATAGTTTTAGGTATTACATTTAAGTCATTAATTTATTTTGAGTTACTTTTGTGAGTGGTGTAAGATAGGTGTCCATTTCATTCTTTTGCATGAGAATATTTATTTCTATGTATAGAAAACACCCAACAGAATTTATTGAAGATACTATCCTTTCCTCATTGTATATTCTAGGATCCCTTGTCAAATATTAGTTTACTCTATATGTGTAGGTTTATTTCTGGTCTCCTGATTCAGTTTCATTGGTCTTTGTGTTTGTTTCTGCCTCAGTATCATACTGTTTTTGTTACTGTAGCTTTGTGATATAGTTTGAAATCAAGAAGTGTGATGCCTCCAGCTTTGTTATTCTTTCTCAGGATTGGTTTGGCTGCTTGGGATCTTTTGTGGTTCCATACAAATTTTAGGATTTTTTCCCATTTATGTAAAAAAAAGTCTCTGTAATTTTAATAGGGATTGCAATGAATATATACATGGCTTTGAATAGAATAGACATCTTAACAATATTAATTCTTCCAATCCATGAACACAGAATACCTTTCCATTTGTTTGTGTCTTCTACAATTTCTTTCATCAATATTTTACAGTTTTTATTGTATGGATCTTTCACTTTCTTGGTTAAATTTATCCTTAAGTATTTTGTTTTTGTTATTATTGTATATGGTATTATACTGTTTTTTTTTTCTTTCTGATATTTTGTTGTTAGTGTATAGGAATTCAACTGATTTTTGTATGTTGATTTTTGTATCAACAAAAATTTTACTTAATTCATTTATTAGTTCTAACAATTTTGATCATATCTTTAGGGCTTTCTGAATATAATATCATGTCACATGCAAACAGACAATTTTATTTCTTCCTTATATTATTTAGATGCCTTTTATTTCTTTTTCTTGCCTAATTGCTCTTCTTAAGACTTCGAGTACTATGTTGAAAAGGAGTGTTGGGAGAGAGCACTGTTGTTTTCTTCTTGATTTTAGAGGGAAACTTTTCAGCTTTACATCATTGAGTATGATAGCAGCTGTTGGTTTGTCATATACAGCCTTTATTTGTTAAGGTATGTTCCCTTTACACCCAATTTGTTGAGAGCTTTTATCCTGAAAGAGTATTGAATATTGTCAAATGATTTTTCTGCATCTTCTAGTGGATCATGTGATTTTTATCCTTCATTTTGTTAATATGGAGTTGATTTGTATATATTGAACTATACTTGCACTCAGGGATTAATCCTAATTAATCATGGTATCTAAATTAGTTTAATGTGTTGTTGCATTCAGTTTGCTAGAATATTGTTGAGAATTTTTGCATCTATGTTCTTCAGGGATTATTGTCAAGTAGTTTTATTTTCTTGTGCTGTCCTTGTCTGGTTTTGATATCAGGGTAATGCCTATACCAAACTAAGTTTGAGGGTACTTCCTTCCTCTTCAATTTGAGAAGATTTGAGGAATTCTGGTATTTACTTTTTAAATGTTTGGTGGAATTCAACAATGAAACCATCTGGTCCTGGGCTTTTCTTTGTTGGGAGGTTTTTGATTATTGCTTCAATCTCCTCAGATTGTTAGTCTGTTCAGAATTTCTGTTTCTTCATGATTCATTCTGGGTATAGTTTACATTTAGGAATTTATCCATTTATTTTAGTTTATCCAATTTGTTGATGTATAATTGTTCATAGTAGCCTCTTAAGATTCTTTGTATTCTCTGGAGCCAAGTGTCATGTCTCTTCTTCAATTTATACATTTAAGTCTTCTCTCTTTTTTCTTAGTCTAGCTAAAGGTTTGTCAATTTTCTTTATCTTTTCAAAGAACCCTGTCTTAGTTTCAGTGATTTTTTTTTTCTATTTTCTTTCTTATATCTATTTATTTCCACCCTGACCTTTTTATTTCCTTTTTAAAAAAATAACTTTGGTCTTAATTTATTCTTTTTCTAATTCCTTGAGGTGTAAAGTTAGGTTATTTATTTGAGATACTTTTTCTTAATGTAGGCACTTGCTGCTATAAACTTTCCTCTTTAAAGAATTGTTTTTTCTGCATCCAGTATGTTTTGTTTTCATTTTCACTTGTCTCACAATACTTTGTTTTCCATTTTGATTTCTTCTTTGACCTGTTGGTTGTTCAGGATTGTGTTGTTTGACTTCCATGTGTTTGTGAATTTTAGTTTTTTTCCTATTAATTTCTAATTTAATACCATTGTGGTCACAAAAGATACTTGATATGATTTCAGACTTCTTACTTTATGTCCCAGTGTATGATCTATCCTGGAGAATGTTCTGTGTGCTTAAGAAGAATCTGTATTCTGGTGCTGTTAGATGGAATGTTCTATATATGTCTGTAAGGTCCATTTTGCTTATAGTGTTATTCAGGTCCATGTTTCCTTATTCTGACTGCCAGTGTTGAAAGTGGGGTATTTAAGTTCCCTACTATTGCTGTCATTTTCTTCCTTTAGTTCTGCTAATATTTGCTTCAAATATTTAGGTCCTCTGGTATTGGATATGCATACATTTATAATTGTTATATCTTCTTGATGAATTGACCCCCTTTTCATTGTATTGTTGACCGTTTTCCCTTGTGACTGATTGTGACTAAAAGTTAACTTCTCTGACACAAGTTTAGGCACTTCTGCTCTCTTTTGGTTGCCATTTGCATGGAATATCTTTTTCCATCCCTTCAATTTCAGCCTATATGTGTTGATAAAGCTAAAGTGAGTCTATTGTAGATAGCATATTGTTTTTTTTAAACATTTTTTATTGATTTATAATCATTTTACAATGTTATGTCAAATTTTTTAAACATTTTTTATTGATTTATAATCATTTTAAAATGTTGTGTCAAATTTGTAGACAGCATATTGAATCTTTTTTAACCCATTTAACCATTTTGTGTCTTTTGATTGGAAAATTAGTCTATTCACATTTAAAGTAATAATGTAGACACTTTCTATTGCCATTCCTTCATTTTCTGAATTTTTTTAGTTCCTCTGTTCCTTTCTCTCTTAATGTCTTTGTATTTTGTTTTTATATGTTTTATGTGCTTTAATTCTTTTCTCTATCTTTTATGTACCTACTATGGCTTTTTGTGTGTGTGTGCGGTTATCTTGAGGCTTACATAAAATATATTCATAACTGTATTTTAAGCTGGTAGTGACTTACTTTCACTAACATACAAAAATGCTATACATTTATTACTCCTCCCCCAATGTTTTATGGGATTTTTGTCACACTTCACATCTTTTTATATTGTGTATCTGTTAACAAATTATTGTAGCTATAGTTGTTTTTAATATCACTATCTTTATTTTGTATAATAGAGGTAAACTGATACATGTGCCATCATTACAGTATTTAGCTTTTCTGAATTTAAATATAAATTTACTCTTACCAGTGTGTTTTATACTTTTTTGTTTTTATGCTGTTACATAGCATTCTTTTATTTCAACTTGAACAACTTTTTCCCCCCAGCATTTTTTGTAACAGCAGGTCTACTAGTAATGAACTGTCTTACCTTCTGTTTGTCTGGGAATGTCTTTCTTTCTCCTCCATTTCTGAAGGACAGTTTTGCTGAATATAGTATTATTGGTTGGACATTTTTTTCTTTGAATATATCATCCTACTACCTCCTGGCCTGTAAGGTTTCTGCAGAGAAATCCACTGATAGTTTTATGAGGGTTTCTTTGTTTGTGACAAGTTGTTTTTCTTTTGCTGCTTTCCAAAATTCTATCCTTATCTTGACTGTTAACATTTTGATTATAATGTGACTCATAGTAATCTTTGTGTTGATCTTGCTTGTATTCTCTGAGCTTTCTGTGTCTGAATAGCCTATTTCTTTCACAAGATTTAGGAATTTTTAAGTTATTATTTCTTTTAAAAACTCTTTCTTACTCTTTCTCTTTCTTGTCTACTTCTGGGACTCTTTTGATGCAAATATTTATGTACTCAGTGGTATCTCGTAATTCCGTTAGGCCTTCTTCATGTTTTTTTTAATTCTTTTTTCTTTTTGTTCTGCTAACAGGCCAGTATCAAATGATTTGTTTTTGAATTTGCTAACTCTTGCTTCTGTGTGATTGGAACTGTTGTTAAAGTTCTTTATTAAGTTTTTTAGTACAATCTTTGTATTTTTTAGCTCTAGAATTTCTTTTTTTTTTAAATTGAAATACAGTAAGTTACAGTGTATCAATTTCTGGTGTACAGTACAGTCATGAATATACATACATATATTCATTTTCATATTCTTTTTCATTAAAGGTTATTACAAGATATTGAATATAGTTCCCTGTGCTATATGGAAGAAACTTGTTTTTTTTAATCTATTTTTATATCTAGTAGCTAACATTTGCATATCTCAAACTCCCAAATTTATCCCTTCCCACCTCCTTTGCCCAGTCACCGTAAGATTGTTTACTATGGCTGTGAGTCTATTTCTGTTTTGTAGATGAGTTCATAGTGTCCTTTTTTTCTTTTTCTTTCTTTCTTTCTTTTTTTTTTTTTTTTTAAGATTCCACATGTGAATGATATGGTATTTTTCTTTCTCTTTCTGGCTTACTTCACTTAAATGATCTCTAGGTCCATCCATGTTGCTGCAAATGTAATATTTTATTATTATTTTTTATGGCTGAGTAGTATTCTATTGTATAAATATAACACAAATTCTTTATCTAGTCATCTGTTGATGGACATTTAGGTTGTTTCCATGTCTTGGATATTGTATATAGTGCTGCTTTGAATACTAGGGTGCATGTATGTTTTTGAATTAGAGTTCCCTCTGGATATATGCCCAGGAGTGGGATTGCTGGATCCTATGGTAGGTCTATTCTTAGTTTTTTGAGGAATCTCCATACTGTTTTCCATAACAGCTGCACCGAACTACATTCCCATTAACAGTATAATAGGGGTTCCCTTTTCTCCACACCCTCTCCAGCATTTATTTTTTGTGGACTTTTGAATGATGGCCATTCTGACTGGTGTGAGGTGATACCTCATTGTAATTTTGATTTGCATTTCTCTGATAATTAGCAACATTGAGCATTTTTTCATGTGCCTGTTGGCCATTTGTATGTCTTCTTTGGAGAATTGCTTGATAAGGTCTTTTGCCCATTTTTGGATTGGGTTGTTTGTTTTTTTGTTATTAAGTTGTATGAGCTGTTTATATATTCTGGAAATTAAGCCTCCGTCTCATCATTTGCAAATATTTTCTCCCATTCTGAAGGCTGTCTTTTTGTTTTGCTTATGGTTTCCTTTGCTGTACAAAAGCTTTTAAGTTTAATTAGGTCTCATTTGTTAGTTTTTGCTTTTAATTCTATTGCCTGGATAAACTACCCTAGGAGAACATTGCTAAGATTTATGTCAGAAAATGTTTTGCTTATGTTTTCTTCCAGGAGGTTTATCATGTCTTGTCTTACGTTTAAGTCTTTAAGCCATTTTGAGTTTATTTTTGTGTATAGTGTGAGGGAGTGTTCTAACTTCATTCATTCATACCTGCTGCTATTCAATTATCCCAATACCACTTGCTGAAGAGACTCTCTTTTCTCCATTGTATATTCTTGCCTCCTTTGTTGAAGATTAATTGACCATTAGTCTGTGGTTTTATTTCTGGGCTCTGTATTCTGTTCCATTGATCGATGTATGTGTTTTTTATGCCAATACCATGCTGTTTTGATTACTGTAGCTCTGTAGTATTGTCTGAAGTCTGGAAGGCTTATCCCTCCAGCTTCGTTCTTTTTCTTCAGTATTGTTTTGGCAACTCTGGTTTTTGTGATTCTATATAAATTTTAGGATTATTTGTTCCAGTTCTGTTCAAAATGTCTGGATAATTTGATAAGGATCACATTAAATATGTAGATTGCCTTGGGCAATATGGCCATTTTAACAATATTGATTCTTCCAATCCAAGAACGTAGGATATCTTCCATTTCTTTAAGTCATCTTTAATTTCCTTAATCATTGTTTTGTAGTTCTCCATGTAAACTCTAGGATTTCCGTTTGCTTTGTTATTATAGTTTCTGTCTTTCTTTTTTTTTTTTTTTTTCATTCTTAGCGGTGACAGCTCTTAAATTTACTAGTTTTATTTATTTGTTTATGGGTATAAGTTTGGATTTATTAATTTTTTAAATTAGTGTAGTTGATTTGCACTATATTAGTTTCAGCTTTACAACATAGTGACTCAATAGTTTTATAGGTTATACTTCTTTTAAAGTAAATAAAATATTGCTATGGTCCATTTGCTTTACAATATATCATTCTGTCTTATTTATTTTATACATAGAAGTTTGTATCTCTTAATTCCCTACCACTATCTTTCCCTTCCCCCATCCCTTTTCCCACTGGTAATTAGTTCTCATTATCTGTGGGTCTGTTTCCATTTTATTGTATTTATATTTTTTTCTTTTAAGATTCCATATATAATAAATGATAATATACAGTATTTGTCTTACTCTGTCCAACTTGTTTTACTAAGATTCCATATATAATAAATGATAATATACAGTATTTGTCTTACTCTGTCCAACTTGTTTTACTAAGCATAAGAATATCTTCCAGGTCTATCCATGTTATTGCAAATGGCAAAACTATACATGTTTTCATGTCTGAGTAATATTATTCAATATTATATAAATACCACATCTTTTTATCCATTCTTCTGAAGCTGTACACTTAGGTCACTTCCATATCTTGACTATTGAAATTAATGCTGCTATGAACTTTGGAGTTTATATATCTTTTGAATTATTGTTTTTGTTTTCTTCAGATATATACCCAGGAATTGAATTGCTGGATCATATGGTAGTTCCTTTTTTAGCTTTTTGATGAACCTCCATTATTGTTTTCCATAGTAGGTGCACCAGTTTACATTCCTACCAACAGTTTACTAAGGTTCCCTTTTCTCCACATTCTTGCCAACATTTGTTATTTGTGAAATTTTTGGTGATAGCCGTTCTATCTGAATATCTCATTGTGGTTTTAATTTGCATTTCCCTGATAATTAGCAATGTGGAATATATTTTCATGTGCCTGTTGACTGTCTGTCTTCTTTGGAAAAAGATCTGTTCAGGTTTTCCCTTCCAATTTTGATGCCTTTTATTTCTTTTTCTTGCCTGATTATTGTGGATATGAATCAATACTATGTTAAATAGAAGTGGTGAGAGTAGACATCCTTTTCTTGCTCATGATTTTAGGGTAAAAAGCTTTTAGCTTTTCACCATTGAGTATGATGTTAACTGTGGGTTTGTCATAAATGGACTTTATTATGTTGAGGTGTGTTCCCTCTATATCAACATTGATGAGAGTTTTTATTATAAATGGATGTTGAACTTTGTCAAATGCTTTTTGCATCTATTGAGATGATTATGTGGTTTTTCTTCTTTATTTTATTGATGTGATGTATTACAGTGATTGATTTGTGGATATTGAATCATCCTTTCATCCCTGGAATAAGTCTTAGTTGATCATGGCGTATACTCCTTTATATGTATTGAATTTGATTTGCTAACATTTTGTTGAGGATTTTAGTGTCTATATTTATCAGAGATACTGGCCTCTAATTTTCTCTTTTTTTAAAAAATAGTTTCTTTGTCTGGCTTAGGCATTAAGATAATGATGACCTCACAGAGTGAATTTCGAAATGTTTCCTCCTCTTGATTTTCTTGGAATAGTTTGTGAAGGACAGGTATTAACTCTTTTTTTTATACGTTTGGTAGAATTCCCCTCTGAAGCCCTTTGGTCCTGGACTTTTTTTGCTGAGAATTTTTAAATTATAAATTCAGTTTCACTGTTATCAGTCTGTTCAGACTGTCTATTTCTTCCTGAATCAGTCTTAGAAGAATACATATTTCTAGGAATTTATCTATTTCTTCTAGGTTGTCCAGTTTATTGACATATAACTGTTTTTAGTAGTCTTTTATGATTTTTTTGTACCTCTGTGATAATGATTATAAATACTCCTTTTTTATTTATTATATTGTTCATTTAGGTCTTGTCTTTTTTTCTTGATGAGCCTGGCTAAAAGCTTTTCAAGTTTGTTTATCTTTTCAAAAAATCAGCTCTTGGTTTCATTGATCTTTTCTGTTTTTTTTAAATCTCTGTTTTATTTATTTTCTTTCTGATCTTTATTATTTCCTTCTGCTGACTTCAGGATTTGTTTGTTCTTTTTCTAATTCCTTCAAATGGTCGGTTGTTTATTTGAGATTTTTCCTGTTTCTTGATAGAGGCCTGTATCACTATAAACTTACCTCTTAGAATGGCTTTTTCTGCACTCTATAAATTTTGGAAATTTCCATTTTTGTTTCTGTCTTGAGGCCTTTTATGATTTCTTCATTGATCTATGTAGGCTTTTTAGTAGCATGTTTAGTCTCCATGTGTTTGGTTTTTACCCATTTTTTTTCTCTAATTGATTTCTAGTTTCCTACTGTTGTGTTCAAAAAAATGTTTGATATATTTTTATCCTTTTAAATGTGTGGACATGTTTTGTGGCCTAGCATGTGATCTGTCTTGGAGAACATTTCGTATGCACTTGAAAAGAATTTGTTGTCTGCTGTTTTGGGATATAATGTCCTGTAGATATCTATTAAGTCCAATTGGTGCTATTGTGATATTAAAGACCACTATTTCTTTATTGATTTTTTTTTCTGGATAGTCTGTTTATTGATATAAGAGGGGTATTAAAGTACCCTACTATTGTATTATTGTCAATTTCTCCCTTTATATCTGTTAATATTTGCTTTATTTATGTGCTCCCATATTAGGTGTTTATATGTTAATGAGTGTTACATCCTTTTCTTGCATTGATCCCTTTATCATTATATAATGCCCTTCTTTTTCTTTTATGGTAGACTTTGTCTAATATGAGTATTGCTACCCTGGCTTTCTTGTTTCCATTTGCATGAAACATCTTTTTCTTTCTTTTTTTTTTCTTTTAACATTTTTTATTGCTTTATAATCATTTTACAATGTTGTGTCAAATTCTAGTGTAGAGCACAATTTTTCAGTTATACATGAACATATATATATTCATTGTCACATTTTTTTCTCTGTGAGCTACCATAAGATCCTGTATATATTTCCCTGTGCTATACAGTATAATCTTGTTTATCTATTCTACAATTTTGAAATCCCAGTCTATCTCTTCCCACCCCCCACCCCTGAAACATCTTTTTCTATTACCACACTTTCAATATGTGTCTTTAGCTCTGAAATGAGTGTCTTGTTTTGGACCCTCTGCTTCCTATACCTGATGTCTGTTTCCTTCTTCAGGCTTGAGAAATTTTCAGCTATAATTTCATTATACACATTTTCAACCCCTTCCTTTCTCTCTCCTCCTGCTTGGGCCCCTATAATGCAGATGTTAGTATACTTATGTTGACTCAGAGATCCCTTAAACTACTCTTATTTTTAAATTGTATTTTTTTTTTTTTTTTTTGCTGTTAAGACTAGGTGAATTCCATTGTTCTATCTTGCAGATTGCTTATGCTTTTTTTCTGTATCACCTAGTCAGCTATTAAATCCTTCTAATGTGTTTTTCATTTTAGTTACTGTGTTCTTTTTTCTGACTGGTTCTTTTTTATATTTTCTAGTTCCTTGTTGAAATTCTCACTGTGTTCATCTATTATTTTCCCAAGTTCAGTTAGAATTCTTATTACTAATGCTTTAAACTCTATCTGGCAAATTATTTATCTATTTCATTAGTGTCTTTCCTGTTTTTTTTTCTTGTTCTTTTGTTCAAAACATATTGCTCTGTCTTGTTATTTGCTTAACTTTTTTGTCCTTATGAAATTAAGTGAGACAGTTACCTATTTCAGTCTTGCAGGAGTGTCATGTATGGCAGTGTCCCTGTCCAGTCTTCACATGCCCAGTGGCTTTGGTGGGAGAGCTGACCTGAAGTAAGCACAGGCTACATCTCCTGTTGTAGTGTGCTGGCAGCTCCCACCTTGCTGGGAGGCAGGGGTGGAGGTGGAGGGGCTAAAACCAGAGCTAGGTGTGAGCCTGGGCTTCTCCTATGCTTAGTGACTATCACCACCCTATGGGGGTGGGTTTGGATCCCAAGGTGCTGGAGCAAAAGTCCTGAGTGTCAGTTGGAGCTGATTTTGTTTTTTCTAAGTGTGCGCTCTCCCCCTGGTGTTGGCATCTTTGCCTACTGAAGAGTAGCATCAGAGGAAGAGGGGCTTGAGTGGGCCAGGAACAAGGTTTTTATGCCTATTACCTGATACATGGGTAAGCATGACTCCTTTGTGTCCCTTTGCATATGGTATATGCTGGTGACAAACTCAAAGCCAAATGGGGCTGTGTCTCACGGGTACAAAGCTATTTCTGTTTTCATAGCCAAGGCCACAGTCAGTGAGTTAGCTGACTAAGTACAATTCCGCCTCCTCAAAATGCTGCCTTCATTCTTGGACTGCACTGATTTTCAGATCTCCAGCCTGGATCCTGAAGCTCCTGTGAAAGCACCTCTGTCTATGCATTGATGTAAAGTTATTGTTGTTGGGTGGGGGGTTATGTGCAAGGGACATTTTATTCAGCCATTTTGTTGACGTCTAATGCTATATAATGTAATTTCCATCAATTAAGACTAAGATTTTTGAACTCTTTATTTACAAAAATAAAGATAATTAATAAGCCAAACATCAGTTGCTAAGTATGTTAGTTTTTTTCTTTACACATTAATATTGATGCTAATTTAAATGTTAGAATCCTTGACCTTTGTTATATTAGACTTGGAAGACCTGGTGTTGATTGTTATTGTCAACATGAAAGTGGTGCAGCTGTTTTGCAGCTCCAAGTTTTTGATCAATGAGGTGAGGATTTTCTTGGCTATTTATATCTCTCTCACACACACTCATATACAAACACATACATTGTATAATTTTTTTTATATTATTATTCTAAATGCTTAAAGATGTATACATATTATTCATGGTCACGTTTTTCATAAAAGACTGTACTCCTGTATTTGTCAGCTTATTAAATTTTAAAGGAAAAACTTGTATGTATAAGAAGATCCTGTTATTGTGATTCTGTAGCATAATTTGATTAATAGTTTAAATGATTTTTTAAAAATTCCTAAAATCCTTTGATTGCTTCATTGACCATTAAACTTTTCCTCTATACACTCTCCTCCCACCAATTTGCTTTATAATCCAGCAATAATTTCATGTTTTGTCTCAATCGTACATTAAATCTTTTCAGTTGTTTACTTATGGGCTCTTTTTGTCTATATATATATATATGTGTGTGTGTGTGTGTGTGTGTGTATATATATATATCTTCATATGCGTTTGTTGGTATAGGTATGCATAGCTATTATGACAATAGGCTGCCAGCCCTACCCCTATTTTTATAGACCTGTGGTGATGAGGAACGCCCTAGAGACAAAGGTTTTAAAGCTTACAGAGTTTGCAGATCTTCCATTAGTTGAAGGCTATTCAAGGTCTTCTTGACTCATATTTTTACAGAGGATCCTTGAGTCTTCTAGAACTCTTTTATGTTAAGTGAGCCAATCAATGCAAAAATGCTTGAAGATTTTATGCCATACCAAATTCAGGCACTTAGCAGATTGAACTCAGTGCCTTGAGAGGAAAAAAATGAGGTATCACTGATTGTTTCCTTAAGGCATGAATGATGATCTTTTATTCAATATCTGTATGTATTTACATGTATCTTTCTAAGAATTTATACTCATAAACATGGGTAAAATGTTTCATATAACTTTATATCAGAGATACCTGAGGAATGAAAAAATTAGTGATATTGGCAAATGTCCACATTTTTACTTCTCTTGGCTCAAAGTCTTCTTCAGAAGGCTGTGAGATTCTCCTTATTGACAAACCGAGCATATTTCATGTTTTAGGCATATTTGCTGTGGCGTACCAGAATAAGGAAGGGAAATAAGGAAGAAAAGGGAAAACATTAAAAAAAAATTTTATTGTAATAATTAGTCATTTGTATCTAGGATGACAACCTTTTTAGAGTCTTAGTGTTACTCCGTAGCTCGTAGTTGAGAGATCTCACCCTTTTGCTTTCTGCATAGTTGTTTACTGGCAGGCATAAATTATTTCCATGTGATTTTTCTCTGTGTCCTATCCTCTGAGAATTATCTTCAAGGCCCTAAGTTTGCCCCTCTGCTGTTACATAACTAAGAATAAATAAAGATAAATCTTCAACATCTTTCCATTGTTTACTTTATCCTGAACTACTCACCTTGATCTGTGTTATACTCAACTTCTGTACCTTTTTCCAGACATACCAGTTTCTGACCTCGTGACCTGTGGTTTTCTTCAATTTTTAATCTTTTCACAGATCTTCATTAGTAGTGTTTCTTACAGATTTGCTTTTGCAAATGAGCCCTAGAAACCCTGCTGATGTGCTTCTTTTCAGGTGTCTTATATCTCAGCTGGTGTTATTTCCAGTGGTTTTGTTCACTTCTCTCAAATGCTAAGTTTCCTCCCAGTTTTATCGTAGAGTTACTAATACTGACTTCCTCCCTAGATTTATTCAGCTATTACACTAAGATATTATTGACCATCTGCTGCTTTGTTTTACTTTCGTTTCCTTTGACGTATTGTATCTTTTGTATAGCACATATGTATTTGCTATAGAGAATGTTTTATTAATTTCATATATCATGGTCTATCCTCACCCTCACCCAAAATGAGTTTCCACTTTCCCTGCAAAATGAGATCACTATTCTATATTTTTAAAAAATTTGTAGCTTATCAAGTACTTGCAAGCAATCCTAATAATTTTCTAGTGTGTATATATGAAACATTTGGGAATCGTTTACAAATAAAACAAGCAAACAAACAAAAAATCCTTAAGACACATATAGGGTACATTTTACTGCATGGAATGTAATTATTTATGAGTTCATGTTAAAATGTATATGTCAATGCATACCTCTTTGAATATGTGTATTTATATATTTATATATAAATAAGCAAAGTTGTACACATTTTAAAATATTTTTAATGGTTGTACTCTCTCATTATGATTGTTGTTTCAAAAGCTATTTTTCTTTGAGACTAAAATCACAGGTACGTATTATTGAGAGAAACATCATAGGATACATGACCATATGTTTGTCTTAGGAATTGTTAATTGTTAATTGTTAATTCTCCTCTAACTCCTAAAGAAGAAATAAATTCTAGGAATTTCAATATAGTTCTTCCTAGCATCTACATGGGATGATCATTTTGATATCTGTGATTGATTTAATAAACTATGAAAGGTTACTTGTAACAGAGTACTTTGTAAAATAAGAGAAGAATTTTAGGTATCTCAGGACTACCATGATTCTGCAAGATGACTTTTACAGTACACATTCCATACTCCAGAGTAGCTTCAAGCTCTAATGTAGGGCAGGCATTGACATTATTTGCTGGGAAACTCAAAATGGCAAAAGTTCTAACATAGTTTAAGGTGATCTTTCTTAACTCAGTGAAATAAATAAATGTATGTATATGAAGTTATACATGGCAGCTAGTTTTCTGTCTATATGGTGTCTGCTATACTAAGATGTAGAAAGCATCCTATTATAAATGAAATAGCTATACTAAGAGGTAGAAAGCATCCTATTATAAATGAAATAGGATTCATTTATGTTTGGAGGCTTTGTATAAAAAGAATCTTAGTATTATTTTTGTAGTTATAGTGAATTCTAGTTGGAGAAATGTTTTCTTTTGTCATAGATGATGCTTCTTGAACTATAAAAACAAATTAAATTACACCAAATATACTTTTTAGGAAGAATATATACTTCCCGACTATATAGCAGATTCTTACAAATGGTGAATTTTTATATGGCCAGATTGCAATTTTAAAACTAGGTTGGATATTTGATTCTCTGTAGAGCTACATGGTATATGTCTAAATAGTAGAAACAAAAAAATTAAACTTAGTTTTTCCCAAAGAAAATATAAGAAATCTTGAATAGTCACAATGATGCTTAAATAGTAATCCTTTCATTGATAAATGCATATTTCTTAAGCCAGTTATTCTCACCAGTTTATATACAGTAGTTCACCTGCTTCTTCTACTCTTAGCATTTTTAGGCCTCTTGAGTGAAGTGTGTGCTAATCGTCCTTCCTCACACTTCTAGGTCAGATAAATAACAAATAACATTAAAAGCAGTGAAAAATTCAGTAAATTGGCTTGTTTTTGCTTCACAAATAACATAATTCAAGTAAATCACTCACTTTGTCTTCTTTTTGTTCCAGGGTGCTTTGGTCAGTGCCGGCTCAGATGATACACTTCATTTGTGGAACCTTAGACAAAAAAGACCAGCTATTCTTCATTCTCTTAAATTTAACCGAGAACGGTAAGAATGTATGAGTTAAACAATTACTTAATATGTAAGAAAATTATTTCCTGAGCAAGTTTCAGGTTAACTTTTGAAAGAATTTTTTTTTTCATAATTCTAATAGCTAGAAATAGTATTTGTGCTTGGTTTTATAATCGTTTATTTTCATAGAAAGTTCATAATTGATACAGAATCAGTCATCTAATGGGGAACGCCTAACATTCTTGTTCTCCTTGCTGTAAATCAGGACTTCAGCAATGATGTGTTCTTTTCCTTAGGCTAGGGTGCTGAAAACCCAGACTTAAAATTTAAAAGTCAAGTAAATACTAAATGTATTTCTACACCTTTTGATCATGGCAGTTATTTCCTATACTTCTACCCTTTTGTTATTTTTTTACCTTGAAATATTTTTTTACCTTGAAAAAGTACTGAGACAAAAGTTTTAGACATACAGAAATGTTGGTACTAACTGTTGAGCAACACTACATATCCAAGGTTAATGTTTTTAAAGATGGTAAATTGATCAGAATTCAAATTCTCCCACTTTATAATGATATAATAATCAGAAAAAGAAAATTATATGAATGAATATGGAAAATTTTATTAGATTTTATTTGTAACAAGCTGTACCAAATTTTAGTGTTTCTAATGTTAGTTTCAACCAGACCTAGAATATAACAGACATCTACGTAACTGATAATCTACCTCGAGATGGAGTAAAATTTGTATTTTATTATCTCTGTTAATTATCTTAATTATAAAATGATCTGATATTTGTTTATTATTTGGGAAATAGTCAAACTCTTTGCAGTGAATGAGATGGGCTTCACAGGAAAATTTGATGTTAATGAATGAAAAGAAACCCCTGAGAAGTAAATTTACACAGATTAGCAAGTACTATTCAAACTGAGGTAGGTGAATAATAGAGACAGGCAGTCACTGCTGAGAGCTCAAGAAAGTGCTCGTTTTATTTTAATTTTGTTGAATGGTAATAGTTCATAAGGAATCATCACTTTATGGGCAGAGCTTAATGAAGTAAACCAGTTTTTATAGTTTTGGTGAGAAAAAGGATAGCACCTATATGGACAGTCTTTCTTTTTCTACCTGAAGCTTTTTCTTTTTCTTCTTATATGCATACTATACTATTAAAATCATTAATCTTCAGTATTCTGAGTAGTATTCATGACTATCATGTCCACAGTATTTTGGGATTCAGCATCAATGGAAGTTTTTATTATATCCAGTATTTTTTGAGAGGAGGAAATTTATATTTTAGGTATTTACTAAAACCAGATAGGACTTCTTTCTTTAGATTAGATCTAATTTTGGTTATTTTATCTTAAATTTTAAAATAAGTAATTTAGCAGAAATTTCAGGATATTGAAAAACTTAAAGATCAGTCAAGAATTGTCATACTGTTCCTTATATCTTTACCACTAAAAATATTACTTACTCAGATATTACCATATTGATTTTATCTCTCTCTGCTTGCAAGATTTTTTTTGTTTGTCAATGTTTTGAGTAGATCCAGCCCTACACTTCTGTGTAGATGTACAGAATGAGTTTTTTCCCTTTCATAATTGGAATGTTGAAGGAAATATTCTGGCCTTTTTTATGGCCATTTTGGGGAGAAGAAATGATTGATGGTAATGATTTCCAATTATAATTTTATTATATCAATTGGGGTGGATTTAACTGGTAGCAACATAAAAGTGTAAGCTGACAGATTTCAGACAAATTTAAATCTTAGGAACTTTGCAGGAATTTCCTATTTTAATGCTTACAAAAATGTGATATTTATCTTTTTGAGAAAGATAAATTCATTATCTTAATTTGAGAATAATCATTAAATATCACAATTTATTATGGAGGAGAAAATATCTTTAAATGTATGGTGAATGTGAGGCTTAAGTAAATAAAGAAGCAATAACCAAGCGTCTTTGGGAACTCTAAGCCCTGTTAAATCAGCCATTTAACTATATAAATTTCTACATACCTGTTGAATGAAAGAAAGATGCACAATGTGAGAGTTGTGAGTTAAGTTTTATTGAGGGTCTTACTAAGGACTATAGCCTGGAAGATAGCCTATCAGATAGCTCTGAGGAACTTCTCTGAAGAAGTAGGGGAGGAACGAAAAAAAAAAAAAAAACACACACACACACACACACACACATATATATATTTTTTTTTTTTTGGCCTTGGAAATATATGAAGTCAAGCATTAAAGATTACTGCTAATCACAAAGAACAGACATCTGAAGTTAATGATTTTAGTGCTTTTCTATGTGTGGGAAGATGTAAGAATCTGGGGTCATTGAAATTCTTCCTTAGATATGCATTTTAACTGTCTAGGGGCTATACAGTCATAACACAGAATGCTTCATCCTATGTTTTTCTGTCCTGAATTACGCTCTGGGTATACTGTCAGTGGGTGCCTGCATTGGATTGCAATTAATCCCTGTAGAACTAGAATGGCAACAGTCTTTGTTTACATATACTTATGCTTATGACATATACATATATGCATATTTAGTTTATAAATTTTAGGGATTTTTTAAAATTATGGTACCTTCAGTCTTTAGTCTTACAATTTTTGAAGGCAACAACCATGCTTAGATTGTTGAGGAATAGTTTTAGATATTCCAGCTGCTTTTAGTGGTTGAACCTTGGAATCCTCTCACATCTGACTTTATAAACCTAAATATGGAAGGAAAACTGCTTTGATTTTTGTGATGCATGACCTGAAAAATGAATAAAGTCAAACATTCACATTTTAGGCATATTAACAACCCATACTATCACTGATCATAAATTATATAATGTTGGAGGAAGCATAGAGTTGTTTTATATGGTTTTCAAGTAAAATTCAACAGTTAGGCTATGATATGCAGATCATAAATTATTTGTACTTATTATATTAGAGTTTATTTATTCTATCTCTGATGTTCTGCTAATTAATATTATCAGACTACTTCTAAGGAATATTAGCTAAACTACCAGGAAGAAATTTTTGTTAAGAACTCTATAATTTATGCATTCTCTAGCAAACTTGGTCCATCAGAGTTGGCTTTTGGTGACACAATTTATAAACTAAATTTAAAATGCTTTATTGCTTTATAAAGATAATTTGAATGATTTTTCTTTTAAAATTTTCTTAAGTAATTAACACGTTTGCCTGGTTTGACATTTAAAACATAAAAGTTGTATGTATAGTGAAGGATCTTTCTTCCACTCCTGTCCCCTAGATACTTAGTCCCTATCATCAGAGGCAAGCAGTGTTATTAATTTCTTCCATCTTTCCAGAGATTCATTTTGTATACATATAAGCAAATATTATATGTAACATATTTTCTTCCTTATTTATTTATAGGCAAATATGAAAATATCATATATTTCTGTTACACAAATTGTAGTATGTTATACAGTTTTGTATCTTGCTTTTTTCTCTTTATATATATTCTTAAGATCATTCCTTATCAGTACATAGAAAGCTTCCTTATTCTTTTTTTTGGTGTCTCTGCAAATATTGCTGAATTATCAAGAACTGTAAATATTGTGTATGCCTTAAAATAAATTTACGTCATCTAGAAAACACACAAATCAAGAAACAGAAACTTACTAAAACCACAGAAACTCCCTGTGTTACCTTCCAGTCACAACCTAACCCCCAAGGTTTAACACAATCTGACTTCAAACACTAAAGATTAATTTTGCCTGTTGTTTTTGACAATTATAGAAATGGAATTGTACAGATATACTTGTTTGTATTTGGCTTCTTTTGCTCAACATTATGTTTGTAAGTTTCAACCATATTGCATGTAGCCTTAGTTTATTATTTTCATCATTATGTAGTATTTAATTTAATGAATATTCTTTGATTAACCATTCTACTTCAATCATCCTGTTAACTTTTGTATTTCCATTTAAATTTTAGAAATAGCTTGTCAAATTCCACAAACACACTTGCTGAAATTTTGTTTAGAAATATCTTGAATG
Source organism: Camelus ferus (assembly GCF_009834535.1). Classification (NCBI taxonomy): domain Eukaryota; kingdom Metazoa; phylum Chordata; class Mammalia; order Artiodactyla; family Camelidae; genus Camelus; species Camelus ferus. The sequence continues at coordinate 56,975,141 of NC_045696.1, forward strand.
TGTAGATCAGTTTGGGGAGAAAAGACATTCCCCGTAATGACTGGGAGTGGCAATACTGATTAATTGTCATTAACAATGATGACATTAACTCATTGTATGAATCATAAACAGTCAGAGAATTGAACATGGTATATTTATATCCTACTACTTACTTAGGTCTTCTTTGATTTTTCTAAATAACATTTATAGTTTCCTTTGTAGAGGTCTTTTACATTTTTGTTACATTTGATCAAAAATATTTGATAATTTAAGATGCTATTATACATTGTTCATAATGATGATGTATCATTCTCTATATTATTTTTGTTGGAATATGGAAATATAATTTATCTTTGCATGTTGACTTTGTATCCAATGACTTTGCTTAAATTCAATTAATAATTCAAATAGTTTATTGTAGATTCCTATGTACACAATCCTCCCATCTTCAAATGATAGTTTTATTTTCTTCTTTATACTCTTATATATATATACACAATACTAATATATATACTAATTTATATATAATATATATATACTAATTTCTTTTTATTATTGTATTGGGGTTAAGACTGTGTATTACTTATTTATTGCTGTGTGACAGTATTACCACAAACTCAGTGGCTTAAAACAATACACTTTTCTTATCTCAGAGTTTGTGTTTCTTACCTCATTCAGGAGACTTAGCTTAGATGAGTTTCTATTTTAGGATCTCACAAACTGCAATTAAGATAGCTGCCAGGGCAGTAGCTTTATCTGAGGCTTGATTGAGAAAGGATCCATTTTCAAAATTATTTGGTTGTTGCTGTTGGACTGAGGGGCTTAGTTTTTGCTGACTGTTGAACAGAAGCTATCCTCAGTTGCTTGCCATATGGCCGTCTCCATAGGCCAGCTCACAATGTAGCAGCTTTCTTCTTCAGAGCCAATAAGGGAGAGAGTCTCCTCACAAGATGAATGTGACAATCATATGTAATTTAGTCATGGAAGTGACATCTCATGACCCTTGCCATTTTCTTTTGGTTAAAAGCAAATCATAGGTCCTGTGCACACTGAAGGGGAAGGGGATTATGCAAAGGTAAGGGCATCAGGAGATGGCGATCATGGGGACTACCGTGGAATCTGTCCACTATAGACTTCCAGTATAATATTGAATAAAAAGGTCAAGGACAATGCTTTTCTTGTCTACTTACTGATCTTAGGGAGAATATTTTTATTATTTCACCTTTAAGTACATGTTTACTGTAAGTTTTTAAAATAGATCTATTTTATTAGTTTCAGGAAGCTTCTTTTGCTTCTAATTTGTTATAAGCATATATATTTTAAAATTGTGAATGGATGTTGGCTTTTATCACATAGTTCTTGTGAATCTATTGTGATGATCATATGATTTTTTCCCTTTTTTATCTATTAGTGTGGTAAATGACATCAATTGATCTTTGAATGTTATCTTTTTCTTTTTTTGTGGGGGGTGGTAATTAGGTTTATTTGTTTTTAGGGGAGGCCTTGGGGATTGAACCCAGGTCCTTGTGCATGCTAAGCATGCACTCTACCACTTGAGCTGTGCCTTCCCACTTTTGAATGTTAAATGACGCTTGTATTCCCAGAATAAATACAACTTTAGTGATGTAGTAGCATTACTATATATGCTGAATTTGCTAATATTTTGCTTAAGTTGTTTAAGAGTTTTTTCTAAATCTATGTTAACAAGCGTTTAGAATGTAAATTTCCTTTCTTTTGAATTCCCTGTTAGGTTCTCATGTTGTAGTTATTTTGACCTTATAAAATGGAATCTTTCCTCTTTTCTAAACCCTACAAGTACTTGTGGAAGATTGGTGTCATTTCTTTCTTAAAATTTGAAAAAAAATCACAAATAAAGCAATCTGGGCCTGGGTTTTTCTCTGGGGGAAGATTTTAAATTGCATATTCAATTTTCTTAATAGGTTTAGGAATATTCAGATATTCTGTTTTTCCTGGAGTCAGTTTTGATAACTTGTGTTTTTAAAGAAATTTATCCTGTTCATCAAAACTTTTAAATTTATTGGCCTTAACAGTAGCATCTGTAGTAATTTCCTGTTTTTCATTCTTTTTCTTCTCTTTTCTCCATCTCACTCTCTTTTTTAATTGAAGTATAGTTGATTTACAATATCATATTAGTTTCAGGTGTACAGCAAAGTGATTCAGTTATATATATATATATTTAAGATTATTTTCCATTATAGGTTATTACAAGATATTGAATATTGTTCCCTGAGTTATGCAGTAAATACTTGTTGCTTACCTATTTTATATATAGTAGTGTCTGTTAATTCATACTCCTAATTTACCTTCCCCATTCCCCCTTTGGTAACTGTAAGTTTGTTTTCTATATCTGTGAGTCTGTTTCTGTTTTGTAAATAGATTCATTTGTATTATTTTTTATATTTCACATATAAGTGATATAATATTTATCTTTGTCTGACTTACATCATTTAGTATATTCTCTAGGTCCATCCATGTTGCTGCAGATGGCAATATTTCATTCTTTTTTATGGCTGTTTAATAATCCATTGTGTGTGTGTGTGTGTGTGTGTGTGTGTGTGTGTGTGTGTGTGTATATGTATATATACTTTATAGATGGCCAACAGGCACATGAAAAGATGCTCACATCACTAATAATCAGAGACATGAAGGTCAAAACTACAGTGAGGTATCACCTCATACCAGTCAGACTGATTATCATCAAGAAGTCTACAAATACTGAATGCTGGAGAGGGTGTGGAGAAAAAGGAACCCTCCTATAGTGTTGGTGGGAATGTAAATCGGCACAACCATTATGGAAGACAGTATGGAATTTCCTTAAAAAACTAAAAATAGAGCTACCATGTGCTTCAGCATTTCTACTCCTGGGCATATATTCAGAAAAGACAAAAACTCTAATTCTAAAAAATATATACACCCCACTGTTCATAGCAGCACTATTTACAATAGACAAGACATGGATGCAGCCTAAGTGTCCATCAACAGATGAATGGATAAAGAAGATCTGGTTTTCATTCTTTATATTGGTGATTTTAAGTTATCTTTTTTCATGATCAATCTTCTGGGAATTTATCATTTTTATCATTTTGATAGATTTGTTGAGTTCTTCAGTTGAACAATATATATCATTCTAGTTCATTGATTTCTACTCTTTGCTACTTTTATTGGGTGTGATTAACTGTCCTTTAACTAGATTCTGGAGATGGAAACCTGATTTGTGTAACTGATTTAATATGTCCTCTGTTATGACAAATGAATTTAACGATAAAATTTTTCCTCTAAATAATAGTTTTAGCTGATTTGCAGATTTTAGGTATGTCTTGTCTTTATTAATGTGAAACTAAAATCTTTTACAAATTCTCTATGATTTCTTGTGTTATTTATTAATGACTTAATTTCTAAGCAGTTGGAGGTTTTCTGTTTTTCTTTTTTTATTGTAAGTAAACAAATAATACTGTGGAGAGATTGTTGTCTATATGATTTCAGTTCCTTTGGCATTTGTTGACTTGTGTTATGGTTTCAAATAGGAATGCTTCTGGTAAATGTGCACAAACTGTACTTTTACTCATCTGTTGTTGGGTTCTTGTTCTATATATGTAAATTAGAACAGGTTTGTTAATTGTGTTGTTTGGATTTTTAATTATTAATGATTTCTACGTGGTATAGAGAGGAGTGTTAAATTCTACTATGATTATAGATTTTACTGTTTCTCTTTTTAATATTAACAATTTATATGTTTTGAAGCTAAATTGTTGGATGCATACAGATTTATAATTGTCCTATCTTCCATATATATTTATTCCTTTATCAATATGAAATATCCCTATTCTCTTTAGTAATATGTCTTGTCTTAGAATATACATTGTTGATATTTATATAGCTATACCAGCTTTCTTAAGTTAGTGTTTGCATGGTATGTATTTTCTCACTATTTTACTGTGTCTCTATGTTCTTTTCTATAAACATATAATTTAAAAAATTAGTCTGACAATCTGGGTCTTGTACTAGGTATATTTACATTTAATATAATTTCTCATGTATCTTGGTTTATATCTGCTATCATATTGTTTTTTGTTTCACTCTAATTTTTATGTTTCTTTTTAATTTTCCTTACTTTCTTTTGACTTAAACTTTTTATTGTCCTTTTCTCCCTATATGAAGCCTATATATATATTTTTTTCACTCTTGTTTAAGGGCTAAACTTAGAGATTTCAACATAGAACCTTCACTTATTTCAGTCTGAAACAGTATTTCCTATACATTTCTTTGATAATGACAGTAACTTAAACTTTACCTCCATTTACCATCCCCCTTGCCTTTTGAATATTTGACATTGTATTTTATTTCTAGATTCACTTTAAACTCTATAATGCATTACTAATATAGTTTCTAATATACTAATAGAGAAAGAATGTCAATATTCAGTTTATATTGATGTATTTTACCACTATATATTTATTCTTTCTTTTGATCCTTATCTCCTCCTATAATTCTGTTTGGATTCATTTTCTTCTTCCTGAAGAATATTCTTTATTCTTTATTTTACTTCAGGTTTGTTATGATGCATTCACTCAGGTTTTGTTTGTCATTATTTCACTTTTTAGAAAACTTTACTTTGGAATAATTGTATATTTGCAGGAATTTGGAAAATAGTACAGAGAGGTTCTGTGTCCCCTTCACTTAGTTTCCCCCAATTATTATATCTTGTATAACTATAGTACAGTATTAACTAGGAGATTGACATTATACAACCCACAGTTTCAGATTTCCCCAACTATTTGTTCACTAATTTGTGTGTTTGTGTATGTGTGTGTAGTAGAGTCTGCATAAATTTATGCAATTTTATCACATGTGGATGCTCATGTAACCACCACTACAATCAAAATACAATAAGTATTCTATTATCACAGAGATCTTTTTTGTGCTACACCTTTATAGTTACACTCACTCTCATCCGTCCCCATCCCATTACTAACCCCTGGAAGTTTTCTGCATGCAGATCTTGTAATATTATGTTAGAATTATATCTATGCATCTCATTGTTTTGGTGCTATTATAGATGGTATTGTGTTTTCAAATTTAAATTCCAATTGTTTATTTATGTTATAGAGGAAGGCAGTTGACAGCAATTGTCCTGTATCCTGAAACCTTACTAAAATTGTTTATTAGTTTTAGGAGATTGTTTTTGTCAGTTCTTTGGAATTTTCTACATAGACAATCTTGTCTTCTGTGAACATAGACCTAATTTTTTCCCAAGCTATATATCTTTTATTTCTTTTTAATTTTCATGTTACAGTAGCTAGGTCTTCTAATACAGTGTTGAATAGGAGTGGTGAAAAGGGACATCCTTCCCTTGTCTCTGATCTTAGGGAACAAGCATCTAGTTTCTCACCATTAAGTGTGATGTTGGTGTAGGATTTTTATAGATATTCTTTATTAAGTATAATTTATGAAGAAGTTCCTCTCTATTCCTGGTTTACTGAGAGTTTTTGTTACTGAGCATAGGCTTGTGTGTCCACAGTGCAGAAAGCCAAACTCTGACAATGAGTGTTCATAGAAGGTAAAGGTTTATTTGCAGGGTGCCAAGCAAGGAAGTGGGAGACAAGTCTCAGATTCACTCCAACTTGGCTTTTGAGTTAGGATTTTTTCTTTTTAAAGGAGAGGAATATAGAGGTGGATTAATCATCATCTTATGAACATTTCTTTTTTTTAACATTTTTTATTGATTTATCATAATTTTACAATGTTGTGTCAAATTCCAGTGTAGAGCACAATTTTTCAGTTATACATGAACATATATATATTCATTGTCATATTTTTTCTCTGTGAGCTACCATAAGATCTTGTATATATTTCCCTGTGCTATACAGTATAATCTTGTTTATCTATCTACATTTTGAAATCCCAGTATATCCCTTCCCACCCCCTGACCCTGTGGCAACCACAAGTTTGTATTCTATGTCTATGAGTCTGTTTCTGTTTTGTATTTATGTTTTGGGTTTGTTTTTTTTTTTAGATTCCACATATGAGTGATCTCGTATGGTATTTTTTTTTCTCTTTCTGGCTTACTTCACTTAGAATGACATTTTCCAGGGACATCCATGTTGCTGCAAATGGTGTTATGTTGTTGGTTTTTATGGCTGAATAGTATTCCATTGTATAAATATACCACCTCTTCTTTATCCTGTCATCTGTTGATGGACACTTAGGCTGTTTCCATGACTTGGCTATTGTAAATAGTGCTGCTATGAACATTGGGGTGCAGGTGTCATTTTGAAGTAGGGTTCCTTCTGGATATCATAAGCCCAGGAGCACGATTCTTGGGTCATATGGTAAGTCTATTCCTAGTCTTTTGAGGAATCTCCATACTGTTTTCCACAGTGGCTGCACCAAACTGCATTCCCACCAGCAATGCAGGAGGGTTTGCTTTTCTCCACAGCCTCTCCAGCATTTGTCATTTGTGGACTTTTGAATGATGGCCACTCTGACTGGTGTGAGGTGATACCTCATTGTAGTTTTGATTTGCATTTCTCTGATAATTAGTAATATTTAGCATTTTTTCATGTGCCTATTGATCAGTTGCATTTCTTCCTTGGAGAATTGCTTGTTTAGGTCTTGCCCATTTTTGGATTGGGTTGTTTGTTTTTTTCTTATTAAGTCATATAAGCTGCTTATATATTCTGGAGATCAAGCCTTTGTCAGTTTCATTTGCAAAAATTTTCTCCCATTCTGTAGGCTGTCTTTTTGTTTTACTTATGGTTTCCTTTGCTGTGTTGAAGCTTGTAAGTTTCATTAGGTCCTATTTGTTTATTATCATACTTTATTTGGATTTTAATCTCTAAATGTTTGAGGATTTTTCCAGCTATATTTCTACATTTGATTTCTAGTTTAATTTCATCATGTTTTGAGAATGCACTTTGTATAATTCCTATTATTAGAATTTGTTAAGGTGTGTTTTATACTGGAATGTGTTTATCTTAGTGAATATTTCATGTGAGCCTGATCAGCATATTTATTACTGTTTTTAGTTGGAGTAATCTATAAATGTTGATTAGATCAAGTCGATTGATGCTACTGTTCTGGTCACCTATCTTCTAGGTGATTTTCTGCCTGGGTGTTGGAGTCTCCAACTATATTAATTGATTCTTCTTTTTAATGTAAATTTCTATTATTTTTTCTCATGTAATTTAATTTCTATTGTTAGGTATAATTTCTTAATATACATTGAGAACTGTTAAGTCTTCTTGGAGAATTGACCTTTTATTATTATTTTTTGCCCTTCCTAATCACTGATGATACTTATTGTTCTAATGTCTGCTGTGTCTGAAGTTAATATAGCTCCTTTAACTTTATTTTGATTAGTGTTGTCATGGTATATCTTTCCCCTCCTGTTTCACTTTTAACTTGTTGGTGTCAATACTTTGTTTAGTGAAATATAGTTGACTTACAATGTTGTATTAGTTTCAGGTATACAGCATTGTAAATTGATATATAAAGATTACACTCTATACAAAGTTATTATAAAGTAATGATTACATTTCCTGTATTATACATTACAGCCTTGTATCTTTCTTTATTTTCTACCTAATAATATGTACTTCTTAATTCCTTTCAGCTGTTTTGCCCCTCCCCCACTCTACTCCCCCTGGGAATCACTGGTTTATCTATCTGTGAGTCTGTTTCTGTTTTGTTATATTGGTTCATTTGTTTTGTTTTTTAGTTCCACATATAAGTGAAAACATACAATATTTGTCTTTCTCTGTCTGACTTAGTTCACTAAGTACGATACTGTTCAAGTCCATCCATGTTGTCACAAATGGCAAAATTTCATTCTTTTTTTTATAGCTAAGTCATAGTAGAGTGTATATATCTCCCACATCTTTGTCCATTGATCTGTTGATGTACACTTAGGTTGCTTCCATATCTTGGCTATTGTAAATAATTTTGCTGTGAACATTGGGGTGCATGTATCTTTTTGAATTAGTGTTTTCATTTTCTTTGGATAAATACCCAGGAGTGGAATACTGTGTCAGTATTTTTAAGAGTTTTTGTTTAGATAACACACAGTTGGTTATTTTTCTTATCCACTGAAAATCTCTATTAATTTGTCACATGTGAAGTAATTTTTGAATAGTTGAATTAATATCTACCACATTTATAACTATTTCCTATACATTACTTATCCTTTATTTCCTTTCTTCCCCATTTCCTACCTTCTTTGGTTTTAATTAGGTATTTTACATGATTTCATTGTCTCTCTCCTAGCAGATCAGTTACACTTTTTTAAAAGATTTTTAGTGGTTTCTTTGTAAATGTAATATGCATTCACAATTAATGTAAGTCTACTTTCAAATAACATATACTAAGGACACTAACAAGCTGTAAGTGAAGGAATGAAAAAGATATTTCAAGTAAATGGAGACCAAAAAACTCAGGGGTAGATATACCTGTATCAGCAAAATATACTGTAAGTCAAACACTGTAACAGGAGACAAAGAATTAATTATTTAATGATGAAGGGGTCAGTTATCAAGAGTGTATAATGATTGTAAACATATGCATACCAAATTTTGGAGCACCTAAATATATTAAGCAATTGTTAGCAGATATGGAGGGAGAAATAGACAGCAATGCAGTAATAGTAGGGGACTTAAGTATCCACTTTGAGCAATGGATAAACCATCTAGACAGAAGATTAATGTGCAAACAATGAATCTCAATGACATGTTAGACCAAACAGATCTAACAGACATACACAGAATATTCCATTTAACAGAAGCAGAATACATATTCTTCTCAAGTGCACATGGAACATACATACTTCAGGATTAGCAACTTTAAGAAGATTGAAATTATAACAAGTATCTTTTCTGAACACAACAGTATGAAACTAAAAATCAATAACAGAGGTAAAGCTGCAAAATTCACAATGTGGATATTAAATAACATAATCTTGGACAACCAGTGGGTCAAAGAAGAAAATCAATAGAGAAGTCAAGAAATATCATGAAACAAATGAAATTGGAGACACAATGTATCAAAACCTATGGGAGTCTGCAAAACCAGTTCTAAGAGGGAAGTTTATAGTGATAAATGCCTACATTACAAAACAAGACAGACCTCAGTAACTTCACTTTACACTTTAAGGTGCTAGAAATAAAGGAAAAACTAAATCCAAAGTTAGCAGAATGAAGGAAATAACAAAGATAATAGAAGAAATAAATGAAATAGAGGCCAGAAAAACAATAGAAAAGATTAATGAAACTAAGAGCTGGTTCTTTGAAAAGATAAACAAAATAGATAAATATTTAGCTAAATTAACTAAGATGAGAAGAGACAGGACTCAAGTATATAAAATCAGTATTGAAAGAGGAAACATCATAACTGATAGCACAAAAATACAAAGGATTATGAGAGACTACTACCAATTAAGTATGTGCTAAAAAACTGGATAATCTAGAAGAAATGGATATATTCCTGCAAACATCTGACTTACCAAGACTGAATAATGAAGAAATAGAAAATCTAAACAGAATAATAATGAGTAAGGAGACTAAATTGTAGTCTATATTTTGTGGATGCTAGAAAAGAATTTCTATTTTGCTGTTGTTTGGCAGATTATTCTATAAATATTGATTAGTTCCTGTTGGTTGATGGTTGTGTTGAGTTCTTTTGTATCCTTACTGATTTGCTAGAGACACGTGTTGAAATCTCCTACTAGAATCATGGATTCTTTTCTCCTTTTTTCAGTTTTACCTGTTTTTGCTTCATGTAATTTGCAACCTGTTGTTTGGTGCATGCACATTTAGGACTGCTGTGTCTTCTTGGTGGGTTGACCTTTTTATATTTACAAAATGTCCCTCTCTGGTCATTCCCTTACCTCTGAAGTCTTTTTAAATTTGATATTAATATAAAACCTCTTCTGCTTTCTTTTGATTCATGTTTGCATGATATATCTTTGTCCTTCCTTTTACTTTGAGCCTACCTATGTCAATAGAATTGAGGAGAGTTTCTTGAAGATAGTATAGTTGGGTCTTTTTTTTTTAAATTCACCCCATGAATCTGTATTTTAATTGATGTTTATATTTTCTGTCATTATTGATATCTTAGGACTTAAGATATTTTATTTTTTGTTGCATGCTTATCTCTCTATTTTTCACTTACCTGGTATTTTTTTTCTTGCCTTCCTGTTTTTTTATTGAAGAAGGTTTTTTAGAATTCCATTTTGCTTTAATCTTTATTTTTCAGTGTCTTTTTATATCACTTTACTTCTTTAGAGGTTGCTGTAGACATTTCATTATATATAAACAACTTACCATAGTCTGTAGTTATTGCATTTTCCCAGTTTGAATGAAATATAGAGACCCTTTTTCCTTCATTTCCCTTTACTTCCCTCATTTATAATAAATTTTCCTCTATTTTTAGTATCAAATCAGACTGTGTTATAATTTTTCCTTCAACTATCAAACAAAATTTAGAAAATTCAAAAGGAGAAGGAAAACATATTATATTTACCCATACTTTTATTCTCTGTTGTTTTTTCTTCACATTTGATCTTCAAAAATTCCTCCTTATGTCATTCCTTTTTGTTTAGTGAACTCCCTTTAACCATTCTTTTAGAGTTGGACTTTTAGTGACAAGTTCTTAGTTTTCCTTCATCTGATAAATATAGGAATATTTTAGATGTGTATAGATTTCTAGGTTAACAGTTCCTTTCTTTAAGCCCTTGAGTAATGTTCTACTTCCTTTTGGCCCCCTATTTTCTGATGAGAAATTTGCTAACATTGGAATTTTTTGCCTTGTGGTTAAAATGTTGTTTCTCTCTACCTTCAAGATTTCTTTTTTAGTTTTCAGATGTTTGGCTATGATTTGTCTTGGTTATATTTCTTTGGGTTTATCCTTTTGGCCTTTTTTTTCAGCTTCTTGAATCTTTTGTTTTGCTTTTTGACAATTTTGGGAAGTTTTTAAACATTTTTTTTTTAACTACTATTTCAGTTCTATCTTTTTTCTTTTTCTTCTGGTACACTGAGAACATGATTGTTTTTACATTAATTTTCAGTCTGTTTTACAGATTGGATAATTTATATTGTTTCATATTTGAGTTCACTGACTCTTTTGTCTCCTCCATTCTGCTATTGAGCTTACCCATAGGTTTTTAATATTTTTATACTTTTCAGTGGTAAAATTTGCATTTGGTTTTTTTTAATCTTGTCTTTCTTTGCTGAGACTTTCTATTTTTTTCATTTCATTTTACTCATAATTTATTCCATTTTTATGTAGCTTCTTTTAAATATTTATCAGGAAACTCTAACATCTGTATCATCTTGGTGTTGGTATATATTTTTTTTCATTCAAATTGAGATTTTTCTGTTTCTTGATATGAGTGATTTTTACATCCAAACTGAACATTTTTGGTATAATGTTATGACACCCTAGGTCTTTTTTAAACCTTCTGTTTTGGGTTGGTTGTTTTGACATTGCTTTGGCAGTGGAAGGGCAAATGTCCTCTTGTTACTAAAGGTGGGAATAGAAATTCCAGTTTCCCAGCTGGCCTTTACTAACATCTGAGATAGGGAGAGGCATTTGTTAGGTGGGGTGGGATTATGGTTCCCCATTATACTTCTACTTTTATCACCCTGACTAGATGACCTGTGACTCATTCCTGCTCCCAAGTGGCCTCCACTAACTCAGTTCTCTGCTTCAAAAATTTAAATGTTCTATGAATTTTAATGAAGGTAGAAAATGTTATTTCTTTCACTGTAGGAGAATGAGAATAAACTTCTCAGAGTTGCATTTGCCAGAAATGATGATGTTATTCCCTATGGAAATGCAGAGAATATGACTTATTTTTTAAAATTTGACTTATGTTTGTTAGTTTTCCAGCTAGTTATGGATAAAAAAGTGAGTTTCTTTACTGTCTGATTAGTTAATTAAAGCCCATTAAGTCAGTGAGTGAAATTTAACTAAATTTTCACTGTCTATTTAATATTATCTCTTACACTATAATTCTAGCTTGGTACAAGTTGTCCAAAATTATCAGACTCCTTCTCTTAAAAAATGTTAATTCCTTATTTTTGCTTTTATATGGTTTGGGTTTTTCCACTAAAACTCCTAAATATCAGTCTTTGACTTAAGATGCTGAGGGAATCTTAGGGTAGCTGTCTTTTCCTTTCCCTGGCTTTTGTTGTTCTTATTATCATGATTATTATAACCATCAGTAGCTGTTTTGGGGTGACTACATAGCTTTATTCCTACTACAAGGCTTTATCCCTACTACTAACTTAGTAATTTAGGTTCTTATCCTAAAACTTGAAGAGTAAATAAGTAGCAGTCATCGAGTAGTTCATAAATCATCTGTATCAGAATCACCTAGAGAGGTGCTTCCTAAACTTTCATATGTCTGTGACTCACCTGGGGTTTCTTCATAAAATGCATTTTCCAATTCTGGGGTCAGGTTTGAGATTTCTACTAAGCTTCCAGGTGATGTCCATGCTGCTGGTCTGTGGACTTCATTTTAAATAGCAAGAACTGAGGATACTTGTTAAAATATCAGTCATATGTTCCATCCCACATCCATGGAGTCACAATTTGTGTGGCTGGAATCTAGGAATAATTTTAATGAGATATTTAACTATACTAAAGTTTTAAACTGTTGCTGTAATTTAGTGATTATTAACTGTGGTTGTGCATCAGATCACCCAGAAAGAGTTTTAAAACAGTATTCATAGGAATTTCCAGCCAAGATGGATGAGTGGTAGGACCACAAGCTCGCCTCTCCTCACACTACAACAAAACCACAACTGACTGCTAGACAACCATAAAAAAAAAAGACTGGAACCTAGCAAAGAAGATCATCTTCAACTGGAAACATAAAGAGGGAAACAGTGAGATGTTAGGAGTGGCGTACTTGCAATATAATTGGGCCCCTTACCCCACAGTGGGCAACCCATAAGCTGAAGAATAATTAAGTTGCAGAGGCCTTTCACACGAGTGAGAGTTCTAAAGCCCCACATCAGTCTCCCTACCCCAGGGTTCTGGCAGTGGGAGTGGGAAGAGACCCCAGGACGTCTCGTTTTGAAGGCCAGTGGGGCCTAGCTCCAGGAGCCCCACGGGACTGGGGGAAACAGAGACTTCATTCTCTTGGGAAGCATACACAGAATCTCGAGTGCACCAGGTCCAAAGGCAGAGGGAGTGATTTCATAGGAACTGGGCCAGGCCTGCCTGCTGGTTTTAGAGGGTCTCCTGGGGACGTAGGGGATGGCTATGGCTCACCCAGGGGCCATGAAAGCTGGTGGTGGACCTTCTGGGAGTGTTCATCTACATGAGCTTTTTTGGAGGCTGACATCTTGATTGGTCATCAGCACCAAGACCTACCGCCATACAACAGCCTGTAGAGAAGCCTCAGGCCAAACAACATATAGGGTAGGAAAACAGCCCCACCCATCAGCAGACTTCCTAAGCCACAAAAGCCTCTAGACATGACCCTACCCACCAGAGGTCCAGGACCGAGCACCCAGCAGTGTGCAGGCACTTGCTCCTCCTGCCAGGAAATCTGCATAAGCCTCTAGTCTAGCCTCATCCACCAGGGGCAGATACCAGAAATAAGAAAACAACAATCCCAAAGCTTGTGGAAGGAATCCACAAACACAGGCCAGACTCTACATTAGGACCACTGAACCCTAGCCCTTGGGTGACATGAGAGGAGTGTACTGCTGGGATGCATGTCTCCCACAGAGGGCCACCTCTCCAAGGTTGAGAAATGTAACTAACCTACCTAAAAATACAAATAGATAAACAATATGAGACGGCAGAGGAATATCTCCCAGGCCAAGGCACAAGATAAACTCCCAGAAGAAGAAATAAGTGATGAGGAGATAGGCAATTTATCTGAGGAAGAGTTTGAAGTAATGACAGCGAAGATGTTCAGAGACCTCAAGAAGAGTACAGATGCACAGAGTGAAGTTTTTAGGAAAGAGTTGGAAAATATAAAGAATACCCAAACAGAGTTGAAGAGTAAAATCACTGAAATGAAAAACACACTAGAAGGAACCAAGAATAGACTAAATGAGGCAGAAGAACAGATCAATGAACTAGAAGACAGATTAGTGGACATCTACAGGCCAAAAGAAAGTGTCAAGATATATTTAAAGTGATGAAAGGGAAAAACCTACAACTAAGAATACTCTATCCAACAAGGCTCTCATTCAGATTTGTTGGAGAAATTGAAAGCTTCACAGATAAAACAAAAGCTAAAAGGATTCAGCACCACCAAACCAGCTTTACAACGAATGTTAAAGGAACTTCTGTAGTTGTCAAACCATACAGTTTCAATATGTGAAGTTACATTTTCATTTATGATTATGTTGGCACTAAGTAGTATTATTTTAATTGTTATAGATTAATAAAAAATATAGAAGTGGACGATGCACAGGTATTATGTGTTCATGCCAGTTGATTGTAAAATTATGTATTGCGGTACTGTGGAACAGAACTTAAAGTTATTCAAGCAGAGGCAAGTGGTGAAAGAGAAGCACAGAATAAGTATGGACATAAATTCAAAAGAACCTATGCAGTCAGAGCCATATCCATATGGTGAAATTATTTTATTTTTGTGAAAATTTATCTGTCATGTAAATTAATATCATTTGAATTCTAGATGTATTTGTACTTGATTTGTATTTTTTTGTTCTATGTGTATGTTAAGAGCCATAAGTGTGAGGATTTTATCTTATTTCTATAAATAAGTTAAAGTTATAAAAGTAAAAAATGAGGATCAGCAAATTTTTTAAAGTTCTGTTTATTATTTAAGCTTGAGAAACATGTATTTTATTTATTTAATATGCTACATAGCATATATATCAAATTACAGAGTTATTTGATCTTTAATGGCCCAATTCAAATACAGTTTTCTATATTAGCTTTCCTTGATTTCCCTTATAGAAATTAATTCCTCCATCCTTTGAAGTCTTTATAGTAATTAACACATTTTACTTTTATTTTTCTTGTCAATTTGATTTATCTCTCCTATTAGACGTTATGTTCTTTGAAGGAAATAGAGTAGGGTGTTATAATCAAGACAGTGCTTTTTATAAAGAATGTAAAGTTGAAAAAATGGATGATGCATGAGAGACTAAGAATGTCTTAATGATTTACTATAGATGAAAGATTGTGAATGTGGATATAGGAACAATATTATTTTTCCAAGGCTCACATATAATAAAAAAATCCTTGATCTTGCAAGTGGTGGTGATAGAAATACATTATAAATGAAAATGTAACTATTAAGTACAATAAATTAAGTTCCAAAGGGTATTTGATTGGTCACTAGGGTTGTCAAATGCAGAGCACAAGTGTAATCATGCCCTCTATTTCACCTGTGTCAATCATCTTAAGTAAATCACATTGCATTTTTTAAATTTTAAGAGTGTATTTGAGCAAAAATTTGAATTGGGCAGTGCCAACCAGAAGTGGTTAGGAGTGCTCCACAGTTAGGTGCCAGGGGCAAGACTTTTATAAGACATGAAAGCAAAGCAAGGAATTATTTGATTGGCTGGAGCTTAAGTAGTTGATTTATTTGGGAAAGCCTGGTTTGCTCTTTGTGATTGGTTGTCCTTAGATTTCGATTTCTTTTTTTCCTTGCAGTTTTGTTGAGATAAATGGACATATGGCACTGTGTAAGTTTAAGGTACACAGCATAATGACTTGGCTTACATACATCATGAAATGATTATGACAGTAAGTTTAGTGACCATCCATAATTTCATATAGATACAAAATAAAAGAAAGAAATATTGACCTACAACACTATGTTAGTTCTTGGTGTACAATGTAATGATTTGGTATTTCTGTATATAATGATTACCATGATAAGTCTAGTTATCATCTGTCACCATACAAAGATATTATATTATTGACTATATTTCCTATGCTATACATTTCATCCATATGACTCATTTATTTTGTAACTGGAAGTTTGTACCTCTTAATTTCTCTCACTTATTTTACCTTCCTCCTCTCTGACAACCACTTGTTTGTTCTCTATATCCATGACTCTGTTTCTGTTTTGTTATGTTCATTTGTTTTGTTTTTTTAGATACCACATGTGAGATCATATAGCACTTGTCTTTCTGTCTGACTTATTTCACTTAGCAAAAGCTCCATCCATGTGATCACAAACAGCAAGATTTCATTCTTTTTATGTATACCACATCTTTATCCATTCATCTGTCGATGGACACTTAGGTTGTTCCCATGTCTTGGCTTCTGTGAATAATGCAGCAATGAACATGGGGTGCATCTATCTTTTCAGATTGGTGTTTTTATTGGGTTTAGTTTAAGTCTGGGATTCTTATTTGTTTAACCACTATCCAGCAGTTGGACATTGGACATAAGATGAGAGCCTTTTGTCAACAAGGATGTAGTTTCTAATCAATTAGAATGAGGAATCGAGTAGTATAGGTTCAAGGAATATTTATAAATCTGCTTGGATCACCTTCATGTATTCCATTGTGCTTGTGCATTCTGTACAGTCAGTCTGGTCTGTTTTGGAATTTTGCCTCTTGCTGAAGATCTCATTACTGAAACCTGGCAGTCCTTAGACTTTTTTTCTTAACCTGGAAAATGACTGCGTAATATTGAAGTTTGCTCCTTTTCGAACTGAACTTCTATATTTGTGTCTACTTTTATGGTATCCACATTTTTTTCCTACTCTCCCTGTATTCAGAAAGGGTGATCATAAGTCCTTTTAAAAACAAATTTCCTCTTTCTACATAAATTGAATTGAAAATTGATCAATATTTATTGCCTAGAAACATGACCGTCAATTTATTTCCTGTGGAGCATTATTAAAAATCTCTTGGCAACAGCAATTCTATACTTTAGGATTAAATCAGAATTGTCCAATATCCTATATGTTACACTTTAATTAGATTACCAGTTAACTTTGTAAATATGTATGTAATAACAAGACTTCTAGTTCTTTGGATGTAGTGTGCAAGGTGCCTTCAGCAGAATACTTCTTTTGAATAGACAAAATTTGGTGTGGAGAAAGTCAATGAGCTAGATTGAAAATGTAAGTTTGACAGATTGAATATTCACTCTTATAGAAGAGGTGCAAGATGGAATCTTTTTTTTGGAGTTTGTCATTTACATTTCCTCTTTTTTTTTAATTGGTTTGTCTGCCAGGCATCAGAATTCTGTCCTGCTCTACTAACAATTAATGAGCTCCTCTTCTGAGTAAATTCTAGGAAATACTATGATTTAACACAAGTTCTGACAAGGAATAACTGTAAACTTACCCCACCTGGCTTTTTAAGAGTGGTTTAGGAGCATAAGTAGGCCAAACTAGAAAAAGTGATAATGCTGTGGATAGAAGACTCATAAATTCCCAGATTTCATATATAGGAATCATGATTGCTCTGGCTATGGAACAGGTTCCTGGAATTGATCAGAAGGCTCATTGTGAAGACGTAGGCAGAACAAAAAAAAGGGAATATTATAGTGAATCTCCAACCTTACAAGTTTTCTTTATACTACTTAAATGCCAAATATCTGAATAAAAAGTAAATAATTTATCATCTCATGTAGACAAAACTGCAGACTTTCTGAGAACTCTAGAATTTATGTTTTATATATACCTAATTTCTATTTGAAATGAATATTACTGAAAGAAATAAGCAAACAATATAGCTTGGTAGAAAGATGGTAATTTTACAACCAAACAGGAATGGATTTGAATCCCAGTTTTGCCACCTATTAGCTGTCAGTCCTAGTCAAGTAAAAGTAACAATTCTTGGCCTCAGTTTCCTCTTTGTAAAACAGAACTATATATCAGTCTTGAAGTGCTGTTTTCAGAATTAGAAATAATATATATCAATGCCCATGTTAGACACCTATTTAATAGTGTCTATTATTATCATTATGGTTTTTAATGATATACTGTTGTTATTTATCCTATAACCTCTACTAAGTGCTACTTGAGTATATAGTAAATTTTATTGTTTATATTGCTATCACTGTATAAGTGTAAGGAAAATATAATGTTGACCAGACATAAAATTTAGATACTTTAATTGTAATTTTCTTTCTTTCAGAATTACTTACTGTCATCTACCTTTCCAGAGTAAATGGCTCTATGTTGGAACAGAAAGAGGAAATACACACATTGTAAATATTGAATCTTTCATTCTTTCTGGATATGTTATCATGTGGAACAAAGCAATTGAACTGTAAGTTTGAACTTGAATACCATTTAATTTGGGTTAAATATTTCTATGGTTATGTGACATATATATCAAATTGCAGTTATTTGAAACATCTACAGCTAATTTATGATTAATTTATGATTAATTTGAAACATCTACAGCTAAAATAATTTAAAACCATAAAGACTTTAAAAAATAGATGTTGTATTATAAACATATGCTAATTTTAGACTTTCCAAATAATGTAAATAATTAAGGGTCATTATGTATGCAAATTTAATGATAAAATAGTAAGGCTTATTCTAAAAGTTATACATGGAAATCATCTTATTTTATTATAGTCAACCTTAGTATAGCCACTTTCAAGTGGGAATGGCAAGTGGTTTTTGACCACAGTTAGTTTTATGTAGAAATAATCATGATTTGTTCACATATTTTTAAATGCTGGTAGCCTATTCTTCTGTTGCCTCATTAACTTATCATTTTGGGTTTCAAGAAGAAGCAATCTATTAATATCTTTTATGTTGTGATGTATACAGCTCTTTGGATTTGTGGTTGATGGCAAGTACCATTTTCACTTTCGCATTGATATTTATGTTTCTGCACATGTAAAATGTGAAATCCCTCAAATGTGAAATTTCATGGAATTCCAAGCCATCTTTTAGTATATACACAAATATTTCTTGTCAATGTGTTAATTGGAAAAACAGTTTTTCTTTAATAAATGTTTATGCTCTGTACATGTTAAGTCCTTAATAAGATACATTAGACTTGAGGCTGGCTCATTCTCTCTTACATATATGTGTATTCTAAGTTACATACTTGTTGGTCTCCAAAATTCCAACAGTCTATTTTCATGAAACTTGACTCTGGTCTTTACAATAAATCTACTGTTCACTATTCCCAATGTTTCAGTGTACATGTATGTTACTTGATAGGGAAGGTTGTTACTAGTTATATTCTTACAATATTCCTTTTGTATTATATCCTAACAGGTTTTTTTTTTAATTAATGATAAATCTTCCTCGTTAGATTAAGAACTACTCCAGGGTAGAATCCTTTGTTCATTGCTCTCTTTTTCTTCATATTTGGCTTATTTTGGTGCTTTCCACAGAGTGGCTACTAAGTGACTAACGGCATTATTGAAACTTAGTACGATAAATAGTTACACACTACTATGGACTTACAGCTTGCATTTATATGAGTTATTTTGCTCATATATATTTTAATATTCTGTAGGTATATTTTAAAAACCATCCTGTAGACAATTATGTGTCTCCAAAAAAGTTACTTTTTCAGCTATTTGGGAAAGGCTTTTTCCTCTTTAATCTTAGTTATATAAAATAATTAAATAGAGCTGAACTTAATACTTGTTTTCATAATATTCTTTTAGGATATTGATAAAGATACAAGTGAACCTTGTGATTTACTTTATTTGAGATGAAATTGTAGTGGTTTTATACAAATTTAATATTAGTACAAATAGTAATAGATTCATTATTTGTTTTCAGTTCAGTTGAATGCTGCTAAAGTCATTAAGAAGAGTTTATTATTTAAACAGATCAAAAATTTCACCACTCTTGCAGTGTTGTTTCTGTATTCATTTACTTAACAAGTCCTTTTCATAATTCAGATTAATACTACATGAACTATGGTTTATATGCTGTATGTATTTCCATAGTGCATACTTCATGATTTCAGGACTAATGAAGAGGTAAAAACGTATTTTTTTGAAAGACGGTAAAATTAGGAGATATTAAAGAAATAAAATAAGGCACTTTTATTTTTCATAATATGATCTTACACATGTGATTCAGAATGCATTCTACCACTTACATTAATCCAGTGTTTTATAGAGTTGTATGTGCCTCTGAAAATGACCTTGAAATATCCTTAAGAAATTACTAGTGGTCACTTTACCTCCTGACTATTTCTTGGTTTATTTATTTATAAAAGTGTGTTCCGTGGAAGTATAGTCCCATTGTGATAGATATAATTTTAAATGCCACTTCCAGTCTCCCAGAACAGTCTGTCTTTTAATTGCTTTCTAACTCTTGAGTACATTAGAAAATGAATGGCACTTATTAATATGTGTCAAGGATATGGGACAATAATAAAATATATATTTAATTAAGAAGAGTCATTTATTTTATAGAATTTTAAACAAAATTTAACAGTACATTTTTTAAGTATGACAGATGCAGAATAACCTTAGGAGATATTTGAGATTATTTCTATTTTAAGTTCTTGAAATACTTTTCAGTCAATGTTTGTTATTTTTTTACCTTGTTTCTATTTTTACTGAAGTTTCCTAATTGTAATTGTAGGCAATTCCCATAATTACAAAATAGTTCGTGTTCTTATAATGTATATATTGGTTATTTGGAAACTGGAAGCCAGTCTTTGTGATATTTGTAGAAATGGTGATGTTTATCAAATACCTTGTAAAACAGTAGTATAAAACAAAATTGACATTAAAAAATTTTTAATGGGAAAATATATTCCAGGTTATAGCACAGAAATAGCTATTTCTGCAAGGCAGCCCTAGCTTTTTAAAAAATGTAGCCTACTTTTTCTAGGTATGATTAAAACTTAGAATTTTAGAATTAAGTCATAAGTATACAACTAACAGTTTTCAAATATATTTATTAAGCACTTTGATATGATAGATCCTGAAAACAAGTATAAACTGGGAAGACAAGGTTTCTCTCCTCTCAGGGCTTCTAGTCTGATAAAGATGAGACTAAGCGAAAAGACAATTACAGTATATTGGAAATATAATGTGGCAATTCCATAAGAAGGATACCTAATACTAGACATGAGGTCTCAGAGAAGTATGAAGGAAGTTACATATATGAGATCTGAAGTGTGATTTTCATTTAGATGAGTGGTGAATTAGGGGATAGGGTTTTCCAGGAAGAGAGAATGGAAGGTTTAAAGGATAGAGTGTGAGAGTTTTGTTCCATGCACAGAAATTTTAAGTAATTTAGTTGGTTGGAAAAGCTAGCGGAAAGGATGGCAAGAGATAAAGCTGAGAAGATAATCAAGGTATTTAACATGAAAGCCCTTCAAGGTCAGTTTGAGCATTCAGACTTTATCTAAGGCCAGGAGGTCCCAGATTTGAGGGTGCTAAGCAAAGAATTGACTTGACCAAATTTAATTCAGGAAGTCTATTCTGAATGCAGGTATGGAGAAATGATTGAAAGGAGAAAAGACTATATTTTTGGTAAAAAATTACGATGGAATTAAGAGTGGAGATAAGCTGACATATTAAAGAAATACCTGGAAGATAGAAGAGGCAATACTTGGGTATTATGGGAAGTATAAGAATAATAGAGTATTACAAGTGACCCCAATGTGTTTGGCTGAGCAACTGTTTAGATAAGGTGCCATTTAGTGAAAGAATGCAGGAGATTGAGTAGGTGGGGAGTAAAATAATGAATTCAATATTAGGTATGTTGAGTTGTATGTGTTTTTAAGATACTCAAACGGAATTGGTATGGAAGAATGATAGAAAGTGGAAAATATAGATCTGAACCTAATGAAATCAGAATTTACATGGTCCTTGAAGCTATGAGAATATATGAGATTGCACATGAAGAGTGGATATAAAAGAGGCAGCAAATTTGTAGACAGTAAACCAATTTTGACTCATAGATATGTTTTGTTTGCCCATCAGAGTATTTAAATATGTTCTGAATTATTAGTTTCAAATATTTAAGAACTGATAGAGTAGAGATAAAATTTTAGATTTCCAGCTGTTCATGAAAAAAATCACTGATGAAACAATCCCAGTCCACTATTCATTCATGGCAGTCAGTAATCAACTGGAACTGACTAACAACTTTCCTTTTGTAGGTGTGTAATGTACTATCCAGTTTGGCACAGTTCTTACTCACCTATTGGAATTATTTGTTATACCTGCCTAGCTCTTGTGGGCTCTTGAATTCATGACCATATATAATAATCTAGATTGCAGTCTAGAACAGAATACAAAAGAATACCAGTATTAAGATATAGGAAGAGAAAGTCCACAAAGAAAACTATCAAGAAGCCATTGTAGTGACTGGGAAGAAGATAAATATATAGGGATATTAGAAGAATTATTGGACATTGTTTAGATGAATATTGTATGAATTTAAGTTCATTGATAATTCTATTTTAAGTAATTTTTATGGGATTTACAGAATCCATAGTCCCCAGTTGCTTTTTTATTTTTAAGTCAATTCCTAATGGCCATAAGTTTTGCAAGGAATGCTTGGTAGTTTTTGGAAGTTTAATGTTAGGGGAAAAGTCAGAAAAAATACATCACACTGTTAATGGACATATCCAGGCAGTGAAATAATATGAGAGATTTTTTTCCTCTTAACTTTTGTTATCTTCTAAGTTTCGGAGTTTTTTTATTTTTACAATGAAAATATTTCTATAGTCTGAAAAAGTTATTACAAATAACTGAAGTTTAATTCTAGATTATTTTCTGAGCTTGAGTGTTTTATGGAGTCTGATAAGCTAAATGGAAGAGTCTTGCATATAGTCTAACTAGTGTTTCTCAAAGTACATTTCAGTGATTCCCCTAATATGGCCAATGAAAAAGGATTCTATAGACTAATAATTTTGGAAAATATTGAGGATTTGCAATGATGATTTGCATATTATGACTCTAAGAAGTTCTGTAAAAGAAAAAATGTTTAACTGTTTAATTCAGGGTTTTCTAAACTTTTTTGATATTGAACACCCTTTATATGAAACACCTTATGTATTCACTAGTTTATCATGGAGTACACTTTGATATTTGTTCTTCCAGTCAAATCCAAGAGACAGTTAAGGATTTATGGTTTGTTGTACATCATTAGTTACAAAGAGATAATTGAAGGACATTCACCGTTTTTTATCAGAGGCATTTATAATGTAATAATGCACTGCATTTATATGTGAATGATACATTGTATATAAACATGGAAGAACTGCAAAAAAACTGTAAAATTTTAAAAAGCCTTGTTTACTTTTTCTTCTTGCACATGTCCTAGATTGCGAATAGTAACTTAATTTCTAATTATTCTGATGATTTACAAGTCATAATACATACTATTTATTGAGTACTATGTTTTGGCATTATGTTAGATGTTATAGGTATATTCTAATTCTCACACTTATTCAATGGGTTCTGTACTACTATCTCCATTTTTAAGTGAGAAAATTTAGGATAAATTCAGTGAAAAATATCTAATAAATCTATATTTATTTCTCTGAATTACTCTGCGTAGTCAGTATCTGGGGAACCTGGAGTTACTTAATTGTCACTTTTGTCTGATTCCAAAGAGTTTCTATAATTAAATCTTATTGCTTTATGCAGGATCTTTGATGGTTTTCATGCGTGCTTAAGAAATAAATTATAACTATGTCAATATACTTATGGTTAATCTGGCACAATTAAGTCATTGAAAGGTTGTGGAAAAATAATCAATAATAAATCTATGTCATATCATATTTAACCATGACATAATGATATTCAACAGTGATACTAGTTAAGGTAGGAAATATAAAAGAAACATGCCAGATATTAGAATAGAATAAATTTAAAGTTAGATAATTGAGATGTAACCAGTGAACTAGATTTTCCCAGTTGCTCTGTTTTCTGTAAGATGGCTATCGCTAGAGTCTCTTTGTAAATCAAAGGAGCCACTGTACTTCCCTTTTGACAGAGATTTCTTGTCAAAGCAAATTTTAAATTAGGGATATACTTTGCAGTTTGGTTGAAACAGGTTTGTAGCATCAGCCTTGTGGCTGTATAAGTTTTTTTATTTGTATGAGTAAAATTTTATTCTCAAATTTTCAGAGAACCAGATCTGGCAAAAAACATAAGTGTATAAGATAATGAAGAATCTCATTGTTATGTGGATCTATGTTATTAAACCTGATTCTTTTTTTTTTTTTAAACAGACCTACTATTAAGAGTTAGTAGGAGAAACAAAAGTAGTCTTGAAGGAAAACAACTAAAACCTTAAATCAATTTAAGCTAAACTCCAGAATATTGGGAGTGTATTCCATTATAATCTTAATTTCTTTGTTCCAGTCTTGTAATGGTAAGTTGTTTAATGTTTTTTAATTACTGTTTTGAATTGATTTAACAGATCCACAAAGACTCATCCAGGTCCAGTTGTACATTTAAGTGATAGCCCAAGAGATGAAGGGAAAGTGAGTATTACAATACCATTATTCTTGAATTTATTTTCTTTATTCTTGAATAAAGGTGTTTCTTACTGTTATTTTATACCTAACATCTAGCACAGTTCATAATATTCAGTATAATCTAAAAGTAAAAACGTTGAATGAATGAGCAAATAAATGAATGAGTGAATTATTTACACTAGTAATGGTCTCAGATTAAGTCATTAGTTTGACCTAAAGCTAAAGTAAATTTTCAATTCTAGAATTTTGAGGAAAGCATGTAACATATAGAACAACTTTAGTTTTAAAATATTCTATGCTTAAACTTAACAATATGATTATCAATATCTTTAGTCATTGACCCCTGCTATTCAGTAATGGTAATGATAAATAACAAATATTAAATAATCATAAATTAGCCAATCTTCATTTGATAATTAGGTAATAATGTAGAAAATGTTCACAGAATATAGAAATAATCCTTATTAATTTTGATTATTTATAATTTTCCTTTAATGATGAGGAAACAAAGTTGATAACATGAAAAGATCTAAAGTGTCACCTTCATTATAAATATTGTCTCTTCAAGCATGTAATTTTTGCTGAGTACTATATAAAATACCTGAATAAATTACTTAGTACAGATTTGGTTCTTTATTTTTAAATGATACAAACTGAATTAGCCTAATAAATATTGAACCTGAAAGACAAGTCCCCCCTATGTTAAGAAAAAGAACACTGAATTTCTTTAAATTGATCCATAAATATAGTGTGATTCCAATCAGGTGTCATTAGAATTTACTTTTTCTTTAGTTAAAGAATAGTTGATGTACATTGTTATATTAGTTTCAGGTGTGCAGTATAGTGATTCAGTATTTTTACAGATTGATTATACTCCACTGAAAGTTATTAAAAGATAATGGCTATAATTCTCTGTGCTATACAATATATTCTTGTTGCTTATCCATTTTGTACATAGTAGTTTGTATTCCTTAATCCCATGCCCCTAACTTGTCCCTCACTCTTCTCTCTTCCCTCTGGTAATCACTAGTTTATTTTCTGTATCTGTGAGTCTGTTTCTGTCTTGCTATATATATTCATTTGTATTATTTTTTAGATTCTACATATAAATGACATCATATAGTATTTGTCTTTATCTGAATAATTTGTCTAAGTGTAATATTCTCTAGGTTCATACACATTGCTGCAAATGGCAGAATTTTATTCCTTTTTATGGCTGAATAATATTCCATTATATTCCATTATATCTATCTACCTACCTACCTACCTACCTATCTATCTGTCTCACATCTTTTTTATCTCTTTATCTGTTTGTGGGCATAGGGGTTGCTTCCGTATCTTGGCTATTGTAAATAGTGCTGCTATGAACATTGGGGTATATATGTCTTTTTGAATTATATTTTTCTCTAGATATATGCCCAGGAGGGGGATTGCTGGATTGTATAGCAAGTCTATTTTTAGTTTTTTGAGGAATCCTCATACCATCCTCCATAGTGCCTGCCCAATTTACATTTCTACCAACAGTGTAGGAGGATTCCTTTTTATCCACACCCTGTCCAGCATTTATCATTTGTGGACTTTTTAATTTTGGCCATTCTGACTGGTGTGAAGTGCTATCTCATTGTAGTTTTTTGATGGCCATTCTGATGGGTGTGAGGTGATACCTCATTGTAGTTTTGATTTGCATTTCTCTAACAATTGGTGATGTTGAGCATTTTTTCATGTGCTTGTTGGCCATCTGGATGTCTTCTTTGGAGAAATGTCTATTTAGGTCTTCCTAATCCATTTTTGGATTGGGTTGCTTGTTTTCTTGATATTAATCTGTATGAGCTGTTTGTATATTTTGGAAATTAGTCCCTTGTTGGTCGCATCATTTGCAAATATTTTCTCTCACTCTGTAGGTTGTCTTTTTGTTTTGTTGAAGGTATCCTTAGCTGTGCAAGAGCTTTTAAGTTTAATTAGATCCCATTTGTTTCTGTGAAAAAATGTTTCTGTGATTTATGTCAAAGAACGTTCTGCCTATGTTTTCCTCTAGGAGTTTTATAGTATCTGGTCTTATTACATTTAAGTCTTTAATCCATTTTGAGTTTATTTTTGTATATGGTGTTAGAGAATGTTCTAATTTCAGTCTTTTACCGGTAGCTGTCCAATTTCCCTCAGCACCACTTATGGAAGAGATTGTCTTTTTTCCATTGTGTATTCTTGCCTCCTTTGTCATAGATTAATTGACCATAAATGTGTGGGTTTCTTTCTAGACTTTCTATCCTGTTCCATTGATCTCTGTGTCTGGTTTTTTGCCACTACCACACTGTTTTGATTACTGTAGCTTTGTAGTATAGTCTGAAGTCAGGATCATGATTCCCCCAGCTCTGTTCTCCTTTTTCAAAACTATTTTGGCTATTTGGGGTCTTTTGTGTTTCCATACAAATTTTAACATTTTTTTTGTTCCAGCTCTGTGAAAAATGTCATTGGTAATTCGATAGGGATTGCACTGAATCTGCATATTGCCTTGGGTAGTATGGCCATTTTAACAACATTGATTCTTCAAATCCAAGAGCATGGTATAGCTTTCCATCTGCTTATGTCGTCTTCAATTTCTTTCATCAGTGTCTTACAGTTTTTGGAGTATAGATCCTTTGCTTCCTTGGGTAAATTTATTCCTAGGTATTTTATTCTTTTTGATGTGATGGTAAATGAAATTATTTCCTTAATTTCTTTTTCTGCTATTTCATTGTTAGTGTATAGATATGCAGCTGATTTCTATACATTAATTTTGTATCCTGCAACTTTACCAAATTCATTGATGAGCTCTAGTAGTTTTCTGGTTGCTTATTTAGGGTTTTCTATGTATAATATCCTGTCATCAGTGAACAATGACAGTTTTACTTCTTTTCCAATTTGGATTCCCTTTACTTCTTTTTCTTCTCTGATTGCTGTGGCTAGGACTTCTAAAACTATGTTGTATAAATGTGGTGAGAGTGGGCATACTTGTCTTGTTCCTGATCTTAGAGGAAATGCTTTTAGATTTTCACCATTAAATATGATGTTAGCTGTGGGTTTGTCATATATGGCCTTTATTATGTTGAGATATGTTCCATCTATGCCCATTTTCTGGAGAGTTTTCATCATAAATGGGTGTTGAATTTTATCACAAGTTTTTTTTTTCCTGCATTTATTGAGATGATCATATGGTTTTTATTCTTCAGTTTGTTAATGTGGTGTATCACATTGATTTGCAGGTATTGAAAAATCCTTGCATCCCTGGGATAAGTCCCACTTGATCATGGCTTATGATCCTTTTAATGCATTGTTGGATTCAGTTTGCTAGTTTTTTGTTGAGGATTTTTGCATTTATATTCATAAGTGATACTGGCCTGTAATTTTCTTTTTTTGTGATGTCTTTGTCTGGTTTTGGTATCAGGGTGTTGGTGACCTCATAGAATGAGTTCGAAAGTATTCCTTCCTCCGCAATTTTTTGGAATAGCTTCAGAAGGATAGATGTTAACTCTTCTCTAAATGTTTGGTAGAATTCGCCTGTGATGCCATCTGGTCCTGGACTTCTGTTTGTTGGGAGTTTTAAACTTAATGATTCAATTTCAGATCTGTTCATATTTTCTATTTCTTTCTGACTCATTCTTGGCAATTTGTACCTTTCTAAGTAATTTTCCATTTCTTCTAGGTTGTCTTTTTGTTGGCATTATTTGCTTATAGTAACCTCTTATGATCCCTTGTATTTCTGTGGTGTCAGTTGTGACTTCTACTTTTTCACTTCTGATTTTATTAATTTGGGCCCTTTCTCTTTTTTTCTTGATGAGTCTGACTAAGGCTTATCAATTTTGTTTATCTTTTCAAAGAACCAGCTTTTAGTTTCATTGATCTTTTGTTTTTTCAGTATCTGTTTCATTTATTTTTGCTCTGGTCTTTATGATTTCTTTTCTTCCACTAACTTTGGGTTTTGTTTGTTCTTTCTCTAGCTGCTTTAGGTGTAAGTTTAGGTTGTTTGAGATTTTTCTTATTTCCTGAGGTAGGCTTGTATTGTTATAAACTTTCCTCTTAGAACTGCTTTTGCTGCATCCCAGAGGTTTTAGATCATTGTGTGTGTGTGTTTTTTTAAAATTTTTCTCAATGTATTTTTGATTTTCTCTTATTTCTTCAGTGATCTGTTGGTTGTTTAGTAGCATTTTGTTTAGCCTCCACATGTTTGCAGTTTTTGCATTTTTTTTCTTTTAGTTGATTTCTAACCTCATATCATTGTGGTCAGAAAATATTCTTGGTACAATTTCAATTTTCTTAAATTTACTGAGGCTTGCTTTGTGGGCCAGCATGTGGTCGATTCTTGAGAATGTTCCATGTGCACTTGAGAAGAATGTGTATTCTGTTGCTGTTGGATGTAATGCTCTATAGAAATCAATTAAGTCCATCTGGTCTAATGTGTCATTTAGGGCCTGTATTTCCTTTTTGGTTTTCTGTCTGGATGATCAGTCCATTGATGTAAGTGGGCTGTTAAGGTCCCCCACTATTATTGTGTTATTGTCAATTTCTCCTTTTATGTCTACTAACAGTTGCCTTATATACTGAAGTGCTCCTATGTTGGGTACATATATATTTACAATTGTTATGTCTTCTTCTTGGATTGATCCCATGAGCATTATGTAGTATCCTTTGTCCTTTGTAACAGTCTTTATTTTAAAATATATTTTGTCTGATGGAAGTATTGCTACTCCAGCTTTCTTTTGGTTTCCATTTGCATGGATTTTTTTTTTCCATCCCTTCACTGTCAGCCTGCATGTCTCTAAATCTGAAGTGGGTCTCTTGTAGACAGCATATATATGGTTCTGTTTTTGTATCCATTCAGCCAGTCTGTGTCTTTTGGTTGGAGCATTTAATCTATTTACCTTAAAGATAATTATCAATTCATATGTCCTTATTGCCATTTTGTTAATTGTTTTGGGTTTATTTTGTAGGGTTTTTTTCTTCCCTCTTTCTTCTTTTTGTTCTCTTTTCTTGTGGTTTGATGACTATAGAAATTCCTTTAACATTTTTGTAAAGCTGGTTTGGTGGTGCTGAATTGTTTTAGTTTTTGTTTATCTGTGATGGTTTTCATTTCTCCATCAAATCTGAACAAGAGTCTTGTTGGATAGAGTATTCTTCGTTGTAAATTTTCCCTTTCATCACTTTAAATATACCATGCCAGTCCCTTCTGGCCTGTAGAGTTTCTGCTGGAAAATCAGCTAATAACCTTATGGGAGTTCCCTTGTATGTTATTTGTTTCCTTTCTCTTGCTGATTTTAATAATTTCTCCTTATTCTTAATTTTTGTCAATTTGATTACTATGTGCCTTGGTGTATTCCTCTTTGGGTTGATCCTGTGTGGAACTCTCTGCACTTTCTGGACTTGGGTGACTGTTTCCTCTCCCAAGTTAGGGAAATTTTTGTCTGTTTTCTCTTAAAATATTTTCTCAGTTCCTTTCTCTCTCTCTTCTCTTTCTGGGACCCCTATACTGCAAATATCAGTGTGCTTCGTATTGTCCTAGAGTTCTCTTAAACTATCCTCATTTCTTTTCATTCTTTTTTCTTTTTTCTGTTCCTTGTAGTGATTTTCACTAATTTATCTTCTAGCTCACTGATCCGTTCTTCTGCCTCATTTAGTCTATTCTTGGTTCCTTCTTGTCTGTTATTCATATCAATAATTGTATTCTTCAACTCTGGTCATTCTTCATATTTTCTAATTCTTGGCTAAAAATTTCCCTCTTTGTATCTATACTCCTCCTGTGTTCTCTGAACATCTTCACCATCATTGCTCTAAACTGTTTCTTGGATAGATTGCCTATCTCCTCATCACTTATTTCTTCTTCTGCGATTTTAACTTGTGCCTTGGCCTGGAAGATATTCCTCTGCCACCTCACATTGTCTAACTTTCTGTTTGTATTTTTAGGTAGGTTACTTATGCTTCTCACCTTTGGAGAAGTGGACCTCTACTGGACACATCCTATGTGTCCTAGCAGTACACTCCTCTCTTGGCATCCAAGGCCAAGATCCAGCCAGTCCCTGGGTGGAGTCTGGCCTACTGGTGGATTCCTTCCACAAACCTTATTGGGGTTGGTGTTTTCTTATTTCTGGTATCTGCCCCTATGTGGCTGAGGCTGGACCAGAGGCTTATGCAGATTTCCTGGCAGGAGGAGTACCTGCCCACTGCTGGGTGGTGCTTGGTCCTGGTCCTTTGGTGCGTAAGGCTATGGCTAGGGGCATGATTAGAGGAGGCTGTGGACTCTGGAAGTCTGTTGATGGGTGGGGCTTTGTTCCCACCCTGTATGTTGTGTGGCCTGAGGCTTCCCAGCACTTAAGTCTACAAGGTGTTGGGTGGGGCTAGGTCTTGGTACTAAGGATCCAAGCAAGATATCAGCTTCCAGGAAGATATTCATGTAGATGAATACTCCCTGAATGTCCACCACCAGCTTTTATGTCCCCAGGGTGAGCCACAGCTACCTCCTACCTCCCCAGGAGACCTTCCAAAACCAGCAGGCAGGTCTGGCCTAGTTTCCTATGAAGTCACTACCTCTGCCCTTGGACCTGGTGAGTGCAAAATTCTGTGTGTGCTTCCCGAGAGTGAAGTTTCTGCTTCCACCAGTCCTGTGGGACTCCTGGAGTTAAGCCCTCCTTGCCTTCAGAATCAGATATTCTGGAGACTTTTCCTAGTGCTGGAACCCTGGTCTGGGAAACCTGATGTGGGGCTCAAAACTCTCACTCCTGTGGAAGGGCCTCTGCAACTTAATTATTCTTCAGCTTATGAATTGCCCACCTAGGGGATTTGGGGCCCAAATATATTGTGAGCACAGCCATCCTACCATCCTGCTGAAGTTCCCTCTTTATGTTTCCAGTTGAAAAGGATCTTTTTTATTAGATGCCAGTCTTTTAATTTTTGACGGTTGTTTAGTAATCATTTGTGGTTTTGTTGTAGTCTTGAGGAGAAATAAGCTCATGGTCCTCCTACTCCACCATCTTGACCAGAACTTTCATTCCTTTTTTACGGCTGAGAAATATTCCTGTGTGTGTGTGTGTGTGTGTGTGTGTGTGTGTGTGTGTGTACACCACATTTTCTTTATCCATTTATCTGCTTGAAGGACACCTAGGTTGCTTCATATCTTGGCTATGGTATATAACACTGCAATGAACATTGGGGTGCATATATCTTTGTGATTTAGTGTTTTTATTTTTCTCAGATAAGTACCCAGACATAGAATTGCTGGATCATATGGTAGTTCAATTTTTAATTTTTTCAGGAACCTCTATACTGTTTTCCATAGTGGCTGTACCAATGTATATTCCCACCAAAAGTGCACAAGAGTTTCCTTTTCTTTATATCCTCACCAACACTTGTTAGTTATTTGTCTTTTTGATGGTAGCCATTTTGACAAATATGAGGTTATATTTCATTGTGGTTTTGATTTACATTTCCCTGATGGTTAGTGATGCTGTGCATCTTTTCATGTGCCTGTTGACAATCTCTATGTCTTCTTCGGAAAAAATGCCATTTTTAATGGAATAGTTTGCTATTTTGACATTGAATAGTGTGAGTTCTTTACATATTTTGGGCATTAACCCCTTGTCAGTTGCATCATTTGCAAATATTTTCTCCCATTCCATAAGTTGTCTTTTCATTTTGGTGATGGTTTCCTTTGCTGTGCAAACATTTTTAATTTGATGTGGTTTCATGTGCTTATTTTTGCTTTTGTTGTTCTTGCCTGAGGAAGCAGATCCAAAAAAAAAATTTCTAGGACTGATTACAAAGAGCATACTACCTATGTTTTCTTTCAGGAGTTTTGTGGTTTCAGGTCTTACATTTAAGTCTTTTGTTCATTTAAAGTCTATTTTTGTATATGTTGTGAGAAAATGGTCTAGTTTCATTTACATGTAGCTGTCCAGTTTTCCCACAGCTACTTACATGAAGAAACTGTCTTTTCCCCATTGTATATTCTTGCCTTCTTTGCCTTTGATTAATTGACCATATATGCATGAATTTATTTCTGGGCTTTCTATTTTGTTTCATAGATCTATGTATCTGTTTTTGTGCAGTGTTATACTGTTTTGATTGCTTCAGCTTTCTAGTATAGTTTGAAGTCAGAGAGTGTGAAACATCCAGCTTTGTTCTCCTTTCTCAAGCTGGCTATGTTTTTGTGGCTTCATTCAAATTTTAGGATTTTTTTTTAGTTCTGTGCATATTGCATGGATATTTTGATAAGGATTGCATTGACTATGTAGATTGCTTTGGGTAGTATAGACTTTTTAACAATTCATTAATTCTTCCAGTCCATGAACATGGAATATCTTTATGATTTTATGTTGTCTTCAGTTTTGTTTTGTTTTTTAATCAATGTCATACAGTTTTCAGAGTATAGGCCTTTCGCCTCCTTCGTTAAATTTGTTCCTAAGTGTTTTATTCTTTTTGATGCAGTTTTAAATGGGATTGTTTTCTTGCTTTCTCTTTTTGATAGTTCACTTTTAATGTACAGAAATGCAGATTTATGTATATTAATTTTGTTTAAATCATTTATTAGTTCCAATAGTTTTGGGTGGAGTTTTTAGGATTTTTTATAGAAAGTATCATGTCATCTGCAAATAGTGACAGTTTTACTTCTTCCCTTCCAACCTGGATGATATTTCTTTTTCTTCTATGATTGCTGTGGCTAGGACTTCCAATACTCTTTTGAATAAGAGTGGGCATTCTTGTCTTGTTCCTAATCTTAGAGGAAAAGCTTTCAGCTTTTCACCATTGAGTATGATATTAGCTGTGGTTTTGTCACAAATGCCTCTATTATGTTGAGATATATTCCCTGTATATTGACTTTGAGGAGAGTTTTTATCATCATGTATATTGAATTTTTCAAATGATTTTTCTGCACCTATTGTGCAGATCTTGTGATTTTTACCCTTCATTTTGTGTATGTGGTGTATCACAGTGATTTGCAGATACTGTACCAAACTTACATCCTTGGAATAAATCATATTTGGTCATGGCATATGATCCTTTTTGTATATTATTGAATCTTGTTTGCTAATATTTTGTTTAGGTTTTTTGCATCTATATTTATCAGATTTATTGGCCTATAATTTCCTTTTTTATAATGTCCTTGTCTGGCTCTGTTTTCACTATAGTGCTGGCCTCAAAGAATGATTTTGGTAGTGTTCCCTTCTCTTCAGTTTTTTGGAAGATTTTGAGAAGGATAGGTATTATGGTTCTTTAAATGTTGGGTAGAGTTCCCCTATGAAGCCATCTGATTCTGGACTTTTGTTTGTTGGGAATTTTTTAGTTACTAAGTTTCATTGCTAGTAATTGGTCTGTTCATATTTTCTATTTTTTCCTGATTTAGTGTTGGGATGTTGTACATTTCTAGGAGTTTGTCCATTTCTTCTAGGTTGTCCAGTTTGATTACAAATGTTTGTAGTATTCTCTTATGATTATATTTCTGTGATATCTTTTATAACTTATTGTTCATTTTTTATTGTATTTATTTGGTCCCTCTTTTTTCTTCAAGAGTCTGGCTAAAGGTTATCAATTTTCTTTATCTTTTAAAAAACAAATTGTTAGTTTCATTGACTTTTTTTCTATTTTTTGTCTCTATTCATTTCTCCCCTGATCTTTATTACTTCCTTACTTCTACTAACTTTGGACTTTGTTTTCTTTTTGTAATTACTTTGGGTTTCTAGTTAGGTTGTTTGATATTTTTCTTGTTTATTGAAGTAAGCCTGTGCTACTATAAATTTCCGTCTTAGAAGTGCATTTGCTACATACCATAGCTTTTGAAAAGTTGTGTTTCTGTTTATATTCAGCTCGGGTTGGGGAGGCTATAGCTCAAGCAGTAGAGCATGCTTAACATGTTCAATCCCCAGTACCTCCTCCCAAGAATAAATAAATAAACCTAATTACCTCCCCCAAAACAAACAAACAAAAAAGAAGAAGAAGGAGAAGAAAGAAGAAGAAAGAAGAACGAAGAAGAAAGAAGAAGAAGAAGAAAGAAGAAAGATGATACCCCATACCCCGTATCATTGATGCAGTTCAACCCAGACATAACAGGTTGAGGGCCATGCTGCACATCCAGCCACCTTCTCTACTGAAACCTTCATTCATCTCAAGATATTTTTTATTTTCTCTTTGATTTCTTCTTTGACTCACTGGGTTTTTTTTTTAGCAGCATGTTGATTAGTCTTCATCTGTTTGTATCTTTTCCACCTTTCATCCTGTAATTGATACCTAGTTTCATATCAACTTGGTCACAAAAGATACTTGATATGATTTTACTCTTCTTAAATTTATTGGGATTTGTTTTGTGGCCTAGGATGTGATCTATCCTGGAGAATGTTACAGTTGAAAAGTACGTGTATTCTATAGTTTTGGGATGGAATGCTCTGTAGATATCTATTAAGTCCAACTGCTTAAAGTATCATTGAAGGCCAGTGTTTTCTTATTGATTTTCTGCCTGGATGATTTTTTCATTGTTGTAAATGGGGTATTAAAATCCTCTGCTTACACTTTATTGCTGTCAATTTCTCCTTTTATGTCTGTTAATATTTGATTCATATATTTCGTTGTTCCTATGTTAGGTGCATATATGTTTATGAATGTTATTGCCTCTTTTTGTATTGACCTTATCATTATATAATACCCTTCTTTATCTTTTGTTGCAATCTTTGTTTTAAAGTCTATTTTGTTTGATATGAATTGTGCTACCCCAGCTTTCTTTTTGTTTCTCTTTGCATAGAATATCTTTCCATCATTTTACCTTCAATCTGTGTGTGTCTTTAGGTCTAAAGTGAGTCTCTTGTAGGCAGCATATAGATGGGTCTTGTTTTTTATCCCTTCAACCACCTTTTGCTTTTTGATTGGGGCATTTCGTTCATTTACACTTGAAGTGATTAATGATAAGCATGTAGTTATTGCCATTTTGTTGCATGTTTTCTGATTGTTTTTTTAGTTCTCTATTCTTTTCTTCTTTGTCTCTTCCCTTGTGGTTTGATGATTTTCTTTAGCATTATGCTTGTGTTCCTCTCTTTCTCTGTTATTTATGTATCTGTTGTAGGCTTTTGGTTTGTGGTTACCAGGAGATAGATAGGGAGGGAGGGAGGAAGATAGATAGATAATTTGTTTTAAATTTATAGTTATTTCAGTTCAAACATATTCTTAAAATTCTACATTTTTTTTACTCCCCCACCATGTTTCATGTTTTTGACATTATATTTTACATCTTTTTGTGTATGAACTGCTCATTGTAGTTATAATTGATTTTATGACTTTTGCCATCTAACCTTTATACTAGCTTTTTAAGTGGTTGATCCACTGCCTTTACTATTTCCCTATATCAATTAAATTTAGTTTCTTCATATATTTTCTCATTTCTTGTTATGATTTTTTTATGCTTAAAGAAGACCCTTTAACATTTCTTGTGGGATCTGCTTAGTGGTGACAAACTGTTAGTTTTTGCTTGGGAACTCTTGGGAACCCTTTTACTCTCCTTCAATTCTGAGTGATAACTTTGCTAAGTAGAGTGTCCTTGGTTTGGGCTTTTCCCTTTTAGTGCTTTAAATATATCATGCCACTCCCTTCTGGCCTACAAAGTTTCTGCTGAAAAATCAGCTGATAGCCTTTCCCTTTTATGTGACTCTGTTTTTCTCTTTCTTTCCTAAAAATAATTTCTTTATTTTTAACTTTTGCCATTTTACTTATGTGATGTATGGATCTCTTTGAGTTCATCTTTTTAGGACTCTCTATGATTCCTGGATCTGGATATGTTTCCTTTCTAGCATAGGGAATTTGCCAACCATTATTTCATCAAATATGTTTTCTGCCACTTTACCTTTTCTCTTCCTGGGACTGAATCCTATAATGTGAATATTACATGCTTGATGTTGTTTCAGATGCCCCTAAACTATCCTATTAAATTTTTGGTTCTCTTTTTGCTGTCCTGATTAGGTGATACCAGAATTCTATTCTCCAGGTCACTTATTAATTCTTCTGTATCACCTAATCTGCTGTTTATTCTCTCTAATGTATTTTTCATTTCAGTTATTATCCTCATCTCTGATTGGGTCTTTTTTTAATATTTTCAAACTTTTTGTTGAAGCTCTCACTGTGATTCTTTATTCTCGTGAGTTTGATAAGCATTTTTATGACCTTTCTTTGAACTCCTTATTATGTAAACTACTTACCTTCATTTCATTAGGGTTATTTTCTGGGAATTCATCTTGTTATTTCATTTGGAACATATTCCTTTGTCTTCCTCTCTGTCTTCTTATTTTGTTTGATTTTCTGTGTTTGCCTTTAAGAATTAGGCAGAACATTTAACTCACCTGGTCTGGAAGGTGTGTCATTGGATAGAAGTATCCCTTTGCAGACTATGTATGTCTGGTGGCTTTGGTGAGGAGGACTGGAGCTGAAGTGAGCATTGATGGGGTCTTTTCCTGGATTATACTGGAGCCACCATCTTGGCCAGGTTGAGGTTGCTAGAGTCAGAGTCTGGCATGGGCT
Organism: Camelus ferus; assembly: GCF_009834535.1. NCBI lineage: Eukaryota > Metazoa > Chordata > Mammalia > Artiodactyla > Camelidae > Camelus > Camelus ferus. Next base: position 57,012,049 of record NC_045696.1, read on the forward strand.
GGACTTCTCCTAGAGTTCCCTGAGGGACACTGCCTTTGGAAGAGAGGGCTGTAGCTAGAAAGGCTAGAGGTGGGGTCTGGTGTTGTTTTGAGCTTCTCCCAGGTTGTATAGGGCTGTTACCTTGGCAGGGGTGGCTTGAAGCTGGAGGAGCTAGTAATGGAGCCTGGTGTGAGCCAGGGCTTCTCCTTGGGTGTGCTGGGTGCCATTACTCAGCTGTGGGGTTAGAGCCAGAGCTGGGAGCAGGCTGTGAGTTGTGCTCGGTGGCCTTTGCTGGCTGGCTAGAGCACCAAGCAATTTTTAGTTTGCTGCCTCTGCACCTAGACTCAAGTGAGTGAGTTTACGTGCTTGCCTTTAAGTGTGGAGTCTCAGTTTCCTACAACCCTCTGGCTCTCCCAGTCATAAGCCCCACTGGTTTTCAAAACCATTTAAGGGGCATCATCTTCTCAGTGCTGACTGGGGGCCTAATGTGGGGCTCTAATGCCTTGTTCTTTGGGAGGACCTCTGAGTTTGTAAATCCCCTTCCTCGTTTTGGTCGCCTACCTGGGTGTGGGTCCTGACCCTTGTACCCATCTCTGTGTGTGTGTTTTTTTTCTTTATATCCTTAATTATAGGAAAGCTGTTTTGCTAGTCTTTGAGTTGTTCTGAGTGTTGTCTGTATATAGCTGTAGTTTTGGTATATTAACGGGAGGAGCTGAGCTCAGGGTCTTCCTACTCTTCCATCTCAATCCCACCTCTGTCTAGTGATCTTTGATGTTACTATTGCAAAAAATATTATGACTAACTGAAGGATCAGATGATATAGCACTTTTTAGCTATAATATATTTTTAAATTAAGGTATGTACTTTTTTTTCAGAAGTAATGCTATTGTATATTTAATAGATTACAGTGTAAAAGTCTATATGCACTGGGAAACCAGTAAAACTTGTGTGACTTACTTTAGTGTGATATTACACTTTATTGAGGTGGTCTGGAACCAAACCCACAATATCTCCAAGGTATGCCTGTATTTATAAAAATATCAATTTCCCTCTTGATGAGGACTTATCTGTGTCCTACAAGGTTCAATATGAGGCACTTTTGTTCTATGTCATACTTTTCATTATAATTTCTTCTTTGATCATAATTACTTTAAAATATATTTTTTAGTTTCCAAAATATTTTTGTCAATGACTTCTAATTTTATTTCATGTTTATTAGGGAATATATATTATCTATGATTTTGATTATTTGTCATTTACTAATTAATTTAACAGATATTTTTTCAGGTACCTACTTTTTTCAGAAACTGTTGATACGTAGGTCCTGATGATATGTAGTGAGGAAATCACCTACTTCTTTGCCTTTATGTTCTTAACATTGGGAGAGATATATTTTTAAAACTATTTTTAAAACTGAATGATATGTATTTGTGACTTGGGTAATGTTCATGTTTTGATGTGATCAGGCATGATTACAGAGTGATTTTTTGTCTTGATTCATCATGGTCACAGGATGGTTTTGTGTGGTGTCTCCTGGATAACAGGGGCTGTTTTTCTTAGTTCTCTAAGTGATTCTAATGTATTTTGATATATCCCATATCATAATTTTATATAGTTATCTCATTAATTTATTATTATTTTGAGGTTCATTACGTTATATTTTGTGATTCACTGAGGCTATTGCTTGTAATATTTTATAAACAAAATAACTTGTATCTTTCAGATATTTACTATAAAAATATAGCATTTTAGAATATTATTTCATTACATCTTGAGGCTCAAATTCTGAAAGGTTATATTATTCATTTTCTTGAACAGGTCATATTTTCACACATTTTAAACTTAAAAATCTCCTTTCTGTACACTTACAGAAATTTTTTCTCACACACCCCATAGGATTTAGTTTTGTTATTTATCATTTTCTCGTATATAAAAAGAGTTGAAGTTAATATGCATCTAAGTACAGTATATATAACTTTATATAAATTTTATTTTAAGAAATATTCTTTATTTATATTAATTTTGACTTTAAATTCTAGAAGCCATAATGCCATTTACTTTATTTTAATTTAATATGTAAAAAAAGCTCAATTTTTTTTGTCAAATCAATTTTAAAATTTGTGGTTTAATAATAAAACATTCAAATATATTCTGTACTTTCAAAAATAATGTACATTGTTTTCATGACCTGATATTTGAAATTTTATTTCCTGTTAAAACTACTACCCAGTTTACTTTTGTTGTTTTTTTGTGCCAGTTATAAAATTTCTAGGCAAATGAGTGGGTCTCAGGATGCTATATAGGAGCAACTTATAACTACTATTATATTTTCCACTTTTAACCACCTTTTTTTGGAGTTATTGAAACATCTTTACTAACAGGATAAGAATTTTCATCAGAAAATACTACTACTGTATTTCAAGAAAATCATCTTTCTGGCATATCAGGCAAATTCATGGGAAATATCATTATTTGAACATTGGCCTATTTTTATCTTTCTGTTCTTTTAACCAATAATAGGTTAAATATAACAAAATATAACTATAAATAATAACTCAGAATCATAGTAAAAATCATTAGCACAGCTAGCAGTATTTAGCTGAATGTCTGAGTCTTGATCATCAAATAATTATTTCTTCTCAAATACTTTTATTTTGAAATGAAGAACATATTTTGTTAATTGTTTATTGATTTATAAATCAATATCAACTATTTTTAATAATACAAATCTCTAGAGTACCCTTGTGAACTTCTGAGAGCTCATAAATCACTAATTTAAAATACTGACGTAAGTCAAAGAGATAGGATTTGACAGAAATTTGAAGCCAAAATTGTGGCCATATATTTTAAGTACGTAGGACTGAATGGCGTATATATTTTTCTTAAACTTACTGCATTTCATCCTTTATTTTATCTTCATTTTCTATACTGTTTTTCTTTTGTTCCAATTTCCTTATTTTTATGTTGCATTATATATACTTACATGTTTCCTCAATTTCTCTTTGGAATGAGCTAGATTTCATTGGTAAATGTTTTTACTGCAGTAATGTTCATTTGCCAATTTTTTCAAAGTAGAAAATCTGTATTCAGGTTTGGAAAAATTGGTATTCTAAATAGAGTTGTATTATGTAATATGATTTTACTTTATTGTAGTAACATTAATCTTTATTTGGAGCAAGCTAAAATTAATGTTAGAAATATAAAAATGATTATTTTAATATTTTCCAGCTGCTAATAGGTTATGAAAATGGTACTGTAGTATTCTGGGACTTGAAATCAAAAAAAGCAGAATTGAGAGTTTATTATGATGAGGTAAGTGATTTCTACTGAAATTTTTGAAAAGAATATTGTAACTTTTTGCCTGGTTTCTACTTTTAAACTTTGTGTGTTACCATTATTTTTGTCACTGAAAAACTGCCTAGTTCTGATCCAGTGCCTCATACTGCCTGTTGGTATTTGTGCAAGTTCTAACTCTGGGTTTCCTGAGTGGAAATTCTGCCTTGACTGACTATTTTAAAATCTTTCTGGGCATCTTACATACATTGGTGCTTATTACCTATCTTTTTCTTTCCTTTGGGCTTCATGTTTATGTCTTACCTCTGTGTCCTTAAGGTCTCTAAAGACACTATTCACATCTTGCTTAGAAAATTGTTTTCCTGTGGCAGAACATTTAAGTAGTCAGTTTGAAAGACCTTATCTTCTACTACTTGCCTTCTTGCAATAAAGGTGATTTTTAAAAAAGTAATACTTAAGAGTCAGATCTTGAAGTAAGTTTTCTTGTACATAATTGACAGTTTGGGCTTTTATTTAAGGAAAGCAATGGACTCTTATCAAAGAACAATCTCTTATTGATACTTCAGTTGTTCAAAGATTGATTCTAGGCCATTAATTATTTCCTCCTTAAGATGCTAATGTGAAGAGAGTAAAGCTAGGGGCAAACGGTGACAAAGGTGAATCACCTCTTGAAGCTGTCGAAATAAAGGTGATCATTTCAGCTCTCAATTAAATTTTTAAAATGAGAGTACTGAGAGATAGGAGGAAAGTACAGGTCAAAAATCACTGTTGAACATTACCCAGGCTTAAATGGGAAGAATGGCAAAGAATTTAGGACAACACTGAGGTTAATAGAAAAAGAAATTTAAAAGGAAAACACATTTCTTTAGAATAATTCCTTTGTGTGCTCCCTTCCACCCCCTCATAACAGTAAAATTTAAGCTTCGGTGCTTAAAGATATAAGCCTTTGGCTATCCCATAACCCGTCTCCCCATTCATTTCTTAGTGGTTCTGGCAAACTAGAATTTTATGATATACAAGATTATTGTCATAGTGACAAAGAATTCAGAAGTAAATGATATAGCAACTGAGTAATTTGGTCATGATTGGTGAAAAATACTCTGGCAAGTGATATACAATTATGCTGTTTATGATCAACTCTCAGGGCTTAAATCATAAGAAAAGAAGGTCCTAGGGAGCTAAACTAGGGCTTGCCTTTTGTTAAATACATACAATATAAAGATGAGGAGGGAGATTGCTTCCTTTCTCAAGGCTGGTAGCTAGATAAGAGTCCAAATACTATCTGCGTATTTAGCCAGTTGTAACTAGACTAGAGCAGCTAAAAAGGATATCCAGAGGAAAATGCTGAATCAGCTAGTTTTCCTGTGGCTTTAAAAAGTGTGGGAGAATTTAAGTAGATTATTTCCATCTGAACTGTGCTTAGATCATTATTTGGATACTATAAATGAATGGGAATGAACTATGGTCAGGAGTTTGATAGGGATAATGAAAATTGTTTTAACTTGGTTGTTTCATAAGAAGCTAAAATGATATTTTTTAAAATGTGGAAAGACTGTTTCTCACCTTAAAGTAAGTAAAAGTAGTTTTTCAATAAAATGTTTAAATAAGGATTAACAATGTTTAAGTCAATAGAATGCTACACTACACCTACTTTATACCTAGAATTATATGGACATATATATGTATATATAAATATATAATCCATTTAACTTTAATGTATAATTATGTGTCCTATTATTTTAATAAAGATGGTTATATGCTTCATGTTACTACCAAACTTTTCAAGCTTTCCTCAGTACTTTACTGCTCATATTTTTGAAATCTTCTATAATACTTAACTGAAATGGTTTCTCATAAGTCACCAATGGTCAGTGACTCCTTAGTCTTTTGAGTTCCTCACTATAACTTTACATTAGCCTTTCCTTCTTGAAATGGTTTCTTCCCTTGTTTGTGTTGTTTCACTTCATTTTTCACCCCTCCTTTCTCCATCACTGGTTCTTTCCTCAGCTTTCTTTATAGATATTCTTCAGGATTCTATTTCTTCACCCTCTTTTCACTTCTCTTTCAATTTACATTTATATTCATATTCCCTTCCATCATTTAAAATGTTACCTGTATTATGCTAACAAGGTTAAAATCCATATATCTTTAACTCTTACCTTTTTCATAAGATCTAGATCCAAATATTTAACAATATAAAAGTCCAGATGAATATCCCATTGGCACCAAACTTATATTTAAAGGCTTGAATCTCCTTCTGTGGTGGTTTTTCTTTTTTTCCAGTTTCTAAGTTTTGGTTAATTATTTCAACTTAGAACCCTCAGAGTCATATTGATCCTTTCTTCTTCTTCATATATTACATACAATCATTTTTGTAGTCTTCTTGATTATATTTTTATATTGCCTCTCATTTATTTCCTCTCTTTTCATTCTCACATTCAGTGTCTTAGTTTAGATTGTTATCTTTTGCCTAGAAGTCTATGATAGCCTTTTAACTAAGCACATTTCTTCTGATATCTTACCTTTTCAGTATATCTTTCACTAACAAGGTTATCATTGTAAGACATAGTCAGATCATGTAATTCTCTACCTTAGAAACTTTGAATGGCTCCCAGTTGTCAACAATACAAAGTCTTATTCCTTGACAGGAGATTTAAGGCCTTGGTGCTATCTTTTCCCTTGTGTTTAATTTACTGCATCTTTCTACACAGTCTTCACACTTCAGACATATTACTCACTATCTCCTAAACATTTATTTCCTACCTCCATGCCTTTACTCCTACTAATTCCTTACCATGAACTCTCTTCTTTCTTCTTACTTATATCAAAATTCTATTAGTTCTTTAGCCACTGTTAAGCTATTTGAACTGTCTAACTAGCACCTTGATGAATAACCATTGATGATTTCAGTTTTGTTTTGTAAACCCAAGATTATTTTCAAAAATAACTATACAAATTTTACTTCCACATTAGCTGTGAAATTTTTATTTTATTGCATCAATATTTCTTAAATAATCTCTCACAGAGAAATTTCTCAGCGCTCAACATGAGGATAATCTTTTAATTCCGTGAGTAACTGCTGTTTTTCCTTTTTTCAGATTGTTATCCAGCTTTTTGGGTTTCCTTTGTCTTTTTTGTTTACAAGAAATTCAATCACAACCACTGAGTTGACCAAACTGACTAGTGTTTTATTTTCTACATTGTTTGCCATTTAAAATATTCTTCTTTAATTACTTATATTATATTTAGTTTTTCAGTAAACCCTTACAGTCCTTTTTAAAGACAAGGGTGGAGTATAATCAAATAAATGGAAATTGAATATTTATCCATTAAGTAAGTTCAAATGCTAGTTCTTCAGTCTCCTCAGTAGTGGACTATTTGACATTCTCTTTTTAATAACAAGTTGGTTTTACATGCCTACTCTTCTGTACAACAAGTGTACTTCTTTTATAGTACTTATTTTGGTTTTGTCTTGTAGCTATTATTTTTACTTCTATCTTCTCCAGTACACAGAAATTCAGTGGGATGGAAAGAAGGATTAGGGCTTGGGGTACTTTCTCTGCCCCCACCATTTGTAGCAAAATAGTCTGAGAGAACTTTAAATTGACTGAGGTTCATTCAACTTAACATGTAGAGGAGGCAAGAAGTGACATTTCCCTTGAGTCACCTACAAAAATGGGAAGAAGTGAATAGAGGAGAAGACAAAAAGTGTTTTTTCCTCTCACTGCCTCTACTGAACCCTGGCAATAAGGAAGTCTTTTCTGCCCAGTAATAAAGACCAGGATGAGAGAAAACATAAGTCCAGTGTGTCTTGGTATCTTTTCTAATTAATAAAATCTTACTTATCTTAAGGTATAGCTTTTATACTCTTTTTTTTTTATGATATGTCTAATGATTACTCTAGTCATCAATTATCTGTAACTCTAATACTACTTACTGTTTAGAAATATATCTTTGTGTATATATATGTTTAGTATAAATATATTTATATAATGGTTTTATAAATATAGATTAAAAAACTAAATATTAAAAATTCCAAACAATAAGCATTGTTAATATTAATATATGTATTCCTATCTTGCAGTTGTTTAAGTTCCTTTAAGGAAAGGATCATGCTGTATACATCTGTTCAGCTTTTATGTCTACTAGAGTTTCTTTCATTGTGCACATTACCCAAGTTCCATGTATACTTTACTAATTTTGAAGGAATACCAAGAGTTTAGAAATATGTGATAAAATTAATTACTTATTCATTAATATTTTGAGTATGTTATATAAGACATTGTGCAACCACTAGAAATAAAATAATTTAGGAAAGTGGAATGATTATTTTTTAATTTTATATAATTCACATCTACAGAGTAAGCCTGTAAATATAAACATTTTGAACCCTTCTTGCTTTAAATCAATTTAAATGGTATATATTAGAGTTACTATAGCTGAGTGATTCAGAATATGGATTTTGTAGTTAGATACATGTTGGCTCTGAATGGTGTAACCTGAGCAAGTATCTCAATCTCTCTAGGCCTATTTCACCATGTGTAATTCGGAAAAAATAATACCTGTTTTGTAGGATTAAATGAGATAATGTATACATAAACTGTTTACCAAGGGCTGAAACATGGTAGGCCCTTAAATTGTAACTTTAGGTAAATTACTTTTTAAATTGGCGATTTTAAGTGGAACTAGGTCTCTATCTTACCATAGATTATCTTCTGATAACCTTGCTTTTACTTCTATGTAATAATTTTCAAAAACATTAAAGGATACAGGAAGGACATAGTAGTTACAACAAAAAGGTCTGGGATCTAACTAAATTTTGAAATTTACTTAACTTTCCTTTATCTCAGGAGATTAATTTTTGTAGCCTTTTATAAGCATATAGAGGATTGAAGCCAAAGGTAGTATGATCTGGGTCTGAAAAATTACATATGTTTTTTAAGTGTTATTGCTATAATAATTGTGTTAATTTACTTTTCTTTGGAATGTAGAATGATATAACATATCAACTTTTTTCTCCTCTACTTGTTTTTAATTGTTATTTCATTAGGCTATTCATTCAATTGATTGGCATCACGAGGGCAAACAGTTCATGTGCAGCCATTCAGATGGTAGCTTGACTTTATGGAACCTGAAAAGCCCAAGTCGTCCTTTCCAGACTACAATTCCACATGGTAAGATGTATGCTTTCAAAAGAAATGAATTCTAGAGGTGCAGTGCCTTTATTAGAAAGTTGGTATCATTATCATGAGAAAGAGATAACAGGGCATAGCTTCTGATTCTGAATACCTCTTTATACCTCCTTCAGATCCCCACATTATGATCCAAAGTTTCTATAGTTCCCTTCTTCCTGTCTATCGATTTTCCTACATTGTTAAGTGATACCTATGTAGAGACTCTCCCAGCCAAAAACTGAATAATGGGATGGTTGATGTTTTTGAAGCAGAGGAGATAATATAGAATATTTGACCAATTTTAAAGGGTAAGATGCTAGTTAGAGAACGGTACTATATAGATCTGACTCTTACACCTGATTTCTATACTTCTTTAGAGTCTGTTATTTTCTAAATTCTCCCATTTATTTCTGTTTCTGCCACTTGATTCCATGACTACTGTGGTTTTTATCATAGGTTGTATTTATCTTATTATCTTCCTCATTGTAAGGAGGTATTTAAGATTTATGTTTCATCTGTCTTCCTAACTGGGTAGAATAAAATTTCAAATGTATGAATATCTTTTATTCAGAGACCATATTATTTTCCATGATATGGTGATGATGTGACTTCTGTGTTTATCTCATATCATTGGTTGTTTGTAAGAATAGAGAGGTCAAAATGTAGAGGTTAATCAAATACATTCTATTTCATAATTTCTGGGAATTTGTTATAGTTTCACATTGAGAAAATAATGTTATGTTTTAATAATGGATGACCCATAAGTCAAAAGGTGGAATTATTCCATCTTGGGTTGGTCTGCCATTTTTTGTGGCACAGTTGCATGTTCCATCTGCAAATGGTTAAATTATTGCAACATTTAACCTAATATTTTACTTAGAGATTATTTTACTTTTAGAGAGTTAGAGATGTTTTATTTATTTATTTAAATTGAAGTATAGTTGATATACTAATACTATTTGTATTAGTTTCAGGTGTACAACATAGTGATGCAATATTTTTATAGATTATAGTCCATTTAAAGTTATAAAATAATATGTATATTTCTCTGTGCTGTACAATATTCCTTATTGCTTATTTATTTTATACATAATAGTTTGTATCTCTTAATCTCATACCCCTAATTTGCTCTTTCCCCCTTCCGTCTCCCTTTGGGAACTGCTAGTTTTTTCTCTATATCTGTGAGTCTGTTTCTGTTTTGTTACATACATTTGTTTGTTTTATTTTTCAGATTTTACGTAAGTACCAACATAGAATATTTGTCTTTCTTTGCCTTATTTAACTTAGCGTAATACTCTCTGGGTCCATCATGTTTTTGCAAATGGCAGAATTTCTTTTATATGGCTGAGTAATATTCTTTATTGATCCATCTATTCATGGGTATATACCATAAACATTTAAAAGAGAATACAGGCAGAGCACTATGATGTAAATTGCAGAAATTTTTTTTGGATCTATCTCTTAAGGCAAAATAAGTAAAAGCAAAAATAAACAAATGGGACCTAAAACTTAAAAGCTTTCTCACAGCAAAGGAAACCAATGACAAAATGAAGAGACAACCTACTGAATGGGAGAAAATATTTGCAAATGATAAGGGGTTACTATCCAAAATATATAAACAGCTCACACAACTCAATATCAAAAAAACCACAAAGTATCCAAATTTAAAAGGGCAGAAGACCTGAGCAGACATTTTTTTCCAAAGAAGACATACAGATGACCAACAAACACATTAAAAAATACTCAACATCACTAATCATCAGGGCAATGCAAATCAAAACCATAGTGAGGTATCACCTCACACCTGTCAAAATGGTATCATTGAAAAGTTTACAAATAACAAATATTGATGAGGAGTGGAGAAAAGGGAACTCTCCTACACTGTTGGTGGGATTGTAGATTGGTGTAGCAACTATGGAGGGTGTATGAAAGTTCCTTAAAAAACTAGAAATAGAGGGTGGGTAATAGCTCAGTAGCAGAGCGCATGCTTAGCAAGTATGAGATCCTAGGTTCTACCCCTAGTACCTTCACTGAAAAAAAGGAAAATAAAAACTAGAACTAGAAGTACCATTTGATCCAGCAATCCCACTCCTGGGTACATATCTAAAGAAAATGAAAACACTAATTCAAAAAGATACATGCACCTGAATATTCATAGTGACATTATTTACAGTAACCAAGTTATGGAAGCAACCTAAGTGCCTATCAACAGATGAATGATTAACGATGCTTTATTTAAAGATTTCCATTATGGAAAACTTGGAGACGTGTTTATTATACATCCCACTCAGGTTTAAGTATTTGTTTTTAGGATGGGTACCCTTACTTCCCCCTCAAAATATCCTGTGTCTTTTATTGGCAAGTATGTCACGTGATTTATTCCTAAGTTCCTATTTACTTCCTTTTATTCTTCTCAACAGTCAACTTCTTCACAAGTTCTGTTTTATTTGATTTAATATTTGATACTTTCACATATTTTACTATATCCATGTTTATCTATTTGGATTATTTTTTATAATTCTGTTTTCCTGTTGAAAGAGATGAAGTTTTGTTCACACGTTGTTGAAAACATCAGTATCTATGTTTCTTATAACATTTAGTTCAGATTAAAGTCCTGCTACCTCACCGTGACATAGTTCTTGTGATTTTGACAGTACAGGTATCCCTTGTCATATCTATTTACCTTTCATTTTGTTCCTTTTTGTTTCGGCTATTTTTATTTTCTAAAATAAATTTTTTTCTCTACCATTTTAGTTGTACCTTAAAATTTTTAATATGTGATTTCATTAATAATATGGAATTTTCATTAATATTAGAGATATTTTTAACTCCTATTTTAATTCTCCTTATACCTATGAATTATTTAGACATGTCTTTCCTAATTTCTAAAAATGTTTTTTGTTATAGCTTTTTAAATTATAGTCAGAGAATGTGGGATGATACTAGTTCTACAAAATTTACTGAGATTTGCTTTATTATTAGACATACACAATGAATTACCATGAAGTTCCAGGTATCCTTGAGAAGAATATACATTTCCTAACTGTTACACAAAGGTCAAACTTGAAATTGTTGCTTTTACTTTGTACTGTTTAAGTCTTTGCTAAGTTTTTTTTATTGCTTGACTTTTCAGTTCTGAGAGAAATAAGTTATCTATCTATTTATATATATATATATATATATTTACTAATATCTAAGTAAATATCTATTATGATTTTTTTCTTGTAATTCTATTCATTTTTGTTTTTATAATTTAAAAATTAAACAGCTAAACATGGTTGATATTTTTCAGATCCTCTGTGATTTAACTCTGATGTTTGACTAGTAATCAATTTCTGAGAATGTGTATTAAAATTTCTTCATTATAGAGTTGTCTACTTTTCACTTTAATTCTGTCCTTTCTTGTTTCATATATTTTGATGCTTTATTATTAGGTAACCATCATGTCTCCTGTAGAAAGCATATAGTTGGGTCTTGCTTTTTTATTCGGTCATCTCATTTAGTTGGTATGCTTAGTCCATTAATATTAAATATAATTACTGATGAGATTAGCTTTAGGTATACTAGTTTATTATTTGCTTTCTGTTGGTTCTGTCTTTTTTTGGTGCCTTTTTTCTTTCCTTTTTGCCTCCTTTTGGATTATTTGATAGTTTTTATTATAATTATGTTTTAATTTACATATAGGCAATTTATCTTTACATAATCCTTTTTAATCAGTTGCTCTAGGAATTACAATATATTTCCTTAATTTTCCACATTCTATTAGAGTTAATTGTAACAATTTACATAAAATGTAGAAATTTCAGAGCCATATGTATATTTATCTACCTTTACCCACTGTCCTTTATACAATAGTAATCATATTTACAACATCTAAATACAATGTTATAATTTTTGCTTTAAATAGTCTTAGTATTTTTTTATTGACATATAGCTGATTTATAATATTTTGTTAGTTTCAGGTGTGAAACTGACATAGTGATTCAATTATTTTTCAGATTATATTATACTATTGGTTATTACAAGAAAATCCCTCTGCTATAAAGTCAATCCTTGTTGCTTTTCTATTGTATGTGTAGTAGTTTGTATCTGTTAACCCCATATTCTTAATTTGTTCGTCCCTGCCCCACTGTCTTGTTTGGTAACCATAAGTTTGTTTTCTATGTCTATGAGTCTGTTTCTGTTCTGTATGTAGATTCATTTGTACTATCTTTTAGATTCCACATATAAGTGATATATAGTATTTGTCTTTCTCTGTCTGGCTTACTTCACTAAGTATAATGTTTGCTACAGAGTACAGGTCTTTTGCCTCCTTAGGTAGGTTTATTCCTAGGTATTTTATTATTTTTGATGCAATGGTAAATGGGACTATTTTCTTTCTCTTTCTGATGATTCATCATTAGTATGTAGAAATTTAACAGATATCTCTATGTTTATTTTGTATCTAGCAACTTTACCAAATTCATTGATGGGATCTATCAGTTTTCTTGTAGCAGCTTTAGGATTTTCTTTGTAGTATCATGTCATCTGCAAACAGTGACAGTTTTACTTCTTTTCGATTTGGATGTCTTTTATTTCTACTTCTTCCCTGATTGCTACGGCTAGGACTTCCAAAACTATGTTGAATAAAAGTGGTGAGTATGGGCATCCTTGTCTTGTTCCTGATCTTAGATAAAAATCCTTTCAGCTTTTTACTGTTGAGTATGATGTTAACTGTGAGTTTGTCATATATGGACTTTATTATGTTATGCCCACTTTCTGGAGAGTTTTAATCATAAATGGATGTTGAATTTTATCAAAAGCTTTTTCTGCATCTATTGAGATGATCATATGGTTTTTATTCTTCAGTTTGTTACTGTGGTGTGTCACTGATTGATTTGTGGATATTGACAAATTCTTTTTCCCTAAGATAAGTCCTACTTGATCATGGTGTATGATCCTTTTACTGTATTGTTGGATTTGGTTTCCTAGTATTTTGTTGAGGATTTTTGCATCTATGTTCATCAGTGATATTGGCTTGTACTTTTGTCTTTCTTTTTTTGGTGATATCTTTGTCTGGTTTTGGTATCAGGGCTATGGTGGCCTCATAGAATGAGTTTGGAAGTGTTCCTTCCTCTGCAATTTTTTGGAGTAGTTTCAGAAGGATAGATGTTAACTCTTTTCTGAATGTTTGATACAATTCACCTGTGAGGCCATCTGGTCCTGGACTGTTGTTTGTTGGGAGTTTTAAAATTAATGATTCAATTTCAGTACTAGTAATTGGTCTGTTCATATTTTCTTTTTCTTCCTGGTTCAGTCTTGGAGATTGTATGTTTCTAAGAATTTGTTCATTTCTTCTAGGTTGTCCATTTTATTGGTGTATAGTTTCTCATAGTAGTCTCTTATGATTCTGTGTATTTCTGATATCAGTTGTAACTTTTCCTTTTTCATTTCTGATGTTACTGAGTCCGTTCCTTTTCTTCTTGGTGAATGTGGCTAAAGGTTTATCAATTTTTTTATCTTCTCAAAGAATCAGCTCTTCATTTCATTGATCTTTTGTTTTTTCAGTCTCTATTTTGTTTATTTCTGCTCTGATCTTTATGATTTCTTTCCTTCCACTAACTTTGGGTTTTGTTTGCCCTTTCTCTAGTTGCTTTAGGTGTAATGTTAGATTGTTAATATGATATTTTTCTTGTTTCCTGAGGTAATCTTGTATTCCTATAAACAAACTTCCCTCTTAGAGCTGCTTTTGCTGTATCCCTTAGGTTTTGGATTGTTGTGTTTTTGTTTTCATTTGTCTCTAGGTCTTTTTTTGATTTTCTCTTTGATTTCTTCAGTTATCCATTGGTTATTTAGCAGCATATTGCTTAGCCTCCTCTACATGTTTGTGTTTTTTTGTAATTTTTTCTTGTAGTTGATTTCTAGCCTCATAGCATTGTGGTTGGAAAAGATGCTTGATATGATTTCAATCTCTTTAATTTACCAAGTCTTGCTCTGTGGTCCAGCATATGATCTATCCTGGAGAACATTCCATGTGCAGTTGAAAAGAATGTATATTCTGCTCCTTTCAGATGGAATGCTCTATAAATATCAAGTTAAGTCCTTCTGGTCATTTAAGGCCTATGTCTCCTTATTGATTTTCTGTTTGGATGATCTGTCCATTGATGTAAGTGGGGTGTTAAAAGTCCCCCACTGTTATTGTGTTACTGTCAATTTCTCCTTTTATGTTTTTTAACATTTGCCTTATATATTAAGGTGCTCCTTTGTTGGGTGCACTCCTCTGTCTTTCAGCTCACTAGTCTGTTCTCACTAGTCTACTATTGATTCCTTATTGTGTATTTTTGTATCAGTTATTATACTCTTCAACTCTGGTTGTTCTTTATATTTTCTAACTCTGTAGAAAACTTCTCACTCTGTGCATCCATTCTCCTCCTGAGTTCTTTGATCATCTTTACAATTATTATTCTGAACTCTTTCATGGGTAGATTACCTATCTCCATGTCATTTAGTTCATCTTCTGTGGTTTTATGTTTTTCCTTTGTATGAAACATATTCCTCTGCCACCTCTTTTTGTCTAAATTGCTATTTGTATTTTTATGTATGTGGGAGATTAGTTGTGTTTCTCAACCTTGGGAAGTGACCCTCTGTAGGAGACATACCATGTGTCCCAGAAGTATACTCCTCTCATATCACACAAGGGCCAGGGGCCAGCTGGTCCCAGGGTAGTGTCTGGACTGCATTTGCAGACTCATTCCACAGGCTGTCAATTTGTAGTTTTCTTGCTTCTAGTGTCTGTCCCCTGGTGGGTGAGGCAGTTCTAGAGGTTGTGCAGGCTTCCTGGAGGGAGTGGCTGGTGCCTGCTCACTGGTGAATGGAGCTGAATCTTGGCTCTCTGGTGGGCAGGGATGTGTCTAGAGGTGGCTGTGGACTCAGAAAGTCCTTAGGCAGCCTGTTTACTGATGGGTGGGACTGTGTCCTTGCCCATTTAGTTATTTGGCCTGAAATGTCCTAGCACTGGAGCCTATAGGCTGTTGGGTGGGGCCCGGTCTTGGCACTAATTACCCAAGAATCAGCCATTAGGAGAGCTCATGCAAATGAGTGATCTCCAATATTTCTATCACTATCATCTGTGTCCCCAAGGTGATTCACAGCTGTCTCCTATGTCCCCAGGAGACCCTTCAAGACCGAGGTAGGTCTGGCCCAGGCTCCTATCGAATTCCTGCTTCTGCCCTTGGTCCTGGTGTGCATAAGATTCTGTGTGCACGCTTTAAGGGTGAAGCCTCTATTTCCCCCAATCCTTTGGAGTTCCTTCAATCAAGCCCCACTGGCCTTCAAAGCCAAATACGCTTTGAAGGGGCCTCCTCTTCCCAGTGCTGGACCTCTGGGGTGGGGAGCCTGATGTGGGAGTCAGAACTCTCACTCCTGTGAGATTACCTCTGTAATTTAATTATTCTCATTTGTGGGTCACCTACTCAGGGTGTATGGGATTTGACTATATCATGCGTGTGCTCCTCCAACCCACTTGTGATTCTATCTTTATGTCTTTAGTTGTAGAAGATCTTTTCTAGTAGGTTCCACTCTTTACTGATGGTTTTTCTGCAGCTAATTGTGATTATTGTATGCTCATCAGAGGAGATGAGCTCAAGGTCCTTCTACTCTGCCAGCTTAGTTGCTCTCCTTTGCTTTCATGCTCAAAGGGTGTTTTTGCTGGGTATATATTTCTGAGTTAACTCTTTGAATGTATATATTTTTAAGGTGCTGAACACTTAAAAGATGTTGTTCTACTGTCTTCTGGTTTACATAGTTTCTGAATGAGAAGTGTGTGGTATTTTGATTTTTGGTACTTCTGTATATAATGTGTCATTTTTGTCTGGCTAATTTCAGAAGGTTTTTATACCTTTTATTTTCAGCAATTTGTCCATGATATAACTAGACTTGTTTTTTTCAATTTTATTCCATTTAGGGTTCTACCGAACTATGGACCTTCTAGAATTTAGAAATTTATATCTTTCACAAAATTTGGGAAATTTTCAGCCTTTTATTTTTTGTATTTTTCTGTTCCATTCTCTCTTTCCTTTCCTTCTGGTACACCGGTTACCTGTCTGGTAAAATTTTTGATGTTCTCCCACATTTCTCTGAGCCTCTGTATTTTTTTGTCAGTCAATTTTTTTCTCTTTTCCTCTGTAATCTTTATTCAGCTATTAAGCCCATAAGTTAATATTTCAGATTTTTTCACTTGCTACTTTTTAATATTTTCTATTTCTTTGCTGAGATTTCTTCTTTTCATTATTTTCCTTTTTTTCTTTAAATATTGAGCTTAGTTATAATAACTGCTTTAAATATTTGATAATATCAATATCTGCTTCACTTTTTCTTTTAATCTTTTGTTGTTGTTAGTTTTGTTGTTTGTTTGTTGGTTGGTTTATTTATTTATTTATAGGGAGGTACTGGGGATTGAACCCAGGACCTTGTGCATGCTAGGCACACACTCTAACCCTAAGCTATACCCTCCCCCCTTATCTGCTTCACTTTTAAGTTGTCCTCTGTTCATAATAATGGCCCATGTTTTCCTCCTTCTTCATATGTCCTATAATTCAGACTGTATTGTGCATACTGTGGGTGTTATGTTGTATATACTATATAATATACTTTTGTTGCCACCCCCTCCCTAGCCTAAAATGTCTCCTAAAATGAGAAATCCTACCTAAATTCATTATTTTTTACAATTCAAAAATTCTTGTACTATAGAAGTAGGCTTTGTCTGAAACTCGGGTTATTGGACAATGATAAGAGTGAGGATCTCTACAGCCAGTGAGGTTAGATTAGTATCTGTTTCACTTGAGATTAGCATTGTGATGACATTGCCCTTGTAGCTGGTTTTCACTGGTGCTACAGTCATTGATTTTCTTTCACAATAAATGGTAATGGTTCAAGTATCTATTCTTCAGTCACAATGCTCTCAGCTAAATGTATACATGAACACATATCTACACAAACCATCTTAATAGTGACATTGTTGCTTACAAACAGGACAGAGGTGTCAAGAAATATCACTGATATTTGACATTTTCCTAAAAATACTATCAGGTGTAATTATACTTAAAAAAGAAAGAAGATACTTAAGAGTTTAGAAAGAGAGTTCAAAATCACAATTACTTTTTGATAATATAGTTGTACATCTGAAAAATAAAAACTTAATAGGAATACTATTGAGTATAACATGAGAATTTTGTATATAAAACAATACAGTGGATGAATAGAACTATTTTAATTGACAGCCACCTACAGAAATATTTGGGAACAAATCTTAAAATAATAATGAGGCATTATTTCTACTAAAGGACACAAAAGAAAACTTGAATAAATAAAAGAATACTCCATGCATGCATAGATAGATTCAATATTATAAAGATGTTTTGCTCCCCACATATTAATGCAAAATTTAGTTTGTTGCAAAGAAAAATAATAGCAGGATTTTTAAAAATTAGATGAGTTTATATGTAGCAAAAATAAATATAAAAATAAGAAAATTATTTAAATAAGAAGTAATGGTCAATTATAGGCAGTTTGGAAGGTTAGTGCCCTATACGGTTCTTACTGTAATAAGTACAATTCTGAATACATAAATATATATTTAAATTTTTAAAAATTTCATCTAGTTAACAAGCATAAAAAATAGAGTAAACTTTAAGGATCTCAAAAGACATTGTTAAACTAGAAACCCTGAGAGATAAATGGTAGAGATTTTGTTCTGAGGTTTTCTGCTACACTTTGGAGAAAAACTTAAAAAAAATATTGACTTACTGAGATATAATTCACAATTTACTGATTTAATGTGTATAGTTCATTGGTTTTTAGTATGTTCAACGTTGTGTAAGCATCAGCAAAATCTAATTTTAGAAAGTTTGTCACCCCAAAAGAAATCCCATAGCCATTAGCAGTCATTCTATTCCTACTCCTCCATCCTTAGGCAACCACTGAATTCCTTCTGTTCCTGTAGGTTTGCCTACTCTGGACATTTCCTATAAATGTACTTGCACTATATGTGGTCTTTCATAACTGGCTTCTGTCACTTAGCATAATGTTTTCAAGGTTTATCCATGTTATATCATATTTAAGTATTTTATTCATTTTCATTGGTGAATAATATTTCATTGTATAATTATATCACTTATATTTATTCATTCATCATTTGGTGAGCACTTGTATTGTTTCGACATTTTGACTATTCTGAATAATTCTGTTATAAATGTGTATGTGCAAATTTTCATGTGGATGTATATTTTCATTTCTCTTGGGTATATACCCAAGGATGAAATTGCTGGGTCTTATGATCACTTTATATTTAATACTTAATGGAACTGCCAAATTGTATTCCAAAGAGTCCTCATGCTTTTACACTCCCACCAACAAAGTATTGGTTTCCGACTTCTGCATATCTTTATCAACCCTTGTTAAAATCTATCTACTTGATTATAGCCATCCTGGTATGGATGCAGTCATATCTCACTGTGGTTTTGATTGGCGTTTCCCTAATGACTAAAGGTGTTGAGTCTGTGTGTGTGCTTATAGCCCATTTTTGTGTATTCTTTGGAGAAATTCAGTTGTTTTTCCTATTTACATTTGAGGGTTTTCTTTTTAAATACGGAATTCTAACAGTTCACTATATATTCTGGATATGCATCTCTTATTAGATATATGATTTGAAAATATTTTCACCCAGAATGTTGTTTTTTCACTTTCTTAATGGTGTCCTTTTAAACATGAAATTTTTAATTTTGATAAAGCTCAGTTCACCTGTTTTTGGTTTTATTATTTGTGCTTTTATTGTAGTATCCAAGAAATAATTGCCTAACTCAAAATCACAAAAATTTATTCTCATGTTTTCCTCTGACAATTTATAATTTTACCTCTTATATTTAGGTCTATGATTCATTTTGAGTTAGTTTTTATGTATGGTGTAAGGAAGGGGTTTGGCTTCATTCTTTTGCATGAGAATATTCTATTGTCCCAGCACCATTTGTTGAAAAGATTATTTACCCATTGAATTATGTTGGCACCATTACTGAAAATTAATTTACCAAAAACAGTAAGAGTTTATTTTTGTATTTTCAGTCCCATTCCATTAATATTTATGCCAGCACCACCGTGTCTTGATTACTGTAGATTTTGGTAGGTTTTGGAATAAGCAAATGTGAGTACTCCAACTTCAAACTTGAACTTTTCCTCTGACAGCTCCACGGGGTGTGATAGAGGGGAGTCGATAAAATCTAGAGGCCTACTTGAGGTGGATAATCTAATAGGAAACTTGTGTAAAGCCTATACTGAAAGTGGTTGTGCAGTCAGTGCAGTTAGTTAACTAGAAGTGAGTTCTACCTTTCAAAAATGCACAAAAGTAAAACTCGATTGCCTACATCAAAACTAGGGCTTAATAGGAGGGGGAAAAGCAACCTGAGAACTGCTAACCAGAAAACTGCCTTTAAAGTGCTAGTGTGTGCTGCAAATTTACATTACCTGTCCTAAGAAGGAGATTTTAATTTTGTTAATTTATTCAACTTTAGAATTTTTATGCTGTAAAAAACCTTTGATCATTTTATAAATCATCTCTGTACCTAATAATGCTTGTTGTCTTAAATCATTTTGTCTGAAAATAAAAATGGCTATACTAGTTTTCCTTTGGACAATATTTGCCTGATACATATAGTTTTAAGGACAATTTTTAGAGCAAAATTGAGGAAATAGAAATATTTCCTATAAAACCTCCCGCCCCCAACACATCAATACTCTCTTCCATTATTACCATCCCGCATGAAAGTGGTACATTTATTATATTCTGATGAACCTACATTTATACATCATAATCACCCAAAGTCCAAAGTTTACCTTCGGTTTCACTTTTGATATTGTATATTCTATAGGTTTGGACAAATGTATAATGACATATATCCATTATCCTAGTATCATACAAAGTACTTTTCATGCCCTCAAAATCCTCATGCTCTGCCTATTCACCTCTCCCCTACCTCCATCACCTACAACCCCTGACATTTTACTTTCTCCATATTTTTGCCTTTTCCAGAATGTCATATGGTTGGAATCATACAGTATGTATCCTTTTCAGATTGTCTTCTTTCACTTACTAATACACATTTAAGGTTTCTGCATGTCTTTTGTGGCTTGATGGCTCATTCTTTTTAATGCTGAATATTATTTCATTATCTAGTTGTACCATCATTTATTTATCCATTCCCCTACTGAAGGACATCTTAGTTGCCTCTAAGTCTTGGCAATTTTGAATAAAGCTGCTGTAAACATTCATATGCACATTTTTGTTGGACATACATTTTCAGCTCCTTAGGGAAAATACCAAGGAGTGCAATTGCTGGATCCTATGTTAAGAGTATTTTAGTTTTGTAGGAAATTGCCAAATTGTCCAGTCTTCCAAAGTAGTGTACCATTTTGCATTCCCACAAGCAGTGAAAGAGTTCCTGTTGCTGCACATACTTCCCAGCATTTTATATTGTCAGTATTCCAGATTTTGGCCATACTATTAAGTGTGTCATGGTATCTCATTTTTGTTTTAATTTGCATTTCCCTTATAACATATGATAGGGAGCATCTTTTCATATGCTTGTTTGCTATCTGTATATGTTCTTTGGTGAGGTGTCTATTAAGATCCTTGGCTTATTTTTATTGGGTTGTTTGTTTTTCCTATTGTTGAGTTTTAAGAGTTCTTTGTAAATTTTGGATAATAAGTGCTAATCATCTGTGTCTTTAGCAAATATTTTTCCCAGTCTGTGGCTTGTCTGTAATTCTCTTGTCTTCCATAGAGCAGTTTTTAATTTTAATGAACTCCCACTTACCATTATTTTTTTCATGGATTATGTCTTTGCTGTTGTATCTAAAAAGTCATTGCCATATCAAAAGTCAGCTAGGTTTTTTCCTATGTTATCTTCTAGGAGTTATGTAGTTTGTGATTACACAAATTGTTCTGTGATCCATTTTGAGTTAATTTTTGTGAAAGATGTAAAGTCTGTGTCTAGATTCTTTTTTTTTTTTTTTTCTTGTAGGTGTCTAGCTGTTCCAGCATCATTTGTTGAAAAGATTATCTTTGCTCCATTGTATTGCTTTGGCTCCTTTGTCAAAGATCACTTGGCTTTATTTATGAAGGTCTCTTTCTGGGATCTCTGTTCTACTACAGTCATCTCTTTGTCTATCTTTCCTTGCATTGTTTTGATTATTGTAGCTTTATAGTAAGTCTTGAAGTCCCAGTAGTTTCAGTTCTCCCACTTTGTTCTTCAATATTGTGTTGGCTGTACTAGATCTTTTGCTTTTCCATATAAACTGTAAAATCAGTTTGTTGGAATCCACAAAACAACATGCTGGGAAATCAATTGGGATTGCATTGAATCTTAGACCAAGATGGGAAAAACTGACATCTTGACAGTATTGAGTCTTCCTATCCATGAACATGAAATGTCTCTCCATTTATTTAGTTCTTTGATTTCATTCATCAGAGTTTTTTAGTTTTACTCATATAGATCTTGTACTTTTTTGGTAGACTGTTAGACTTATACCTAAGTATTTCAGTTTTTGGATGCTAATATAAATGGCATCGTGTTTTTTACCCTCCTCCAGCACGTTTTGTGTTTTTGATGTTATATTTTACATCTTAATGCTTATCCTTTAGCTTTTTTTTTGTAATTATAATTGATTTTACAACATTTGTTTTTTAATCTTTGTACTAGCTTATTTAAGTAGTTGATCCACAGCCTTTACTATATATTCATCTTTACCATTGGAATTTTTCCATTTCTGTAAATTCTTTTTTTTTTTAACATTTTTTATTGAGTTATAATCACTTTACAATATTGTGTCAAATTCCAGTATAGAGCACAATTTTTCAGTTACACACGAACATATATATATATACACACACAATGTCACATTTTTTTCTCTGTGAGCTACCATAAATTTCTGTAAATTCTTGTTGTTGTTGCTGTTTCTTCTGACTTAGGGAAGACCCTGTATCTTTTAGGGTCAGTTTAGTATTGGTGAACCCTTTTAGTTTTTGTTTGCCTGAGAAGTTCTTTAACTCTTCTTCAATTCTCAATGATAATCTTGTGAGGTAGAGTATCCTAGTTGGTAGGTTTTTTCCCTTTTAGCATTTTAAATATATCATGCACCTCCTTTCTGACCTAAAAAGTTTCTGTAGAAAAATCAGCTGATAGCCTTATGGGAGTTCCCTTTTATGTGACCCTGTTCTTTTCTTGCTGTATTTAGAATTCTTTCTTTATCTTTAACTTTTACCATTTTAATTATGCCATCTCTTGGTGTAGGTCTGTTTGGGTAAATCTTGTTTGAGACTCTCTGTGCTTCCTATACCTGGATATCTGTTTCCTTCTTCAAGTTTGAGAAGTTTTTAGTCATAACTTCATCAAATACATTTTGGACCCCTTTCTCTTTTCTCATTCTGGGACCCCTATAATGAATGTTAGTATGCTTGATGTTGTCTTAGAAGTATCTCAAACTGTTTTAATTTTTTAAATTTGTTTTTCTTTTTCCTTTTACAGTCAAGTGCTTTCCATTATTTTGTCTTCCAGATCATTTTTTAATATATATATATATTTAACATTTTTTATTGATTTATAATCATTTTACAATGTTGTGTCAAATTCCAGTGTAGAGCACAATTTTTCAATTATACATGAACATATATATATTCATTGTCACATTCCTTTCTCTGTGAGCTACTGTAAGATCTTGTATATATTTCCCTGTGCTATACAGTATAATCTTGTTTATCTATTCTACAATTTTGAAATCCCAGTCTATCTCTTCCCACCCCCCACCCCCTTGGCAACCACAAATCTGTATTCTATGTCTATGAGTCTATTTCTGTTCTGTATGCTTTGTTTGTTTTGTTTTGTTTAGATTCCAGATCACTTATGCATTCTTCTGTTAATTCCTTCTCATGAATTTTTCATTTCAGATATTTTTTTATTTAGCTCTGTCTGATTCTTTTTTATATTTTTCCAGTTCTTTCATCTCTTTTGTCCTCTGGTTCATTTA
Source organism: Camelus ferus (assembly GCF_009834535.1). Classification (NCBI taxonomy): domain Eukaryota; kingdom Metazoa; phylum Chordata; class Mammalia; order Artiodactyla; family Camelidae; genus Camelus; species Camelus ferus. Next base: position 57,035,547 of record NC_045696.1, read on the forward strand.
GCATTATAACTAATACTTTGAACTCTTTAGCTGATAAATTATTTGTCTCTGTTTCATCAGTTTTTTCTTTTTTTAGAGGTTTTTTTTTCTTCTTCTTTTGCTTGAAACAAATTTGTCTGTCTTCTCATTATGCTCCACTTTGTCCATCTCTATGAAATTAAGTGAAACAATTATCTATCTTGGTCTTGAAGGGGTGTCCGTGTGTGAGAGTATTCCCATAGTGTCTGTGTGTGCCCAGTGGCTTTATTAGGAGAACTGAATCTGAAAGAAGCATGAGTTACTTCTTCCTCCAGGGTGTGTTTGCAGCTAACATTTTGGTAGGAAGTGGGGCTAGAGATGGAGGGTTTAGAGCCAGGGCCAGGTGTGATCCAATGCTTCTTCTATGTTCAGTATTTTACATTGCCCTACTGGGGCCAGAGGTGGGTCCCCCATATGCTAAAGCAGAAATCCTAATGGTCAGCTCCAAGCTGGATCCATTCCTTCTAAGTGTTTCACTCTTCCCCCTCTCAGCATTGGCACCTTTGCCTCAGAGGTGAGCAGTTCTGGAGCAGGAGGGGCCAGAATGGGTGCTTGGTGTGAGCCAGGGCATGGGCTGGGTCAGTCACAGCATATCAGTCAGAATTCCAGACTAGTCCTAATCTGCCACCTCCATGAATGCCTGGAATGGCTGCCCTCACCCTGTTCAGACACAGTGCCAAGTCTGATCCAGCTCTGTTCCCCCATGACTGTGCATTCTCTTTGGCAATGGCAGCTTTAACCTTGGTGAGGCGCTGTGCCAGAGCAAGAGGAGCTGGAGCACACTCTTGGCGTAGGTTGGGGCTTGTGCTGGGGTGGTCCCAGGCAACCAGTGAGAGCTTGAGATATCTCCTGTTCCACCATTCTCTGAGAACCTGCAATAGCAGCCCCTGCCCTGTTCAGATTCAGTGCCAGGTCTAGCTGGTTCCTTCCTCACAACTGCACACTCTCATAGGCAGTTGCAGCCTTCACCCTAGTAGGAAGCTACACCAAAGCTAGCATGGTCAGGATAGGCACTTGGGTGGTCCCAGGAAATTAGCTAAATCCTAAGCAGTTTCTTTTTTTTTTTTTCTTTTAAATGTTAAAAATTCAAGTATAGTTGATTTATAATGTTCTGTTAATTTCAGGTGTACAGCATAACGATTCAGTTATTCTTTTTGCAGATTATGTTCCATTATAGGTTATTACAAGATATTGAATATAATCTCCTGTGTTATATAGTAAATTCTTGTTGCTTATCTATTTTATGTATAGTAGTTTGTATCTGTTAATCCCATACTTCTAATTGGTCAGTCTTCCCCCACTACCCTTTGGTAACTGTAAGTTTATTTTCTGTATCTGATTCTGTTTCTATTTTGTATATACATTTATTTGTATTATTTTTTAGATTCCACATATAAATGATATTGTATAATATTTATATTTCTGTCTGACTTATCTCACTGAGCATAGTATTCTCTAGGTTCATCCATGTTGCTGCAAATGGCAATATTTCATTTTTTTAACTGCAGTTTCAATCTACTTCCTCCACCTTGTTCCTAGGAGTAAGCAAGTGTGTGCATGCTCTTCACAAATAGAGTCAAGGTTTCTTAAAGCCCTCCTATTGTCCGCTGGTTTTCAAACCAGCTAAGGGGACTCGTCTTCTCAGGGTTGGGTCCCAGAGGTGGAATGCTCAGTATGTGGTTCAGACCTCTCACTCTCCAGAGAGGATCTACTGTGCAACCCCCTCATCTCCCGTGTCACCTCTCAGGACACAGGTCTCAACCTGATTATTACTCTTCCCTTCTTATCTGACTCTGTGTGAATATTTCTTTATAGCTTTGGTTGTACAGAGTCTTTCTGTTAGTCTCCAATTTTTTTTTTTTTTTTTTTTTTTTAGTGAGAGTCGCTCCATGTATGGATAAATTTTTGATGTGTTTGTTGGGGGAGATGAGCTCAGTGTCCTCCTCCTCGAAGGTATTGTTAAAGTAACAAAAGAAAATCTTCAGTGGATCTAATCAATACAGAAGAAGGAAAATATGAAATAAATTACATAGGAAAAAATAACCTTTGAAATGGCAAAATTTTTAAACTCATACAAGTATATTTTTTACAACTCTCTGCAAATAATAGAGTTAATAACATGGGTGAAATGATTTCAAGGAAAATTCAATTTACCAAAACTAACTCCTATAGTATAGAAATCATAAACAAACCAATTTCCACTGAAAAATAAAGTTATCAAATAACTAGCCAATGCTAAAACACGAGGCCCATTTGATTTTAGAGACTTTACTAAATGATCAGACTAGGTAATCCTGATGATATAGAATTTGCTATTGTATATTGCTCCAGAAAATAGAAAAGGAAAAAGAAAACCATTTCTTTATTGCTTTTGATCATAGAAGGAAAGTTTTTCTTCTTTCACCAGTAAGTATGATGATGGTAAGCTCTGGATTTTTCATTCATAGTCTTATCAGGTTAGGGAAGTCTTTTTTTTCTTTGTTGAGGTTTTTGTGTAATCACTTAAAAGAGTGTTGGACTTTCAGTTGCTTTTTCTGTCTATTGAGATAATTGTGTAGTTTTTTTTTTATTGCATTAATATGTTGTATTACATTAACTGGTTTTCCTGATGATAACCATATTTCCATCTTTTAGAAAAATTTCTTTCTTTTCTTTTTTCTTTTTTTTTTTTTTTTTTTTTTGCTGTTCTTTTATTCTTTGTCTTAAGGTGGATGGTTAGGTTATTGATTTGATAAAATTTTTTTTAACACAGCTGTTCATAAGTGTAAATTTCCCTCTCTGCACTGCTTAGGCTTCATCTCAGAAGTTTTGGTGTATTTTATCACACATTCTTCTCAAAGTATATTTGTTTTTTTCTTTGACCCATTTGTTATTTAGTCAGGTATTATTAACATAGTCACTGCAGCTTTCTTATGCTTGCCTGTTACATAATATATACTTTTCCATTGTTTTACTTTCAACATATTAGTCTCTTTAAATTTGAATTGTGTCTCCTTTAGACAGTTTATAGTTTGATATTGTTTTTTTAAATCCAATCAGGCTGTATCTGCCTTTTGATTGGATTGTTTAATCCACTGACATTTAATGGTATTATTGGTATTGTTGGACTGATGTCTGCTATTTTTATTTTTGTTTTCTATGTATTTCCTGTCTTTTTTGTTTATTCTCCTTTACTGCTTTTTTTGGCATTAAGTGAATATTTTTAGTATAAAATTTTAATTTCTATAATGAACTTTTTTTTTTTTTTACTATTTTTGAATTATTTTCTTAGTGAATGCTCGACTTACCAAATAGAACTTAATTTATTTGAATCTACTTCAGATTTATACTAAAATAAATATATTCCTAGATAGATGGAATTCCCCTTTGACTCTTTTTGTTCTATTATTATTATACATGTTATATGTGTTACAAAATGAACAATACATTGTTATAATCATTACTTTATATATTTGTATATCTTTAAAGAAGTTGACAAGAGGAAGATTGTGTATATGTACATATATAATATATATAATTTGTTACATTAGTCTTTTTACTTCTTATTTGTGGTTCTCTTCATTTGTTCTTGTAGATTCAGATTACCATTTGATATCATTTCCTTCATCCAGTGTAGTTTGTTCTCATACACCTTTTTTGGGTTGTTATTTTCAAATCTATTATATATCCAATATTATAATTATATATGTATTATTTTTTACATTGCTTCTTAAATCGGTTAGGAGAAGATTGGAGAGAAAACATGCAATTATACTGTCTTTTATAATTATTTACATAACTACTTTTACTCATAATCTTTTTTTGTGTGTGTGTGAATTCATATTACTCTGTTTCAGCCTGAAGAACTTCTTTAGTGTTTTTTTGTAAGAGCTTTGCTAGCAACACATTCTCTCATGTTTTTGTTATCTGGAAATATCGTTATTTCACCTTCATTGTTGAAAGATGACCTTGATGAACATAAGATTCTTGGTTGACAGTTTTTTGTTTTTTTTCCTTCCAGTACTTTAAATTTGTCATTCTACTGCCTTTTGGCTCCATTGTTTCTGATAAGAAAGTCAGCTATTAATCTTATTGGGACTCCCTTGTATGCAGTGAGTCATTTTTCTCTTGCTCTTTTCAAGATTTTCTTTTTTGCTTTCACCATTTTTACTGTGATGTGTCTGGGAGTAGATTTCTTTGATTTTATCCTACATAGTTTATTGAGGTTCTTATATGTGTAGATAATACTTTTTAAAAAATTTAGAAAATTTCAACCAATATTTCTGTGAGTGTTTTTCTGCTCATTCCACTCTTCTTCTTCTAGTACTCCCATAATGCATATGTTAGTGTGATTAATAATCCCACATTTCTTTGAGACTGTTCATTTTTCTTTATACTTTTTTTCTCCTTGTTTTTCCTGGCCAGTTGCAATTATCTTCTACTTGTTTTCCATCATCAGTATCTTACTTTCTCAAAATTTTATTAAATAAATCCGTATTAGTATTTCTGAGACTGCTTTCTGCATATTAATTCCCAACTTGAAAGCTTCCATTGACTCTCCATTGTTTGTACTGCAAATTAGTTTTATAGATTGCCGTCGTATGGCTCCTTTGTACCTTGTCAAATTCTTTTCACTCTTCTTCTACATTAATCTTTTAATCTACCCAAAATAGCTATTCATTATTCCCTCAACAACTAGGCACATTCTGCCTTCATGTCTTTTCTTTTGCTTTCCTACCCAAATTTTATCTTTTACTGCTCAATCTAGCTTCCAGGAAGTCTTTTGTAAAAATCTAGAAAGTCCTCTGTTATAAAATGAATATAATCAAAGCAGAAAGCCTTCACCCAAAAATTAATTATTGGAGTTAGAAACTGAAGTAAAACATTAATTAAACAACTCTTCTTTTCTGCTGAAATCAGTGCTTGATATTGATGTGTATTGATAGAAAAATATAGTTGGTTCCATGTATATAAACAACTGCAGATTTACTGTTTTGGTCGGCTAATGGTTTAACAATTATTAGAGGACCATTGGATGGAAAAAAACATCAACTGAGAAGAATGAGTCTCTTTGCTGGCTCTGTTACTTTTTTCAGTTCTCTCTTTTCCACTCATTACCAAAATTAGTAATCACCAACCAGCTGTTCTCGACCTCTTAGAATACTGCTCAGAGTCCTTGAGCTGAAGTTGTCTCTTTGTAATGATCACTGATCTATATTTAATGTCAGCAATTCTTTTTCATATATAATACAGATACTTTTTAATCTTTTTTTACAACGTGAATGATAATGACCAATATTTTATTATTGGTTGCTTTTTAGTTGACATAGGGTAAAAGAAAGAGAAGGCAATGTCAGAAAGTATGCCATGGAACAAATAAGGTATACTGTATGCTGACAGTTGTTTAAACAAATTGGATAAAACTATCCTGACATCCTAGTTGGATTTGGCTTTGCCGTTCTGAAGCTATTCTGAAATTTTAAATTTATATGCATGTAAACATCGCTCTACACAATAGGTTTCTACTATTAATAACTGTGGCAATACAAGAATAAATATGATATTTCTTAAATTTAAGAACAAATATATCTCAAAAAACAGGTGAATTTTATCAAGATGAGACAGAATTATAAGCAAAAACATAAATAAAAGACAATTGTCATAGGCAGAAGTGACTTTATTTACCTTTTCTACTCTTTTTGACCTTTTATTCAAAACCTTAATGGAGTCTAAACAATGTACTCCTTCCCCTATAAGAAGTTATTATATTTGTTTAATGCAAGTAGGGTAGATCATTAAACTTTTTTAAAATCTTGGAATGTACCATCTGTGTTCATTGTCTAATAGACTTTCCTTTAAATGAATTCGATGAAAGTGCAATGATTTTGATAGTCTATCATAAGCTTTAAATGGCAAGTCTTTCTGCATATGAAAGAGACTTGCTTGTTTTATGAATAAAATTTTAAGCCTAGTATGGATTTTCATAATGTAACTTATTATGCAGATAAGTATGTATATATGTATCTTCAACTCTGAAGTTGTTTATCTTGAAACTTAAATAATTAAAATAACTTTATATGATACTAGCTTTATACATAAGAATGTGAAGCAATACAAATTGGAAAAGTTTTAAAATAACTTTATTGATAGTCAATTGTTAGAACTCAACAAGTTATTCCTAAATTTAACAAAATGTTAACAAAAATGTTAGGATGCATAGACATGTTTATCCAGTTCACATTTTTAAAATTACATTAAAAAATTCCTTTAGTCAAGCTTTTAAAATTCTCATGGGTAAGTGAATTTAAAACAGATTTAATAAAATCCTTGTTCTTTCTTTAGGAAAAAGTCAAAGAGAAGGAAGAAAATCTGAATCTTGCAAACCAATTCTTAAAGTAGAATACAAGACCTGTAGAAACAGGTATGCATTTTTATTTTGAGGGATATGGGAAAATAGGTAAGAAATAGAGATAAGAAAGGCAGATAACTTTTAATGTTTATGTATTGTTTAAAATTTTATGTAATTGCAAGTATATTAACGGGCTGAATCTTCTTCATTGATAATAGAGTTCTTATTGTTCAATAGGTGTGTCTATGATGTCAATATTATTAATATTGTAAATGGTAACTCTTAAATATGTTCAAATTCCTATGAATATTCAAATGAGTATTATATACATTAATTTTAACAATGTAGGACTTTTTTGGCCATACAATTACAAGTAGCAATCATTCAACATTATTAAGTAGTAAAAGCTATGTATGTACTGGTATTACACATGAATTAAATATATAACCAAGTCTCTATACTTGAGGATCTTACATTCTGAATCTAGGAAGATTATAGTTAGTTGGAAGGATAAACATTTATATGTACTGGCATAGTAAAATCATGAAAAATTTTAAGAAATAGAAAATTAAATAAAATGATATTTAATAAAATTTATCTTGTCTATATAGCAGCCACATCCTATACATCAACAATATTCTTTATACTTGCAATAATTATTAGTGGCATATTCTCGTCCAGAATTACCGTAATTACAAATCTTGCCTAAACCTGAGTTTTATTTTAACTCTAAACTGTATAATTCTGTTACTTATATCCTCACACTAGAATGTTTTCTTCTCTACATAGGTACATTTAATGTTTGTTTATAGCTGCTCTTCTAAAGGTATGATAGATAGACAGATCAATACCTCTTTAGCCTAGCCTAATGCATAATTAGTGAAAATGACTATGGTTTTATTACTATTGTCAGTAAACTATTAAAACATTTAAAATGTAATCATTATGGACGAAAATATTTCACAAATACATTCATTTCCTTCTTAAAAAGGTGTTTTATAACTTGAACTTTGCTTGAGTCTTCAGGTTCAATATTACTTACATCAGTTGTTATATAACATTGTACTTCAAGGACTATTGAAGCATTGAGCTTTATATAAACCCTGCCTAGTTGCTTGTGGCTTTTTTTTTTCTTTTTCACTTATGTATTTATTTTTGAAAGTTTTTCTCTGTCCTTCAGTTTTGGGCTGTCAGGACTTCTAATTTCCATTGTATTATCCCCTAGTATCTAGTCTTTTGTTTTCTGCTAACTAAGAAATTTGAAACCCAACTTTGTAAAATGGAAATAAATAGGTTCATGTGAAGGCGTGAGAGGTTTCTCCATAAAATACATGATCCATGGACTTTATGGCATCTACTTTGTTATATATAAATGTATTTCTATGAGGTGCCCAACAATATCCAGCTTAATTCAATTAAAATAATATGTATTATGTTATTACTATGTAACATGCATTGTACATTTTGTTTGACATACTAAAATAGAAAATACTGTCTGTTATGGTCTAGTAGCAGAAGTAAGCCCATAAACTAGTGGTTTCTATACAACATGTGAGGTGCTTTTACAGAGACATGCTAGGAGAGCACAGCAAAAGGGCACCTTACTCTGCCTAAAGGGAGCAGGGAGGAGAATAGTGAAGAGAGAAATCATTGAAATTCTTCTTGGGGAAGGAGATGCCTGAGATGGGACTTAAGGAATGGATGATAGAATGGTGCCAGGTGGAGGGAGGAAAGGGTGAACATGAAGAGAAGGTACTTCTGAAATCAGGAATTCAAGACAAGGCAGTGTAAAGTAACGAGTAAAATCACTGGTTATTAGAGTAAGACAGCTGTGTGACCTCGAAAATTTTTACTAACTCTTTTAAAATTTACTTTTATCATCAACAATATCTGTTTCATTGTAATGTTTGTGGGGATTAAATTAAATTATGCATAAAGTTTATAACATCATAAATTTGATGAGTGGCACATAGTGGATTTCTTAATAAAAAGAAGTTATTGTTATTGTCATCGTCAAAGCCATGATATTTCACATCATTAAAAATTATTAACTGATCTTAAATTGATTTGTTCTAGTAATTGGTAATTCAACTTTATGTAGAAGTAATTCTTCAGTTTTCTAATGTGAAATAAATATATTATTAATCATAATTACTATCATCCCACTTACTGTGCACTATAGTACATAGTGTCAATTTGTTGTGATTACTACTACTATTAGAAAAGACTCCTCTAGCAGCAGTGGTTCCACAGCTCTAAATACAAGGAGACTAAAAAACAGAGGAGCACTGAAATTAAGAGTCCTGAAAGGTCTTGCCACAGCAAAATGGGCCATAGTCTGAAAGTGGAAATAAATAGCTGTATTTCCACTCCATCTAGTACACAGCAGATACTTTGTGAAGTAAAAAATTGGGATGGTTGTAGCAGGAACTTTAAGAAGAGCTCTACCATATATGCTGCAGCAACAGAGCCTCTTAAAGGTCTGCACAGGTAACAAATGTAAGCGCTATGTTTTCTGTCTAATTTTATCTTAGACTAGCCGTTCACAAGCCTGCTTTACATTTCTAGGGATGAACCACCATTCTGCTCAGAAACCATTGGTTCCCAATCACCAATTTGCTTATTGTGACTCCAGTCACAATGGCTGTGGGCTTAATTTTATCCTTTAAAAAAAAAAAAAGGGATAATAATCTCTCTTCCTGCTATCGCTAGCTTTATCAGATTCTCTGTAGTTAATAAAAATTACTTTCTGCTAGTTTTTTAACCCCTTCCTATTATGATCACCTACTGATAGACTTCCTGTGTAGTTAAGTTTGCCAAGATTTAGTATACCCATCTATTAAGTGAGAAATAATATTAAATAGTATACCTATCTATTAAGTAGTTCTCTCTTTGGGATATCGTAAGGATTAAATAATGCATGTAAAGTTCTTCACACAATAACTTGGAACATCATAAATACTCAACAAACGTTATTTTTAATATATATTATATTATGTTACACAATTTAATGTTCAATCATGTTGCCTTCATTGAGACAAAATTTTAACCCTTTTTTCTGTATTATATTTTATCTATTATTATATTTTATCTATTTTAAGATTTATACAGTAGACTTTTTCCTTTTGGTGTACAGTTCTATGGCTTTTTAACACATGTATAGATTCCTGAAATCACCACATTTCCATACTCCTGCCAAATTCTCACATGCTATCCCCTTATAGTCATACCTTTCCCTGCATAGAACCCCTGGAAACCACTGATCTGTAACTCTGCCACTATAGTTTTGCTCATTTGAGATGTCATATAAGTGCAATTACTTATCATGTAACCTGTGAGCCTAGCTTCTTTCACTCAACATAATGCCTCTGAGATTTATTTAAGCTGTTGTCAATAACATTTAATTTTTATTAATGTTTTATGTATGTATGGAGACACTGTCAATTATATGGTTATTTCCTTAATAATAATCCATCTGGTAAGTCTCTCAAGATACACTTGTATTAATTAGTAAAGAAGGCAGTTTTGTGTGGTATAGCATTTGCCAAATTGTGTCCCATTAATCATTTACTGTATTCATGAGAAAAAAAAATCTGTAATCAAAAAAATTTGGGAAATCTGAGAAATTGTGGGTTATTTAAAGTAAATTGGATTCTTTACAATTTCTCAGAACATTTAATATATGGTATGAATGATAAAATCTCAAAAGGGAGATATAGTTTGTGTTTGTTTGTTTGTTTTTGCATAACACCTATTAAACTGTATTCCACAGTTTGAGATCTATTAGAACAGAAATGAAAAATATAGACTTTGAAGTCTGGATTTGAATCTTTGTCCTGCCACTCACTAGCTGCTTGACACTGAACAAGTTATTTAACCTGCATTAATCCCAGACTTCTCATCTGTGAAACTGAGCTATTAGTACTTTTCTCATCAGGGTTAGGGATTACAAGATTGTGAGGACTACATAAAACTTACTTTACATATATACACAGAGCACAATACAGGACACATGGTAAACACTGAGTAAATTGTAGCTGTTTATTACTTAAGGCAGTACATACCACAATTTAGAACATGAGGCTTTCAAGTCTGATAAATCTGTTTTCTTTTGGGGTTTTCTGCTTAGTTGTTATTTAATCTCATTAACAAAATAAGAACAATGCTTATGAGGATTTAATATAATTATCTAAGAGTGGTTGCCTGAGCATTTTCCTGAGGAAATAGCTTTTTATTCAGTCATTCAGTAGTTTACAGAAAAGTGCATATATGTCAACAGTAAACTTCAGACCTAAGGTTTTCTGATGTGAAGTCATAATAAGCACAGAAAAGATTTTCCCCCCTTTCAAAATACTAGAAAGGACGTATTTTCCAATGTGCTTATGAATAAGGAAGAGTAAATTGCTTCTTTTCCTATGTTTGGGTTAGTATTAAGAGATTAGAGTAAATTCACTTACTTTTACATGGGAAAAAGTATATATTTATGCTATTTATTAATATTTGGAACTGAAAGCTAAGCTTAGTATGTATGAAAAGATCATATGTTCTCTGGGTCATGAACTTTATTGCAAAAGCCCATACACATTTCATTAGAAATTATTTTTAAATCTGGAGAAATATTCTAAATAATCTAAGTAATACCTATTTTATGGAAAAAACAAACTTGCTTCTTAATACCACAATTAGTAGGATGGTTGTTCACTATGTCAAATCACTGGAGCAAAACTAATTCAAATCAACTGCTGCAGGACTCAGAGAAAATAAATGAGAGCATTTTTCCTTCTTTAGCTTACAACTTAAATATTTACGTGAAAATATTCATATAGAATTTTAAATAAAAAGTAGTAAAGGCATTTATATGTAAATTTTGATGGAAACTTTTTAAAAAGTTTTTTTTTTGTTGTTATTATACAGCCAAAATAAGATTAGCAAATGTCCTTTGATAATGTTTGGTACTATATACAGCACAAAATGGAAAAGAAAGGGAAATCTTACAGAGTGAGTTCTGGAAACAAGTATATGCTTCAGCTTAGCATGTGAATAGAAGTAAATTATTTACAGAAGCATATGTTCTCAAAGAATGTGGTGCAGTAAAAGTGTCTTTTATTGTTTTATTTAAAAGTTCCTCTTAAAAATTTTGGAAAATATTTTCAGTTTGGTTTTTACTTATTGAAAATATTTCATATCAACGCACATTTTCTTTTATATACATATGCTAGAGATAAAAGTATTAGAGAAAAGAAAAATAAAAATTATAAAGATATTTTATAACTTTCTGATAGCTATAATATTGTATGGTTATCCCAGCCCCACTCTGTTATCTAATTGTATTTTGCAATTAACAGAGATGAAAAAATTTGTTTGAAGTTAGTTTTACAAGCTAAATAGAACTGGCTGACCATAGGTAAAGCTGAAAAGAAGATCACATTTATTTTTGGTGAACTATTTTTTTCCTTACCTACTAGTTTTCTCCATCTTTTTATCATAATCCTTTCCCACAGAAACTCATGTAGAATTTTCATGTTACCTTCTGCGATTCTGGGCTTGCCACTGTCACATTTCATTTCATGTTGAAAGTTCCTCTTTAATTTCTTAGTGATTTGCGGTCCCACATGCCTATTGGTTAATATGATAAACTAATATAATCTAATATTCTAGTTGTGGTAATTTAAAGTTTGGGAACCAACTAATAAATGTGAAGATGTTCTTTTGAGTCAGTGAGCATCTTCACCTCTCTCCAAACTCACTGCCTTTCCCTCACCTGACCTCAGCATCTTTAAACTGATTCATTAGTAGTTTTAATGGTAAGAATGTACATCCAGAAAAAGGGAAATGATAGAATAGTAATTGTTGGATGAGATATTTTGGGCCAGGGAAGGCTTTTTCTCTCTGTCAAATTACACTGTATATAATCCCCATGAAGCCCTGTTCTTTATTGCCTCATTCCTGTGACATTGTGTCATCTTAAAGAACTCAGTCATTTACTTTTTTTCATTTGCAGTGAACCATTTATAATATTTTCTGGTGGCTTGTCCTATGACAAAGCTTGCAGAAGACCAAGTTTAACCATCATGCATGGGAAGGCAATTACAGTGCTTGAAATGGATCATCCTATTGTTGAATTTCTAACTTTATGTGAAACACCCTATCCAAATGGTAAGTAACTGAAATGAAACTAGTAAAGTTGAAAAATCATTTTAGAAATGATAAGTTACTATCAAAATTAAGCTTAAATATTTTTAGTTTTGGCAGCTGACATCTACTGTGCTACAATACTGAGCTACAGGTGCTGGAGCAGGTTGTGCAACTGTACCTACTTGACAAACTGGAAGTAAGACAGATGTAGTGCAGCAGTGCTGGAGTTTCAGGTTCTAATAGCAGGTAAGTGCTTTAAACTTTGATAAGGATGGTGGAAGCTGAGCTGGGAGGGTCCGATAGGGGTCCAGGGTGAAATTACTTGGGGAAACTGAGGTCTCCTAATAGCCTCTCCTAGACCAGCTTCACCCATCCCACTCCTATGCCAATCAAAGTTAAAGCACTTACCTGATATCAGTGATCTGTAACTCTGGTGGTGCTGTATCTGGTTCACATCTGGCTTTGCTTCAGATACAACTGTAGCACCTCTGATTACTCTAGGATTGCTGATGTGTGGTTAGTGACTTATTTCAATTTTGAGAATAATTAGTCAGGAGGGCTTTTGGGAGGAGAGGTGCTTTTATATTTTTATAATCTGTAATATAAAGACTTTTTATAAACATAAAAACCAGTCTACTTATGTGCAAACTGTATAATGGAATCTAATGATAAAATATTTTGAGATCTAAAAATGGAGAGGGGTGAAATATAAAAAGGGACATATGAGTTTGTGATTAAAAACATAGTTTGTATATGTATTACTACATTTTCAAGAGGGAATGTATAGATGTAGGGAAAAGGTCAATGGACTTGGAGAGAAAGTATTTGGGTTTATGATTTAGCTCAGCCATTTACTAGCTATGTGACTTTGGACAAGTCACTTTATATTTATGGGTTTGATTTATCATTTGTAGAAAGAATATTATAATATTAACCCCACTATGATTATTGGAAGATCAAAGGGAATATATTTTGTAAACTATGAAGATATATAAATTATGAGTTTTATTATAAATGTATTAATTTGTTTTAAATTCTTGAGTTTCATATTTAAAAGATGGAATAAAGGGATATGAAATAATCAATGTGACATTTTATTCCCAGAGTTGTCAGGGACAGACAACTGTGTTATAAATTAATCAACAAATATTTATTGAATGCTTCTATGGCCTCAGTATGACAAGAACTTGTTGAAAATACGGATGAAGTATGAAACTGATCTCTGATGTCAAATCACATAAAATCTGGCCACATGAGGAAGATAATTAGGACTTAAATTAAAAAATATAGCACTTAATTAAGTGCTGAGTTATACGGGTCAGAGTTTAAATAATGTACTAATTTATAGGCTAGTTACATAGTCACTGAAATATTCATGCAAAGCTTCATGGAAAAAGTAGGATTTAGATAGGCCCTGAAGAATGACTTGGGTCTTGAAAAGAATATTGAATAAAGGTTTTAGAAATTGTGAGATTTTGCTAGAGTAAGATCAATTCAGAGAAAAACTGAAAGCCTTTTGGAGGTATTTGGAAATAGGGAACTACGGGGGAATTTTGAAGGAATATTAACTGAAAGAAAGCATTTTTTTTGGTAAAATTTGCCCAAAAGTAGTGTATGGGTTTGAAGAGAGAGATGCTGAAATTTAAACTTCAGATTCCAACTGGGAAGCTTTTGTGATAATGTACATTAAAATAGTCAAGATCTGAAACAGAGTGCTGCTTGTAGGGCTGGAAAGAGGAAAACTCACTGAATTTGGTCAACAATTAGATTAGGGAGTGACATGATAGATGAGAAATAATTTAAGAATAGTGATTTCATATGCAGTAAACAGTTTTTAGAAAGAGAAAAATAAATCTGATTATGAGTCAGTGGAGTTGTTTAGACAGCAGAAAAAGACCGGGAAGAGGTCTTTAATATTTATTTATGAATCATCAGAATATAGATGCTCTTTGGAGTTATGAAAATGAATGATAAAGGAACAATAGAAGAAAAAACAGAGAACCTAAAGCTGAACTTAGGAAAATGCATTCTATTAAAGACCCTCAAAAAAGAAGGTGTGCATGCCAGTAATAGAAACTGAAAATTTGTGGTTGCAAAGATCAAACACTATATGTATGTGTGCTTATAAATTTCTGCATATCAGTAGAGATGTTAGGATAATTCGTATAGTGTTAAACAAGTTATAAGTGTACTATAACCAAGTCTAATCACTTCCAAGCCACATGTATGTCTTTGCTTTCCAGAGAAGTGGTAATGAGGCTGGGACTTTTTATTTGCCAAGAGCTAGGAGAAATAGTTTAACTTTACTCGGTAAAATATGAATGTATTTTATAAACTCTCTAATTAAGACAATAATACGTGAAAGTACCAGAAAAAAATCCCACAATACACAACAGTATATAATGGAAACTTTCTCACTGCCCTTCCTTACTAACTATAACTAAGTTTCTTATGTGCTCCCCAAGTAAGCCATGCATATGCATATGTGTACTTATTTATGTATATATTCATCATCCTTTTTGTACAAATGACAGCATACTCTCTGTGCTGTTCTGTATCATACTTTTTTCACTTTACAGTGTACAGTATTTTGATTGATTCCATATTAGCAAATGCAGAACTTTAATCTCCTATATAGCCAGATAGTGATAAATGTTATGTATATGTTAAACAAACTAAATTTATTAATATTTTTATATTCCTGAATTATTTATGACACCTGACAATTAAGCCTGTTTCTCAAAGAACACAAATGCCTAATCCTCTTATCTCAGGGGGCATTCCCTGAGTAACTAATCAACTATACTCAGAATTTGTTAGTTTCACATCTAGATTTAATTGAATCTGGTCTTCTACAAGTGTCATAAATAATGCATTTCTCTTCAAAGAAGTAGTCGTTATGATAGAGCTTTTCACCTTGTTGGAGACTAGGGTTGAAAGGCTGAGCCTGCTCAAAAATAACCAATCTAATAAAGAAAGTAATACTATTGACATCTATTGAGTACCAACTATAAGCCAGGTTCTGCATTAAACATCTTTATATACATCTAATCTTCATAACAGTCTAATAAGGTAGTTATTTTGCCATTTCAATGGGTAAAGAAAATGAAAATCAAAGAATTTAGCTAATTAAGACCAAATTATTAATAAATAATAGACACAAATTGAACCTAATGCTGACTCCAAAGGAAATCTTATTACTTAGTGGTTATCACAGTTCACAAGTGCTTCTACAAAGGTGAAACTTTTGCTACCAGTTTTTATTATTTGAAAAGAAACAATAATCTAAAACAGGTATAACTACCTAAAATAATAATTTTTATGATTTTTACTTATTCATGCCAATGTCTCAGCTTTTTTATGTTTGTAGCAACTGCCTCCCAGCCAATGAGTTTCCTAAAGAGCGGTGAGAAAACAAAGAGGAAACTAGTATTATACGGAACCCCAGTGTTCTTCAAACTGAGAAACAGAATAAACAAAAAAAAAACCCTGGGAGTATTGAAATAACCTTGAAAAACCTTAAAACAGCTCTAAGAGATAAGGGGAAAGGGGAGAAAGGCCTCAGTTTGAGTAAAGTTCAAGTAACAAATAGTGTAAGGATTGTATACTAACGTGTAGATATGCACCCAAACAAGGGCAGCCTCCTCAGTTTGGGGGGTTTGTGTTTGTGTTTGTTTTTTGTTTTTAATTTTTTTATCATAGCCTGTGACTTACATAAAAATAAATATGAATAGGTTCTACAGCTTCTCATGACTGGGAGTGCTGTGAAGGCAATCTATTTCAGTTTCCTATCCAAGACTTGAATACTCTTGAATACAAAATTCCTGCCAAGTGATTATTGAGTTTAGGATTGGATACCTCTTAAACTAGCCAGTAGAAACTGCTGCTATAATGAAAATAGCATGGGTTAAATTTTCAGCTCTATAACTTACTAGCTTTGTAAACTTGTGCCGATCTCATAACCTCTTTGGACCTCAGTTTTCTCTATGAAATGGAAAAATGATAGTACCTGCTCTAGCTACTGAGAATCAAATACCATGTATGTAAAATGCTTTTGTAAATACTTTTTCCTTAAATTGAGCAAACACTGTAACTGTGGCTTTCCTTTGTTAGTCTTTTATTATAGATAGAAACAATGTCTTCCCTGAGCACTATAACTAAATTAGCACTTCCCCACCAACCACAAGTACATTTCTTATACTATTACCTTTGTTAATTTTTTTTACAGTTTACATTAGTTTCTGAGTTAATCTTACTTATTTACTTGTTCCTTGTTTTTATATCCCTAGAATATAGACCGAGAATAAAGATCTTGTCTATCTTATTCCCTGTTTAGCCTTTGTTCTTAGTTTCTGCACCATATTGAAGGAAGAAAGTAGGGCTGGAGAAAGGGAGAAAGGGAGAGTTGAATTTTAAGAACTTGAAAATGTTAGGCTATCCTGACTCTGCTTTTTTGAGATATATACTCTTGGGCACATAGTAGGCAGTCTGAGTACCGGTTAAATCACATTGAATTGAAAGTAAATTTTTTAGTATAAGTGTTGCACTCATAGGGAGGTGACTATGTGTCATAGCTGAGAGAAGCAGAACTATTTCCTTAGTATATCTCCTTGTAGTCATGAAATCAAATCTGAAATGGAAGTTATGGAAGACTAAGATAAATGTGAGATGGAGGTGACAGACCCTCTCTTTTCAAATAATCTACTATTATCACTACCTCACGATTATTGAGATATATTTAACTCTGTGCTATGCAACTTCTCATTTTGTCCTTGTTCTCTATAATGGTCTTAAACAGTGAGTTTGAGAAACACAACATATATTTTTTAAAAGTGGTCTTTGTTACTCCTTACTTTGGCTCATATTTTGATCTTCTCAAGTCATTTAAATAACATTTGTACAGGAGATAAAGGAAATGCCAGTTTGGTGATTTTATAAAATATGAAATCTGAAAATGTTTCCCTTTTTCCTTCCTACTTATAGAATTTCAAGAACCCTATGCCGTTGCAGTACTTCTGGAGAAAGATCTCATTGTAGTTGATCTGACACAAAGCAAGTAAGTTATCCATGTTCAGAGTAACACTATGTTTAAACTCTATTTATTGCAGTTAAAACATAGTAGGACATCATAGATAATTGGCATTATAATTCTTTTTTTTGAGATTTTTAAAAAATTTTATTTTTTATTGAAGTGTAGTTGATTTACAATGTTAGTTTCAGGTATATAGCAAAGGCAATTCAGTTATACATATACACATATATTGTCAGATTAATTTCCATTATAGCTTATTACAAGACATCAAATATAGTTCCCTGTGCTATACAGTAGGTCCTTGTTGTTTACCTATTTTATATATAGTAGTGTGTGTCTGTTAATCCCAAACTCCTAATTTATCCCTCCCCACTAGCATTAGAATTCTTTAGTTGGGAAATATTCTTTATGTGGAATATTGTTTTGGTAGAATTACAGAAGTGTAATTTGGCTCAATAATGAAAACTAAACTAAGAGAGGTTAGGGGACACTGAGAGAATTGTAAGATATTTTAAAGGCAACATCTAAAGTTTAAAAAGATTCATTTGGAAATCCAGAACACATAAAATGGATCACCTTTCTACTATTTCCGTAAGCAAAAATAATTGTTATGAAAACTTGTAGAATGTACTATCTGGCCATCTCCTAACTATTGACTAAAGGAAAATGGCACATAATAAAAGTATTATTGGACTACCGCAGCAGACAATATAGAAGAGCAGGATCTTGAGGGCAGAAAAGATGGAGGACGTCTTTTACTTTCTTTCCTTTTTTATTATGTTGTTGGCAGTGGAAACAAATAGAAAATATTGTTGTTAGAGTAGTGCTCTCTACTAGTTTACATGGACTATAAAGGTAGACTTTAAATTGATGAACATTGTCTTCCTGCTACACATTTTCATTATCAATGGTGATAGGCATGAAACTCTTTTTCCCTTATCCTATGCTCTACACCCAGTAATCTTTTTTTAGCCCTGTATATTTTTAGAGCTTTTGTACATTTGCTGTTTTCTGCATGGAATAATCTTCCCTCCCTTTTTCTCCTTATTAACATCTGTAAGAATCACAACTCACTTATTTCCTCATTTAAAAAAAAACTTTTATTATCTATATAATTTGGTCAAATATCCTATTAAGTGCTACCTTAACTCCATGTTCCTCTCCTTCATTGACACATGAAATTTTCCATTTGTTATTGTTTTAAAGATTATCTCCCTACTTGACTGTAGGCCTCATGAAAGAGGAGCTTTGTCACCACAAAAAGTAGGTTCTCAATAAAGTTTTGTTGGGTGAAGTACAGTCTGAACTTTACTTTCCATGTAGTTTGTGAATGTAAGAGCCAAAGTTGGTCTTTGTGATAATTTACAGCATGTAATATTTCAATATTTGAAAAGGGAATAGTGTTGGGGCCATAATATCACCATAACTGAATTCTGCCTGACTGCTCTATTTATCGCCAGCAAACTTGATTAAATTTTATGTACATGTGGATTTATGCCTCTTCCTCTAATTTCTAATATAGGTTTTATTAAAATGAACTCTTCTAATTTCATTGATACTACATTCTCCCTTCTGTGTCATATTTTTTGGTTCCTCATACCTTGTCTAATTGTCTAACATCCTCCAAGTCCTACTATATTTTAATACTCAAGTTCTTCAGTATACACATTTATTCTTTTTAAACTTTTTTATTGTGTTAATATATATGTAACATAAAAGCTACTATTTTGATACATTAATTCTTATGCTTTTTATTACTTTATATATAAGTATGTGAATTGACATTTTGTTTGCAGTTTTTATCTAACTTTTTGCCTTCTTCAGCACCATTTTTAAAATTATGTGACATTCCCATTTCATTGCCTATTACAAATTTAATGTCAAAAACTGAATATGTTTTCCCTTCAAATAGTTACCTTTTAGCCATGTTTCATGTTAACAATTAAATAGAAGCTTTGTATTTCCTTACTTCTTTTCTATTTAATCCTCTACATGGAAGCAAGCATTAGGGCTTACAGACTTTTCCTCTTCTTGGTTTCTTGGATTTTTATCTTTGTTTACATTTATACAAAAATCAGTTTACACTTCTACATATAAATTCCCATAATACATTTTTAGTTATTATTTCTTTCTTAAATACCTTTTTTGTACTCTTTGCCGATATAATAAAATAATTTTCCCCAAACATTTTCACAATATTGTTCACCTTCTCAGGAGTCTATCATTGTAAACTCTTGCTATTATCAAATCCCAGGTTATAGATTTGATCTTTAAGGTGATGCATTTATTTTTCTTCTAATTCTTCAATCTCAGAAATGTTACTTTCTAATCTGAAACAGGGAATCTGTGATTCATCCAGTTTAACCTACTTGCTGTATAATAAACATAACTTTCTTCTTTCCACATAATTTTGCTCTCAATACTATTCTTATCTGGGAAACCATTTCAGATTGGAGGGAAGAGAGCCCCTGTCAACACATGCACACACAAAAACAGACACCTCATACTCTCTCTGGAGTTTGAATTAAGTTTCTAATTTAGCTCCTATAACATGGGGGAAATTATTTTGAATATCCCTATGTCCCCCCTGCCGAAAGCATGTTGTATCAGAAGTAACATGATCACACAGATCTAGAATAGATGCAGCATAGACTAATACTCAGTTCCCTCCGCTAGAGTGCCTGGTACCTCTAATATATAAGAAATGCAGAATATATTGTGGTTCAAAGAATTCTTAATTTGGTTCTATACTGATACCCCTTTTTGAAATGATAGTAGGCTTAAGAATATGAAATTTACTACACCCATAAGTCTGCATTCTCTATGTTCTCTAGTTTACATAGGAAATAATATTAAACATCCATAATCACATACCTACATAGCACACACATCTTTCAATTACTCCTTATAAAAGAACAAAACCAAAATGTTTGCCTACATATTACCTTCCTTGGGAAACGTAAAATTTACTAAGACATTTTAATACTTAGAAGTATATTATATAAATATTTAGATAAAATTGTACATAAATAAAGTACCTAGATGATACATTTTAATAAATTGACTTGCTGCATGTTTTCAGTTTAATGTAATTTAATCTACCCGTAGTAACAAAGTGATATCAGTGTGGAATTTTGGAATTATGGAAAGAAAATGAATTTGTTCAACTAAAATTCTACAAGTATTCATATTACATTTTGTAGACAAATTTTTTTAAAGAATTCTTGTTCATGTGATCATTGTTTTATAAGGCTTAAAAATAATTCAGTGAAATGTATAATTAATATTTAGGAGATTTTAGGGTTTGTTTTATAAAAGTTATTTCATTTTTATATATTACAAAATGACACTAATGTATTATCTTTCTATAGCTTTCCAATCTTTGAAAATCCATATCCCATGGACATTCATGAATCACCAGTTACATGTACAGCATACTTTGCTGATTGCCCACCAGATTTAATTCTAGTGCTCTACTCTATAGGAGTCAAGCATAAAAAACAAGGATACAGTAATAAGGTAAGAGCAACAATTAGAAATGTTACCTTGTATTCATATTTATATCATATGATCATGGTTTTTCTGCTATTTTATTTTCTGACTTTCCATAGAAGACTTGAGCTAAATTCTTTTGAAGTCATAAGCTGACATCTGTAAAACACACAATTTCTGAAGTTCTAATTCCTAAATTCTACATAGCTTTAAGTCTACAAGAATATGTTTCTTATATAATAAGTATATAATTATAGACTAAGATATACTTACCTATCATGTATATTTATATACTAAGTATATATTTAAGCTAACATATGTTTGAATCATAAGATGTTACTTTAAATTATTTTAGATGAAGAAGAGTGTTTTAGGAAATTCAAAAGTCAACTCTCTAGTTAATTCTTATCAATCAGTGGTTAATAATACATAATTATCAAAAGTCATTTGATAACCTTTTAGAATTCCATTTTGTTATTTTTAACTACAGGATTCAAATATTTGCAATTGTAAAAGACCTCTCCCTCCCCATTACAGTTTCTATTATTTGCACAGGACTGTTGGGATGGGCAATTCCAGGGGCACAATTTACATAGTTTTGTGTTAAATGGCACCACAATAGTTTGATAGTACATAGACTATGTGGAAGATGTAGCAATACTGTATTTGTATGAGTAAAGACACTTCTTTGCATTTTTATAAGAATGATAATATTTGTTAAAATCTATAATTTTAAAGGATATAGAATTGCGTATTAGGAATTGCTTGTTCGATAAAAGAATTAAAAGATAGCTACATGCTTATTTCTTTATTACTTAACAGCTATTTCTTTTTAAGTGAAACTTTTACCATTACTCAAAAATTTTTTATTTTAAATTTCTAAGTTATTTAAATTAAAAAAATTAAACCTATAAATTGTTCTTCGATGATCTGTTTAGGAGTGGCCAATCAGTGGAGGAACCTGGAACCTTGGAACACAAACATATCCAGAAATTATCATTACTGGGTAAGTGGGATGTGATTTGTGAGTTTATCAATTTATCAACAAAAATATTTCACTGAATTTTCACACTTTCCCATAATTGTGCTCTAGGAATGCTGACAGTTTAAATAAAAATATAAGACATAACTTCTATCCAAAGGTTATAACCTTTATAGAAGATACAATCAAACTATTGAAAACATAGACATATAACAGAAATTAAAAAGTGTAGATTATAAGAGCAGAAGAAAGTCAAAGAAAGAAAAATCAAGAGAGATTAGTCAAGGAAGAATTCCTATAGAAGTAATAAATTGTTAACCTTAGAAAGGCCCTACCAATGGCTCTTGATTCTGTCCAAATCTAGGAATCAGTGCTCTATATCCCCATCAGGTGGTTATTTGAAGTGTGCTTCAAAACTTATAGCACCAGAAAAGTTACTTCCAATAGCAACCCAGTTCATGCTCTAATGTTAGGAATGAAAATAGAAACATAGCAACAGCTAAAAATGAGATTTAAAAGATAGTAAGGGGTTTTGCTTATCGGATATGGAAAAGATGTACTTTTCCCTATTCTTTCCACTAAGTACAACTGAAAACCCTGTATATCATATACTAAACAAACACATTATGACTGGAAAAAATGGAGAGAATTCAGACTGGCTAGGGCCCCAAAGACCTAAGGAATGATGATGAGTTTCCTGGGTTTTCTTTTTGCTTCATATATACCAGAATTGGAGTTGAAGAAGCTAGCAACCTGGAACTGGCAACAGGCACAAGCCTAAAAAGCCCAACAAAAGCTGGCTTTCTCTAGGAAAAAGATGAGGAAAGATTATTTTCCAAGACAGAAAATAATCTTTCTACTTTAGCTAACCACCAAAGAAAAGAACTGTGGCCCGACCCCAACCCACTTCATCAAAGGTTGAGTGAGGAGCCTGGACTTTTATCCTCATCAAGCCATAGCAAAGTGCCTCAACTCACCCACGAGGGGAGTCGGTCTCTGGCACTAAGCAAAGGCTGAGTAGGGAGCTAGGACTTTTAACCCTACTGGGTGGTAATGAAACTCATTACCTATGGTGACAGAAATCATGTGAGGAGCCAGAATTCCCCCACTGCCCAGCACTAATGAGGAACCGCACATCCTCCCTATTTTGTGTCAATGGAAGTCCAGTGAGGAAGGAAGGAGGAAAAAGAACAGGGCTGAAAAATTCATAAGAGAATAATTACTGAAAACTTCCCAAATTTGGCAAAAGGCATGAACCTAGATATTGCAGAAGCTAAGTGAACCACAACACATTCACAACAAGAAACATCATACTCAAACTTCTGAATATTAAACACTAAGGAAAAAAATTATGAAAATAGCAAAAGAGAAATGATACCTTACCAAGGGGTAAAACCAGCTGGAATGATGGCAGATATCTCATTGGGAACCATGGTGGCCAGAAGGAAACCTGAATTTTTTTCAAGTGCTGAAAGAAAAGAACTGACAAGCTAGAATCCTATACCCAGCAAGAATATCAAAAATTAAGCAGAAATTAATACATTCTCAGATGAAGGAAACTAAGAATTTGTCAACATCAGACCTACCCTAAAAGAGTGGGTAAAGGAAGCTCTCTGAACTGAAAGCAAATGATAAAAGAAAGAACCTCGGAATATCAGGAAGAACACAGTAAGCTAAAATATGGGTAAATACAGTAGGCTTTCTTTCTCTTGAGTTTTTAAAATTAGATTTGATGATTGAAGGAAATTTTAGTTATATCATCTGATGTGGTTCTACATATGTATAAAGGAAATATTTAAGGCAATTATAAATGGGAGAGGGTAAACTGATATAAAGGAAGATAAGATTTTTTTACTTCCCTCAAAATAATACTATGATAACACCAGTAGACTGAGACAAGTTTTGAATATACAGTGCAATACTTAAAGCAATCCTGTATTTAAAAAAAAAAACTGATGCCAAGAGATACACTCAAAAACATTATTGACACATAAACATGGATGTACTGAAATAATTTAATTAACCCATAATTGGCAAAAAAAATAAGTGACAAAAAATGGAAAAAGTGTCCAAAAAAGAGGGAAAAAGGACAGGCTTAATGTAATCATTGAAATGTTAAGGCTTAAATGTAAATAGTCTAAATGCACCAATTGGCAGAGTGGATTAAAATTATGACCCAACTGTATGCCATCAACAGTACACTCACTTCAAATATAACAGTATAGTCAGGTTAAGAAAAAAAAAGACAGGAAAATGTAATAGAATCAATGGAGAGTGACATCAGCAAGACGTCAGAATAAGTAGCCCCAGACCTTGTTCTCCCACAGACACACTAATGTAACAACAATATATGATCCAAACAACGTTATGAAAACTCCATAAACCAGTTAGGAAATCATAGTACCTCAGGGAAGCTGAAAGCCAAGAATAGCCATACTGAAATGGGTAAAAACAGCCATTTCAACTCTGTCAGCTCCTCCCCCAAATTGGCACAACTCATATTCAGGGGGAATCTTCTCTCATGAGAAACTAGTTTTTATCTCACCTGAGTCAGAGTACTGGTGGGAACTAGATGCCTGGGGGCTGCAGAGAACAAGAGAGCTCAATGGCTTTTTGAACTGACAAGAAACTTGCAGTACTATAGACATACAATAGAATGAGCAAGAAAATGTAAGCTCATGAAAAAGAGAACCAGCAAATCTCTCTTATTGGGAAATTACACATACAATCCCTGAGAAGGTGCATCCCCATTGAAGGTTTGAGAAGCCCCTAGGATTTCTGCTTAAGGTCTTCCCCTGTGTAAAGCTAGTTCATAGCAGGTGGCTGTATTTTCAAATGCTAAATTCACAACAAAAAATAATGAGGCACACAAAGAAACAGGCAAGTGTGGCCCAATCAAAGGAATAAGATAAACCTCTAGAAACTGACCCTAAAGAATTGGATATCTGTGAATTACCTGACAAACAATTCAAAATAGTTAACTTAAAAAAGCTTAATGTATAACAAGAGAACACAGACTGTTCAATGTATAAGAGACACAGACAGTTATACTAAATCTGGAAAATGATGCATGAATGAAATGAGAATATCTACAAAGACATAGAAACTATTAACAAGAATCAGAAATAAATTATTAAGCAGAAGAATAAGATTTTACTAGTAGGGATCAGCAGTAGACAAGAACCAGCAAACTTGAAGATAGGTAATATGAAATTACCAAGATAGAGGAATAAAATAAAAAAGGATGAAAAAGAGAGAAGAATGCCCAAAGTACTTATGGGATACCATCAAGCATACCAACATAGGCATTATGGAAGTGCCAAAAAAAGAGAGAGAGTAGGGCAGAAAACTTATTTGAAGAAATGTTTGCTGAAACCTTCTCAAATCTGAGGAAGTAAATGGACATTCATATCCATTGGATATGTATCAGAATACTTCAGTGAGGATGAACCCAAAGAGGCTCACACTGAGACATATTATAATCAAATTGTCAAAGACAAGGAAACAATCTTGAAAGCAGCAACAGAAAAGCTACTTGTTACATAAGATTATCATTGGATTTCTCAGCAGAAACATTACAGGCTAGAAGAGAAGTAGGATAATATATTTAAAGTACATAAAGAAAAAAAAAAGCCAGCCATGAATACTATACCTGGAAAACTATACTTCAAAAATGAAGGAAAAATAAAGATCTTCCAAGATAAACAAAAACTGAGACCATTTATTACAACTACATCTGCCTCACAAGAATTGCTAAAGGGAGTCCTTTGAGTTGAAACAAATGAATACTAGAAACAAATGACAACAAATTACAACAAATGAAACAAATGACAAGAAAATGAAAGCATATGAAAATATAAAGCTCTCTGATAAAAGTAAATACATAGACAAAAACAGAATCCTGTAACAGTATAGTGCTGGTGCATGAAATACTTTAAATTCAGATGTAGAATTGAAAAGATAAAGGCTATAACTTAACTGTGTTAATGGTTATAAAATATTAAAAGATATAATTTACAACAGCAGCAACATAAGATAAAGGGGGAGATAAAGGAGTAGGATTTTTGTATGTAATTGAAGTTGTTATCACTTTAAAGTAGATTGGTATAACTGTTTTATATATTACACATTTTAACTACAAAGAAAATACCTATAGAATATGAACAAAAGAAAGTAAGAAAGAAATCAAAGCATTTCACTACAAAAAAAGTCAATGAAACAACAAGGCATCAAGAGAGGGAAAAAGGAACAAAATAAATAAAAGGTAGGAAACAGTTCTTAAATGGCAATGGTAAGTCCTTATATATCAGTAATTTCTTTAAATATAAATGAATTACACTCCCAAATCAAAATACATAGAGTGGAAGAATGGATCCACTATATGCTGTCTACATGAGACTCACTTTAGATATAAGGATGTATGTAGCCTGAAAATGAAAGGATAGATAAAGATATTCCATGCAGATGCTAACCAAAAAGAGATCTGGGGTGACCATACTTATACAAAATAGACTTTAAGCCAAAAACTGTCATAAGAGACAAAGAAGGACATTATATAATGATAAAAGTCAATTCACCAGAAAGAAATTTTAAATACATATGCACCTAACAACAGAGCCATCAAATATATAAATCAGACGTTGACAGAATCAAAGGGAGAAATAGGCAGTAAAGCAAAAATAGTAGGAGCTTCAAATACCTCACTTTTAATGAATAGATCTAATAAACAAAATCACACAGAGAGAAGTTCAATAAGGAAACAGGATTCAAACAACACTATAGAACTATTAGACCTAACAGACATATACAGAACACTCTACCCAACAACAACATAATACACATTCTTCTCAAGTACACGTGAAACATTCTCCAGGATAAATCACATGTTAGGCCATAAAACAAGTCTTAAAATTTTTAAGGAGATTGAAATTGTAGCAAGCATCTTTTACAACCATGTTGAAATGAAACTAGGAATGAATAGCAAAAGGAAGACTGGAAAATCCACAAATCTGTGGAAATTAGGCAGTACCCTTTTGAACAACCAGTGGATTAAAGAAGAAATCACAAGGAAGTTGGAAAGTATCTTGAGACAAATGATAATGAAAATACAACATACCAAACTTAGGGGATGTAACACAAACACTACTAAGAAGTTTACAAGTAAAACTCTAAGAAGTTTATAGTAGTAAATGTCAACAATAAAAGAAGGATCTCAAATCAATACCTCAAGGGATTAGAAAAAGAAGAAAAAACTAAACCCAAAGTTAGCAGGAGGAAAGAAATAACAGAGCTTAGAACAGAAATAAAACAGAATAGAAAAATATTAAAAAGTTTTTTTTAAAGATCAACAAAATTGACAAACTCTTAGCTAGACTAAGAAAAAAAGAACTCAACAAGTATCAGAAATGAAAGAGGAGACATTACAATTGATGCTACAGAAATAAATGTTCATAAGAGACTACTCTGAACAATTATATGCCAAGAAACTGGATAACTTGAAATAAATGGATAAACCTACTTAGACTGAATCATGAAGAAATAAAAAATATCTGAACAGACCTATAGTCAGTAAAAAGATTTAACAAATAATTTAAAAACTCCCAAAAAAGATAAGCCCAAGAGTAGAGGACTTCACTGAAGAATTCTACCTAACATTTAAAGAATTAACCTTAATTCTTTTTAAACTATTCCCAAAAATTGAGTGAACAATTCCAGATTCTTTCTATGAGACCAGCATTATTCTAATGCCACAATCAGACAAAGATACTACCAGAAAAAATTACAGAGCAATATCCCCAATGACTATCATTGCAAAAATCTTCAACAAAATACTGGTAAACCAAATTCTACTATACATTAAAAGGATAATACATTATGACCAAGTGAGTTGCATCCTTAGAATATAAGGATGGTCAACATATGAAAATCAATCAGTGTGATAAACCACATTAACAGAATGAAGGACAAAAGCCACATGAGCATCTCAGATGGTACAGAAAAAGCTTTTGGCAAATTCAGTATTTTTTTCATGATAACATTCAACAAGCTAGTAATAGAAGGAAATTACTACAACATAATAAAGTGTCATATATGAAAAGCACAGAGCTGACATAATACTCAATGGTGAAAAGCTGAAAGTTTCCCTTCTAAGATAAGAAACAAAAGATGGATGCCCACTCTCACAACTTATATTCAGCATAATACTGGAAGACCTAGCTAGAGAAATAAGCAAAAATAAATAAATAAATAAAAGACATCCAAATCAGAATAGAAGAATTAAAATTATCTCTGTAGATGACATGATCTTGTATGTAGAAAAGTCATAAGTTTCCACACAAACACAAAAGTTAGAACTAATGAGAAATTCAGCAAATTTGCAGGATATAAAAATGAACATACAAAGTCAGTTCTATTTCTGTTCACTAACAATGAACAATCTGAAAGGAAATTAATAAAACAATCCTGTTTACAATAGCATCAAAAGGAATAAAATATTTAGGAATAAACATAATCAAGGAAGCAAACCTCTTTAATGATGAAAACTATAAAACACTGTTAAAGAAATTAAGGAAAACACAAATAAATGGAAAGATATCACATGTTCATGGATCAGAAAACTTAATATTAAAATGTCCATACTACCTAAAGCAATCTACAGACTCAATGCAAATCCTTATCAAAATCTCAATGAAATTTTTGGCAGAAGAAGAAAAAAAAATCTTAAAATTAATACAGGATCTCAAAGGACTTCAAATATTCAAAATAATCCTGGGAAAGAAAGATAGAGCTAGATCCCTCACAATTCCTGATTTCAAAACATGATACAAAGCTAATCAAGACATATTAAAAAGTAACCAAAATGGTATGGTACTGGCATAAAGACAGAGATAAAGACCAATGGAACAGAGTAAATAAGTTGTCATAAATAAATTGTCACTGATATAGTCAAAATTTTCATAAAGGTACCAAGTCTATACAATGGGGAAAGGATAGCCTCTTCAACAACTAATGCTGGGAACATAGTATTTGCACATATAAAATAATGAAATAGGACCCTTACCTTATACCATGTACAAAATCAACTGAAAATGGAAAGACCTAAATGTATGACCTAAAACTATAAAACTCAACAGTTTAAGGATCAATTTTGTATTATCTATGATAACCACTAAAATAATAGTATAAGAATGTAATACTCAAAAACTAGTAAAATAGAATATTTTAATGTAATTAATCCTTAAAAGGACAGAAAGGGTAAAGAAAGACAGAATAGATTAGATGAATAGAATATAACTGCGAGGTTGGTAGATTTAAATACATATGTATCAGTAATTACAGTAAGTATAATTTGACTGAATTCTCCAATGATAAGGCAATGACTGTCAGTAGAGATAGAAAAATAAAACCAAACTCTATGCTGCTTTGAAAGTAAATATATGAAAAATTGTAACATGTAAACAATTTAAAATTTTGATATAGCTCTAATTACATCAGTAAAGTAGTTTTCAATTGTTGCATTAAAAATCACCACAAACTTAGCAACTTAAAACCCGTTTATTAACTCACAGCTCTATAGGTCAGGCACTGGATGGTTGAGATGCTCAATGTACCACAAAACTGAAATCAAACAGTCAGCCAGGCTGAGTTGTCATCTGGAGGCTCTGAGGGAAAATCTGCTTTCAAATTCATTCTTTTTGATGGAAGAATTTAGTTCCTTGTGGTTGTAGGACTGAGCTGCCAATTTCCTTATTAGTTTTTAGGTGGGCCATCTTAGCTACCACAGGCTGCCTACATTCCATGCCATGTAACCCCTTCTTCCTTGAAGCCAGTAATAATGCATCAAGTACTGCTCATGCTTCAAATTTCAAATGTTTTTCCTCTTTGACCTCTAGATCTATATTTATAGGTTTCATAGGATCAGGTCAAGTTCACCCGAATTGTACCCCTTTCTTAAAATCAACATAATGTAACAATTGTGTGAGTGATATATTCTCTATTATATTCACAGTCCCAAAGAATATACAGGATTATCCCACGAGGCGGGAATCCTGGGGAAATTCTGCCTACCACAGTAAACTTTAAAGCAAGAAGCATTATCAAAGGCAAAAAGAACTATTTCAAAATAATGAAAGGATGAATCCATAAGGATTTTGAGTTCAGTACTTCAAAATATATAAAAAGATAAGACAGTTCTGCAATAACTGGGAGAAAATATTACAAACCTCTCTCTGTAACAGATTTAAAATCAGAGGAAAACAATTCTTAACAATAAAGAAAGTTTTGAATAGCAGGATTAATAAGTCTGACTTAACTGACATATTTAGAACTCTACAACTCAAGAATTTCCATTCTTTTTAAGTGCACATGGGACACACAAAATTGGCCACATGAAGGACCATAATATAAGTACCAGTAAATATCAAAGGATTGTAATCATATTATATAAGATGTTCTCTGACCACAGGGGAATTAAATTAGAAACCAATGACAAAAATATGTAAAGAAAATTTACAATTTTTCAAAATTAAGTAATCTATTCCCACTAACTTAGTGCTTAATGAAGAAATCACAATAGAAAAATTTTAAATATCACAAACAGAAAGATAGTGAAAATATAATGTATCATAAAATGTGGATACATCTAAATCTATGTTTAGAGGTAAACTTATACCCATGTTATATGCTTATATAAATTAATATAAACTCTGACCCATGTATGTTAATAAGAAGACTCACACTTAATGATCTTATTATATATCTTAAGAAGTTAAAAATAGCAAGGTTATTCCCAAAAAAGTAAAAAAGAAAATAATAATGCTAAAACAAAATTTAGTGAAATAGAAAGTGTACAATAGCAAAGATTGATAAAACTAAAGTTGGTTTATGGAAATAAATATTAAAGCTGCTGAAGGTGTGCAGGATTGTCAAGAAAGTAGAAGAAACACACCGGAACAATCACAGATATGTGGAAATTTAACAACACACTTTTAATCAATGGACCAAATAAGAAATCACAAGGGAAATTAGAAAATATTTTGAGATTAGTAAAAATAAAAATAAAATTAATGGTAAGGAGATAGAGGGAAAACAGCACTCAGAGGAAAATTTGTATCTGTAATTATCTACATTTAAGGAAGAAGAAATTTCAATAACCTATCTTTACACCTTAAGGAACTAGAAAAAAAACAAATGCTAACAGATGTAAACAGTAGCAAAAATTTGAGCAGAGATAAACCAGAGGATAGAAAAACAATAAAGGAACTCAGTGATACCAAAAATTGGTTCTTTGAAAAAATCAATAGAATTGACAAACCTTTAGTTAGAGTCACTCAGGAAAAAGGAAAGAAGACTCAATTATTAAAATCAGAATGAGAAATGAATGGAATACTATCAATCTTACAAAAGTAAAAAGGATTATAAGAGAATACTGTGAACAGTTGTATGCCAACAAAGTAAATAACCTAAATGAAATATAAAAATTCAGAGATGTAAGTGAACTATCAAAACTGACTCAAGAAGAAATAGATAATCCAAACAGACATAACAAGTGAGGAGATTAAATCAGTAATTAAAACCTTTCATCAAAGAAAAGGTTTGGCTCTTTCTTTGGACCAGTTGGCTTCGTGATGAATTCTATCAATCATTTAAAAAAGTAACAACAAATGCTTTTCAACTTTTCCATAAAATGGAGGGGGGAATGTCCTAACTAATTCTCTGAGACATTATCCTAATACAAAACTAGAGAAAGATATTGTATGAAAAGACAATTGCAACAGTATCCCTTATAAATATAGATTCAAGTATATTAACCAAAATACAGCAAACTGAATCTAGTAACATATAAAAAAGATTATAAACCATGGTCAAGTGGGGTTTATGGTAGGAATACAAGAGTGTTTCAACATATAAAAATCAATTTAATACCCACAAAAAACACATAGTCATCTCATGAATAAAAAAGCATTTGATAAAATTGAACACCTCTTTCCTGATTTAAAACCACAACAACAGCAACATTCAGAAAACTAGGAGCAGAATGGAACTACCTTAACTTGAAGGGCGTTTTGCTAAACTCATAGTAACGTCATATTCAATGGTAAAAGACTAAAAGCTTTCCCTATGAGATCAGGAACAAGACAGGAATTTCTGCTTTTGCTACTTTTGTTTCATATTGAACTGGAAATTCTAGCTAGAGGAGTGAGGCAAGAAAAATAAATGAAAGGCATCCACAATAGAAAGGAAGAAGTAAAACTATCTCTATTTGCAGATAACATGATTTCATATATATATATATATATATATATATATATGTGTGTGTGTGTGTGTGTGTGTGTT
This sequence comes from Camelus ferus, assembly GCF_009834535.1. NCBI lineage: Eukaryota > Metazoa > Chordata > Mammalia > Artiodactyla > Camelidae > Camelus > Camelus ferus. Next base: position 57,067,869 of record NC_045696.1, read on the forward strand.
TCTGTATACTAACAATAAACAATCTGCAAAGGAAATAAAGCAGTTTTATTAGCATCAAAAAATAAAATACTTATAAATAAATTTAACCAGAGAGATGAAAGGCTAGAAAGTACAAAACTTTGCTAAAAGAAATTAAATAATACACAAATAAATGGAATCATCTCATGCTTATAAATTGGAAGACTTAGTATTGTTAAAATGACAATTTCTCAAAGTGGTGTACAGATTCACTACAATTTCTGTCAAAATCCCAAGGACCTTTTTGCAGAAATGAAGAAAGTTTCTCGTGGATTAGAAAAAATACTAAGATATTTTGTGAAGCCAAAGTAAGATCAGATAAAGTAAGGCATACAAAGAAATAAGAAAATATGGCCTATTCAAAGGGAATAAACCAATGGAAAATATCTCAGAACAAGACCAAATGGCACATCTACTAGACAAAAGCTTTAAAACAGCTGTCTTAAAGATGCTTAAGAGCTAAAGGAAGATATGGAGAAAGTCAAGAAAAAGATGTATGAACAAAATGGAAATAATCAAAAACAGAAAACTGAAAAATAAGCCAAAAAGAAATTCTGTAGCTAAAATGTACAGTAACTGAAATGCATAATTCACTGCAGAAATCCAAAGGCAGATATGAACAGGCAGAAGAAAGAATCAATGAACTTGAAGACAGGATAATAGAAAGTATTGAGTCTAAGGAACAGAAAGAAAAAGAAGAGTGGTAAACAGAATGTAAGGGACTTCTGGATGCCATCAAACAAACTAAAATATGCATTGTGGCAGTTCCAAAAGAAGGAGAGAGAGAGAGAAGGGGGCTGAGAGATTATCTGAAGAAATAAAGCCCCAAACTTCCTGAGTTTAATAAGACATGAATCCAAGAAGTTCAATGAATCCCAAGTATAATGAACTCAAAGATATACACACTGAGATTTACTACAATAAAATTGTCAAAAGGCAAAGCAAAACAGAGAATCATGAAAGCAGCAGGAGAGGAGTGACTCATCACATGCAAGGAATCAATAATATTACCAGAATATTTCTCTTTAGAAACTTTAGAAGCCAGAAGGCAATAGGCTGATATATTCAAAGAGCTAAAAGAAAAACTGTCAACTAATAACCTTATATCCAGCAAAACTGTGCTTCAAAGTTAGGGAGAAATTAAGACATTCCTAGATAAACAAAAGCTGAGGGAATGCATTGCCACTGGTCCTCCTCTGCAAAAATGCTGCAGGTTGAAATGAAAGTATACTAGACAGTAATTTAAAGCCATATGAAGAAATTAATATCTCAGGAAAAAAATTCTGATAAAGTGGACTTTCTGGACAAAACATTCCAAGATAAAGTAGATCACTATCATATTAAAAGTTTCAGTTTTCTGCACAGCAAAGGAAACCATAAGCAAAACAAAATGACAACCTATGGAATGAGAGAAAATAGTTGCAAAAGATGAAACTGACAAGGGCTTGATTTCCAGAATATATAAACAGCTCATATGACCTAATAAGAAAAAAACAATGGGCAGAAGACCTAAACAAGCAATTCTCCAGTGAAGAAATACAAATGATCAGTGGGCACATGAAAAAATGCTCAGTATCACTAATTATCAGGGAAATGCAAATCAAAACTACAATGAGGTATCACCTCACACCAGTCAGAATGGCCATCATTCAAAAGTCCACAAATGATAAATGCTGGAGAGGGTGTGGAGAATCCAGTTTGGTGTAGCCATTATGGAAAACAGGGAGATTCCTCAAAAGACTGAAAATGGACTTACCATATGACCCAGAAGTCCCACTCCTATGTGTATATCCAGAGGGAACCCTTATTCAAAAAGACCTGTACCTCAACATTCATAGCAGCATTATTTACAGTAGCCAAGACATGAAAACAACCTAAATGTCCATCAACAGATGACTGGATAAAGAAGTGTGGTATAGTTATACAATGGAATACTACTCAGCCATAAAAATGATAAAATAATGCATTTGTAGCAACATGGATGGCCCTGGAGAATGTCATTCTAAGCGAAGTGAGCCAGAAAGAGAAAGAAAAATACCATATGACATCACTCATATGTGGAATCTAAAAAAAAAAAAAAAAGACAAATGAACTTACATATAAAACAGAAACTGACTAATAGACATAGAATATATGCTTTTGGTTGCCAGGGGGGAGA